>NC_136931.1:49661216-50315361 GCF_949752795.1 Hyperoodon ampullatus
CCCAGACCTGGGAGGGGAGAGTCAGGTGCTGGGAGACACTCTCTGCCCCCATCCTGTACCCTTACAGGGAGCCCCGAGGGTGGGGCTGGGGGCCAGGCTCCTTCAGTCTGGACACACTTGACAATGCCGTGCCAGCCCAGACAATGGCTCTAGGATAAGGCAGCCCTGGTGGGGTGGGAGCTCCTAAGAGGAACTGGGGCCTGGGCCCTCCCTTACCTTTGTGGAGGAGAGCCACGCAGGGGCCTCGCTTGGCCTGGCCCAGCATCAGCACTTCTGTGACCACCTCTGCCAGACAGCGGGTCAGCTGGGGGGTGAAGGGTCAGAAGGGGAGGTTGAGGGCTAGGGCAGATGGGGGGCCTGAGAGCAGGGGGAGGGTTGGAGGGGAGACAAAGGATCGTGGAGGGGGCTGGGCAAGGGGCACCAGGGCCCCAGGGAGATGAGGCGGGACAGGAGGGCCACCGTCCTCACCTCCTCCTCGGAGGGTCTCGGTGCCAGGGGAGCCGCGGTGGCTGTGGAGGAAGGACAGGGGTGCTGGGCTCCTACTCCGGGCGCTGTCCCGGGTGCTGATTCCAGCTCCGAGGTCGTCCCGGTACCCACAAGTCCCCTCCCCAAGCCCCCCTGCCAGGTGCGCCGTCTCCACCTGGAAGCTCAGCCCACGAAAGCTCTAGTCTGGCCCCGCTGGGGTGCGCCGTCCCCCGCCCCCGGTCACCCGATGTCCCCCGCTCCCCAGGCTGGCCGGGGGGCGGGGGGTGTCGCCCTGGTCTCAGGCGCTCACCCGCCCCCGAGCAGCAGCGCCAGCAGAGGAAGGCAGCAGTAGCAAGAGCGGCACGGTGGGCTCGCGGCGCTGCATGGTGGGGCGTCCGGACCAGGGTCCTGGGCACCGTGCGGCCGGGGTGGCAGCTCCTTATAACCCGCGCCCCCAGTGGCCCCCACGGGAGGAAGTGACGTCACCACCACCCGCTCCCCGCCAGAGGGAGGGCAACAGCTGCGGGGCGGAGACCCGTCTGAGACCCTCAATTATTCATGGGGGCCCACTCCCTGCACCCTCCCCTCCAGCTTCCGGCCCCTGAGCTCCAGCGCGGGGCGGGGGGTGGGGG
The DNA here is from genome assembly GCF_949752795.1 of Hyperoodon ampullatus. NCBI lineage: Eukaryota > Metazoa > Chordata > Mammalia > Artiodactyla > Ziphiidae > Hyperoodon > Hyperoodon ampullatus. The sequence goes on from NC_136931.1 coordinate 49,662,314, forward strand.
ATTCTCTGCCCAGGTAAACAGGGTCTGATGAGCTTAAGGCCCCACTGGGAGGCAGGACCTGGGTTTGAATCCAGAGGCAGCCACTTACAGACCAACCTCAGGCAACTCCTTCCCTTCCTTGGCCCATTTTCTCCTCTGGAAAGTGGGTCTCATAAATCTTCCTCAGAGCTGTATCTGGGCCCCACCTGAGTCCCAGCTCCTCCACTACCAGCTGTGCAGCCCTGGGACAACTGCCTAATCTAAGACCTGTTCCTCACTTGTGAAATAGGGCTGGTGACAACCTACTCCAGTTTGATGGGGAAGATTAAATAAGTTAATGCACATGTTAGCTTGGGCAGTGCTTGGCACTGCGAACTACACAGGTCCGAGCTCCTTCATCCCAGTCATTTTTATTGAGCGCCCATTACATGCCCAGTCCTCTTCCGGACCCTAGTGCTACAACAATGAATGGGGCTACTAGCAAACTTCCCTGGCCTCTTGGAGCAGACATCTGAGAATGGGGAAACAGACAATACTCAAGGAAGGAGGCTGCGCTGCATCACAGTACAGCAGCGTAGATGCTGAGTGCTGGGGTTTTTACTTTGGCCAGGCTGGTCAGGGAAGTCCTCTCGGAGGAGGTGACATTTGGGCTAAGGCCTGAGTGACAAAATGCAAGCAATCACACAAGATCTAGGGGGAGAGCAGCCAGGGAGCGGTCTAGCAAGTACAGAGGCCTGAGTTGGGAATAAGTCTGAGAGTGAGAACATCAAGGCAGGTTGCGGGGGGTGGCCAGAGCACGACAGGGAAGAGGCTGGTTGAAGAGGAAGGTGGGGGGCAGGTCACGTGGGGCCCCGTGGACCATGGTGACAGCTTGTCCTTTCCCCTGAGATGGAGCCACAGGAGGGCTCTGAGCAGGGAGGGATGTGACCCAACGCAGGTGTCCACAGGGTCCCTCTGGCTTTGTGTGGGGAACAGGGAGCAGGAAGATGGCCAAGAGACTGCCGCAACTCTCCAAATGGGAGATATCAGTGGACAGGCCCAGGGAGGGGCCAGGGACGAGAGGGCGAAGGCAGGTTCTGGAAATATTTGGAAGGAGGAGCTGCCAGCATTTGCTGAAGGACGGGATGTGGATGTGGAGAGGAGAGAACAGTCGAGGATGACTCTCAGGGCTGCGGCCTGAGGAGCTGGGAGAGCAGTTCCAGGTACTGAGACAGGGGCACTTAGGGGAGGAGCGAGTTCTGGCTTCACTGAGTGTGGGCTGCTTCCTGGACCCCACCCGGAGCTGGGGAACGAGGGGCCAGGTTGGACGTGAGGTGCCACTTGTCACAGAGTCAGGGGAGAGGCCTCGGCATCCTCTCAATTCCTTCAGTGGCCCCCAAGCGACCCTCCACGTGCTCTGGGGATGCTGGACACTTCTGGCGTGGTCCCTGCAGCCACAGACCCCCTGAGGATTCAGCACCTCTGAGCAACAGCCCAACATCCCTAGCGAGTTGGCCAGGCCACCTCCCTAACTCACAGACCCACAAAGGCCTTTGTTCCGACCATTTATTGGGGTACTTTGTCTTAAGCACTGAGGGTGGGAAGAAGGAAGGAGGGATGGAGGCCTCCTCTCCCTCTCCTCCCCCCATCCCTAGAGCCTCCAAGTCCCCTTGGAGGAACCACTGCTTCCCAGCGCAGGCTGGGAGCTCCAACGACAACAGGGTCACTGACTGATCCCGAGGAGTAGGGGCATAGGAGTGGTGGACCCTGGAGTCCAGGGGCCCAGGCGGGGAGCTGACATGAGGAAGGCAAATGTCGGGATGGCTCAGGACAACAGGTCCCAGGGGCCCAGCGACCCCCTAAGCTCCAGGAAACAGCGACAACCCTACTGGCCAACGAGGATGAGTCCTCAGCTCGAGGCAGGCTGGCCCGGGAGCCTGGGCTTCTGGGGCTGGTTGGGGCCGATGTACTGGAGAGGCACGTGGGTGGGGGTCGTGATCCGATTGGTGCCGAGGTAGGGCTGGAGGACAGAGGGCACGAGCACCGAGCCATCCTGGGGAGAGAGCAGGCCTCAGGCCGCTGCCCTGCCAGCCCTGCAGCCTCCGCCTCCCTGTGTGAGATCCTCCCGTGGCCCCCTCACCTCTTGCTGATTGCTCTCCAGGAGCGCAATGAGGAGGCGGGGGACAGCGCAGGCTGTGGCGTTCACCTGGGAGAGGGGCACGCTCAGACCCAGCTGCCGGCCGGCCCAGGGAGGGGCTGAGGTGGTGGGCCCGGGGCGCCGGGGCACCGGGGAGGGTGGGCGAGGGTGTGTGGCTCACCGTGTGGGCGAACTGCAGCTCCCCGGCCTCCGTCTGGACCATGACGTGGAGGCGGCGGCTCTGGAAGTCCGTGCAGTTGGAAGCACTGGTGACCTGGGCATGGGGTTGGGGTGGGCTGAGAGGATGGGCCGTCGGCGGCAGTGGGGTCCTCTTTCCCACCCTGTGGCCCCGCTGGGCAGGGGGCTCACCTCGCCAAAGCGGCCTCGGCCCGGCATCCAGGCCTCGATGTCAAACTTGCGGTAGGCGGGCAGGCCCAGCTCCTGGGTGGGCATGTCCAAGACCCTGCAGCCCAGGAGAGAGACATGGCAAAGGCCAGCGGGTGAGAGGTGGTGGAGGAGCGGGGCAGGGGCAGGGGAGGCGATGGAAGAGGAGGCAGCCAAGAGGGAAATGCAAGGGATAAAGGAGAGGACAGTGGCAGAGGGGAGGAGGGGGCCGAGCCTCTGGGCTGTTCACCGTGGCCGTTCTTCCTTCTATAACAGGATCACCCAGCTAAAAGTCCACACTTCCCAGCTTCTCTTGAAAGCTCCGTGTGACCGACAGGGTGCGAGAGGAGGTGGGGCTTGTGACGTCCAGTCACCCCCTTAAAGGGAAGGGGTGTGCCCCCCCCCCCCCGGTGAAGAGCCATCTTGGACCACCCAGACGAGGCAGCACCCTAGGGATGGGGAGCAACAGGAGGGAAGGGGCCTGGTCTTGACACTGGAGTGCCCTGCGCAGCTCATGCGGCCATTATGATCCTCTACGGGATTTTATAGATTGATAGGTAGACGGACATCCTATATGTAATCGTAACACAGGCAAAAGGGGGCAGAGGGAGAAGAGGTGGTGAGGATTTTCAAGAGGGGGGAGCACCTAGCCAGCCCTTCCCTCCCTCCTCCCTCACCCCCACCCTCTGCCACCCACCTCAGCCCCCCGCCCCTCCCCGCACCGGAAGTGCAAGCCCAGCTCTGTCAGGATCTCCATCTGAAGGGACAGGAACTCCTCCAGCAGCTGCGAGCTCTGCTCCAGCCCAGGGCCTGTCACCCCGAACATCTCCACCTGGGGCAGGGCGGGGGGCACAGGAGTCAGGAGGCGCTAGGCTGTCGGGCTTGACGGGCTGGGGCGCTGGGCTGTTGCCAGTCCTAGCTATGCCAACCTTGGTGAAGTGGTGCACTCGATACAGCCCCCACGGCTCCTTCCCCGTGTCTGTTTCCGCCCGGTAGCAGGTGCTGGAACAAACCATCCTGGGGGCGGGGAGGCAGGGTAGGTGGGGTCAGGGAGAGGAGAGGGAATGTCACTGGTGGGGACAAGGTCTAAAGGAACTGGGCATCACCTGATTGGCAGGTCCCTGAAGGCCACGGAGTGGTCCATGAAGTAGCCTGGGAGGAGAGGACAGAATGGGTCAGCCAAGGCCACCATCCATCCAGCCGTAGGAAACCTTTGTGACAATTAGAGAAGGTGTCCCCTCTAGCAGACGCAACCTCAAGTCAGGACGTGTGGCTGGATCCTCACCGTACCACTGTGCAGTAAACAACCTACACAACTGTACATGTAGGCCCTGGGGTCGCTGAGATATCCTGGGCGTGCAGCCATCACCCCCCAGGAGGCTCCTGGCTGTCCCCTTTCGATCCCCTCCTGCTCTGAGGACACTGGAGGTGTCCTCACCCCACTCTTGCCCCCAGGTAGGAACTCACCTGCAAGTCCCACCTCTGCTGTCCCGGCCAGGTTGAGGTCTTCAAAGCGGGAGGGGTCGATGTTGTAAATTTGGGATGGTTTGGCATTTGGTGTCATCCCACAGCCTTCCTGGGGAGGTCAGGCCACAGAGGTTAGGGGACAGGTAACCTGGGTGGCCCCCATTCTGCAGTCACAACCCCTATTCCTCCCCTAAAAGCATATGGAATCACCCTGAGCTCCCTGTTATGGCCTGACCCCCTCAACCCAGCCCCAGGGCAGGTTCCTCGGGGGAGTCAGGCTGGTCTCTCCACCTGGAGCCCTCAGAGTGGGGCCTGACACACGGCTGGGCGTGGGAAACAGAGGGTCCTCACTCACAAACACAGCTCCTCGGAGAAGGTCTGGCACCGTCATGGGGGTGAAGCCCTGTGAGGGGGAGGGGAGGGGTAAGGAGCACAGCCAGGACCCCCACCAGACCCCAAGCTCAGGCCTGAAGAAAAGACGCGGCAGGGTGGGCCAATGGCTCCCCCGTGTCACTCCAAAGTCCATTTCACTTCAGAGGAAATCGAGGCAGGCCTGAGCAGGGGGCTTGGAGCTGGACCCGGGGTCCTGGGCCCCTGTCACTGGGGCCCCCTCTGCTGGTGCTTCCTGGTTTCCTCACTTGGGTATACCACTTAGGTCTGACCATGTCCCTCCCCTGCTGAAAGCCTTCTGTGGCTCCCCGGTGCCCTCAGGAAATGTCTGAGTCCCTCACCATGGCCAACACCCCCTGCATTCAGCCCTTGCCGACCCCTCCAGTTTCAACGGATGCTGTATTTCCCCAACACTCCCTGTACACTGCAAGCAGGCAGTGAGGGGCAGTGGTTACAGGTGCGGCTCCACACACTAGCTGGGAGACCCTGGCTAGTTACTCCCTCCTCCATCTTTAAAGGGGATAATAATAGCACTCACGTCATAAAGTTGTCCTAAGAATTAAATATGTCAACAATACATGTAAAGCTCTGAAAACAGTGACTGGAGCAGAGGTCACCCCCTCCTCTCCACCCTGAGCCTTCAGAGCTCAGCTTCAATGCCACCCCCTCCAGGCAGCCCTCCCATCCAGGCCCATACCTGGTGGATGAGCTTGTTGAGTGTGAAGTTGACCAGGCCGTGCTGCAGGAGGGCCCCAGCCCCGCGCAGGTAATAGGAGCGGTGGCCAGACACGTGGGACAGACGCCTGGGAGACAGATGGGCAGACAGGCGGGGGCACGTGGGCCAGGGCTGGTGGGGGAAGAGGGGGACTCAAGCACCCCGGGGCAGAGGCCCAGCTGCCAGGCGGGGAGCCGGGCATCAAACATTCATGCCGGGCAAGGCCCTGGCAGTTCCACATCCCATGCTGAGCCCAATGAGGCGGAGCCGGCAGCCGGCAGCCAGCTGTTGGGTTGGGAGGGCTGGGCGATGGGGGCTGGGAGGGGGCTCACTTCTGACGGATGATGTCGAGTTTCTCAGCTATTTCCAGGTGGCCCCGGGGTTGGAAGGAGAAAGCTATATATGGATGAAAAGCAATGGGGTAAGAGGGGGAGGAGAGGCAGGGAACAGGGACAGAGAGACAGAGGGTTAGAGGAGAGCGGAAGGAGAGGAGGACAGAGGGAGGGAGAGAAAAGGAGAGAGAAGAGAGGGGGGGGAGGAAAAAAGACAGATACATGTGTGCGTGTACACACACACACACACACACACACACACACGCACACACATGCGAGACACGGTGAGAAATGAGAAAGCCCTGGGGCTCTATAGGCTCCAGCCATGGTCCCAGACCCCAGGAGCCCCCGCCCCCAGCCTGGGGTCCCCCGGCCTGGGCTGTGGTCCACCTGGCTTGTCTCCAACCACACGGAGCACTCGGGCCTGGCTTTCGTCCCCAACGGGCTGCAGGGAAACAGTGGGTGTCACTGGGAAGGTAGCACTAGGTGGACACCTGGCCTCCCCCACTGCCCAGCGCGAGGCTCACCACGTCTGGATGGGTCTGGTTGGGCAGCCTCAGCGCCCGCAGGTAGAACTGCTCCTCGAGTTGGGCCTCCTTGGGGTACAGGAGCATGAGTTGCTTCCGGATCTCCCGGCCACGTGCCCGCAGACTCTGATATTGGGGGTCCTGGGAGTGGGGCAGGCAGGGTCAGCCCAGGAGCGGGTGGGGTCCCTCAACCAGTTTGACCCTGATCCCGGCTAGCCAACCTCTGTGGTGGATGTTTGCTGCTTCTTGTTTTGGCTCAACATCTTGAATTTCCTTTCAGGAACCTCCCCTCACCACTACAGGGCATGTCCACAGGGACATGACTCTGGCCTGGTCTACTAGAACATTCCATCGCTTTGACCATAGTGATTGGCTTAAAGACAGGCACATGACCCAAGACGAACTCACGAGAATCAGCCCCAGGGCTGTTGTCAGGAGAACCGTCCTCTCTGCACCAGACCCTGCCTCCCCTTGCCCCAAGGGGAGAAAGCTGGTCAGGCAAGAAGAAGGAAGCAGAAGCAAATGTGGGCCAGGACCTGGATCCAGCTGTACCTGAAGCCAGTCTTTTTAGTTTCATGAATCAATAGAGCCTCTTGTTGTTACTTCCCTTACTCCTATTTGAGTTATGTTTTCTATCACATACAATGGAGACTTCATGGCTGATAATGGGATCTTTGCTGCCCACCCCTCACCAGGGACAGGATATCAACTCCCTGGAGTACCTGCTGCACTTGACTGTGGTCCTGGTTTACCTGTAGAAAAGAGAAGGAGGGGGTGATTACGTTGATGAAGTTGGGGATGGGGAGGAGGGGTGAAAGGTCAGGGCCAGGGGATCTGAATTCCTTGCTCTGCCAGTGCCTGGCTGGACCCTCCTCCACTCTGTGCCTCAGTTTCTCTGTCAGTAAAGCTGGGAGGAGGCAACGTAACATAATAGTAATCATGCCTGCAGCTCCGTTAATTGAGTGCTGCCTCATGCCTGGCCATGTGCAGAGGACTCTCATATGATCCTATTTCTTCATCACCCACTCCGTGAGTTTCGCGCATCAGTGTGATCCCCGTTTCACAAATGAGGAAACTGAGGCTCGGAATGGTAAAGTCTGTGAGCATGCATTTGGAGGCCTGAGACCAAGGGTCTGTGATACTCTGAACCTTCTGTGGTCCTGAGCACCAGAGGGAATCAGGCAGATCTGGGTCTGAATGTTGGGTGCCTACCAGCTGTGTGCCCTTAGGCAAATCTCTTCCCTTCTCTGAGCCTTGGTATCCTGGTCTGTGAAATGGGCTGATAACAGGAGCTCCTTAGTAGGGCTGTTGCCTGGCTTCCTGAGAAGATGAGCTAGTGCTTACTGAACATGAACTGTGATCAATTTTGCTGTTTTCACTGGCTGCTTGCCTGCGATGCATGTAGCCCAGGGCCTGGCAAGACACAGCAGGTCACTGGGAGATGTAGTTAGGGTTGGGAGAGTGGTGAAAAGCTGCCCGAATGCCTGGGTGCCAATCCCACCTCTCATGCTTCCTAGCTGTGAGACAGGCACATTTTAACCTCTTGAGGTCTCGGTTTCCTCAGCTGTAGAACCGGGTTTGTATTGTTCCTGTCTCACAGAGCTGTGACGATTAAGAGTGAGGAAAGCACCTAGAACAGTGCCTGGCAGGCAGCGATGGCTATGTACATGTCTGCTATTATTACGATGATTGTTTTTCAGCCCTCTGTGGCAGATGCTTTTGGCTGTCTAACCCAAGACCATTTGCCCTCCTTCCTCCTTCTAGCCAGAGACCCCTGACTCAGTTCACCCTCCCCTGGGTAGCCTGCAGTTCAGGGAATGTGGGCCCAGCCAAGGTTGCCTCTTGTCATTGACTGGTGTGGCTGTGGGGTGTCTGGACCCATGAGACATGAGGGGACTCTGCTGGATGCTTCAGGAAAGGTCTCCCTGCTCTTGGAAAAGGCACTCAAGCCAGAGAAGTCCTGTTTTCTGCCTCTGGCAGAGACATGCCAGGAGACGCTGTACTACGGCAGCCACCTTGGGGCCCTGAGGGGGCAACTGAGGTCAAATCTACATGGTGAAATTGCAGGTGGAGAGAGAGGGAAGGAACCTGGGTTAGGGATTCTGGGGAGAGCTGCTAATTCATCAGTCCCAGGGATGCCTGGCCCTGGGTGGCTTGTTGTGTGACATAATGAATGTCCACATCCTTCACGTTCCGTAAATTGGTTTTCCTGTTACCTGCAGCCAGAGGCATCCTACTGCCACGTCCCCATCCCCCCAGGACCCCCGCGCTCACCAGCAGGGCCCGCACGGCCTCAGCCACGGCCCCCTTCTCTTCCTCCAGCCTCCGGATCTGTTCCCGCTGCTGCCTCAGCTCCTGCCATGTCGAGATCTGGGGGTGGACACAGGAGGGAAAGATGTGAAGTGGCCACTGTCCCCTGACCCTTCTGGCTGGAGCCTCGTCCCCTCAGCCCCCTGGACCAGCAGTGGGGTGAGGTAGAGACCACTGACTGTCCCCCAGTAGCCATTCTCCCCTCCTTCCCTTCAGTACTTGAACCCCCTGATATTTATCCGGGCACGCAGCTGCCCAGAATTAAGACACACTCCCAGGGCTCCCCTGGTGGCGCAGTGGTTGAGAGTCCGCCTGCCGATGCAGGGGACACGGGTTCGTGCCCCGGTCCAGGAAGATCCCACATGCCGTGGAGCGGCTGGGCCCTTGAGTCATGGCCACTGAGCCTGCGCGTCCGGAGCCTGTGCTCCACAATGGGAGAGGCCACAACAGTGAGAGGCCCGCGTACCGCAAAAAAAAAAAAAGATACACTCCCAGCCTCCCGGGCAGCTACATGTGTCTGTAGGCCCAAGATTGACCAAGGGACATGAGTTGAAGTGGTAGGTGTCACTCTTGAGTTGCCTCCTTAAAGATAAGCCCCCATACTGGACTTTCTCACTCCCTTTGGACTGGACGACAGACCCTGAGGAGAGGTGAACAGGACAACCCCCTAAGGGATGCAGAGCACTAAGATGAAAGGACCTGGGCGTTGGGGGACGTGCAGCTGAGCCGCACTTACCTCTTGCCTCTCATGTGAGAGCAAAACAGCCTCTGTCCTATGGGGCGGCCATGGCAGCTACACCTGCACTCACCAACCCAGCGGGGTCAGGAGGGGCGGGAGAGATCCGGCCCCCCCCAGCTCTCCCTCCTTGGGCACACCTACTGCTTTGCAGTCCCTCTGTGAGCCCAGATCCCCGAGCAAAGCCCCCTGTCCTCTCTGGCTGCAGTTTTCGCTTCGACAAAATGGTGCGAGCAACACTGTCCTACCTCCCTGGAAGGGAGACGGGAAGCCAGAAGGGGAGAGACGGAGATCACAGGATGGTTTGTCACCCACTTGGTGGCTCCCCCTGGATGTCTCCTGGACACCTCCCAGCTCACCGTGTGCAAGAGTGACTCTGGGAAAAGTATCTCCCCCACATCTCCTCCTCCTCCTCAGGGACAGCCCCACTAACGCCCACCCTCCACCCCAGCCCCGCAGCCAGGTACCACGTCCTGACCTTTCTGCCTCATGAACACGCGTCAGATCTGTCCTTCCTCATCTCCCCACTCCTGCCCCACCCCAGATCCCATCACCTCCCACCAGAAGCCCTGTGGCAGCCTCCTGGCCTTCACGCTCACCTTCTCCAGTCCAGCCAGAGTTCTTATACAATCCTCTCCCGCCTGAGAGCACCCTCGGCCCCCAGTGCCCCCAGGAACAAACTGCATGCCTTGCTACTGCCTGCCAAGCCACACGCCATATTCCCCTCCATACTTATGCCCTAAGGAAGTGTTTTTCAAGCTTTGGAATGTGATCCGTTTGTGGGTTATAAATTTAACTTAGGGTCTCTAAACCAGCACTTTAGTAAATTGAGGTAAAATATACATAAAACTTACCTTTTTTTTTTCCCAACAAAAGGTTCACATGTTTATTGCTGAGCTATACAGTGAGGAAAGATCAAGAAAAGAGGAGACAGCATCAAACACAGGCAGCTGTTCCAGACACTAGTGATGTTCTGATAATGTGTGCCACTTCATATGTGAGGCTCCTTATAGGCCCAGCTTGGTTCTTCTCCAATGTCTTCTCTTAGAGTTGTACCTGATTTTATTACCAGTTTTCATTCGAATCCATTGGGGAATGGGACGATTCTGCTTTTGTTTCTTGGCCAGGAATCGCTTGATCCTGAAAGTCTTGTGAGAAGAAATGGTGAGGAGCAAATCCAACCGCCAAAACTTACCATTTTAATAATTAAAAAAGTATTTTAAAAAATTTATTTATTTTATTTATTTATTTTTGGCTGCATTGGGTCTTCATTGTTGCATGTGGGCTTGCTCTTGTTGCGGTGAGCGGGGGCTACTCTTCATTGCAGTGCGAGGGCTTCTCATTGTGGTGGCTTCTCTTGTTGTGGAGCACGGGCTCTAGGTGCATGGGCTTCAGTAGTTGTGGCACGTGGGCTCAATAGTTGTGGCTCGTGGGCTCTAGAGCGCAGGCTCAGTAGTTGTGGTTCGTGGGCTCTAGAGTGCAGGCTCAGTAGTTGTGGCGCACGGTCTTAGTCGCTCCGCGGCATGTGGGATCTTCCCAGACCAGGGCTGGAACCCATGTCCCCTGCACTAGCAGGTGGATTCTTAACCACTGTGCCACCAGGGAAGTCCTTTAACCATTTTTTAAGTGTACAGTTCAGGGAGGAGGGATAAATTGGAAGATTGGGACTGACCTATACACACTATATAAAATAGATAACTAATAAGGACACAGGGAACTCCACTCAATATTCTGTAATGACCTATATGGAAAAAAATCCAAAAAAGAGTGGATATATGTACGTGTATAACTGATTCACTTTGCTGTATAGCCGAAACTAACACAATATTGTAAATCAGCTACTCCAATAAGATTTTTTTAAAAAGTGTACAGTTCAGTGGCATTAAGTACATTCATATCGTCGTGCTATCATCATAACTACCCATCTCTGGAACTTCTTTACATTCCCAAACTGAAACTCTGTACCCATTAAACTTTCTCCCCTCCTGCCCCTGGCAACCACCATTCTACATTCTGTCTCTGTGAATTTGCTCCAGGTGCCTCTTACAACTGGAATCACACAGTATTTGCCCTTTTGTGACTGGCAGATTTCACTTAGCATAACGTCTTTAAAGTGCATCCATGTTGTAGCATGTGTCAGAATTTCCTTCCTTTTTAAGGCTGAATGTTATTCCACTGTATGTATTTACCACATTTTGTTTATCCATTTATCCATCAGTGGACCCTTGGGTTGCTTCCACCTTTTGGCTATTGTGACTAACACAGCTATAAACATGGGCATACGAATATCTGAGTCCCTTCTTTCAGTTCTTTTTGGGAATATATCCAGAAGTGGAATTGCTGGAATACATGGTAATTCTATGTTTAATTTTTTGAGGAACTGCCATAAATTTTTTTTTCTTTTTTGAAAAATTAATTAATTAATTAATTTTAAATTTATTTTTGGCTGCGTTGGGTCTTCCTTGCTGTGCACAGGCTTCCTCTAAGTTGTGGCGAGCGGGGCTACTCTTCCTTGCAGTGCGCGGGCTTCTCACTGCGGTGGCTCCCCTTGTTGCGGTGCTCGGGCTCTAGGCGCACGGGCTTCAGTAGTTGTGGCACACGGGCTCAGTAGTTGTGGCTCGCCAGCTCTAGAGCACAGGCTCAGTAGTTGTGGCACATGGGATTCGTTGTTCCGCGGCATGTGGGATCTTCCCGGACCGGGGCTTGTATCCGTGTCCCCTGCATTGGCAGGCGGATTCTTAACCACTGCGCCACCAGGGAAGTTCCTATTTTTTTCTTTTTTAATTAACTTCTCTGAGCCTTAACTTCCCCTCTGATAAAATAGGGGAGATAATGGTACCCACCTCATAAAGTTGCTGTGAAATTTAAATGAGACTCATCTGTATAAAGCACTTAAAATAGGATGGTAGGGGGGTCCAAGAGAGGGCTGGGAGGATTTGGGGTCCTCATCATCCTCAGCACCCCAGCAGGGTCTAGAAATGCGGTGACCCTGGTTCTAGTTCCCCAGCATGTAGTATTATATAAGTGCTAGCTTTATTGTTATTAATAATAATATTCACTGCCTTTTTCTCAACATCTGGAACATAACAGGGGCGCTCCCTACATATCTGTTCAAAAGCACATTCATTCATTAAATAACACTATTTAACTGCCTGCTACCTGTGCAGTAGGTGCACAGCTCTACCTCTCATTCTCCAAAGGCAAGAGGCACCCCCCCCACACCGCTGATTCACACCCGCCGCCGCTGATTCACATCCCTGTCCCCCATTTTCCTTCGTGGCCTTAGGATAAGCCTGGCATGAGGTCTAAGCACAGAGGACACTGGCAGACAGTAAGTTCCTAACGCAGAGTGGGTACCCAGCACGCTTTATGGGGCAGGAGCATCATGGGTATCTAGACAGTAGGGCCTTAGCACTCTGGCTAACCGGCACGTAGTTAGGTGCCAAGTACAACACGTTGGCTAAACTTGGGAAGGAACTAAAATTCCTGCGATAAGACCGTCCCCTGCTGGAGAGTTTCTTGCAAGCCCATTTCGTCCGTAAAACGAACAGCCAATAGACAAAGCGGCCCAGCCTCGCAACCACCGGCCGGCGCAAGCGCACTCACGATCGCGGGCAGATCCTCCGACCGCAGCTCCCCCTTGCGGAGGTCCAGGGCGCGCGCGGCCTCTTCCGGGTAGGCGCACAGCGGCTCCATGTCCAGCTGAGGGAGCGCGCTGTAGCCTTCACGCGCATGCTCGTACAGGAGGTTCCGGTCTCGTCTCTCCGTAGCAAAACTTCTCCTTGGGCTCTGGTTGCAAACGCAGCCTCCCCGGAGCCGCAGGCCCCGAGCAGCCACCAGAGGCCACAAGCGCCGCACTACGGGCGCAGCCATCTTGGAAGGGGGACAAAGAGTCACGCATTCTTCGTCCCGCCCACTACGCGTTTAGACTAATTGCAAAGCAGCTATTCTCGGGACTAGCCAATCAGAGCCTGGAAGGGGTGAGCCCTCTCCCATGCCTCAAGAAAAAAGATCAGCGAGAACAGTTGACCGAGATTGACACTGTCGTTGCCCAATCGTCGTCTGTTCCCCGCCCCTTCAGTGTACGGGAGAGGCAGAACCAGCCAATCCCTGCCGGGATAATCCCCAGACCTTGCTAGACGCCGGATTCGGCGTGTCTGTGGACCCGGCTAGGGTCGGTAAGGTCGACAGAGTTCTCGGGTGCTCCAAACTTCCCGGGCCTCCTCTCATTTTCTAGTTTCCTTCTGTTTGTGAGCGGGGGCGGTTGGGAGAGCCTATTCAGAGAGCCTATTCAGAGCAAGACTAAATTTACGGAGGGATTTTCTGGTAGCAGCGTTAGGGGTTGTGGTTATACAGTGAGAGGAAATTCCTTAGATTTAACCGGAAGGCTCCGAGAGCGGGATGGGAAGAACTTGGACCCTCCCCCGGCTACGGCCACTTTCCCCTCCTCCTACTTAATGAATCTGTTATCCCCTAACACAGGGACGCTGCAGGCGGCGGGATGTCCTGGTCCGGCCTTCTCCGTGGCCTCAGCACGTCCCTAAATCATGGTAAGTGGGGGGCTTGGGCTGCAGAGAGGAGGCTGCGTGAGGGTTATTTCCCCTGGGACTTGTGTCCCTCTGCCATAGCCCCGAGGGAATCAGAGTTTTAAATCAGGGTTGGATACACGATGGGTTTTGGCGGAGCTGGGGTTGCAAGGGCAAGAGGTAGGAAGTAGCATTTAGGCGTCTGGTGGGTCAATTATTTTTTTCAGCAAATAATATTAAATACTTCCCATGGGTGAGACATCCAAGCAAGACTTTGAAGTCATTCATTCAACTGACGTTTTCTTTTCCTTTTTTTTTTGGCCGAGCCAGACGGCTTGTATGATCTTAGTTCCCTGATCAGGAATCAAACCCACGCCCCTTGCACCCTTGCAGTGGAAGCGTGGAGTCTCAACCACTGGACCGCCAGGGAAGTCCCCAACTGATGTTTTTCAAGAGCCTACTACATGCCAGGCAGCGAGAGGGACACTTTATTTGTGAACCTATTTCTTCCACAAACATCAAGTGATTCTCCTGGGCCATGCCCTTATGAGAAATATTCCACTCAGTCACTGCAGACCTTTATTCACCAAGGGTCACAGGACTGGACAAGACAGATCTGTGCCCTGCTTGGGGAATCTGGGCTGGCTTGACATGCATATTTCATGGAAGCCTCTCACACACGGTGCTCAGGAGGGAGACCTGACTGTGGTGCCCACCATACAGATGAGGACACTGAGGCACTGAGAGGTGAACAGTTTTGCTCAAGGGCAGACCAGTCGGAAGAGACTTCTAGGAATGTCTCATCCTCTCTGAGGATTCTGCTGTAACTTGAGGCATACGGACCCATGGAAATGGACTGTGGGGCCAGGACCTGCCCTGAATCTGGAGGGGAGTGTGACGTTTGGGTGTGAGAGGGCATTCGTGCTAGTGACACAGAGAGAGGATGCACCTCACAGCTCTGGCCTGGGAGCTCCAAGAGGACATGGCCCAGGGTTGTCTCAGTCACCACTGTGTCTCCATTATTGATTGGGGCCAAGACACAGTAGGTGCTCAATGAATGTTGAAGAGAATCCGGTTGTTGGAGTCGTTTTATGTCGTATTTCCTGTCTATGAGCACATCCTGTCATCGCCCTTAGAACCACATTCCTGCCCTTTTCCCCCACCTGCCTTTCCTCTCACTGCACTGCAGCCACACTGCCCTCCTTTCTGTTGATGTGTTTGTGGACACGGGCTGAGGCTGGAGCAGGGATAACGAGGGGGCAAGTGAGGAGATGAGGTCAGAGAAATAGCTCGCAGACCATGTGGGGCCTCGTGGTGGGGCCTCGTGGGCCCCCAGGGGGGAATTTGGCTCTTACCCTCACTGATATGGAGCCACAAGAGGGCTCTGAGCAGGGGAGGGATGTGATCTGACCCAGGTGTCCATAGGGTCCCTGTGGCTTCGAGTGGGGAGTCGGGAGACCTGGGAGGAGGAGGAAGGAGGACAGGAGAGTCCAGTGGGAGATGGGGGTGGACAGGACCAGGGTGGATGCCATGGGGGAGGGAGAACAGGGATTCTGATCAGTTGTGAAGGTTCAGTTGACAGGATCTGCTCACCGGGATAGGAGTGGGTGTGACAGGAGGAGGAGGAGTGACACCTCCCAGGGATACCCCTTAGGGTCGCTGTGGAGCAGCATGAATTAATGTAGGTATGATGCATAGAACAGTACAGGACACAGTGGGAGCCTGTTTGCGTTTACTGTTGTTTAAACAGCATTAAAATTAATGTCTTCTTTGCAGAATAAAATGAGTTAATTCATAGAAAATGCTTAAAATAGAACCTGACACGTGGTGGTTACTCCATAAACGTTATATTACTCTCAGCCGTGAGTACCCCTAGCCGTACACAAATGCAGCCTGGCGAAGTGCTTGGAACGGTGCCGAGAACACCAGAGCACCAGAGCGGAGTGGCTGATGCTATTATCTGTTCGCTGGGATAATAACCGCCGCCCCCACCCTCGGCCCTCCCTGTTGTGTCTCTCCAGGCCTAACCCTGGCCCCGCGGCCTTGGGCCACGCGTCCCATGGCCACCCTGAACCAGATGCACCGCCGGGGGCCTCCGAAGCATCCGCCTCCGAAAGTGGGCCCCATGGAGGGCCGGCCACAGCTGAAGGGCGTGGTCCTGCGCACGTTCATCCGCAAGCCCAAGAAGCCCAACTCGGCCAACCGCAAATGCTGCCGCGTGCGGCTCAGCACCGGTCGGGAGGTCGTCTGCTTCATCCCCGGAGAGGGCCACAGCCTGCAGGAGCACCACGTCGTGCTTGTGCAGGGCGGCCGCACGCAGGACCTGCCCGGCGTCAAGCTCACCATCGTGCGGGGCAAGTATGACTGTGGCCACGTGCAGAAGAAGAAGTGACTCCCTCCCCACCTCCCCCGGGACACGGCGGCTCGGGGCCCCTGCACTGTCCTTGGGAAGCTAGTACAACTCTAGAAGTAGCTGGTCGTGGTTCAAAGCCTGGCCGCCTCTTCCATCAGGACCACCCTTAACCCCTAGTGGTCCTGGGTGTGAATCAGAAAAAGGGCGCCCCCCTCCCAACACCCTTGGTTTCCATATTGGCGCCAGGGACCTCTTCTGCTGGGACAGGACACTGTAGTGCCATCTACTGGGAAGGGGTTGCAATAAACACAGAGACATGCGCCCCCCCACCCCCACCCCCTTGTGGTATTTGCCCTCTGTGTGGTCTTGGGCACCGATTTCCTCCTGCAGAAAAAAATAGCTCCGCTTGCAGTATCACCTTTGTTGGGTTTGGTGAAGATTAAACTGGGTGCTTTATGTGTATAACACATGCGATGGCCACTCTGTTTTAAACTTTGGAGTTAGTGGGCAGCACTGAGGCCCAGTTCCCCTTCCTGCAGGCTGAAGGCCTGGGCACGAAAGCCCTGCTGTCAAGCTTCCTCATCTGAAGAGTGGCAGTAATTGTAATGTTGGCCATGAAGGGGTGTTGCCAGGATTAATGGTGTGTGCTGCTCTTCTGTTATTCTCAGACTCACACACACCTGGGTTCAGATCCTGCCTCCACCTCTTCCTTGTTCTGTGACTCCGGGTATATTTGCTTCCCCCTCTGGCTTCAGTTTCCTCCCTTGGAGAATGGCACTGAGAGTGACGGCTGACCTCACCCGATCACGTGCTTGGCCGTGTTAGGTTTTAAAATTTGGGAGCTGAGCTTGTATCATCAGGCTTTGGAGCCCAATGTCTGGTGTAAGTCCGGCTTCCCCTGTTTCCTGGCCAGGTGATGCCGGGCAGGCCTTTTAAACTCTGAGCCCGTTTCTGTCTGGACTAAATGGCAGTGATGACAGTGCCTCCGTGAGAGCTGCTGGGAGAACAGCTGAGATCGGGCACAGGAGCTGTTGGGTGAGCCCTTTTAGCCCATCTCTGGGTCCTCGAAGCCCACCTCTGTTTCTTGCATGGCACTTAGCACACCTGAAGTTCTCACGATTGGAAACATCCCACAAGGCCTTTTAGGATCGGAGCTAGGGGCAAACAAATGCATCGATTACAGACAAAAATCCCCCATCACCTCATGCTTAGCGCCGATTTTATTGAGCGAGCTTGTTGGCTGCGCTCAGTTAGGGAAAGGAGAGCTTTCCTTCACAGCACACCTTGCTCCTGGGGTCCATCTCCAAGCGGGCTCAAGTGTGGAGAAAAGGAGGCTGTCGCCTGACAGGAGGTGAGGGGCCCCTGAGGCAGGGGCAGGAGGTGGGGGTGGAGGATACAGTTTGGGGGTCAGCGCAGAACTGGCCTCAGAAATTCTGAAAGAAATGGCACCAGTCTGGCCCAGAGGGGAGGTGCTGATGGGCGTGGTGCTGGAGGAGGTTGCACGGGCCCCACTGCCGAATCCCAGAGACTCCCCAAAACAACAGGAAGAGTTCCCTTTGAGGCTGCTGTTGGTCCCCTCAAGGACCTCTGCTCCCTGCCAGCAATCACCTTGCCCCAAAAGAGTCCTTGTCCAAGATTGTCAGCAGCTTTCCTCTCTTTGAAATCCTGGTTTGGCCTTTTTTTGGCTGTCAACTGATATCCACACATGTGAGAAAAAAATTTGCAAGTAAACTACAGGTCTCCGAGTTACTCTTTGACACTCCCCCTGGGAAGCTGGGGAAGCAAGTGACCAGCCTGGTTGGATCCCTGGTTTCTCGAATAGCATGGGGGCCACCATGCTGAAGCAGCAGCAAGTGGGGTTCACTGGAAACATTCCGGGAACAGGCTACACGGGACCCCCACTGTCCCCGGGCATCCTCCGGCTCCTGGCTGCAGAGCCGACCTTGATTGACGACGGTGTCTGGCAGATGGCAGTCTGTCCCGGAAGGCTGGATCAGGTTGGTTAGCTAGGACAGGCGGATCCTGACCCTCACGCTGGAGTGGGTCACGAGGGCACCATAGTGCCCCACCCAGGAACGCGTGTCTCTTCCATACTGCTCGAAAGACACATAGCGGATGCCCTTGCCAAAGTTGGTAAAGACATGGGAGACCTGTGCAGGGAAGGGGAGTGAGGGAGTGAGGCTCCATGGACTTCTCTTCCTCCGCAACCTCAACAGATATTCCCCAACACCAAGTAGGTACCTGGCCCTGCTCCAGGCGCTGGGGATATAGCCGTGAAGAAAGCAGCCAAAAGATCGTATCCTGGCGAAGCTGAGAGTCTAGACTGTGACGCTGAAGACAGATGGGGGAAAGGGCGGAGGAAGTACTGCAGGAGGGTGGGATTGTAAAGTAAGGGCCCCAATGAGATGACAGAGACCTGATGGGGCGGGGGAGCCAAGTGGGGATCTGGAGTGTTCCAGACAGAGGAACAGTCAGTGCAAAGGCCCTGAGGTGGCAGTGTGCCTGGAGCAGAGTGAGGGGAGAAGTAAGAGATGGGGTCAGGGAGGTAGGGGGCAGATCGTGGGGCCTTTGAGATGTGCCACGGAAGGACTTTGGCTTCTGGCTTTTTTCTTTTTTTTTCTTTTTGGCCATGCCACTCGGCATGTGGGATCTTGGTTCCCCTAACCAGGGATTGAACCCGCGTCCCCTGCAGTGGAAGCGTGGAGTCTTAACCACTGGACTGCCGGGGAAGTCCCTGGCTTCTGGCTCTTTTGTTGTTGTTGTTTTGGGTTTTTTTGTGGTTTGTTTGTTTGTTTGTTTGTTTTTTTTGCAGTACACGGGCCTCTCACTATTGTGGCCTCTTCTGTTGTGGAGCACAGGCTCCAGACGCACAGGCTCAGCGGCCATGGCTCACGGGCCTAGCCGCTCCGTGGCATGTGGGATCTTCCCGGACCGGAGCACGAACCCGTGTACCCTGCATCGGCAGGCGGACTCTCGACCACTGCACCACCAGGGAAGCCCGCTTCTGGCTTTTTAATCTTCTTTAATTTTTTAAATTGAGCTAAAATTCACCTAACATAAAATGTACCATTTAAAATTGTACAATTCAGTGGTTTTTTTGTTTGTGTGTGTGTGTGTGTATTCGTAATGTTATGCAATCATCACCACTATCTAATTCTGGAACATTTTCATCACCCCAGGAAAAAAACCTCGAATCCATTAGCTGTCACTTCCAATTCCTCCCTCCCCCTATCCTCTGCTAATCTATCTGCTTTCTGTCTCTATGGCTTTGCTTATTCTGGAAATTTCATATAAATGCAGTCATACAATATGTGGCCTTTTGTGTCTGGCCTTTCACCCAGCACAGTTTCCAAGGCTCACCCATGCTGAAGTGTGAATCTGTACTTCATTCCTTTTTATAGCTGCACGATAGGATGTTGGCTTTTGCTCTGAGATGTAGCCACGGAAAGGTTACAAGCAGGTGAGATCCGTGGTCTGACTCACCTTTTTTTAAAAATAAATTTATGGGCTTCCCTGGTGGTGCAGTGGTTGAGAGTCCACCTGCCGATGCAGGGACGTGGGTTCGTGCCCCGGTCCGGGAAGATCCCACATGCCGCGGAGCGGCTGGGCCCGTAAGCCATGGCCGCTGAGCCTGCGCGTCTGGAGCCTGTGCTCCGCAACGGGAGAGGCCACAGCAGTGAGAGGCCCGCGTACCGCAAAAAAATAATAATAATAAAATAAAAATAAATTTATTTATTATTTTTGGCTGTGTTGGGTCTTCGTTGCTGCACGCGGGCTTTCTCTAGTTGTGGCGAGCGAGGGCTACTCTTTGTTGCAGTACTCGGGCTTCTCATTGCGGTGGCTTCTCTTGCTGCGGAGCATGGGCTTTAGGCGCGCGGGCTCTAGACTGCAGGCTCAGTAGTTGTGGCGCACGGGCTTAGTTGCTCCGCGGCATGTGGGATCTTCCCAGACCAGGGCTCGGACCTGTGTCCCCTGCATTGGCAGGCGGATTCTTAACCACTGTGCCACCAGGGAAGCCCCTGACTCACTTTTTAATACGAGCTTTCTGGATGCTGAGTCTGTGTGTTGGGTTGGGGGTGGGTGGGAAGAGATCAGGAATGGAAACCAAAAGACCACCTAAAAGGTTACTTTGATAAGTGAGGTATGATGACCCTGACAGTTTAGGCTCAGGAGCCAGCCTGGGGTTGAATCAGGCCCTGCACGCTTTAGAGTGACTTCGGGCCAGTCACCTAACCTCCCATGCCTCAGTTTCCCCAACTCTAGAATGGGGATGGAGCAAGGACTTTGGTTCACTGCTGCATTTCTAGCAACTAGAGCATGGCAGGCACACAGTAGGTGCTCAAAAATGTCTGTTGAACAACGAGGCCATTGTGCTAATGAAATGAATTAATGGGTGAAACTCTTGGGCAGGCCTGTAATAAGGGTTCAATGATTGTTAGCTGTTGTTATAGATACCCAGCAGTGCTGAGAGCAGAATTTGAGCAGGGTGAGAGGTGGGTGTGCCTTTGGGTCAGGGAAGGTAGTCTGGACCCACCTGTCGGCAGCCTCTTTCAGTCCACTGAAGGACCGGGTTGGGTGATGCCGAGAACTTGACCACTTCGTTTTCGTACATGTCCAGGAGGCGGACCCGGAGCCGGTAGATGCAGCCGCAGTTCTCCCGGGCACCCCACCTGCCGGGTGGCAGTGAGCCTTGATAGCCTCACCACCCGCTCAGGTCTCTGGGTTGGGGACGGCGACTGAGGTCTGGCCTCCCTGCACTTTGATGAGGTCAGGCCTGGGAACCTAGCGGGAGGAGCCTAGGTGCCCCTGGGGTGGAGCCAGGGCCTGGGGGAAGAGCCTGGGTGCTCCTGGGGGCAGATTCAGGAGGCTTTGGGTCAGGTGTATATGGAGGGGGGTGGGGAGGTAATGGTGTTCTGGGGAGGAACCACAGCCTTGGGGAGGAGCTTGAGGGTGTAGGAAGCTGGGGGCTCTGGGCTCACCAAAGCTCCGCCCCTCCCTGGCTCTGCTACTATGAGAGCATCACTTCCCCTCCGTCAGCCCCACTGTGAAAGGGGCACAGTAGCAGTGCCAGCCCGTGGGGTTGATGGGGGTGTGAAATGACTCCCTTCTACAGAACTGCTGCCACCACGGGGGGTTCTCCACTCACCAGTCGGCCACACAGATCTCGATCTGGGAGCTGTCGAGCAGCTCCTGCCACACACCCTCCATCACCAAGTCCACAAGCTGCCTCTTGAAGCACCATCTAGGAAGAGGGGATGATAGGATGGGTGGGGGGGTGGAGAGTCCCATCATTCAAGTCAGCCCAGAAATCACCTCCTCCCAGAAATCACCTCCTCCCAGAAGCCTCCCCTGACTACCCTGTCTAAAGCAGCCCATCAGGGTTGCTCTACCAGACTAGATGTATGATGGGCCGTGCAACCCCACTGGCCTCTCAGATCCCCTCCACCCTTCACTCTGCTGCAGACTCCAGGAGGCTGACTGTATGCAGGCCTGCCCCTAATATTTGTGGGGACCAGGACATGAATACAAATGGAGGCCCACATACTAGACATCTGAGCAGAGAATTCTGGGGTCTCCTCAAGCACCAAGAGGCCCATGGTCTAAGGCTGTGTTGCCTGTATGGAAGGGTCTCCCTTACCCTCTACTTCCTGTTGGGTCAGCCAATGGGAAGCTCCAGCAGCAGATAGAAGGGAGAAGAGAGTGAAATCAGGGTATTTATTCTCCTGGCTCCCTCCCAAGGGATCATCGTGGGACTGTTGTATTTCTCAACGAAAGGGCCCTCTCCACAGTGCCCCCTCCTCCCAGCCTTCTCTGTCTCCATGTTTCGGTAATTGCTTCCTCCCCTTACCCCTGCCAGGCCTAGGGGTGGTAAGGTCCCTTCCCCCCACTGTTACTAGCCTAGAGTCCTGTAGTATCTCTTGTGTTCTGCCTGCACCTTTGTAAACAGTCCTTCTCCTCGAATTTCAATGTGCCATAATAACAGAAATAGTGATTTATCAGAAGAACTGATAAATTGACCAGAACTGAACAGAGTGCTCAAGGACAGACCTAGGTTTGTATGGGAACTTCATAAATGATACAGGTGGCACCGCCATTCCATGGGGGAAGGGAAGGATTCTTTAGTAGATGGTGTTGGGAAAACTGGCTCAATATAAGGAGGGGAATAAAAAGAAAACTGGATCCTTACCGAACATCACATTCAAGGTGGATTAAAGATCTAAATGTAAAAGATAAAACTATGAGGTTACTAGAAGAGAGTATAAGAGAACACTGTTAGGATCTAAGGGTAGGGAAGGATTTTTTAAACAAAATTTCAAAAAACAAATTCTAAAGCAAAAAGATGAATTTGATCATATGTAAATACCAAATAACACCATGGACATAGTTAATGCAGATGGTAGAGTGGGGGATTTCTATAATGTCCAGGATGGACAAGGGACTGACAGCTAGAATATACAAGAAATACTTGTATATCAATGAGAATAAGATATCAACCTTAATAGAAAATGTGAACAGGCAATTTTCAAAAGAGGGAATCCAAAAAGCTAACAAGCACATGAAGAGATGTTTAATTATTAGTAAACTGAAACATGCAAATTAAAATAACAATGAGATATCCCGTCACCCCTAATATACTGGTAACTACTAGAAAGCTAGATGCCACGAGAATGGTTGACTGTGGGGGGAGGGCACAAGGAAAATGGGTATGGGGTATGAGGATAAAGAGAATCAGCCAATCAAACTGTTTTTATGTCTTCACAGCATTTATCACCATCAGAAGCTCTGAAGTCAGACTACCTGGGTTCGAATCCCAGCTCCACCATTTATAATAATGGTATTTGTGTCATAGGGTTATTGCCAGGATTAAAAAATTTACATGTAAAGCATCTGGCATAGAGTAAGCCCTCTAAATGTTTATTATGTTGTTGTTTTTATTTTACTGTTTATGCGTTTAATGGCTTCCCCAACCCTACATCTAAAATGCAAATGAAAAAAGAGCAGGTTCCTGATCTTTCTGAATTTTCCTTGTGTCTCTGACATACTGAATAAATGAATGTGGGAAGGAGAGGCTGAAAGTGGGTGAGGGTGAGGATGAGGACGGTAGGGTAGGGTCCCCCTCCCTCGCACCAGGGATCAAGGGCCACTCACTCGAAAGAAGTCACGAAGCAGGTCTGGGAAGGAGCGCCCGGCACCAGTATTAGGTTCTTTTCCACAGCCCAGCCATTCCCGCCGTGCTCCACCTCCCAGCCTCTGAAGCCCTCTGTGAGATATAAAAGGGTTGAACACCAGGGATTCGCCCGCCAGCTCGCCCCGGAGAGAGCCCGCCACCACCTAGCTTGCTCCGCCCACCAGCTCCTCCCTCCCAGCAGGCTGTATTCGTGGTCCCACCCCACAACGGCGTCACTAAGCCCTGCCCATCCACTCAGCTTCTCCCCAGCCTCTCTAGGCCCCGCCCCCTGTTCTGCCTCCCTCCACTCTCAGACTACTGGGCTTCAATTCTGGCCCCGCCCCGGGCTCCTTACACCACCGCTTCCGGGCCCCTCCTACCTTGGCCCCGCCCACTCACTCAGTTCCCCTCCCCACAGCCTCTCAATACGACCTTATATGTCTGTGCAAGCTCCGCCCCTGCCAGCACCCAATCGGCTTCTCCCCAGGCCTCCCCTGGCTCCTCCCCCTTTAACCGCGCCCACCTAATCTACAGTTCAAGCATAGCTTCCCGGCCCAGTGCACTGGATCCTTCTGCTCTGTCTCGCCCAGCCGTCTTGGCTCGCTATACGGCCCACAGCCCCTGGCTCCTCCCACGCAGTTTCCCAAGAGCCTCGACCACATCCCCTGGCTCCCGGCCCCGCCCCAGTCTGCTTCACCCTGGCCGCGCCCACTCACTCCACCTCGCTTGGGCCCCCAGGCCACACATCCTTTTGGTCTCTTTTTTCCCGCCCGTGCTGCTAGCCCCTGCCCCCGGCACCCACGCTCTCCGCAGGAGTTGAAGATGAGGTTGCGGCCGAGGGGCGCTCTCAGGCAGTATCGCGCCAGGGCGCAGAGCGGGAACTCTTCCTCGTCCTCGCTGTTGGGCGGGCAGCCCTGGGCCACCGCGTAGAGTGCACGGCCCTCCGCGCTGCGGTCGCGGGCCAGCTGCAGCAGCCACACGGTGGGCCCGTCCACCACGTCGCGCCAGGCGCGGCACACTGGGCGGCAGCGCGTCACTAACGCGCGCGGTGGCACGTGGCTCAGCACCTGCACGAGCAGCTCCGGCGGCAGCGCGTCCAAGGCTATGGGCGGGTCCGCGGGCAGCCGCCGCCGCGAAAGCCGGGCGCCCATCTCCGGCCGCCAGAGTCCTGCAGGTCGAGAGGGGTCGGCGGGTCAGAGCAGCCCGGCCTCCCTCCACCTCTCCTTCCAGGACGCAAGTCCCCTGCGACTTGACCGTGACCTCACCAGGTACACGGGCGACCGGGGGACTGCCATAACCAAGAAAATCCAGCATCTGTTTCCTGCCACTTGGCTCTGGACGGGGACCGGTTTCCCCCCACCTTTCCCCCTCAAGCAGCAAACCCCTGGCCTGATCACGACCCCACCAGGACTGCTAACCACGACTTCTATCTCTGGCCGGTGCACTTGTGTCTGGCTAAGCACTTTACATATGACCATATGCACACTGAAGACCCATGAGAAAAATCCACCGAGGAGGAAACCATTTCCACCCCATCCCCCAACCTGTCCCAACCCTCGGGCCTTTGGAATCCAGGACCTGTTCTTCAGCAAAATGTATTTCCTCAGTCTCTTCGCTGAAGATTGTCACATTCTTGCTCTAACCAGAACCCAGCTGTTCTGTGGGCCTTCCAAGTGGGTAAATCTCCTTGCTCCCTGGTGCTGTTTCCAGAGATCCTCCCTCCATCCTCCCCCAAACGCCGCAGGTATGAATCTCATCATCAGGGTAGATCGTTTGTCACCTTGTCATCATCATCTGCTGACCCAGATGACTACCCCTCACTTCTCCATGATTTTAGCTCCAGGCTCACAGCCACTCAAGCTGCTCTTATCAACATTCTTGGTGATTTCCATATCCAGGATGACGATCCTTCCTTCTGCCACGAGGCCTCTCTTGTTCCCTGACCAGCTGTTCTTCTAGCCCCTCCATCCCGTGGTCACACCTACACCTTGTCTCAGTAACCACAGCCTCTTCAGAGCCTCAGTCTCAGGCTTCCCACTCTCCACACATCACCTCCTCTCTTTCCAGCTCTCTCCCTCCAGTGCCCTAGACCTACCCCCACCACACACACAGTCCTTCCAACCCACTATGATCTCCCATCCTTTGTCCCTACCTCTTTTTCACCGCCCCACACCCCCTCAAGTCCTCAGTTCTTCCTTATCCAGCTTAAATTCCTTGGTTAATCATTTAAAACATTCTTTGCATACACCCTTGCCTCCTCTGGCTTCCTCCTACGCGTGCCCCAGTTAAATCCAGCCCTCCACCTACCTGTGCCTGTACCCACACAGTTTAGAGCAGCTGAAGAACAACACACAACTCCACTGGCTGGTCTCACTTTAAGTTTGTGCACTTGATGCTCAAGCGTACCCACAGTGCTGCCTGGCAATCAGATTACATTTCTCTTATCCTCTTGCTCTTCCTCTCTGTGGATAACTATTTCACACCTTCTCCCCTATCCCCAACACATCACACTTCCTTCCACCTTTTCACTCTCTCTTTGCTTCTTATTTACTTATTTTGGCCGCGCCGCGCAGCATGCGGGATCTTAGCTCCCCTACCAGGGATCGAACCCATGCTCCCTGCAGTGGAAGCATGGAGTCCTAGCCACTGGACCACCAGGGAATTCCCTCCTTGCTTCTTATTTTGCAGGAAAAATAAAATCGATGGGAAGTGAACGTCCATAGACCCCCCCCGCCCCATGTACCACCTCCCTGCCCTGTGCTTTCCCACCGTGACTGCTCCCACCCCAGGTCACCGTCTCACAGTTCTCCCCTCTCTCTGCTGCACCTTTAGCTTCCCCCTCTGCACTGGATCATTCCCGTCAGCTCACACAGAGTCATCTCTCATTTGAAAACAAATTAAACTCCTCTTGACTCCACCTCCCCTTCCAGCTCTGACCCCATTTCTTTGCCCTTCTTTATAGTAAATCTTCTCCAAAAAGTTGTCACACTCACTGCCTCCATATTTTCTACTGATATTCTCTCTCAAACCTTCTCTAATCAGACTTTGCCCTCCTTCTCTACCCTGAAATGTCAAGGTCACCAATGACCCCCGCCTTGGTGCTGAGCCAGTAGTCACTGTTCAATCCTCACCTTGCTTGACCTGTCAGCAGCACCTGACACAGTGAGGTGACTCTCTTCTCACCTGGCTCTGAGCCAACACATCCCTCTGGACCCCTCCCGTCTGCCTGTGGCTCCTAGTCAGTCTCCTCAGCTGTTCCTCCTCCCTCTGATTTCAGTGTCAGGGATCGGTCTTTTTTTAAAAAATAAATTTATTTATTTTTGACTGCGTTGGGTCTTCGTCGCTGCGCATGGGCTTTCTCTAGTTGCGGCAAGCGGGGGCTAGTCGGCTACTCTTTGTTGGGGTGCATGGGCTTCTCACTGAGGTGGCTTCTCTCGTTGCGGAGCGCAGGCTCTAGGTGTGTGGGCTTCAGTAGTTGTGGCGCGCGGGTTTAGTTGCTCTGCAGCAGGTGGGATCTTCCCAGACTGGGGATCGAACCCGTGTCCTCTGCATTGGCAGGCAGATTCTTAACCACTGCACTACCAGGGAAGTCCCAGGGATGAGTCTTTGAACCTCCTCTATTCTCCATGAGTACTCCCTTTGGGATCTCATCCACTCTCATCACCTCTCACCTGGACCATCACTGTCTCCCTGCTCCCTTCCCCAGCTGTCAGGTGTGAACACCTGAGTCAGGTCCTGTCCCTGCCCTGCTCAGAGCCCTCCTGTGGCTCCACCTCACTCAGGGTCAGGGCAAGGTCCTCAATGCATCCCACAAGCCCCACACGATCTGTACCCATCACCTCCCTGCCCTCATCTCCCCCTCACTCACTCTGCCCCAGCCACACCGGCCTCCACACCTCAGGGCCTTTGCACAGGCTGTTTCCTCCACCTGGAACCAGAGCATTTCTTTGCTCACCTCCACATTCCCTTCAATCTTTGCTCAAAAGTTAACTTCTCCATGAGACTGTCCCTGGCCACATTATTTACAATTTCAGGGCCTCATGACCATCACCTACTCCTCCTTCCCATTTTCTTACTTTATTCTTCCCTAAAGAAACCCACTTCACAGATGAGCAAACTGAGGCATAGCAAGGTGAAACACCTTTATTTAACAAGAACTCAGTGATTAGCTCAAGACCTAGTGAGAAACGCATTTCATTTCCCCATCAGGGCAGAAGAGCTTAGTGATGAAATGCTCATGCCTGGGTCCAGCCAGCCTGGGTTTGAGTCCCAGCTAAGCCTCTTGCCTCAAGAGCAAATCACTTCAGCTTTTTATGCCTCAGTTTCCTCTTCTGAAAATGAGGATGTTAACCTTACCCACTTCATAGGGTTATTGTGAGGATGAAACGAATTAATATTTGTAAAGCGCTTAAATAATCGCTGGTGTCTCATAAATAAAAGTGGTATTGATATAATATTAGACACTAAATTATGTTAGTTGCTATTATTATTACACACCATAAAAATATGGCAAGCAACCATTTAGCTACAATATTTTCATCTGGTGACATTTACTGAGCCCTTACTAAACCACCCGTGCTGAGCATTTAAGCTGGATCATCGCACTGAATCCCATCATCCTGTTTTAATGGCCAAAACAATCCTTGGAGGTTGCCCTGGGTTAAGAGGCTTCAATGATCTAAAGCTTGTTATACTATCTAATGCCGGTAAGAGCTCCATTCATGTCAGCTGTTACTATTTTGAAATAAATTGATTAAGGTCTTGTTAAGGATTAAGGCTCTATCAAGCCAGTGGTCCGTGGACGTGGCACAAAGCCCGATTCCCCTTCACCCCCACAACAGAGAACTGAAGTTGTGGAGACACGCTTTAGAGACTAGGGTGTGCTTTGCCCCAGGTGGTTATTAGCTGCATTAATAATTAGCTGCAATTTACAAGCGAATCCACCAGCTTGCCCGGTATGGATGTGTGCCGATCACTGGCAAACAAGGGATCCCTGGAGCTGGGGGTGGTCCCCTCACACAACGAGGGCAGCCAGACTTCACTGAGGGGCAAGGACCTTCAAGTGATGTACCTTACGAGCCCTGGGTATTCAAAATGCTTGTACGTGATGCTCTCCTGAGGACCACGAGGTGCCTTGTAGCCAACATGTCCAACACGGCTGAATGCCAACTACTGGCTGGGTCAGAATGGCATGGCACTGCCTGCTGTTAGGATGTTTGGAAGTGTGTGTGTGTGTGTGTGTGTGTTTGGTGGGGAGGATATTGTATTGGTTGTCACAGTGACTGGGGGATGCTACTGATATTTGGTTTCCAGGGACCTGTGATGCATGGCAGACATCTTCCCCAGATGGTTATAACAACGTATCCAAACTGATGTGCTCTTTCCCAGGAATTGACCATTCTCCATTAAGGAGTGGCATCCACAGCCCTCCCCTTGACGTGGGCAGGCCTTTGGGACTGCTTCGCCTTTCAGAGCATTGCAGAAGTGACATGGCTAAGGGATTTCAGAGGCTGGGTCAGGAAAGAGGATACAGCCTCTGCCTGACTCTCTGGGGATGCATGCATGGGGAGCCGTGAGTCCAGTGGTGTGCTCCTAAACGTTTAACAACTGGCTCTGTAGGGGAAAAAAAGAAAAGAGTCTGGGTGTGTAGCATGTGCTGATTTCTGTGGTGTGAATACACCTTCCATGGCTGACAGCAAGCTACCAACACGACGTTCCTGGACTTTGGACTTGGAAAGAGCTGTCCACAATGTGCTTCCAGGATCCGATGCGAGCCAGCTCCAGCACACCACCGCCTGAGTCACCATGTAAGTCTGACTGCCCTGAAGTCGTCACATTGGAGATACACAGGGAGATAGACATGTTTGGGAGCCCCAGCTGTTTGGGTCTGCCCATCCAGGGTGCTACAGAGAGGAGTGAATGAGCCCTCAGGTGACCCAGTCCCAACCACTGCCTGATGGCACCTGCACAAGAGCCCCTGAGAACTGCTTAGCTGAGCCCGGTCAATCCCCAGAGCCGTCAAAATAATAAAGGAATGGTTATTGTTTTAAGTCATTGCATTTTGAGTGGTCCGTTATGCAGCACTTGCTAAATGTAACGATGCTCAGTGACCTGTATTTCAGGGGACAGGTACCACTCACAAAGGGTGGCCAAGAGAATTCCAGTCAGCATTAAAAGTTCCATCTGGAATGGATAAAGAAGATGTGGTCCATATATACCATGGAATACTACTCAGCCATAAAAAGAATGAAATAATGTCATTTGCAGCAACATGGACGGACCTGGAGCTTATCATACGAAGTGAAACAAATCAGTAAAAGACAAATACCATATGATATCATTTATATGTGGAACTAAAATATGACACAAATGAACTTATCTGTGAAACAGAAACAGACTCACAGACATAGAGAACAGTCTTGTGGTTGGTTGCCAAGAGGGAGGGGGGTGGGGGAGGGATGGACTGAGAGTTTGGGATTAGCAGATGCAAACTATTATAAATATTATAGAATGAATAAACCACAAGGTCCTACTGTATAGCACAGGGAACTATATTCAATATCCTGTGATAAACCATAATGGAAAAGAATATAAAAATGAATGTATATGTATATATGTATAACTGAGTCATTTTGCTGTACAGCAGAGATTAACACAACATTGTAAATCAACTCTACTTCAATAAGTTAAAAAAAAAGTTCCATCTGGGCAGAGGAACTTTGCCTTTAGAAACATTTAGAAAGGTTTTTTTTTTCTTTCTTCTTGTTTCTTGATCTGAGGGCTGGTTACATGTGCCTTCGTTTGTAAAAATTCATCAGGCTGTACAGTTTGTGTACTTTCTAGAAAAGGTTTACTAGAAACGATAACAACAATAAAAACAGAGATGTAGTCCATGGAAAGGAACCAAAAGATGCCCAAAAAGCTCTCCCCTCTGTAATCAAACAAAAGATAGGATTATTATTTTTACTATTATTTTAAAATATGGAACGCTTCACAGATTTGCTTGTCATCCTTGTGCAGAGGCCAGGCTAATCTTCTCTCTATCGTTCCAATTTTAGTATATGTGCTGCCAAAGTGAGCACGATAGGATTATTTTTAAATTAAGGACCCCATGAGAGTATTGAGAGGTAGCTTCGCTCTCTCCTCAGTGGTTCCTCCAATCAAGTAGGGCCTTTTTATAGTGATGGAAAATTTTGCACAAAAATACCTCCGTGACTCAGTGGTGATACCATTGCCATGGTTTGGTGGCATATACTTATAATAACCATTATTTTATGATTATTTT
Source organism: Hyperoodon ampullatus (assembly GCF_949752795.1). Taxonomy (NCBI): domain Eukaryota; kingdom Metazoa; phylum Chordata; class Mammalia; order Artiodactyla; family Ziphiidae; genus Hyperoodon; species Hyperoodon ampullatus. The sequence continues at coordinate 49,692,602 of NC_136931.1, forward strand.
TTATGGCTCTGGGGACTGACTGGGCTCAGCCAAGCAGTTCTCAGCGGCTCTCATGCAGTGGTCTTCAGGCAGGGGCTGGTGCTGGGTCACCTGAAGGCTCATCACTCCTCTGTCGAGCACCGGAGGTGGGGACTCAAACAGCTGGGGGCTCCCCAGCATTTCTCCATCTCCACGTGGTCTCCTGCTAGTGCATACTTTTCCCTGAGTAGCCACTCTTTTTTTTTTTTAATGCTTTTTGCCACATAAAAGTAAACACTTTATTTTCTTTGTTGTACAAATCACGATGATGGAATTGTCCTTCTCTCTCTCTCTCCTTTTTTTTTGGCCGTGCGGTGTAGCATGTGGGATCTTAGTTCCCCTACCAGGGATCAAACCCTGGTACATTTTGGTACTTGAAATATCATGTCGTTAACTTTTGTTTTATGAATTTGGAAGACTGAACAGTTACTGTGAATAGTAATATTTCAGTATCGGTCTAAAAAAATACATGGGTATTGTCCTTGTCTCCCTTTCTTAGGAGTCAGTGTTTATTCACTGTACAATTATTTCAGCTTTGGGAATTTCCTGGCGGTCCAGTGTTAGGACTCGGAGCTCTCACTGCCGAGGGCTTGGGTTCCATTCCTGATCAGGGAACTAAGATCCCACAAGCTGTGCAGTGTGGCAAAAAAACAAAAAAAAAAAACAAAACAGCTTTTCTGTATGCTTGAATTAGCTTTTCTGTATCGTTGAATTTTTTCAGAATACAATCATGGGGGTAGAAAAGACCCAACTGTCAAAGATTCAGTGTCCGGGCTTCCCTGGTGGCACAGTGGTTAAGAATCCGCCTGTCAGCATAGGGAACACAGGTTCAAGCCCTGGTCCAGGAAGATTCCACATGCCTCGGATACCACAACTACTGAGGCTGCGCTCTAGAGCCCATGAGCCACAACTACCGAGCCCGCGTGCCACAACTACTGAAGCCCGCGCGCCTAGAGGCCATGCTCTGCAACAAGAGAAGCCACCGCAATGAGAAGCCCGCGCACCGCAACGAAGAGTAGCCCCCGCTCGCCGCAACTAGAGAAAGCCCACGCGCAGCAACGAAGACCCAACGCAGCCAAAAATAAATAAGTTAAAAAAAAAAAATTCAGTGTCTGTAAAGCCTATTAGGACCCTCTGCTGAGGGCAGGGAGCAACTGAAGGTTTCCAGGATCCTGGGCTGCTGCTCCCAGCAGGATAGCTGATGGTCAGGAGCTCCCACTATGGAGGCAGACGATCAACGTTCAAATCCTGGTTCTGCCTCTTCTTGGGCAGGCCATCACTTAGGCGTGTTGCTGGCCTCTGAGCCTCAGTTTTCTTGTCTGTAACATGGGGATAACTATTGTTCTACCTCAAAGGATGGATGTGAGCAATGAAGGACAAATATCCCTAAGCCATGCCTGGGACTCAAGGAATAAGACTCAATGGTCATAAAAGAGCTGTAGGCTTTCGCTCTTTGGATGAGGATTTGATAATCTGAAAGAATTAGGAGCCTAGTGAGATGCCCTCTGTGGATCCCCCTTGGGGAGAAGGGAAATGGGAGAGGGGCGTGGGCACACATCTACCTCATCACCCTTTCAAACTCTGCCAACTACCCAGGGCACCCATGTTGAACTTGAACCCCTCAGGGAGAATGCGTGAGCAAACCACCAAGCCAAAGCCAGAAACTACTTCCAATAACACCCCATGGAGAGATATGCACCTGCATAAGCTGGGGAATCTTGGTGGTGGGATTTGTGGTGCATTTCTGCTGTGTGTGTTCATGTACATGTTCCATTTATATTTGCACACAGGGAGCCCTGTTTCCCAGAATGGGTACCTTTTTTAAAAAAATTACCTTCATGGATGTATAAATTACATCCAGTAAGATGCACACACTTCAAGTGTACAATTTGTGTTCTAACAACTGTGTACAACTGTACAACCATGCCCACAGCCAAGATGTGGGACATTTCTTTCACTCTAAAAGGTTTATCCCTTCCCAGTTAAGCCCCACCCCCATCCCTGCCACTAATCTGCTTTCTGTCATTATAAATTCGAGTTTTCTCTTCTAGAATTTCGTATAAATGGAATCATATGGTGTGCCAGTTATTAATTTACTTCCTCACAGCTCCAAGTTGAGAAATTGGAATCTGGGCGTGTAAATCTTTTCCCTTTGCCGGCTGACATGTTAAGTTTTTCCAGTAGAGGGAGCCAGAGAGGCATTACAGGAGGAAGTGCTGTGTTAGTTTCTGCACAGCAAAGTGAATCAAACATATGCATACATTTATCTCCATATCCCCTCCCTCTTGAGCCTCCCTCCCACCCTCTCTATCCCACCGCTCTAGCCGGTCGCAAAGCACCAAACTGATCTCCCTGTGCTATGCGGCTGCTTCCCACTAGCTATCTATTTTACATTGGTAGTGTATATATGTCCATGCCACTCTCTCACTTCTATCTATTTTACATTGGTAGTGTATATATGTCCATGCCACTCTCTCACTTAGCCCCAGCTTCCCCCTCCCCCCACCCCGTGTCCTCAAGTCCATTCTCTATGTCTGCGTATTTATTCCTGCCCTGCCACTAGGTTCATCAGTACCATTTTTTTTTTTTTAAGATTCCATATACATGTGTTATTTGCAGTGAGGTGGATGGACCTAGAGTCTGTCATACAGAGGAAGGGGTTTTGCTTCCCACTTCCAGACTGCCGGGATAGGCAGCTTCTCCTGCCCCATTCCCAAGCATACATGCATGCTTCTCCGGTGTCTGGCAGTCAGCAGCATCCCTCAGCCAGCACCCTCCCCTGGCACCCACCTCAGCTGGTTTCCTAGCTGAGTGCGGCTAGTGAGATACTTCCTTGGGAACTGCTTTCCCTAGCATCCTAGAGGACTGACTTCTGGCAAGTTCCAGAGGGTGGATTTCCAGTAAGTTCTACAGGAGCAGCACCAAAGGGATTCTTTTGCCCTTTAGTGAGCCATCTCCAAGTGTTCTCCAAAAACAGCAGGGATTCTGGGGCTGCCACGGACAGCCTGGGACTGGCATCTTTCTCAAGCTCTCTGTCTTAGATCTTAGGGGTAGTGGCTGCTCCTTGTATTTGCTACTTCTATATTCTTTAGCATTCTCTTATTTCTTAGCAGCTAATCCCTCTAACTCGAATCCTCTGCTATAATTAATAATTCTGTATATTAAACATTCTCCCTTCAAATTCCTGTGTGGTTCCAGTCTCCTGATTGGACCCTGACTGATAACTATAGAATGTGTCCCTGTGTCTCCTTTCCTTCAGCATAACATTCTGTGATTCAGACACATCGCTGCATGTATCAATCAGGAGTTCGCTCCTTTTTATCGCGGAGTAGTATTCCACTGAACAGATTAAACCACGATCTGTTTACCCACCCAGCATGATGGACATTTGGGTTGTTTCTAGCTTGAGGCTATTATGAATAAAGCTTCTATGAACATTCACATACAAGTGTTTGTGTGGACATATGTTTTCATTTCTCATGAGTAACTATGTAGGAGTGGAATTCTTGGATCATGTGGTAAGTGTGTATTTCACTTTACAAGAACACGCCCGGTCGTTTTTTCAACATGATTGTACCATTTGCGATCCCATCAACCATGTATGAGAGTTGCAGTTGTCAGCACCTTGTATTGTGAACCTTTTCAATTTTAGACAGAATGGCTTCCTTTTCATGCCCCAGGGAGATTTTCCTCTACCTGACATCCTCCTTTATTAATTTTTTTTTTTTTGGCCACACCTTGCGGCTTGTGGGATCTTAGTTCCCTGATGAAGGACTGAACCCGCACCCTCAGGAGTGGAAGTGCGCAGTCCTAACCCCTGGACTGCCAGGGAATTCTCTCCCTTATTAATTTTAACTCTTTACTCTGAACTGTGGTGCCAGTGTTGTTTCTAACCTGTGAAAAATGGTTACAGAAAAATCATCAATAAAACAAGATTGAAAATTCTTTGCTTTTTGGAATTATTTGCATGTACAAAGATTTGGTGTTTCTTCTCGTTCAAGAAGGCAGACTGAGCTATTGATAATCAGAGCCTCTACTGGCCTGTAAGAGATTTTAGGTAGATTTTTAAAAAACGGTACCCTTTCTGGGTGAATGCAAGCCTGGGGTAGCAGAGCCTGGTGATCAGAGCAAGGGCTGGATTCAAGCCCCCGGCTGGCCTCATAATAATAATAGCTGGTTCTGTGCTAGATGCTCTCAAAACAGAATCCCAGGAATCCCAAGTTCAAATGCCTACAAGAGACAGGCGGTATCCAAAGTGAGACCAACTGGGTAGAAGCAAACCGGAGAGAAGAGCCCAGCCTGGAGGCTGTGCCAGTGCTCACTCTGGCTGATTTACTGCCCAGTAGGAAGGTGGGCCCAGTTTGGCTACATTTTCCAGTTTGTCAAGTAATTGGAAATCCCTGTTTTTATGTGAAATCACCCAATTTTTAAATGTTAGCAGTGCATTTAAACAAAAAAAAAAATAAAGGACAGTGTGGGCCAGGTGAGACAGATCTGCAGACCCAGGAACTGATTGGGGGTAGCCTTTTGTGGCTTCTGTATTATCCCAGTTGATCTTTACACCATGAGTAAACTGAGGCCCAGAGAGGTGAAATGATGCACAAAAGGTCACACAGCAGTCAGAAGTGGAGTGGCGATGGGACTCTGGGCAGTCTGGTCTCCCTCTCAAAGGGCATCCTCCCTATGTACAGCAAAGAAATTAAAAAGCAAAGTGAACAGGATGGAGATCATCACCAAGAAAGAAATGTTGATAAATTTCTGCAAGACAAAAAGCAGAAAGAAGTGTAGGGGCTAGGACAGATCTCAAGGTGGGGACAGTGGATCCTCAAGGACCCCCAGAGGCTCTGGACCCAGAGTTGAGGATCCAGAGGGGCCCAGGCTGTGGTAGAAGTGCAGGTCAGGAGTCGAGAGGGCAGGGGGAGGACAGTGGTTAGTCCATCTTGGAAAAACTGTGCCTATTGGCTCCCTGTTCCCTCACCTTCCTCCCCCATGCTTTGCCACACAGATCTCAAGCTGCCCAACATTCGCATACAGGAAAAACAAAACAATACTGGATGACCGTTCTTTGAAAAAATTTCATGAAGCTTCCAGGAAGTGCCCAGGCTGCTGGTGTTCCTGAGGATAGCCTTCCCCACTCTGGCATCTGGGAGTGAGCTCCCAGCAGCCTGGTTTCCCCCAAGTTATCACTGACATGTGCTGCCTCCAAACACAGGGTTCTCAGTCATACCTTCAGCTGGACAAAGAGGCCAGTGGGAAAGCAGGACCATATTTATGAAATCCCCAAATTTCATACCAGTTACTTAAATAAGTCACCCAGCCCCTTGTTCGTTTGAAAATGTGATTGGACAAGCAGGGATCACCAGATGCTTAAAGAAAACCAGCAGCCTGAAAAAGAACCAGTAAGATAAACATGCAGGGCTTCCCTGGTGGTGCAGTGGTTAGGAATCCGCCTGCCAATGCAGCGGGCACGGGTTGAAGCCCTGGTTCCTGAAGATCCCACATGCCGCAGAGCAACTAAGCCTGTGCGCCACAACTACTGAGCCTGCAAGCCACAACTATTGAGCCCATGTGCCACAACTACTGAAGCTGACACGCCTAGAGCCCGTGCTCCACAACAAGAGAAGCCACCGCAATGAGACGTCCATACACCGCAACGAAGGGTAGCCCCGCTCACCGCAACTAGAGAAAGCCGTGCACAGCAACAAAGACCCAATGCAGCCAAAAATAAATAAATAAATAAATAAATATTTTTTTAAAAAAAACAAAAACATGCAGAGCAGAAGTGAACTGACCCCAGAGGTAACAGAGACAGTTCAGAGGGCCAAAAGAATGGAAAGGGAAAGAAAAACCCTAATTAGTACACTCAGGGCCGGCTTCAGGCTTCATGGGTGTGTGACCTGTGGAGTTGTACTTAGAAGGGCTCCATGCTTGTTTAATGGTCTGCTACTGCCAACCTAAAATTCTTAATCATTTTTGAACAAGGGGCCCACATTTTCATTTTGTACTGGGCCCTGCAAATTATGTAGCTGGTCCTGAGTACATGTAGATTTGAGAAGAAATTCAAAGCAAAACAAGAACAGGATACTAAAAAAGGAAGAATGTCTTTAAAAAAAACAAAAAAAAAGGAAGACTGTCGTCAAGAAGAAAAAAAGAATTCCAAGAAATAGATGGGATGAGTTAAAAACAGGAAAATCCTTCTCTCAAAAGAGAAAAAGTAAAGCTATTTTAAAAAACTGCAGGAAAAACAAAAAACTGTTTAAGAAAGTCATGGCACAAATATGATATACACTAAACCATATCCATGTTCTATCCATTTGACAACGTACAAGAAAAAGGAATCCATTTGACCTGGAGGCTAGGGGCATTCTCCTTATACTAGCTCTGTTTATTGGTTTTCATGGGAAAAATATTGGTTTTGTTTTTGTTTTTTTGAGATATAATTAATATTGTGTAAATTTAAGATGTTCAGCCTGTTTTGGTTTTTTTTTTTCTTTGTTTGGCCGCAGCACGTGGCTTGTGGGATCTTAGTTCCCTGACCAGGGATTGAAACTGTACCCCCGGCAGTGGAAGCAACGAGTCCTAACCACTGGACGGCCAGGGAATTCTCCAGCCTATTGATTTGATACATTTATATATTGCAATATGATTACCACTGTAGCATTAGCAACGCCTTTATCACTTCACATAATTATTTCCTTTTTTGGTGAGAACATTTAAGATCTGGTCTCTTAACATAAAGATTGTCTTTTCAAAAAAAGACAATCTTTTGGATTGTGCTAGGAAATCTACATGCAAAAAGATGAATTTAGGCCTTTACCTCACACCATACACAAACATCAACTCAAAATGAATCAGAGACCTAAATGTAAGAGTTAAAACTATAACATTTTTAGAAGAAAACAGGAGAAAAATCTCATGATCTTGGGTTAGGCAAAGATTTCTTAGATACAATACAAAAAGTATGATTCATAAAAGAAAAAATGGATTAATTAAACGCCATCAAAATTTTAAACTTTTGTACTTCAAAAGACACCATTAAGAAAATGAAAAGACAAGCTATAGATTGACAGAAAATATTTGCATACCATATCTTTGATAAAGGACTTGTATCTAGAATATATAAAGAACACTTAAAATTCAATAATAAGACAATCCAGTTTAAAAATTGATGAAAGATTTGAATAGACATTTCACTGAAGAAGAAATACAAATGACTAATAAGCATATGAAAAGATGCTCAACATCATTAGTCATTAAGGAAATGCAATTTGAAATCACAATGTGATGCCACTTCATGCCCACTAGAATGGCTATTGTCCAAAAGATTGGCAAGGGCAGGGAGAAACTGGAACCCTCACACACTGCTGGTGGGAATATAAAATGGTACAGCCTCTTTGGAAAACAGTTTCTCTAAAAGTTGAACATTAAAAAAAAAAAAGTTAAACATAAACTTACCATGAAACCCAGCAATTCTACTATTAGGCTATCTACCCAAGAGAAATGAAAACATACGTCCACGCAAAGATTTGACTGCAAAAGTGCATAGCAGCATTATATCTTTGGAAACAATCCAAATGTCCATCAACTGGTGAATGGATAAACAAAATGTGGTATAGTCATACAGTGGAATACTGTTCAACAATAAAAGGAATAAAGTACTAGTACATGCTACAATATGAGAATGAACCCCCAAACAGTATGCTAAGTGAAAGCGCCAGACACAAAAGACCACATATTGTATGATGGATTCATATGAAATGTTCGGAAAAGACATACAGAAAGATTAGTAGTTGCCTGGGACTGGACATGGGAACAGGAAGTGATCACAGATAGGCACAAGGGATATTTTGGAGGTGATAGAAATGCTCTAAAACTGTGGTGATGGCTGCAAAACTCTGTAAATTCACTAAATCACTGAATTGTACAATTAAAAGGGCTGAATTTTATGGTATGTAAATTGCATTTTAATAAAGCTGTCAAAAAAAAAAAAACCCAAACCCGGCAAATTTTACAGTTAAAGCATGTAAGACTTAAATAGTGTAACAGAACAGACTGTAGAAGTAATCAACCTTGACAGTGTGAAAGCAAGTGTACAACTGACAAAAGATGGGAAAGGAAAAGGTGGGAGGAGGGGAAGCCAAGACGCTTCTCTCACTCACTTAGTATCATGGGAATCAAAAGTTGCCAGAATAAGAAATACAAGTGAAGCATAAAATTTAAAGTTACAAAGGTAAATAAGAAATGATCTTTTAAAAAGTACAATTATTAAAAATTAGTGGAGCAAATACACAGTGAGCTAAACACCATCTTTCACAGCAGACAGTAATAGATGATACTGAATTTCCCTATTTCTCTGTCATTTTCACTGTCATCACCCTCTCAGTTATTCAGCTGCCTTCTGGGCCACAGCATGGGTGAAATGGGAGGCAAAGTTACTTCTGATTTTGGTATATTCTAGTTTAAATGTCATGAACATCATGCGTATTAAAATCAACCAACCAACCAGCCAACTAGTGCAATGTCACCATAATTTACTTAAAATGTCACCATTGAGAACTGTCACCAGTGAGAACTCCCATACACACCTGACGAGAGTAAAAATTGGTGGAACCACTTTGGAAACTAGTTGGGCATTTTTTAAATTATTTATTTATTATGTGGCCGCACCACAGGGCATGTGGGATCTTAGTTCCCCATCAGAGATTGAAACCGCCGCGCCTGCAGTGGAAGTGCTGAGTCTTAATCACTGGACCACCAAGGAATTCCCTAGTTGGACATTTTTTATTTATTTATTTTTGGTTGCGTTGGGTATTCGTTGCTATGTGCGGGTTTTCTCTAGTTGCGGTGAGCGGGGGCTACCCTTTGTTGCGTTGCACCAGCTTCTCATTGTGGTGGCTTTTGTTTGTTGCGGAGCACGGGCTCTAGGTGCGTGGGCTTCAGTAGTTGCAGCACGTGGGCTCAGTCATTGTGGCGCACGGGCTTAGTTGCTCCACGGCATGTGGGATCTTCCCAGACCAGGGCTCGAACCCGTGTCCCCTGCATTGGCAGGCGGATTCTTAACCACTGCACCACCAGGGAAGTCCCAAGGCATTTTTTACTGAAGTTAGAAATGTGCCTTCTCCATGACTCAGCAATTCGACCCCAGAGCCAGGAAACACATACTAGGATATTCACGACAGCATTGCCCCTAACAGCTCCAGCCTGGAAATGACCCAGGTGCCCATCCGCTGTGGGGTGTATAAACAAATTAAGGCAGTCACAGAATGAGATACTAAGTAGCAATAAAAAAGAGTTAACGACAAGTAAACACAACAACACAAACGGACCTCAAAAGCATAATTTTGGGTGAAGTTGCCAGACACAACAAGTCACCAGGGCAACCAGACAGCTGGGTGGCCTGGGGCAGTCCTGGCTACACCTAGGGTCCCAGGGTAATTAGGGTCATTGTTAACAGTGACCCCTATCACTTCCAAAATTCCCTGGTTTAGGTAATAAATTATATACTCACACCAGTGGTTCTACTCTTAGAAAGTTAACAAACAAGCTAAACTAATCAATACTACTATGGATGTACACACATATTAAAAGGTACTAACACCATATTTAAAAAAACCAAGCAGGGCGGCGAGCATTATAAAAGTCGGGACGCTGGTTCCCTCTGCGGGGATGGAGAGGGCTGCTAACCAGAGGCGCATCTGGGGGCTGGTAATGTTCTCCTTGTTGACCTGGGTGCTGGTTATATACTTTATAGTTATTTGTTAAACTGTACATGTATATTTTATGTACTTTTCTGTATGAGTGTTATATTTCGCCATTTAACAATTATTAGTGCTATCAGTGAACACCATGATTATTTAAGTCAAAGAAGGAAACAGTCACACTGCATCTTAGTGCAAATAATAGTTCATATTTGTCGATGCTTTCTTTGTGTAAGGCATCCTGAAAAATTCTTTACGTGCATCATCTCATTCCCTGGAAGCAGCACTGACATTTCTGGGGCATCACAGGGCTAGCCGGGGACATTGGTTTGGGGAACTGCTTGTGACAGCCTGCAGAGGAGGTGGCACTGGGGAGAGGTGAAATGTTGCCAGTTCCATGTTCAGTCAGCCCCGGGTTAGCCCCAGCCCTAATTCAAACTTCTTCGTGAATTTGGGCATATGGCTTTCCCTCTCTAAGCGTAGATTTCCTATCTGGAAAATGGGAAATGTGCAGGTCCACATCTCCTGTCCACAATCCCTAAATCCAAAAGCTCTGCAAACCAAGTCTTTCACAGACCCATTTGGTGGCAGAGCTGCCTGGAACTGATGGAAGGTTTTATTTATGATATGAACTTGCATTTCACTGAAGAAATATCCGTGTGTTTGATTATCCTCCAGCCCCACTAGGAATCTTATCTAATGTACAGGATGGTTCCTTATGGCTTGCCTCATATTCACTTCCCAAATGCATTGGGCCTCAAAAGTTTTGGCTAAGACACTGTGGACTTGTAGTTAACTCTCACTTCTCATGGTGATGGGGAAATTCAGCGAGATCAAGGCCTGGCCCTCGACAAGTGTTAGCTGCCATTGCGAACGTTGTGACTATGATTAGCACTTAAGTCCATCTATGGGACTGGAGTCTGTGGCTGCACCTCCTTATGTCAGAATCAAGCAGCCACTGAAACCATGACTGGAGGAACGTGGGCTAGGGGGATCCGTGCTTAGGGAGTAACGAAACACAGCAGGACGTGAAACTGCACCAATGGCAAGGTCAGAGCCATTCAGTGAATTTAGAAAAGGCAAAAGAAAATGCCAAGTTTGGGACTTGCCTGGTGGCGGAGTGGTTAAGAATCCGCCTGCCAATGCAGGGGACACGGGTTCGAGTCCTGGTCTGGGAAGATCCCACATGCCGCAGAGCAAATAAGCCCGTGCGCCACAACTACTGAGCCTGAGCTCTAGAGCCCGCGAGCTACAACTACCAAAGCCCACGCGCCTAGAGCCCATGCTCTGAAACAAGAGAAGCCACTGCAATAAGAAGCCCGCACACCGCAATGAAGAGTAGCGCCCACTCGCCACAACTAGAGAAAGCCCGTGTGCAGCAAAGACCCAACGCAGCCAAAAATAAATAAATTAAATAAAAAAAAAGAAAATGGCAAGTTCAAAATCTATCTCCAGGAAAAAAAAAGGAGTAGAAGGAAGGGCCCAAGAGCAGTGATGATGTTATATGAGTAGTTCCCAGGTGAGCAGACCATGGTAGTTAAGAAAAATCCTTCACAAAATACTAACAGCTAATGTTAACTGCACACTAACTGCTCTAGGCATGTGGAAAGTGCTTTACAAGATCTCACAGAAGGCTCAACAACAACCTCATGAGGCAGGCGCTATTTTTCAGCTGGGGAAACTGAGGCTTGGATGAGGGAAGCAACCGACCCAAGGTCGCCTGACAAGCAAGGTGGCAGGTCGGGGATTTGAACCTCAGGGTGGAGGACTCCAGGGTTTGTGCCACTGTGCATGTCTTCATCTCTGAGTTTCTATACTGTCTTACTTTATTTACGTCAAATTTTACCATAAAAATGTCACCGTACAGAAAAGTTGAAAAAAATAGTTAAAACGAATATCTCAATGTGTTCCATATTTTGCCATATTGGCTTTCTCTCCCTCCCTCTCTTTTGATGAACTGTTTTTTGTTCTTGTTTTTGTTTTTGATGGTCTTGAACCACGTGGCATTTTATTTGAATTGCATTTTACATTTTCTGTCTTAGTATGCTGTGACTCCAGAGGACTAGCTACTGTTGCCAAGGCAAGATGACTTTGGGTAACTTCAGGGATCCACAGGGGTTTTTGTTTGTTTTTTAAATTATTTTTTATTGGAGTATAGTTGATTTACAATGTCTCTTTTGATGAACTATTAAACATGCATCTTCTAAAAAAGAATAAGGACCCTCTACAAGTCTATAATAACACTTAACCCACTAAGAGAAATCCATTCTACCATCTAATCTTCACTCCATGAACACTTTTTCCCATTGTCCCAAGGTCTTCTGGAGCTGTATCTTCCTAACAAAGATGGGGTTCACACGCTGCTGGGGGTGCTCATGTCTCTCTAACCTCTTTTAATCTAAAACACTGCCCCTGCCTTTTCCATTTTTCTTAAAGAGATTATATTTCTTTTATCATAGGAAAAAACTAAGGCAGACTTTTCTATTTGATTTGTGAACCATACGTATAACTTGACTGGATTGAAAAATTAGCATTTAAATAAATACAAAAACTTTAGTAAAAATATTTTAGGGACTTCCCTGGTGGCACAGTGGTTAAGACTCCACACTCCCAATGCAGGGGGCCGGGTTCGATCCCTGCTCAGGGAACTAGATCCCACATGCATGCCTCAACTAAGAGTTCGCATGCCACAACTAAGGAGCTCGCAAGCCGCAACTAGGACCCAGTGCAACCAAACAAATAAATTTAAAAAATATATATATATATATATATTTTTTTTTTTAAAGTAGATTCCTCAGCCAGGCCATACAAAAATGGGAGTCAACAGATTATATACATATATATATAACAAATATATATATATAGTTATATACAGATATATTTAATGGAACAAGAAAACAAAAGTTTACAAAAATTATTTCATGTTACAAAAGTGCCAATAGAGAAACTAAAAGGAATGTCATGATTATATAGGAAGGAGGGAAACCGTGGAGATGATGAAAGCTGTCTCCATCTATTTTTAGCAAAGGATTAACAGACATTGTCTCAAAGTTGATAAACTAAGAAATAACAATGGAAGAATTTGCTTTAAAAATTTGGAAGTAACTACCAGAGTAATAAAAAGCAGAGAAAGGTTTAAAACCATGCACCACGGATCACAAGTTACTTTTGCCATTTCTGAAAAGTAATTTAATTACAAAGTTTTAAAATTGGCTGCGGGGGAGGGTGCGCTGTTTAAACGATTGATATTTCATGCAAAGCTTTGTCCTGTTTGTCTTTTGTTCTTGTGTTACTGGGACATTTAAAAAATTGTTATTATTTATTTTAAAAGTAGGTTGGTAATATTGTAAATTTGAATATTGGTAATATTCAAAATAGTGGGTAAACAGCTGCTGTCTAAAGTTGAAGGATCAAGATTCGGAGCGTTAACAAATATTACTGAACTCTGCAAAAGTTAACTTAGAACAAAATTTAAATTGGGTGGAGCGGCCGCAGCTAAAAACATACTGTGCCCAAGTTGCTAAGTCGAGAAACGGCGCTCTAAGATCTTCTGATTCACAGATTTTTCTGCCAGTCAGAGGAAACAAAAACCAGAATTGGTAAAAAGTGGTCTGGCCTTTCACCAGCTGCTGCGAACACGTGTTGGTCGGGTACGTTTCGGAGGGGGATTTATTTAATGGTGGCCTCCGCGGGCCAGCAGCCGAGCGGAGAGGCGAGGGCTTTAGAGGGCTGCTTTTAGCAAAGCCCTTTCCGAGCGATCTGGGGCTTTCAAACGTGCGATTGTGTAACTCTGGACTTAAAGGGGCAGAAGCTGGCTGGGGCAGGCCGGGAAGGGGCACTAGGGAGCAGGACTCTCGGGACACGCCCCTCCGGGCAGGGCCTGGGGCGGAAATCCTTCCCGGGGCGCCTCAGCCGCGAGTGGGGACGGGACACCGGTCCCGACCTGGGTCCCTACCTGTCCCGGCGCTCACCTGGCGGCCTGCTCGGAGGCGGCGGCGGGCTAGGATCCCCTTCCCCACCCTGCTCTGAGAGGCAGTCGGGGGGCTCCCCGGGAACGGCCCCGCCCAGGGAGCCCCGGGACCCGCGCTCTGGGCAGTCGGTCCTCTCCGGGGCGGACGGCTGTGAGATCCCGCCGGCGGGAGGCTGCGCGAAGCCGGAGCGAGGGAGGGGCGGGATCTGGGAGGCTGTAGGCGCCGGGAGGAGGGCCCAGCTGCCGCAAGGCTGGCGGGGAGGGGATCCAGCCCCCGCCCTCGTGCATCTCGGGGCCCGCTCCTCTGAGAGTCTACATTTTCTCCACGTGGTTACGTGCTGCCCAGGCGCCCCGCGATCTGAGACCCGGGTTCCCCGGCGCTTAGCGCAGGCACCTCCGGTGGGCGAGTCCCACCTCCCGGGGAGCCTCCCTCCGTGGGAATGATCCCAGCTGCCCCCACCCCCCCAAATCCTGTCTTTCCTTCCTTTTCCCGCCACGTGCCTACAACCGCCTCGCCATTCACAACATCTCTCCCACCATCTGTCAACTTCTAGTAAATGGCCGAGCCGTGACTTCGACCCTGGGCTTGGTGTGAAACACTTGGATAGAAGCTTCTATCCACAGGGATTCTCTCGAATTTACATTGTGTCCCCAGGGTGGTAGTGTCTCAGAAGCCCAGCCTTGTTCTTAAGTTGAGCCTCTCTGCCACACATACTTCTCTGGGGCGACAACCTGGGCGCTCCTACATTAGAAACCTGCCCCCTACCCTAAACTGCAGACAAGGTAATTAATCCGAGGTTCACAGTAAGGATGGGGCCAAGGCCCATTTCTCTCTTGACCTCTGCCCTTGGCCCTCCACAGCTTCTTCGGATTGCCCTATACTGCGCAAGGAACCTCAAGGACTGAACTTAGCCTCCCCAGAGCCAGTCTTCTGAGCTCCAGGCCTCCCACAGCCTAGGAAATCATCACCAGTGCCAGTTACCCCAGCGCTCACTCATTGTGGGCACTCTGAACACGTCTCTGTACTTAGTAGAGCGTAGGTTCTTCTGTCTCCCGGCAGAGAGACTTCAGGGAGAGGCAGAGTGGCAGGTGAGAAAAGAGTTTACAGTATTAGGACACTTGTGAGACCTACAAGCCGGTGGGCAAGGGAGTGCCACGCCTGGAGAACTTGGTGAGCTACAGTTTTATAATCAAAGGAAAAGTGGAGACGGGGAGAAGACCACCTTAGTCTTCATTCTTGAGTAGATGGTGAGCTTCCATCATCAGCTCCTCCTCCATGTCAGGTGGGGGAGTTTTCTTGTCCCTCCATGGTCAAGCCGGGACTGTCATGGCGCAATGGAAATGAGCAAAAAGGCGGTAACGTATGCTTAAAAAATGGTAAATCATCTCAGGGTTCAGTATCATGTCACCCTTTCCTTATATTTTTGTTTTCAGTGTGCCCAGAGGAGCATGTCCTAGGAATCATTAACCTTCGGAGCTCACTGGGCAAGACATGGGTCTCATGCCACCATCGTTTTATTGTTTGGGGGCATGTCTCATGCTTCTGTTGCATAGTTTTGTTGCTAAGCGAGGCTGCTTGGTTTTGTAGTTAAGCAAACATGCTTTCCTGAGTGATCATTAACTTACAGGGGTCTCCCATACTTTTTTCTCTACTTAAAATCCCCTAGTGGGATTAACTAATCACCTACTTTGTCCCTTTATTCTGTCCCTATCAACTATGCTAAATGCTTTATGTGCATTATTCCATGGACACCTCTCCTGAGAAACTGAGGCCCAGAGCTACGCAGGCTTTTCACGAGGTGCAAGTCACTGGCTTGGTGGTCACAGAGGAAAGGGTTTAAGCCTCGGTTCCCCAGGTCCCCTCCGCCGGAAGCCTCAGAAAGGCACCACAACGCCATCGTGCCTGCAGCGCGCAGTAAATGTCAGCTCTCATTATTTGTACCATCTGCCTTTCAAAGCATTTTCTGCGGCGGGTTGTAAAACTGTTGCATTATTGGTAGCGTTTATAGTATCGATCCACACACAGTCCCTTATCTGAAAGGCCTAGGACTAGATGGTTTGGATTCTGGATTGTTTATTTTTTATTTTTCAAATTTAGAAGGCAGTAGAACACATATAACATATATACAGCATTCTGCAGTATTCCCAGCAGGATCAGGGCAGCATTCCATGATCATGTGATATTTCTGCGTTAAATCGTGTGTAAAAAGAACTACTTAGTGGAATAGTTATGAATACCTGATGTCAGTTCAGTCAGGTCTTATTGCTTGAAGAGATTGGGACCTAATTTATGAAGAAAGTTTGTGGGTAAGAAACTATAACAATGTTTTTAAGTTGTTATTGATTGATTGATTGATTGATTGAGCCTCACGGCACAGCTTGTGGAGTCTTAGTTCCCCGACCAGGGATGGAACCCAGGCCCAGTGCAGGGGAAGTGAAGAGTCCGAACCACTGGACCTCCAGGGAATTCCCTATTTTTTTTAAAAAAAAACTTTATTTATTTATTTATTTATTTATTTCTGGCTGCGTTGGGTCTTCGTTGCTGCACGCCAGCTTTCTCTAGTTGCGGTGAGCGGGGGCTACTCTTCGTTGCGGTGTGCGGGCTTCTCATTATGGTGGCTTCTCTTGCTGCAGAGCACGGGCTCTAGAGTGCAGGGTCAGTAGTTGCGGCACACGGGCTTAGTTGCTCTGCGGCATGTGGGATCTTCCCGGACCAGGGCTCGAACCCATGTCCCCTGCACTAGCAGGCGGATTCTCAACCACTGCGCCACCAGGGAAGTCCCCTAGTTTGGTTTTTTTTTCTCTTTTTTTTTTAATTGATAGCATTAAGCACCTGCTGTGAACCAGATGCAGGCTACATAGATTATGTAGGTTTACAGGCACTAAACGATTTATTTCAACACATAATACTGGTTTATTACAGATAAATGAGAAAAAACTCAGGGTATTCCCAATAAAATAATTGGATTATCAAAGGATGTTAAAACCATTGGTAAAAGGTTGTTGGAGAACAGTCCAGAATTATTACCCAGCAGATGACTTATTCACTAGGGGAAAAAATGTACCTACCTAGTGAGGGGTGGTGGGTTTTGGCAGACACCCTCTTAACCAAGTGATCAAATAATACCCTCAGTAGTGGGACAGCATGACATCAAGGGTCTCTTGATGTGACACCACCATAGGAAGTATACAAAATTGCCTAAGCAGAATTCTTGTTAAAAAAACAATTTAAACCTACATTTAATAATGAGAAAGCAATCAGTATTGAACACGCGGGATATACATAAGATAACTGGCCAGGACTTTTCAAAAAAGTCAGTATGAAAAACCAAAGGACTTCCCTGGTGGCGCAGTGGTTAAGAATCCGCCTGCCAATACAGGGGACACTGGTTCGAGCCCTGGTCCGGGAAGATCCTACATGCCACGGAACAACTAAGCCCGTGCACCACAGCTACTGAGCCTGTGCTCTAGAGCCCATGAGCCACAACTACTGAGCCCACACACCACAACTACTGAACCTGCGTGCTACAACTGCTGAAGCCTGCGTGCCTAGAGCCTGTGCTCCGCAACAAGAGAAGCCACTGCAGTGAGATGCCCACACGCCGCAACAAAGTGTAGCCCCCACTCAACGCAACTAGAGAAAGCCCAGTTCGTGCACCTTGATTGGTTTTTTTAAAAAATAAATAAATTTATTTATTTATTTATTTATTTATTTATTTATGGCTGTGTTGGGTCTTTGTTGCTGCTCACAGACTTTCTCTAGTTGCGGCAAGCGGGGGCTACTCTTTGTTGCGGTGCGCGGGCTTCTCATTGCAGTGGCTTCTCTTGTTGCAGAGCACGGGCTCTAGGTGTGCAGGCTTCAGCAGTTGTGGCTCGTGGACTCTAGAGAGCGGGCTCAGTAGTTGTGGCACATGGGCTTAGTTGATCCGTGGCATGTGGGATCTTCCCCGGGCCAGGGATCGAACCCATGTTCCCTGAATTGGCAGGCGGATTCTTAACCACTGCGCCACCAGGGAAGTCCCCTTGATTGGGTCTTGAATTGGTGATTTCCTTTGGGTTCTGTCTTGCTCGGGGCTGGTTTTCTTTTCCTGTCTGATGATCTAGCTTGTTCCCTGCCATTCTCAACTAAGGAGCAAGGCTGGTGTCTGGTAGGTGATGGGACTGTGCTTCCTGTTATAAATGTTGGACTGTTTTCCCGCCAGGTCTCAGGGTGAATGGGAGCTTTGTGTCTGGGTGTGGGGCTTGCTGCTGGGCTGGCCTCACATGTGGATGGTGAGAGACCAGAAGCCCCACTTCCGGCTGCCCCTCCCCTCCTCCACAAGTACCAAAATAGGACTGGCTTTTTCCAGAAGCTGACACCTAGCCTGGTCACCACCTCAGGCTGGCAGAGAGCTGGATCTCTTTAGGGAAGCGCCCTTCGGTTCTTGTTTTCCTGCCCATGAATGTTGTGTGGCCCGTGCCCTGGGGAAGAGGGGAGGAGAGGGTGCAGGAAGCGTGGAAAAACTATCATCTGAGCCTGCCTTGGCCATTTTTTCTCACTCCTGCGTACCTCCTACAACCTGGGTCATGCTGGGCTCCCTCTTCCCTGCAGTCCTGTCCTGAATGCGATGACCTCTTCACTCTGTTTCATATCCCCAAGCCTCTACCAGGTTTGTCTACCAGAAAAGTGTGGGAATCTCTTACATGTGGGTGGTCTCTGTAGTAGGCTGAATAAAGACCCCCCTGAACATATCCATGCCCTAATCCTCGGGACCTGTGAATATTGCCGAATGTGGCACAAAATATTTTACAGACTTCTAACCTCCAGAACTGTAAAAGAATAACTTTTGTTGTGTTAAGCCATTGAGTTTATGGTCATTCGTTACAGCAGCAACAGGAAATGAATCCAGTCTCCTCCCCCATCCCTTTGCACTGTCAGCTGATTTCCTTTTTTATTCCATTACTTTATAGAAATGGGAGTGTATCATAACCTCTAAGGTGGTAAGACAGGGGGCTCTGGGTTAGACTTTATCTCCTGGTGACACCGCTGATTACTGAGTGACCCGACGCAGGTCACTTTGTCGTTTCACTGTGTTGTCATTTTCCTTGTGGCGTGAAGGTCAAACTGGATGACGCAGAAGTCGCCTCCAGCTTCTATCGGGCCTACAGATCTGTTTTTGTTTTTTTGGGTTTTTTTTGTGGTACGCGGACCTCTCACTGTTGTGGCCTCTCCCATTGTGGAGCACAGACTCCGGATGTGCAGGCTCAGTGGCCATGGCTCACGGGCCCAGCCGCTCCACGGCACGCGGGATCTTCCTGGACCGGGGCACGAACCCGTGTCTCCTGAATCGGCAGGCGGACTCTCAACCACTGCGCCACCAGGGAAGCCCTACAGATCTGTTTTGTTTAGCTTTCAGTGTTTTAAAGTTTCTCATTGTATTTATTTTGAATTGGATAATATATTTACATGGTATAAAAATTTTAAAGTATAAAAAAGGTTTCTAGGGCTAATCTCTCTTCTACCACTGCCCTCAGCTACTCCAGTTTTCCCCTCAATTCAGACATGTTCTTGCAGAGATTTTCTATACATGTACAAGGAATTATGCAGACACACACTCTCTTCAAATAAACAATAACATACCATATACTCCCTGTTTGACACTTTGCTTTTACCGTATAATATATATTTTTAAAATTCTTTTCCTTTATGGTTTATTACAGGATATTGAATATAGTTCTCTATGCTCTACAGTAGGACCTTGTTGCTTATCCATTCTATATATAATCGTTTGCATCTGCTAATCCCAAACTCCCAATCCATCCCTCCCCCACCTCCCCTCATTTAATATACTTTGATGATCTTTCCATATCATTACATAGAGAGCTTCCTTATTTATTTACTTTTATGTATGGGGGTACCCCATGTTTTACTCTCATCCTTTACTGATGGAAATATAGGGTATTTCTAACATTTTGTTGTTACCAACAGCGCTGCCGTATACAGTGTGTGTCATCATAGTATGTGTATATTTCTAAAAGTGGAACTGCTGGGTCACAAGATAGTGCATGGTTGTAATTTTAAAAAGGAACAATGACACGTGTTGCTGAGGGTGCAGGTAAATCGGAACCCTCATACACTGCTGCTGGTGAAAACATAAAATGGTGTAGCTGCTTTGGACAACAATCTGACAGTTCCTCAAAAAGTTGAACTTAGAATTCCCATAAAGCCCACAATTCCACTCCTAGGTATATACCATAGAGAAAGAAAAACTGATCTCCACACAAAAACTTGTACACAAGTGTTCATAGCAGGATTATTCATAATAGCCAAAAGATGGAAACAACCCAAGTGTCCATTAATTAATGAATAGATAAGCATAATGTGAAATTTCCATGCAACGGAATTATTGAAATGGGATTACTGAGCCAGAAAAAGAAATGAAGTATGGATACATGTTACCACAGGGATGAACCTTGAAATCCTGTTGATAAGTTAAAGGAGCCAGACACAGAAGGCCACATGCTGTACTGATTCCATTTACATGGAAATGACCAGAATAGGCACATTTACAGAGGCAGAAAGTAGACTAGTGGCTGCCAAGGGCTGGGGAAATTGCAGAGAACGGGGAGATGGTAATGTTCTGGAATTAGATAGCGGTGATGATTGCACAAGATTGTAAATATACTAGAAACCACAGACTCGAACACTTTAAAGTGATTAATTGTTTTGTTATGTGAATTCTATCTCAATAAAAAAGTGATACTTGGGCTTCCCTGGTGGCGCAGTGGTTGAGAGTCTGCCTGCCGAGGCAGGGGACACGGGTTCGTGCTCCGGTCTGGGAAGATCCTACATGCCGCGGAGCGGCTGGGCCCGTGAGCCATGGCCGCTGAGCCTGCGCGTCCGGAGCCTGTGCTCCACAAGGGGAGAGGCCACAACAGTGAGAGGCCCGCGTACCGCAAACAAACAAACAAACAAAAAAGTGATACTTATGAAAAAATATGTGCAGCATAAAATTTTCTTAGCTACTGCAGAATTACCCATTACTCACCAGTAATGTATGCAAGCAGCCATTTTTCCATGCTGCTGGATTTGCTGACAACCATGGGGCTTGCGTGTAAACAGGAATACTAACTAATCTTTGTTCTTTGATAAAATCGTTAAGCAGTTCTTCTTCTATATCAGAATTCCCTAACCAATTAAACTCTCCTTCCAAAGGCAATCACTTAAACCCTTCACAAGTCTAATATCAGATCTTTGCAAATGTTGTAAATACCTTAACGAATACATGAGGCAATTGTGTGATATTATAATGATTATAAAACTAATTACTTGTACTGACACATGTCACAAATGTGCTGACACCATGGGTTTGAATTTGTTTCTTTACGATGGCTGTTCCAATGTGTATTCTTCTTTCCTGTTGGAAGTATGAGTTTATTTGCCAATGTAAAGAGTCAGAGTTATCGCCTCAGAGCTTCTGAGGTTTTGGGTGGAGGTGGAGCCAGTTTCGGGATGGCCGATGATTCAGGACCAGTGAGGAGATGGGGGAGCACCCACCACAGCAGCCCACTGATGTGGTCTTTCCTCAAGACTGTCCACGGTATTGGCTCTGAACAAGCAGATAGGCTGGCACTCTTTGTTCTGAGCAGGATCTGTTTCTTTCTCTTCCTTTTTAAAATATTTATTTGGCTGCGTCAGGTCTTAGTTGCGGCACGCGGGCTCTTCACTGTGGCGTGTGGGCTTAGTTGCCCCGCAGCATGTGGGATTCTAGTTCCCCAACCAGGGATTGAACCCGAGTCCCCTGCATTGGAAGGTGGACTCTTAACCACTGGACCACCAGGAAAGTCCCTGAGCAGGACCTGTTTCTATACAGTCAAATCCAAAGCCTTTTGTCAGTGTGGCTTAATAAAACCCCAACTTACATACTTTTAATATATATATATATATATTTATTTATGTTTGGCTGCGTTGGGTCTTCCTTGCTGCGCGCGGGCTTTCTCTAGTTGCGGCGAGTGGGGGCTACTCCTCGTTGCAGTGCACAGGCTTCTCATTGCGTTGGCTTCTCTTGTTGCGGAGCACGGGCTCTAGGCACGTGGGCTTCAGTAGTTGTGGAACACGGGCTCAGTAGTTGTGGCTCGCGGGCTCTAGAGTGCAGGCAGTAGTTGTGGTACACGGGCTTAGTTGCTCTGCGGCATGTGGGATCTTCCCGGACCAGGGCTCGAACCCATGTCCCCTGCATTGGCAGGTAGATTCTTAACCACTGTGCCACCAGGGAAGTCCTTAACTGTTTAATTTTCTTTGGACACTCAACAGAAGCTTCTAAAAAGCGAAACCTTCCCGAGTACTTAACTCTTACAATAAATTACAAGAGTATCAAGATCTTTTAAATATTCTAGTACCATTTACTCTGTTTGAAAAATTCCCTTTCACATTTCAGTGACAAATTACAAGTCTAAAATAATGTATTACTCAATTACACACTTCAAGTTGGAAGACTTACATTTACAGGACACATTCGTCACATTTTCTCCTATGCCAAATTCTCTTAAACATTTCAAATATATTAAATACCAAATATCCCAGATGATTCTTAAACGTAACACAAAACTATTAATTCTGTGGGTTCACCTGACTTTCTCTCTTTTAATGCCCAGTTAGTTGTAAGGAGGCTTACAACTAACTGGGCATTAAAAGACACTCATAAGGAAAAATTTACTAGTGAGGTGAGGTTGATTCTTGGCCAGGAATTTGGGACTGGAACAGGAGCTCTGACTTGCTGGTTATGAAAAAACCCACGGGGCCCTTTTTAAATAGCTACCAAAACAAAGCGGCTTCACAGGCTACCAAGTTCTTGTCCCCTGGGTTGCATCCCAGGTCGGGGTGTACCATTACCTGACATGTGTACAATTTCACAGCCAGTGAAATCAGAGGAAGTCTGCGGCACTAGCCGGGTTGTTCACATCTGGATTGGCATCAGCTGGTCTGTTGACTGCCCAGCTCTATTCTGCATTCTTTCCTAAGTCTCACTGTTGGGCCTGGCCATAACCCCTGGAGATAGTTAAATGATGTCCAGTGTGTTAATGGCATCATGTAGCATCCCTTTGTCTGGCTCTGCTCCTGGCCAAGCTGAAGTCAGGGCTGTGATCCAGAGATGAACAGGGATGTCTTAGAAGGTCCCACAGGGATTGGAGATCAGAGATTTGGAGATTGTCCCTGGGATGGATCAACTCCCACTATTATGTCAATGGAATGGCAGTGTGGCGAGGGTACAACCAGCCTGGAATTAACCACCCTGGGTGTGGGGGAAGCAGCTGAGCTCAAATTGTTTTTGTTTTTGTTTCTGTTTTGGCGGTGCCATGTGGCTCAGGGGATCTTAGTTCCCTGACCAGGGATTGAACCCGGGCCACTGCAGTGAAAACGCTGAGTCCTAACCACTGGACCGCCAGGGAATTCCCTAGGTTCAAATTCTTAAAAACCCCAGAGGCCCCATGGCCTGGAGGAGGGGATGCAAGGGGCCGACGTGGAGGAAGATCAGAGGTCGGGCTCTTGGGGGGGTGCTGGAGGGGGACAGTGGAAGGATGGCAGGATGCTGGCCAAGTGAATTCACAGCCCAGCCAAGAGGGGGTGAGGAGGCAAATCAGTCAACCTGGACATGAGCACCTACTGCATGCAGCACCTACTATGTTCGGGGCGCCTTCCTGGGTCCTGCTGTCTCCAAACTAGATGAACCATAACTGAGGTGAGAGGTAATCCTGCCCGGGACCAGAGCCAGGTGGTGGCAGAGATGGGGCCGATTTTGCATGTATTTTTGAAGGGCTCCAGAGCGCGTGGGCTTAGCTGCCCCATGGCATGTGGGATCTTAGTTCCCAGACCAGGGCTCAAACCCGTGTCCCCTGCATTGGTAGGTGGATTCTTAGCCACTGGACCACCAGGGAAGTCCCGGATTGAAATTTTTTATGATTGTTTAAATATTAAAATAAGGATGCTGTTAAGTGTTCTACGAACCCCAGGACAGCCCCTTATGGCCAAGGATTATCCAGGCCAAAATGGCAGTAGTGCTAAGGTTAAGAAACCCTGCCCTAGAGACACTTGTGCCCATGACCTCAGAGGCATGTACGAGAACGTTCATTGCAGCAGTGAGTAATAATAGTCACCAAACTGGAGACAACACGCATGTCCGTCAAGAGTGGAACAGACGCACGTACTGTAGTTTATTCACATAATGAACAAAATTAACAGGCGATAGCTGTTTCATCAAAATGGGTGAATCTCACTTCGATGCTGAATGAAAGAAGCAGGTCACAGAATACATGCTGTATAATTCAAAAGCAAAGATATATATATATGTGAAATACATAGATACAGAACACTAAACACACACACACACACATACACACACACACACCCCAAGAGATTATTACCAAAAATCGAGATGTTGATGATCTCTGAGTAAGCTGGAAGGGGAAAGATGGGGTAGGACCCACAGGGGGCTTCTAAGGCACTGGCAATGTTCTATTCCAGAACTTAGTTGGTGGACATATAAATATTTATTTTATTTTTGCTTAAAAATAAACACATATGGGACTTCCCTGGTGGCACAGTGGTTAAGGATCCGCCTGCCAATGCAGGGGACACGGGTTCGAGCCCTGGTCCAGGACGATCCCACATGACGCGGAGCAACTAAGCCCATGCGCCACAACTACTGAGCCTGCGCTCTAGAGCCCTCGAGCCACAACTACTGAAGCCGGTGCACCTAGAGCCGGTGCTCCGCAACAAGAGAAGCCACCCTAATGAGAAGCACGTGCACAGCAACAAAGAATAGCCCCTGCTCACCGCAACTAGAGAAAGCCTGTGTGCAGCAACGAAGACCCAACACAGCCAAAAATAAATAAATAAATAAATAAATAATAAACACATATAACATCCACATTTTTGACACGTAGGGTTTCCTAGGAAACAGACTTTGAGGTAGAGATTTGCAGCCCAAACAGCTGGTTTCTGGGAAGAGCTCTCTGGGGCAACATTTATAAGGAAGAGAGGAGGCGGGAAAGGCACAGGGAGAAGTTGACGTGGTTGCAGCAGGGCCTCAGTCCATCCTACAGAGAAACTGGAGTGGGATGGCCTTCTGGGTTGTCCCTAATTGAGTCATGGAGCCAGGCTTTTTTTTTTTTAATTTATTTATTTTGGCTGCACAGGATCTTCGTTGTGGCATGTTTAGTTGTGGCATGTGGGATCTCGTTCCCCGACCAGGGATCGAACCCGGGCGCCCTGCACTGAGAGCATGGAATCTTATCCACTGGGCCACCAGGGAAGTCCCTGGAGCCAGGCTTTTGTCCCCTCATTGACCAGACATGGAATATGGGCTGCCCCTAGGAAAGGGACATAAGCTTAAGTGAGATGGTTCTCTTCAGCTGAGGGCATTGCCCAGACAGACGCTCAGCTCTAAGCCATCAGCTGCCAACACCCCTGATAGCTGGTGGAAAGAATTCCTCCATCCTGAAGAGGGGATTCGGGTGGCATATCATAGCAACCAGTCCACTTTCCTACCTATGACAATTTCACATCAAAAAAAATTTTTTAATCTACTAATGTGACACACCATATTATCAAATTAAGGGAGATGAAACATTAGATGGAGTTCAACACTCATTTATAAAAAAACCTTTGTGACCAACTAGAGATAAAAGGGAAGCATCAGCGTGATATAAGGACCCCACTGGAAACCTTAAAAATATCCAAGTTAATTAGGAAAATTCCCTGTAAAAAACAAAAACGAAATTTCAGCCAGTCTGCTGGATTAAAGATCAACATACAAAAATATCATTAAGACTCCTCTAATAATAGCAATGGACCAATTAGAAAATGTAATTCTTAAAAAAAATTCCACTCTCTTTTTTTTTTTCTTTTTTTTCTTGCGGTACGCGGGCCTCTCACTGTTGTGGCCTCTCCCGTTGCGGAGCACAGGCTCCGGATGCTCAGGCTCAGCGGCCATGGCTCTCAGGTCCAGCCGCTCCGCGGCATGTGGGATCTTCCCGGGCCAGGGCACGAACCCGTGTTCCTTGCATTGGCAAGCGGACTCTCAATCACTGCGCCACCAGGGAAGCCCAAGCCCTTCCGTTATTTAATCAATGTGACCTTCATTATTCCATTGGTTTTATTGTAGTTATGTAGAAGAATGTCCGTATTTGTAGAAAATACACATGAAAGGATTTTGCAGTGATGTTGATGGTGCATCAAGTTGGAAATGTACTAAATGTTTCAGGGGGGAAAAGCTCTAGGTGCTATAACTGCAATGTATCCTGTAAATGCCTGTCTCATGTTCCTCATATCCAAATTCCTCCAGTTGACCTAAAAATATCCTCCAGAGCTAAATTGTCTGAACCAGTATCTACTCCAGGACCACACACTACATGTGGTCATGATTCTTAGGTCTGTTTCAACCTGTCACACTCCCCTTTTGATGATACTGGCAAAACACTGTCCCCAGTGGGTGTGTCCCATGCTTATACTGCAGGTGGGTGGGGCAGTTCAGGGTAGTTACATCAAAGGCAGCATCAGGCTTCACCTGCATTACATCAGGAGACTGGAACTCCTTAGGGATCCTGCAGCAGTGAGGCTAGCCACGACCCCTGGACTGGGGTGGGGACAGCCGGATCCTGCTATTGCATGGCTCTCTCTCACCCTCATCGTGACTAGAAGGTCACAAATGTGGTGTCACTGTGACACTGTACCCACATCCACCACCTGCCTAATGCTTTTAACCCTAATTGATAATCTCTGACTCCATGATTTCCTTAGGGCTTGGGAAACAGGGTGCTAACACTTCCATGCTCTCAGATGGAGAACACCTTCTATAGGTGTTTTCTGTACAATTTTCCCTCCTCAACTGGGACAAATCCTTACTGTGAACCAAGTAGTCACCAATGCAGAAACATAGTATTTCTATTAAAAAGACATGAGATTGGCAAATATTGGCAAAAAAATACCTTTATTACCTATGATTGGCAGATATATTTCTGATTTATTCTTTCCATGTTTGAAAAGAATTTCAAAATAACAAAATAAGTTTATACACCATAAAATTCAGGGTAAGACTGGACTCAGGGGACCACTTCATTTTTCACAGGGTGAGCAGAACCCTCTGTCTCCTACATTTTTTTGAGGTAGTTTGACTTTCAGCTCTGAGTCCTGATCCTAGTCTTGCAACGCCATGGGGTTAAGTTCACCACCCGTGGGGGCTGGAATTTTCTCAGCCATAGGAATGAACTTCTAGGAGACAAGGGTAGAGGGCTCTGGAGCTGAAACAGAGGGCCTGGTGTGGGTGGAGGGTGAGAAGCCCTCTCACGATCCAGTGTTTCCCTGTGCTTATCACTGCGTATCCACTCAGTAAAACAGGGGCTGCCTTAGAGCAGCAGCAGCCAGTAAATCTGATGGGGGAACTTCTTATAGTAGCTTCCAGAATCTGAAGACAGGGCTCAGTTGGAACTTTGACGGGATCCAGGAGATCCCAGGATGCCAGGGAGCTACAAGCCTTTGATTACTGAGATGGCCCAGCCAATGGGCCCAGCTCCTGGGAGGCACGGTCAGGTAGTTTTCAAGGACAGCCCTCGACTAGGACAGACAGACCTGCACGATGACACTGGAATTCGTCACAGAGACTGCATACTGCTCATTTCTGAACTCCAAGTCCCAGATGCAGCATTCGAAAGACACAAAGCGAACGCCCTTCTTGAGGTTGGAGAACACGTGGCTGACCTGTAGGAAGGAAAAGAGCTAAGCCTCATTGTGACATACGCTTCCTCTCAAAAGCTGAGTTGGGGTCCTCAGGCAGGTGGTATTTTCCATAGATGGCTGTGACAATGTCTCCACAGGTACTTCTAGAATCATGCCACTCCTTATCCAAGGATAGAGTCTAATTCCTGTTCCCTTGAATCTGGGCAGGTTTCCTTGTAACCAAGAGTGTGGTGGAAATGACGCTGAGTGACTTTTGCTAAGTGACTTCCAAGGCTGGGTCAGAAAGGCAGTGCAGCTTCTGCTGGTTTCTCCAGAAGCCTCATGGTGGAGGCTGGAGCCACCAAGAAGCAGCAGACTGCCCTAAAGCTGCCATGCTGTGAGGAAGCCCAAACTAGACCAAGCAGAGAGATCCCATGGCCAAGCTCTGAGACTAAACCAAGAGATGCTTGGCCAGCCACCAGCTGTACACACACTCACATCCTGCCCTGCCCTTCGGCCCCAGCCAGTGTCTGAAGGCAACTACATGAGAGAATGGAGCCAGAAGCACCCAGCAGAGCCCTACTCAAAGAAACCACGAGAGGTGATAAAATGAGTGCTGATGCTATTAAGCCACTATATTTGAGGGCAATTTTTTATGCAGCCATAGATTATCATAAGCCCCACTGTCCTTTCCCACACCCCAGAGACTCACCCGAGGAGAGACGCTGTTTATCCACTTCCAGATGGGAAAAGGCAAAGGAGAGAAATGATCCAGGATGGCCTGGTTGGCATCTAGAAGTTGGACAGTTAGCTGATATATACAGTCAGTTCCTTGTTGGTCGTTCCGCCTGTGGGAGAAGGGAGACCTTGAAGGCTGGACTTGCCATTCCTATCCCTTTGGGGGTCTGCCTGCTTCACCTGATGGCCTTCCCATGTATGCAAGCACAAAACAGTTTTGTGATCCCCAGGACTGGCACCATTAGTGTCACTTAGGAGTTTGGCCCCTCTGCATACCCAATGAATCCATCTGCACTAAACTCTCTCCCCAGCTGGTCTGCATGCACATTCATTTCAGAAGTAATGACCTAAAGCCGTGCTCTTCAGGGTACCTCCTCCCATATTATTTCTCACTCTATATTTCACTGGTGGCAAAAGATGTCATTTCCAATGTGTACAACGGTGATGTTTTAAGATACAATTTTCTTATTAGCCATTTACAAGGATCCAGAGGAATCTAGATAAATTGGTGATGGGATATCCAGCAATATTCAAAGACACAACATGCAATGTCCTTCAATGGTAAATGGATAGATTACGGTATACTCATGTAATGGAATATTATAAAGCCATGAAAGTAAACTAACTGCAGCTACATACAATTATGGATGAATTTACAAATGTGTTATTGATTGAAAGAAGCGAGATACAAACTATATACTGTATGACTCAATATGTATTAAGTACCAAAATGGACAAGACTTATCTATGGTAAAAGAATTCAGGATGGTGCTACCCTTGGGTTGAAAGTGATGGGGAATGGTGCATGAGGGATGCTGAGGTTGGGGTTTGCTGGCAACATTCTGTTCTTGATTTAGTGAACGTATTCACTTCGTAATAATTCACTGAGTTGCACAGCCAAAACATGTGCATGTTTTTTTTCTTTTTTCTTTTTTTTTTTTTTTGCAGTACGCGGGCCTCTCACTGTTGTGGCCTCTCCCGTTGCGGAGCACAGGCTCCAGACATGCAGGCTCAGCGGCCATGGCTCACGGGCGCAGCCGCTCCGCGGCATGTGGGACCTTCGTGGACCGGGGCACGAACCCGTGTCCCCTGCATTCGGCAGGCTGACTCTCAACCACTGCGCCACCAGGGAAGCCCAACTTTTGTTTTTAATTTAATCCTTTATCAAACGATTGTAGCATGGCTGTGTGGCTTTGAGCAATGGTGTACCAGTTGATTGTAATAATCAGTGACTCCCCAGTTTTGTCATACATCACCCAAAAAATCTATAACTCCCAATGTCTGGGTCACACTCTATACCAATTAAATAGAGTGTCTAGGCTGAGAGAGCCAGGCATCAACATCTGTGAGAAGTTTAGAGCCAACTACGAAGTTAAAGGGCACAATGTCAACTAAGGCCGTGCGCCACAACTACTGAAGCCAGTGCGCCTAGACCCTGTGCTCCGCAACAAGAGAAGCCACAGCAATGAGAAGCCAGCGAACCACAACGAAGAGTAACCCCTGCTCTCCACAACTAGAGAAAAACCCACATGCAACAATGAAGACCCAACGCAGCCATAAACAAACAAACAAACAAATAAATAAATAATGTGCTGTTTTTATCATCACACTCACCAGTCAGAGACACAGATCTCAATCTTTCCACTGTCCAGAAGTTCCGGCCAGAAGCCCTCCTTCTCCAGGTCCAACACTTGCTTCTTGTGATATCCCCTAGGAAAGAGGGAGAAAGGTCAATGAGGACCAGGCAAGTACTCAACAACCGCCCTTGGGGAAGAGGGACATTCACCTGTGGGCAGACAGGAAGCTGGTCAGCACATAGGCACTAGGTATGACCTCCAAGTTTTCCTCCTCCGCCGCCCAGCCGTCTTCACTGCTCAGCACCGTCCATTTCAGGAAACCTTCTGTTAAATGAAAACGTTTTTCCCCAAGTTCTTTGCCATCCCACCCGCCCAGGGATAAGTCCCCTGGGGTTTCCCGTGGGGACCTGCACCTCCCGCTCCTCCCTTGGGATATAGTTCCACCCCACCCACGGAGTCCAAGCGGCCCCCGCATCCGGCCCCTCCCACCTGCTTCCTTGAGGAGGACCCCTTTCCTGGGCTCCCCACCTTCGCCCTTGGGGTTCCGGAGGAGGTTGCGTCCTATGGGTCGGAGCTCGCAGAAGCGGCCCAGGACGCAGGGCCTGGGGTCGTCGGCGGGGGGCAGGCAGGTGCGGAGGACGGGTGACAGGGCGGCGTGGTCTCGGGCCAGGATGCTCAGCCACAGGGCCTGGCAGTCCACCAGGTCGCGCCAGCGCCTGCACACCCGGCGGCAGCGCCCGAGCAGCACGTGAGGGGGCACGTGGCTCAGCACCATCTCGAGCAGCTCCGTGGGCAGCTGGCCCAGACCCAGCGGCTCCTCGGGTTCAGGCTCCAGCGCGGAAACACCGACTAGCCCGTTCCTGGAAGCCGAGGCACCCATGGTCTCCTCACCAGGCTCGGCTACCACTGTGGGAGAGCCAGTGTCAAAACGTCAGGGACCTGCAGCCATGACAGCCCCGCCCCTGCCAGCCACACCCAAGACTGTCACCCCCCAAAGCCCGTCAGCTGCCTCCCCATCCTCACCTCCCCCAGCCCCATCCTCAAGTCCCCAGACTCCCAACCCGTCCTTGCCGGCGGACCACTGCAGCCCCCTGCAGCCAACCCCCTCTGTGGCCTCACTGACCCCTTGGGGTCCTACCCTGCATCTCGGCCAGTGCTCCTGGAAGGCTGGCCTTCGCCTTGTTTCATGTGCCCCACCTCTAAGTCTGCCCTTTTTATAGGCCTGCTCCTCCCTAATACCCAGCACCACCCACACCCCTGCCCCTCCCTTCTCACTGTCGTGCCCCCTCCTCCCTTCACCCTGCACCAATTTACAAGCCAGCCCTTCCCACCCCCCACCCCGCCGTATTCTCTAGATACCCCCTCCATCGGACTGTATTTGGACTGGGGGGTTAATATGGAACCGAATGCCACACAGAAGATTTTGTCGGACATTTATCAATACAAATGTTCTAGAAATTATATGAAGTTTCTAAAATTTGAAATATCCTGTTATGTGGTCAGTCGTAATTCTAGTTATTATCTTAAAATGCTGTATGTCACAGAAACAGCCAAATTTCCTTGACAATTGCATGGTAATCGGTCTTCAATCATGCTTTTTAAGTCTTTTGTCATTCATAGACAGTTATTGTCTTACTCTGATGCGTTTACAAACATGCTTGTAGAGGACTTGCTTTTACACTACAAAGCTAAATTAGACTTGGTAGCAAAGGGACTTTCACTTTGTATGATGGTTATTGCAGAAATGACTCTCTTATTTATTTTTATTTATTTATTTTTGGCTGCGTTGGGTCTTCCATTGCTGCGCGCAGGCTTTCTCTAGTTGCCGCGAGTGGGGGCTACTCTTCCGTTGCGGTGCATGTGCTTCTCACTGTGGTGGCTTCTCTTGTGGAGCACGGCTCTAGGCGGGTGGGTTTCAGTAGTTGTGGAGCTCCGGCTTAGTTGCTCTGCGGCATGTGGGATCTTCCCGGACCAGGGATGGAACCCGTGTCCCCTGCATTGGCAGGCGGATTCTTAACCACTGCGCCACCAGGGAAGTCCCAGGAATGACTTTTATGGAAGGCTTCTGAGGAAGTGGTAATAGGGTCTCCTTTAACTGTCTCACCATCAGTTGAGTCTCTTCTAAACTCTCAGCACGCTCAGCACAATTCTATAAGCCAACTAACTTCTTATGAAGTATTGTTGCTTTCTGCACCTAATACTACCCTGGTTTTCCTTTTTCTTTTCTTTTTTTTTTTTTTTTTGGCTGCGCCGTGACAGACTTTTAGTTCCTGACCAGGGATCGAACCTGGGTGCCCGGCAGTGAAAGCACCAAGTCCTAACCAGGGAATTCCCTGGGAATTCCCAGTATTACCTGGGTTTGATGTAATAACGTTAATCTTGCAACTTTGCTTCCAGCATCACAGCAAGAAAAAAATCATGATTGCATTTTGTTAACAGATTATATTCTTGCTCCCAGGAATGACTTACAAGAAGTCCCTGTTGATAACACTGATGTAATTAGATTTACAGATGGGTCGTACTTAAGGGATGAGCAGGGACTTTACCGAGCTGGTTATACAATAACGCCCACAGTGGACATAATTGAAAGCTCTTATTTACCAGAAACGAAGTCAGCACAACACGCCAAATTAATTTCCTTAACTCCAGGATGTCAATTAGTTAAAGACCAGGTAACAAATACTTATACTGACAGTTACTATGCTTTTGTAGTGGTACACAACTTTGGAATGCCATGAAAACAATGAGGTTTTTAACAACTTCAGGGCAACCTATAAAAAAAATAGAAAACTGGGCTTCCCTGGTGGCGCAGTGGTTGAGAGTCCGCCTGCCGATGCAGAGGACACGGGTTCGTGCCCCGGTCCGGGAAGATCCCACATGCCGTGGAGCGGCTGGGCCCGTGAGCCATGGCCACTGAGCCTGCGCGTCCGGAGCCTGTGCTCCGCAACGGGAGAGGCCACAACAGTGAGAAGCCCGCGTACCGCAAAAAAAAGAAAAAGAAAGAAAACAGGATGCCTAGTTATTAATTGCTATATAACTGCCAAAGCAGTTAGTAATTATTAAAACACCAGGGCATTCCAAATCTGACACCATGGAAGCTAAAAGGAATCAGCTTGCTGATGCTGCAGCCAAACAGTTAGCTTTAAACATTCATCCTGTCCAGCCTTGAAAGTGTCCACCCTTCTCCATTAACCCTGCTCATCCAGTAAAAGATTCCTTTCTACAGGTTCAAAAAATTACCACTAATGAAGAGAAACAGATACAACAACAAAAAGGAGGTATTTTGATCCCACCACACAAATATGGTTTAGATATGATAAAACAAAACAAAACAAAACTTACAGTGTCTATTGAAGCCCAATTTGCCGATACTCCAGCATGTACATTCTTTACCCCATTGGGCATCTGAGAAAACGGTTTTATGGGGAAAACAATATTTTGGAAACTTTCACCCATGATGGTTCAAAGGAAACATATCACATTATTGGCAGACCTTATTGACATACTTAAAAAAAATTGGGGGACTTCCCTGGTGGTTCAGTGGTAAAGAATCTGCCTTACAATGCAGGGAACACAGGTTCGATCCCTGGTTGGGGAACTAAGATCCCACATGCCGCAGGGCAGCTAAGCCCACGTGCCACAACTATTGAGCTCACGTACTTCAACTAGAGCCCGTGAGCCACAAAGTACAGAGCCCACACACCCAGGAGCCTGCGCACCACAACTAGAGAAGAGAAAACCTGCATGCCACAACTAGAGAGAAACCCGCGCACCACAAGGAAGAGCCCACGTGCTGCAGCGAAAGATCCCACATGCCTCAATGAAGATCCTGTGTGCCGCAACTAAGACCCAATGCAGCCAAAAATACATTAAAAAATAAATTAAATAAATAATAAATAAATCTTAAAAAATATTGGGATCTACTTTTATAAAGAGCTCCCAGGAGGTGGAATAGATCGTGGATTATAACCCAGGGATTTTGCTTATTGGAAAGGACATGAAATAAAAGATTCTTTGCAGCCACGATGGAAAGAAACTTTTCAGATATTATTAACTAATCCATGCACAGCCAAACTGAGAGACATTAATTCAAGGATTCACATCTCTCATTCTCAACCTGAATGGACTTTGACGGCTGTTTCTAGCACCTGACTTCAACTAAGACAGGTGTCACCAAGTTAGGAAGAGAAGATGACAACAGAAGTAGCAGACAGCTGACCCAAAAGTCTGGGCCAGGCCTAAAAGACCCATCCTACCAGTTCAAATGTACTGTTACCAAAAGTCTGTCTTGAAATCAAAATTAAAAGTTATTTATTTCTAGCCATGTTTTTACCCCAAAACCCTTTAGTAATGCTATCACAAAGTATTACTACTGGGGGCAATTTAACTGATCGTTGGATTTGTCATTAAATTCCTCGGTCAATAAGGCCAATAGAAGCCCCTCATTATTCTCATCATTGACTTTTCAGATGTTCCTATAATCTACAAAAATTTCCCCATCAGCATATAGCTCCAAGTTTACTACATTCAATTAATTTATACAATTCTGAAGTTTCTGGGATGAGACTGTGATGTTGCAAAAGCAAGTAGCTCTTGATTTTTAAAACTGCTTTGCAGGGGGAAGTGTGCTAGAATCCAGACAATGTTGTACTTTCATATCAGATGAGTCCTCTAATATAACCATCTAATGACTCTCATACAAAATAAACATTTCTACATTGAAGAACCCACTTTCTAGTCTAAATGAAATCTTTGGTAAATGGTTCAGTTTTGGGCATTCATGGCTTAAATCTCCACTTTTGACTTTGTTACTGTTATTGGTTCTGGCGATTGTGTTCTATATCATTTATAGAGTAATAATCTCTTGTACATCTCAATGTATATATATTCAAAACTCCAACGAAACTAATGATGTCTAAATGACTTGAAACTATTGATCCTATCTATTGCTCTATATAAAAGGGCATTCACAATGCACATACAGGGTAAAATTGGCATAAGTCCTATTGGAACTGACTGATAAAATTGACTATCAGTCCTTGTGAAGCATTCTACTAGCATAACCCCTAAAAAGAAAGGAAGAACTGGGCTGTTAAGACTGGCAGCAAAGGACATGATGGATCCAGAGCAGGTAAGCAACCACCATGGCATCAGAGGCCAAATATTTGATCACCTAATGCTTTCTAGCGGAATATTAATGATCAAAAGGGGGGAAATGATGAAATAAAATCTATATTTTGAGGCAGGAAAAGAAAAAATTAAACATAAAATTGTCTCTGTGGTTTTTTAGGCCTCCTGCCTCCCTAATGTGGAGTGTGTTTCTGCATTATACACAACCAGAGCTCCCCAAAGTGCCTGCTCAACCGAAAGATCAATTTTTTTTCTTCTGATGCTGGTAATGTAACTTTCTAAAAAATAGCGTTCTTTCCCAGCTCTGTAGGGGGTCATGGTGAGTAGCTGCTTGCTTTGTACATTCTTACCTGGACTAGGTACCCTTGGTGAACTTTATGTAAAATACCAGTATGTTACATTGATGTGTAATGCTTTGTCTAGAAAATGTGTACGACTGTGCCTTTGACTTCTAAAAGGCAGAAGAGTTCTCAGAGCTTTGTGGGAATCTGCTTCCTGAGTTATAATCCTCAGTTTGGCTTTTTTGCATTTTCATCTACAGGTGCAATTAATTGGAGCTCTCTTACCTGTGGGAGTGATGACATGGTACTATCACACTGGAAAATTGTTTGGCAGCACCTACTAGAGATGAATATATACCTACATCATGACATGTATTCATCTAAAACAATAAAACAGCCAGTTATTTTACTAGGAAAACAAGGTTATTCAGAAGCAGCGAAGAATTGCAGTTTGGGATATGAAGATATGGTGAACCACATGCAAGTCCTCTAAAGCAAAGGAGAGGGAATTCTTTTATAGAGGAGAGGGCAAGTTTGGAGGGACTGTTATAAAAAAAAAAAGTCCATTGGAGGAAAGGAGATGTTCTAAGTATAGAGGCTTTTTCATTGGCTGAGTTGTGACAGTCTCTCATTGGCCGAGCTGTTGCCAGGCGAGGAGAAAATCTTTCTTCCTCCTGCTGGCTGAAGTAAAGTAGTGTCACTTCCTGCCAGAGATGCAAGGTAGGTCTCTTCCTTATGGGATCTGACATGGAGGGGTACCTGTGTGACGGCTCTCCTTTCTGGCCTCCTGACTCCATTTTATTTTATTTTTATTTTTTAAATGTATTACTTACTTATTTTGGCTGCGCTGTGTCTTAGTTGCAGCACATGGGATCTTTAATGGTGCCATGTGCGCTCTTAGCTGCAGCATGCATGTGGGATATAGTTCCCTGACCAGGGATCAAACTGGGCCCACTGCATTGGGAAAGCAGAATCTTACCCACTGGACTGCCAGGGAAGTCCCCCTGACTCCAATTTAACGAGGTTTCTCTTTGTTAATTTTCACATGCGCAGTTGTACTCCCAGGTATGAGAAATGTGTGCACATAAAGATAGATACTAGAGGACTTCCCTAGTGGCACAGTAGTTAAGAATCCACCTGCCAATGCAGGGCACATGGGTTTGATCCTTAGTTGGGGAAGATCGTACATGCCGCAGAGCAACTAAGCCCGTGCGCCACAACTACTGAGCCTGTGCTCTAGAGTCCTCAAGCCACAACTACTGAGCCTGTGTGCCACAACTACTGAAGCCCCTGCGCCTAGAGCCCGTGCTCTGCAACAAGAGAAGCCACTGTAACGAGAAGTCCGAGCACCGCAACGAAGAGTAGACCCCACTCACCACAACTAGAGAAAGCCTGCCAAAGCCAGACCCAAAGTAGCCAAAAATAAATAAAATTTAAAAAAATAGATACTAGAATGTTCACTGCAGCTTTATTGATCAGAGACTCAAACCAGAAACGAACCAATGTCCACCCACAGCAGATGAATAAATCAAGAGTATTCAGCAAAGAGAAGAAACAAGCTACAGCCACTTGCAAAAACATGGATGGACTTTAGAAGCCTAAGGTTAAGGGAAATAAACCAATGCAAAGGAGCAAGTGCCATGTGATTCTGTTTAATATACCTCAGGAAAGACGCCATCAGTGTTGCTAAAAGTCAGGACAGCAGTTACCCTGAAGGCACAAGAGGCCGTGTCTGATTTCTCACTTAGTGGCTGTTTATAAATGGGTTTGGGTTACACTTTACTGTGTGTACATTATACTTCAATAAAAACTTAAAACACAAACATAAAAAAAAAGTGAGCTTGTTTCAAAGTTAAAAAAATTTAAATTCCATAAATGATCCAGCAATCCTGCTTCTGGATAAATACCCAAAAGAATTGAAAGCAGAGTCTTGAAGAGATATTTTTACACCCATATTGACATAAATATTCACAACAGCCATAGGTGGAAGTAACCCATGTGTCCCTTAATAGATAACTGGATAAACAGAATGTGGTGTTTAGACACAGTGGAATATTATTCAGCTTCAGAAAAGAAAGAAATTCTGATACATGCTGCAACATGAACTTTGAGGACATTATGCTAAGAGAAATAAGCCAGACACAAAAAGACAAAAATTGTATGATTCCACCTATAGGAGGTTCCTAGAATAGGGAAATTCATTGAGCCTAGGTAGAATGGTGGTTGCTGGGGGTTGTGGTGGAGGGAATGCAGAGTTCTTGATTAATGGGTACAGAGTTTCCACTGTACAGGGTGAAAAGAGTTCTGGAGATGGGTTGCACAACAATGTGAATGTACTTAACATTATTAAACTCAAAAATTGTTAAGGTGGTTAAATTTGACATTTTACAATTTAAGAATATTTTTTATTAAAAATTTTTTTAAATTCGATTTATAAAATCTTAAGGTGGCTCAGAATAAATCCAACAAAAGATATGAAATATTTTATGAAAAAAATTATAAAACTTTATTGAAGGGCATTAAAGAAGAGTTAAGTATTGACACACAAGAGGACAAGATCTCCAGGTAACAATATGGACTAGTCCAAAAGCACATCCTCAGGGCAAACATGAAGCTTTGGGTTGTTGAGTACAATATATCATTTCCATAAAACTTAAGAACACATTAAAAAAATGCTATATGATAATTGTGAGACAAACATATGTAGAAAAAGGAGAACGTAACCCAAAGTGTGTGCCTTCCCAGGACGGTGGCTGGGGGTGGGGAGTGGCATTGGAGGGAGGGGGCAGATATGGAGGGTTTGGTTTGTCCCAGCTAAAGTTTGAGACCTGGCAGTCTTGGCTTCAGAACTGATGCTAATAGTTCCTCTAGGCTCCATGCCAAGTTCAGGGACTGCTGGTGGAGAAGGACCTGGGGCTCAGGGCACCTGCCTCCACCTGCCCCTCGAGAGCCAGCTCCTGGCTGAGACTGGTTCCCTCCCATCACTGCCCTGATCAGATGCCCCACACAGCAGGTTAGAGGCGGGCTCAGGAGCCTCCTCCCTGTGGACTGGGGTTCAGCTGTGTGACTTCGGGCAGGCTGCTGCCCTCCCCAAGCTTTTTTTCTCATTTTGTAAACTGGGATGGTAGCAAGGCCTACATCAAGGGGGAGTTGAGAAGAGTTGATGAAATAGTGCTCCTAAGATGAGCAGCAAGGTGCCTGGGATGCGAGAGGGCACTGTTATTACTGATGTTATTATCATTATGTTCCCTGGGTGAAAGGGTCAAGAAAGGTTGGCCGTCATCCAAGGGGAATCCCCATAGCCCTTGACCTCCCCATCCCATGCAGAGACAGAGTCCTCATCAGAAGTCTACTTCTCTAGGGAAATGGCAACCGCATCCCCACTAACACCAACCTCTCCAAGGGGTGGCGCAGTTCTGGCGTTCAGACCCTTCTGAGCTGGGCAAGTCACTTGCCTTCTTTCAGAAGCTCAATTTCTTCCTGAATTTTCTGTGGGCAGTCACATTTGTTCCCAGAGGTGGACAACAATTTCCTGACATGGCCCATAACTGTCACCACTCTGCTGCCCCATGCAGAAGAATCTAGACCCTCGACTGGACCCAGGAGATCCCAGGATGCCAGGGAGCTACAAGCCATTGATTATTGAGATGGCCCAGCCAATGGGCCCAGCTCCTGGAAGGCACGGTCAGGTAGTTTTGCAAGGACAGTCCACGACTAGGACAGACGGACCCACACAATCACACTGGAGTTGGGCAGATAGACTCCATAATGTTCAGACAAGAACTCCATGTCCTGGACCCAGTGTTCACAAGACACAAAGCGGACACCCTTCTTGAAGTTGGAGAACACATGGTTGACCTGTAGGAAGGAAAAGAGGTAAGTCTCATTGTGCCTTCAAAAACTGAGTTGGGGGCCTTCTGACAGGTGGTATTTTCCATAGATGGCTGTGACAATGTCTCCACAGGTACTTCTAGTTCCACATGTACTTCTACAATCACGACACTCCCCTTCCAGGGGTGGAGTCTACTTCCCATCCCCTTGAGTCTGGGTGGGTTTCCTTGTAACCAAGAGTGTGGTGGAAGTGGTGCTGAGTGACTTTTGCCAAGTGATTTCCGAGGCTGGGTCAGAAAGGCAACGCAGCTTCTGCTGGTTTCTCCTGAAGCCTCATGGTGGAGGCTTGAGCCACCAAGAAGCAGTCTGACTGCCCTGAAACCGCCATGCTATGAGAAAGCCCAAACTTGACCAAGCAGAGAGATTCCAAGGCCAAGCTCTGAGACTAAACCAAGAGCTGCTTGGCCAGCTACCAGCTGCTGTATACACACTCACACCCTACCCTGCCCTTCAGCTCCAGCCAGTGTCTGAAATGCAACCACATGAGAGACCAGAGCCAGAAACTCCCAGCAGAGCCCTACTCATAGAACCCATGAGAGGTGAGAAAATGACTGCTGTCAATATTAAACCACTAAATTTGGGGGCAGTTTGTTATGCAACAATAGATCAGTGTAGGCCCTACCATCCTTTCCCCACACCCCTTTCCCCACAGAGACTGACCTCAAAGGGGGACTCTCCTCCTCCGCCGGATGGGAAAAGGATTCAAAGACAAATGATGCAGGACAGCCTGGTTGACGTCTAGAATTTGCACAATTAGCTGATATATATGTATACGGTTAGTGCCTCTTCGCTCCATCCAGCTGTGGGAGAAGGGAAACCTTAAAGGCTGGACCTGCCACCCCTTCTCTTTGGGGGGCTGCCTCCCCCACCTGAACGGCCTTCCCATGTATACAAACCCAAAATGGTGCTGTGGTAAAAAAATGTTGTGCCCATGTTCTTCCTCCACCTGTCAGCTCAGGTATAAGTCTCAGGGGGTTCCCCTGTGGTCCATCGCCGCCCTCCAAACCCTAGAGGTCGGTCGCAGGCCTCCGCACCCTCTCACCAGGTCACAGGAGGACCCCTTTCCTGGGCTCCCCACCTTCGCCCCTGGGGTTCCGGAGGAGGTTGCGTCCTATGGGTCGGAGCTCGCAGAAGCGGCCCAGGACGCAGGGTCTGGGGTCGTCGGCAGGGGGCAGGCAGGTGCTGACGATGGGCCACAGGGCGGCGTGTTTCCAGGCCAGGATGCTCAGCCACAGGGCCTGGCAGTCCACCAGGTCGTGCCAGCGCCTGCACACCCGGCGGCAGCGCCCGAGCAGCACGTGAGGGGGCACGTGGCTCAGCACCATCTCGAGCAGCTCCGTGGGCAGCTGGCCCAGACCCAGCGGCTCCTCGGGTTCCTGCTCTAGCAAGGGGATCCCGACAGGCTGGCCCCTGGAGGAGGTCATCTCGCCAGGCTCCGCTGTGACTGCGGGACAACTAGTGCCAAGATGTCAGAGACCTGCAGCCTCCGTCAGCCCCGCCCCTGCCAGCCACATCCCGAGACTGTCAGCCCCCAAACCCCGTCAGCCGCCTCCCCATCTTCACCACCCCCAGTCTTGTCCTCAAGTCCCCAGACTCCCAACCTGTCCTTGCCTGGCTCCCATCCGCTCCCCTCTCCACCATGCGCCCCAAACACAGCCCTGGACAGCCAACCGGCTCTGGGGCCGCGCGGACCCCTGAGTCCTACCCTGCATCTCAGCCAGCGCTCCTCCTGGGTGGGCCATCACCTTGCTTCACGTGCCCTTATCTCTTCTTCCCCGCCTTTTAATTCACCCGCCCCTCCCTTCTTAATAGCCGGCACCACCCTGCGGCCCCATCCTCCCTCTAACTGCCAGTCTCTGCGCGCCACTCCCTTCTCACTGACCTGCACCCTCCTCCCTCTGCTTCGCCGCGATTTATAGGCCAGCACCTCCCGTCCCCGCCTCCAGGAATCTCCAGACACCCTCTCCTTTGGGCTGTATTCAAATCGCGAGGAAACTACCAAACAGAATCCGCAGAAGAGGGAGGGGGTAGGAACGCCAGGATCCAGAGTGTCTCGCTCTTCGTCCGCCCCAGTGGCCCCTTGGAGTGTCCCTAACCAGGCTGTAAGGCCCTTGGTAC
This sequence comes from Hyperoodon ampullatus, assembly GCF_949752795.1. Taxonomy (NCBI): domain Eukaryota; kingdom Metazoa; phylum Chordata; class Mammalia; order Artiodactyla; family Ziphiidae; genus Hyperoodon; species Hyperoodon ampullatus. Next base: position 49,733,716 of record NC_136931.1, read on the forward strand.
TGAACAACTGCTGTTATTCAGTCAGGCCTCCGGACGGGAGGCCTCATATTGTTGCCGAAATATTGGCTTGCCTGTGCACCGAGGCCGAACAGAAATACGGAGACAGGGATTTTAGAGGAAGAGAGGGATAGCTTTATTTTTCGGCCAGGCAGAAGGGAAGACACAGCAGGATAGCGCCTCAAGAACTGTGGGAATCCTTGGGAATCGGGGAAGATTTTATATGTGGGGCTCGAAGTCCGGGGTATATGATAAGGATCAGAGTAGTGTAGGTTTTGCATTCTTCCTTTCCTTTGCATTATTTCAAAACAGTCAGAGCTGGCGTCAGGCCGCGCGGTAATTGGGGTCCGGCAGCCTGGTAATTGCGTCCGTTCGCCTCCGGTTTATCGGCTGCTGACCTTGTCTCTGAAACGCAAAAACTATAAGAGGTGATTTGTTACAAGGGGCGTATAGAATATAAGTGCCGCGACGTAATAAGTTTAGGGAGTGAGGGACGCGGGATGTAACTCACACAGCCTTAGGGGTGAGAGGTGCCGAATGTAAATTACATAGTGTCAGGGAGTGAGGTTCGCTTTGTAAAGTACAAATCTAGTTACTACGAATTAGTGACAGTTGAAGTAAAACAAGGAGTGATTAACTCTTCCAGGCCAGGTTTTGTTTCTTCTCTAGACTGTTCGCTGTTCCCTTTATTTTCCTTGTTCTCAGGGGAGGGAGAACTTCATTTCTATTTTTGCTGCAACAATATTCCTTAGTTCCTGTAAAAATTCCTATCACCTTTAAGGATCCAGCATCACTAACTCAGAGATCATTGCACAGGAGAAAGCAGGCTCCAGCAGGAGCCAAATGCATTTCTATCTGACTCCCTAAATGAGTGCTGTAACCAGTAATAACCCCAGCCAAACTTCATGGAGCCTCTTACTACCAGTCAGGGTAGCAACCCCCTGAGGGAGATATTGCTGTGTCCCTACTTCCCAGGTGAGAAAACTGAGGCCAAGTGACCTGCCCAAGCTCACACAGCTAGTAGGTGACAGAGCTGGAATTTGAACCTACCCAGGCTGCATCTAGAATCCTTGCTTTTAATCTGTATACCAACTCTACCCAATAAAAATAAAATGTGTGCTACACATATAATTTTTCAATATCAGCAAGTAAAACCAGACATGGTTTCTTGCCCACATGGAACTTACCTTCAAGGGGGAGAGACATGGTAAACAGGAGACAGAAAAAGCAAGTTATATAGTGTTGGGGAAATCATTAAAAATAAAATCTGCCAACCCCCAACATCCTCTTCACAATTATAGAAAAGATTCAAAGAGTTTTATTATGGAATAAACATTAAATCAGACTGTAATTCACATGGGCCATGATGAGCAGTGGACGTGACATGGAAATTGTGCAGTGTGTAGTGTAGGTGATCAGTGCTATGGGAAACAGAGGAAGCAAGGGGAAAAGGGCCATAAGCAATCTGGGTGGGGAGATCCTGAGTTCTGAGAGATGGATTGACTATTATATGGGCCAAATTTCTTTTTGACACATACACTGTCATTAAAACTATTACTATTGAGGTTTTCCAACATATCCCAAAGTGGAATGGTGTAAGGAGCTCCAGCAGTTAACTCCTGACCAATCTGGTTTCATCTCTTCTCCCACCCACTTGCTGCTCCAGGCAATTTGCAGCAAATCTTAGAAACCACACCCTGCTGCCCATAGCTGTACTTTTTTTTTTTTTTTTTTTTTTGGCCATGCTGCAGAATGTAAATTGGTGCAGCCAATATGGAAAACATTACGAAGGTTCCTCAAAAACTAAAAATAGAGTTGCCATATGATCCAGCAATCCCACTGCTGGGCATATATCCAGAGAAAACTATAATTCCAAAAGATACATACACCCCAATGTTCACTGCAGCACTATTTACAATAGCCAAGACATGGAACCAACCTAAATGTCCATCCACAGATGGACGGATAAAGGATAAAGATGTGGTATGTATATACAATGGAATACTACTCAGCCATAAAAAAAGAATGAAATAATGCCATTTACAGCAACATGGATGGACCTAGAGATTATCATACTAAGTGAAATAAGTCAGAAAGAGAAAGATAAATACCATATGATATCAGTTATATATGGAATCTAAAATATGACACAAATGAACTTATCTACGAAGTAGAAACTGACTCACAGATATAGAGAACAGAGTTGTGGTTGCCAAGGGGGAGGGGGTTGGGGGAGGGAAGGATTGGGAGTTTGGGATTAGCAAATGCAAACTATTTTATCTAGAATGGATAAACAACAAAGTCCTACTGTATAGCCCAGAGAACTGTACTTAGTGTCCTGTGATAAGCCATATGGCTAAACAAACAGTAAAACCCCAAGAAGAAAAGAGTAACAATCACAATAAATCCATGTTAGTGAGATTGTGGTGTGATGACATAAAATGTATATTTTGAGGCAGGATGAGAGAAAATTAAAAATAAAATTCTCTCCATGTGCTTTTTTGGGCCTCCTCTGTCCCTCCCTAATGCAACGTGTGCCTGCATTATGCAATCAACCAGAGCTCCTCAAAGATGGCAGTGCCTGCTCAATTGTAAAGATCATTCTTTCCCCTTTCTTCTGACGTTTGCAATGTACCTTCCTGAAGAATAGAATTCTTTCCCAGCTCTGTGGGGGTCATGGTGACTTGCTGCTCGTTTTGTATATTCTTACCTGGACTAGGTAATCCTTGGTGAACTTTATGTAAAATAGCATATGTCATTTTGTTGTACAATCCTTTGTCTAGAAAATGTATGACTGTACCTTCGACTTCTAACAGGCAGAATAGTTCTCAGAGCTTTCTGAGAATCTGCTTCCAGCATTATAACCCTGTTTGGCTTGAAGAAAATTCCCTTTTTTTTTCTTTTTTAACTTGAGAGTTTATTGAATTTTCATCGACATTTTCTTGGCGAAGTCTGCAGGATATCGGAGACACCCACCGAAGGACACCAGGAGCCCCCCACCCTGAAACTTTGAGCCCCACCAGCTTCTTGGTATTCCTCAGGTGCTTCTCCAAGTTCTCCTGATATCTGGACATCATTGCTTAAATGCTGTCCTGAATTTTACTCCATCTCTTTTTCTTGGGACTTGGAGTCCTGAAGGGGTTCAGGTACATTTCCTAGGCAAGGACCTAGGGGGAAATCTGGAGCGAATTGGGTTGTCTTGTCCTTTTTTAAAATTTGGCTTAAATTGGGAAGATTATGTTATATGGTCTGAACAAACTGTTTGCTAGTGTACTGAGAGACTGAGCCTGCACAGCTCTGAAGGAAAAGGGACAACTTCTCCTTCTGGCCACGAGGTGGTCTGAGGTGACTGAGAACCTAGAGGAAGTGTCTGAGGATCAATCCTCGTGACCTGTAGCAGTCTCACAGAGGATCCCACTACAATCATTAAGTAAATTCTGCTTGTCATTGGGGCATAATAAAGGCTGATCATCTAGTGACCCGAGCACCCCTGGCAGTTTTAGACCACTGGAGGGAGAAACTGAGACACGTAAGAGAGTGGAACCAACCCAAGGATAGAACTCCCCTGGTGAACTAGACTCAGAAGCAGCACGCATTCACTCCATCACACCTGCCCTCAGAAAGGTGTTCAGATCATATCTGAATTAGGCTGCCAAGTTAATAATGGGAAACCATGCCTCAAAGGTCAAACATTTCCTGGATGGGCAGCCACTCGCAGGAACTCTGCCTGGTTTCATGTACAATTGGAACAAAGCCAATGCTCGAAAGCACTTATCTTAACTCTTAAATGGCCAGGAGGGAGCTCTTTTCACATTTTAGAGAAAGTCAGCTTGAAAAAACACCTTTTCAAAGTTCTGACCCCAAGAGAATAAAAGTATTCCTAGGAGAGACTTCCCTGTTGGTCCAGTGGTTAAGACTCCATGCTCCCACTGCTTGGGGGCATAGGTTCGAAGATCCCGCATGCCGTGAGGTGGAGCCAGTTAAAAAAAAAAACGTATTCCTAGGAGAAAGCTTGAAGTTATAACGTTTATTACATCCTTGAAATGTAAACACAGCCCACATCATCTGAGAATACAGCCTTAGCTCAGTTAGTAGAACTTAAAACTGAAAGGAAGGAAAAAAAGGGAAAGAGGCTTTTAAAGTTCAAGCAGGAAAATTATGAGGTCTCTGTGTCTGTCTGGATGTATCTGTGTCTGTATGTATGTTATAAATATGCTATGTCTCTACCTCCAGACGGTGTTATCAAAATTAATTTGTAAAAGAGCTCTGTTTAACGGACTTAAAAGCAAATGCTTACAGGACTTCTCTGGTGGCGCAGTGGTTGAGAGTCCGCCTGCCGATGCAGGGGACACGAGTTTGTGCCCCAGTCTGGGAAGATCCGACATGCGGCGGAGCGGCTGGGCCCACGAGCCATGGCCGCTGAGCTTGCACGTCCGGAGCCTGTGCTCCGCAATGGGAGAGGCCACAGCAGTGAGAGGCCCCCATACCACAAAAAAAAAAAAAAAAAAGATTTAGAATAATAGGTAGAGAAGAGGTACTTGGGTATTTGCTTATCTTTCAACCCCTGCCAGTGAGATTCTTTGGGATGTCCAAGTACCTATTGCCAGATGTGTCATGTCTGGCTAAATTAATAGCCCTCATCATCACCCAAAAGAGGCAGTGATGCTGTTACTACTCACTGTTCTTGCCTCTGCTGATCTCAAAGGCCATTTTTTTAGCTCTGCTGACACTGGTACTCATGACACTGCCTCATCCATTGGGCCATCGTGACCACCAGCTTCTGGTGACTCTCAGAGGTTTGACTGGGCTTCATTGATCATGACCACAAACGCAGTTCTTAACCAGAGAATGCAAGAAAGTGTGAGCGGGAATTTCTCTGCTTGTGTTAAAGGATCATGTGTGGGATTAACAGGGTGGACGTAGAACTTGTCTTCTGACCAGCTCTTTCTTACACCCTTTAGGCCAGAATCCCTGCATTCCTAGAGTCTTTCAACCCTGACCATGTCCTTGCTTCCATAGGAGGCAGGAGGGAGTTTGTGGAAACCTGGGAAGATTGTTTCCTCACCTGGGTGGTGGGTACACAAGTGTGTTTGTCATGATTCATTAAGTGGAACATTTATGTTTCAGGTACTTTTCTATATGTGTGTCATATTTCATAATAAAAAAAGTTTAAATAGTTAAAAATGATTTGGAAAAGTAGGTTCACCATAGCCTTATCTTACAAACTGGGCAGACTGGAGGTCTAGGGTATAATAGTAATTGGAAGGGATGTGTGTGGCACTTGCTCTGTGCTGGACACTGTTCTAAGTGGTTTATATCTATTACCTGGTTTAATCCTCACAACAACCCTTTAAGACAGTTACTATTAATATCCCCATTTAACAGATGGAGAAACTGAGGCACAGTGAGGCTCAATAATTTCCCTAAGCTGCTCAATGCTTGAGCTAGATCTAAATGCAGGCCATCTGGCCCCAGAGTAGATGCTCTGTTCACCACACAAGATTCTTCTCTCCAAGGAGGGAATAAGAAATAGGGAAATGGGAGTATATTTCTCAAAACACAAAGGTATCTAATAAAGAGAAACTAGAAATGATTCTATGGCCGTCCCGAGAGTAGGGGAGGGCCATGTGTATGATCAGGACAGGGGAAAGGGGCCATAAGTGAGCTATGACTCCTCTTCCACTACATCAGGGACAAAAAGGTACAATTCCAGTAGGGTTTTTTTTTTTTTTAATCTTTTGGCCGGGCAGCAAAGCATGCGGGATCTTAGTTCCCCGACCAGGGATCGAACCCGCACCCCCTGCAGTGGAAGTGCAGAGTCTTAACCACTGGACAGCCAGGGAAGTCCCGCAGTGGGACTTTTTAACCTGAGTTGGCAGATGGAATTCAGGGCTGCATGAACTTGGATTGGAAAAACAATCTTCCTTTGACAACCCTTCAACTCAATGGTCCTCAAAACGTGGTTTGGGACCCAAACTATTTTTATAATAATACTAATATGCATTCCTCCTTTTCACTCTTTGGAGGCTACCTGACCTGTGATGACATCATCGCTGTGATGGCTAATGAAATGTATGCACATGTATTCTTGTGTTTTAAAAATTTCCCAGTTTAGACTTCCCTGGTGGGGCTGTGGTTAAAAATCCACCTGCCAACACAGGGGACACGGGTTTGAGCCCTGGTCCGGGAGGATCCCACATGCCGCAGAGCAACTAATCCCATGTGCCAGAACTACTGAGCCTGTGTTCTAGAGCCCATGCTCCACAACAAGAGAAGCCACCGCAATGAGAAGCCCGCGCACTGCAATGAAGAGTAGTCCCTGCTCGCCGCAACTAGAGAAAGCCCACGTGCAGCAACAAAGACCCAATGCAGCCAGAGATAAATAAATACATACATACATACATACATACATACATACATACTTCCTAATTTTGGGAATTCCCTGGTGGTCCAGTGATTAGGACTCAGTGCTTTCACTGCCGAGGGCCCAGGTTCAATCCCTGGTCGGGGAACTAAGATTCCACAAGCCGTGCCGCACAGCCAAAAAAAAAGAAAAAAAAACACTTCCCAGTTTTACTTTCTTACATGGTAAGTATTAAAAGATATAACCCACACATACCAAAGCTCTTTGGGGTCCTCAAACATTTTTAAGAGGGTAATGTTTATAAACTGTTGCTGTAATTGAAATTTACCGGGTCCTTCTGCCATGGGTGGGGGGTGCGAGTGTTGGAAGGGCCAACCACAGGACAGTTAGCAGATTTCTGGCTTTGTCATGAGAAGAAATTAACAGCTGTTTTCCAACCCCACTGTAGTCGTCACAGACTCACAAACATCGTCTATACACTCAACAAAATTTCTAAATTAGTGTAATTTTTGGACCTGTCCCTAGATCTTGAAGTTTAATGCACTGATAAAGAAGTACATATATTACTGTATTACATATCCAAAGAAAATCGTGTATCTGTAATTCAATAGCATCCGTTTCCTTTGTATCCTGTGTTGTTTTTTTTTTCTTTTTAATGCATGTAAAAACATGATTTGGAGAAGGGCTTCACCAGCCTGCCACAGGTGACTTTAGCAAAAAAAATGTTTGAAACCACAGCTCCTGGAAGACCACCAGAAAAACTAGAACTAAGGGGAAGTTAAAATTGCTGAGGGTGAGCAGGGTCTTGAGGGTATTTGAGTATAGCCAAGAGAGTTGCTTTTTATTACATTTTAAGCTGTAAAGGAGACTCCAGAAGGTGGGGAAAAAAGCCCAAACAGTGCAAAAGCCCATCTTGAACCACCCCTACACCCTCAGTGTCAGTCTATGGAATCAGTGTCCCCAATCTGCAGACACTGCTATACGTGAATTGACAAAGCCAAATCGTGGAGTCATTTTATCTGCAGACAGGAAGACGAAACAACTAAAACCTGGACCCTCTGACTTTTCCTGCTGCTCTGGGAAAATACCCAAGGGTATTTTTGCAGCAAGCCACTCACAACCTTCAAACAGCTCACAAAGGTTTACAGAGAAAATTCTCACTTGCTCCCACCTAGACCCCAGGGCAATTTCTGGAACTCATGCATTAATAATAATAAAAATAACAGCTGATTCTTATCCAGCCCTTACTCTGGGCCAGTCCCTGTTCTCAGCGTGAAATTTCATGTGTCAACTGGTTTAATCCTCACAGTAGCCCATAGTGTCCATACTATTATCACCCTCATTTCACAGGTGAAGAAACCAAGGCCCAGCGAGGTCGAGTAACCGGCCTAGGGCGCACAACTCGGAAGCAGCACTGTCATTCGGTGGACTTTGATTTTCTGTTTTCAGCATTCCCGGGGGCCTGAGGAGGAACCCGCGTGGACTAAGCTTGCAGAGTGAGGAAGGCGGAAGGAATTACCAAGAATACAAAGCAGGGGCTTCCCTGGTGGCGCGGTGGTTGAGAGTCCGCCTGCCGATGCAGGGGACACGGGTTCGTGCCCTGGTCCGGGAAGATCCCACATGCCGCGGAGCGGCTGGGCCCATGAGCCATGGCGCTGAGCCAAGAATACAAAGCAGGCGCCGCGGGAAGGGATGGGAGAATCTCCCCACACCCACCTCGGTCGCAGGCGCAGGTGCCAGCACACCTGGGTACCTCGGGATCCGGCAGGGCCAGAGCTGGGGGCCAGTGTCAGTGCCCTGGGGGTCCGTAGCTGCGGGATGGGGCTCCTGGGGAACGAGCATAGACCTCCTGTCCAGGCGCTCACCTGGAGGCCGGCTTGGAGGTGGTGGCAGCAGCTTATCAAATTTACCTAGGTCCCCCTTCCCCCGCCGAGCCCGGGGAGGCGGGGTTGGGGGGGGAAGGTGAGCGCGTGGGCATGGGCCGCCCAAGACCGGCCGGACCTGTGGAACCCGGGGCCCCAGCTGTCTGGGGAGGCCGTCACCTGGAGAAGGCAGGCTCTTCCGGGGCTGGGACAGCTGTGGGCGGCGGGATGTCTCAGCGCCTACAAACTCATAAAATACCGCTGTCGTACTGGTGCCCCAAGACGCGCATGCTGGGAGTTGGCGCCCCAGAGGGTGAGCCAGGGACCTGGAGGGAACCTCCAGCCCCAGCTCCCGGCCCCCAGATTGACGGTCCGGCCTGACTCTGCCCCAGCAGGCAGACAGGCAGGTCTTCGATGAGCTGGAGACCGAACTGGAGCGGGAGGGGGAGGGCTGGGGAGAAGGAGGGTGGGTATACAGGAGCAGGACCAGGGGAGACAGGTGGAGATGGGGAGGAATTGGGGTCACTAAAGGCAGAATGGGTTGCTGGGTAGGGGGCAAGGAGGACGGGGGTGCTCCAGGTGGGACGGAATTCTTGGGCGATCTGGGGATGGAGTGGGGGGATTGGGGTTACTACGATGGAAATGGAAGGTTGGAGGATGGAGTAGAGGGTGATGAGGTCTCTGAGGGCAGGGTGGAATGCTGGGGATGGGGTTGCCAAAGGCAACTTCCTACACTGAGACCCCCCCAGCCCCACTCCCAAGCCTCTTGCATTGAGAGTGAGCGGTGGATAAGAGCAAGGGCTCTGGAGCCAGGACCCCTGGGTTCCAATCCCCGCTCCATCACAGCTGAGCCATGCAACTGAATCACTCCCCGTTGCTCAGCTTCCTCATCTGTGATATGGGGCTGATGATCACAGTGGCCACCACACAGAGGAATGTCGTCAGGCTCCCATGAGTTAATCTATGTAAAGTGCTTAGCAGCCAGCGAGGCTCAGAGGGCATTTGCCTCTCAGTAGCGATGACTGTTTTTGTTTTTTCTCCGGCTTCTGGATAACCGTCCCTGTGAAGACCTCCCTGCCGCCCTCCCTCCCTCCGTGTGACTCTGCCTGATGCCCCTTCTTTCCCCATCCTCCCCAGCCGCTCCTGCTGTTCTGATGGGATCTCATACACTTCAGACCCTTCCCCTTTCTGCTCCCCACCTTCCCTCTACCATGTGCTCCCTCATCCCTGCTGGTCCTGCTGCTGTCTGCTCCTCTTTTTCTCCCTGGGAGTCCAGGGGTCCCCAAAGGCTCCCAGCGTTGCCCCTGAGCAAGTCCACCTGTCCTAACCAGGTAAGTGCCTGCGACCTCTCCCTGGGCATTTCCCAGTGAGGCTCAGGAATCCCACACTGATTGCTATGGGAGTCTAGGCTGGTGGTTCTTCCTGAGCCTCATTTGTCCACCTCTGTTAAATGGGGATTTTAAGCAGCGGCGCATCTGGCTGTGTGAGAAATGATTCTGGAGCCCAGCCTATAGTAAGCGCTCTCCTAAGGGGGCTGCTGTTGTCCTTGCTCATTGTGTGAGTGCTCATTGCGTTCCCACAAAGCTCCCTCCTGGTCCTTGATCTTAGGGTGGAGGTGCAAGGAGGTAGTAGGACCTTGGACTCTGGACCCCCTGCACCCAGACTTCCTGGGTTTTAACCCCAGCTTTGCTGCTTACCTGCCATGTGAACTTGGACAAGTGACTTAACCTCTCTGGCCTCAGCCTCCTCATCTGGACAATGGGGTAATATTAGTGTGACCTCACAGTGACGATTAAGTGAAATATCACCTATGAAGCAGCAAAAGGGAACTTGGCGTGTGGCAGTGGTTCTCAAATGTTTTGGTCTCAGGACGCTTTGGCACAGCTAAAAAACTTACAAGAGCCTTAGAGAGCTTCAGTTTATGTGAGTTATAACCATAATAGTTGCCATAACAGAAACTAAAATGGAGGCATTTAAAAATATTGATTCAATCATTAAAAATGAGCAAAAATAAACCCATTCATTAGTAAGGTAGATGACATTTTTTCATGAAAAATAACTACACTTTAAAAAAGAGAGGGAATATAGTGAGGAGAGGCATTGATTTATATCTTTTTTTTTTTTTTTTTGCGGTACACGGGCCTCTCCTCTCACTGTTGTGGCCTCTCCCGTTGCGGAGCACAGGCTCCGGATGCGCAGGCTCAGCGGCCATGGCTCACGGGCCCAGCCGCTCCGCGGCATGTGAGATCTTCCCGGACCGGGGCACGAACCCGTGTCCCCTAGCATCAGCAGGCGGACTCTCAACCACTGCGCCACCAGGGAAGCCCTTGTGCACTAATTTTAGCATTCATTGGTGGATCTTGTCTGCAACAATTATTAGCATGGTGTGTGCCTAATTGTGATTTTGTAACTTTCTAATTCCCTCTCTCTGTCTAATTGAAATTTTACTATAAGGAAGGACTATCCCTCCTCCCCTCTACTTGTTTGTTTGTTTTGATTATTTATTTATTTGGTATGGACTCTCGGATATTTATTTTATCCCACGAGTTAAACTCAGTCCTATTGCTATTTATTTTGTGGCTCAAATTGTCTCTGACTTGGTCTTTTGGAAATCCTCCAGCTTGGCTTCTGTGTTCTTTCCACAGCTCCACTCCCATCATGTCCTGGGCACTGCCTCACCTTCTGGCACCACCAATTATTCCAGACTCATCTTGTGTATTTCCTACCCAATCTCTGGAATCAACTACTTCTCCAAGGAGCCCTGGTTCCTTTGATGGGAGAATGGGCATTTAGAAACTAAGATCTGAGCACTAGGTGTGCTCACTGCTACTGAGGCATCGCTGCTCCTAGGCTCGCTCACAAACAGAGCTTGACAATATATGTGGGTATGTGGATATGCATCTGTACACACCTATATTTCTGTATATATATATATATATAAAATACCATGAGATTATACTGATACATCTGATTTCAGTCCACCATCAAGGGTTTATTTTAGCCTTCTTTCCTTATTTGTAACTTCTTTCTCCACCATTGAGAAACCAAGCTCCCCCTATCTACAATAGACTTATTTATTCGTTCAGTGCTAGAATAAGCATAAAGTGGTTTCAGAATTGTTTGCCTGTATCCCTGTGAGGAACAATTACTAGATGATGGCATATATGTGCAGTCCTTTTTCTCTGTAGTCTTACTGTCCAGTCAAAGCACTAATGCTCACTGTGACTTTTCTTCCCCAACACTCCAGTGTGGTTATTTGTTTTTTAATATAATTACAGCCATTTGTTAGTGTTTATGTTCCATATTGGCTTTCCCCACAACCTGGGTGGCTTTAATTGTTTGTTAGTTAATTTTTTGGGGTGTGTGGAGGAACTGTGAAACAGGACTATAGCTCTAGGACTCAGGATTATAAGAAAAAGACAGACTCAGAGAAGTGTCCTCCCTCTGCATCCCGACTACCTACTCCATTCCCATTCCCCCTTTTTTCTACCCGTCCCCCATCCATCCCATGTAATCCATCTCTTAAGTTTCTGGTGTATTCTTCCTGTATTTCTTATGTGCAGATAAATAAGCAGGTACTTGTGTATTTTCTTATATCCTCTTACGTGAGGAGTAGCTGACTGTAGATACACTTGTGTACTTTGCTTCTTTTAACATTATGTCCTGGGCGTCATTCACCAGTTCCTAGAACTTGTCCTCTTTCTTTTTGACAACTGCGAAGTGCTCCATGGTATGAATGTTACATAGTTTATTCAGTCATTCTCTTTATGTATGGGCATTTCCGTGGTTTCCAATATTTTGCAATTACAAACAGTGCTGCAGTGAATACCCTGTGCACGTGCGTTCTTGTACGCGTGTTGCAGGAGGAAGATCTCAGGCTCTTTTTTTTTTTTTTTAAATAAATTTATTTATTTATTTTTGGCTGCATTGGGTCTTCATTGCTGCACGTGAGCTTTCTCTAGTTCTGGCGAACTGTGGCTACTCTTGGTTGCGGTGCGTGGGCTTCTCATTGCGGTGGCTTCTCTTGCTGTGGAGCACAGGCTCTAGGTGCACGGGCTTCAGTAGTTGAGGTGCGTGGGCTCCGTAGTTGTTGGGCTCTAGAGCGCAAGCTCAGTAGTTGTGGCACACGGGCTTAGTTGCTCCACGACCTGTGGCATCTTCCGGGACCAGGGATTGAACCCGTGTCCCCTGCATTGGCAGGCGGATTCTTAACCACTGCGCCATCAGGAAAGCCCGCTCATGCTCTTAACGTCATCCTATACCACATGGCATTTTTAAAACCTTGATTTGGTTGCTGATGTTTAAGAATTAGGAGCTATCACTTAAAAGTTTGTACATCTACTCTTACATGCTTTGGGGCTATAAAAACCACTATATAGGGCTTCCCTGGTGGCGCAGTGGTTGAGAGTCCACCTGCCGATGCAGGGGACACGGGTTCGTGCCCCGGTCCGGGAGGATCCCACATGCCGTGGAGCGGCTGGGCCCGTGAGCCATGGCCGCTGAGCCTGTGTGTCTGGAGCCTGTGCTCCGCAACGGGAGAGGCTACAACAGTGAGAGGCCCGCGTACCGCAAAACAAAAAAACCACCGTATAAAGATTTGCTCTAGAAGTTAACAGATTGAGTGGTACCGGGCCTGCTTCATTCACAGCAGCCATCCCCAGAGCTGAACAACGGCTCCTCTCTGAGGCAGGGCAGGCTCTAGGCTTTGCAACATGCTCCACGTCTCCCTGCTGCCTTACTCCTTACAGCTGGCCCTCGTCCCCATGTATGTTACCTAGCTGGCCTCTAGACATCTGAGTTTACAACCCCTAAACTATGTCATGTGTAAAATATGTGGAACAGGCCTGCACCCAGTAACGATATTAATCATAATATTCATTCACTCATGTAACCCTGACTGTACTAGACAGTCTTTCAAGTACTTTACTTTTATTTTATTTTTTTACATCTTTATTGGAGTATAATTGCTTTACAGTGGTGTGTTAGTTTCTGCTTTATAACAAAGTGAATCAGTTATACATATTACTTTACTTTTATTTATTCATCTAAGCCTCACAGAACCCTATAGGGAAGATACTATTATTATTCCATTTTATTGAGAAGGAAACTGAGGCTCAGAGAAGTGAAGTGACTTTCCCAAGGAAAGCACAGCTTGGAAATGGTGGAGCGGGGATTGAACTTGGAAAGCTCCAGAACCTGTGATCTTAACTACTAAATGTTCAAGAGCCCCTCAGTCTCTTGTTATTGCCCCTCACTCTCCGCACATCCCTCCCCACCCCTGCCCAGGCCTCACTGCCCGACCCCCATTTCCTTTCTCTCCAGGTGAGACAGGCTGCATGACTGTAACTTGGACCACATGGGTCCCAACCCCCTTGGAAGTGCAGTTGTTTGGGCTGCAGCTATGGGGCCCCTCTGAGCTCAGGGCACCTTCAGCCCCTTTGTGGATGGGGGCATTCTCTGGCGGAAGCTCTACATACACCGACTGAGTCACAATGCAGAGGCTGCTGCCCAGGGTCCAGTATGGTGAGAGGGGCCCTGGGCCCAGGTGTTGAGGGGGGAATGGGAAGAGGAGTGGCACGTGGGCTAGAAGCTGCTATTGGCAGGTGGCTCAGGCGGGCTGGTACCCCTTCTGCTTATCTGCAAGCCTATTGTATAAGACCCTGGGATGAAAATGGAAGGCTGGGGACCTGGGGTGAGGTGGACAGAAGGGGCATAGGGCAGACCCATTCAATCCCCGCACCAGCTGAAGACGGAGGGGAGTGAAGGAGACATCCTGGGGCGCCCCCCACCCCACTCCCCAGCCGACTGTGACCTTTGCCTTTCCCCTCAGTTTACCGCTGAGGCGGTACTCAGGGCTGGAGCCGTTGGTTCCTCTTCAGGGCCCTGAAGAATGGGCCCCACTGGAGCTCCTGTTTGGCTGTGTTTGGGGACATAGGGACTGACAATCCTAGGGCCCTACCCCAACTGTGCAGGGACACCCAGCAGGGCAGGTACGACGCTGTTCTTCACATGGGTGAGGCATCGGCCAGGGTGCGCCTGGAGGTTTGAGGCTGGGGAGGGGGAGCTTGGGTGGGAGGCAACGCCAGGACCGCGGAGGGGACCTGGGCCGGGGCTAGCGTGGCTCTGCAGGATGGGGGATGAGACTGGCCACAGAGACGGTGCTGTGGTCAACCAGGCTGCCCAGGTTTAAATCAGTCTTGACGCTTCGAGCTATGTGCGTTGGTTTTCTCCTCTGTATTATTGTTATAAGGGCTAAGACTAGGTTAGAATTCATAGGGCTCTTGTGATGACTAAATAAGTCGATATTGCCTGTCCTGTTGTAAGTGCTACGTAAGTGTTTGTTGTCATGATCATTTCAGTTGTGATTTGAGAGGACGGGAACCAGATGGTAGATGGAGATTGGGGCCGATATAGTTCAAAGCCGTAGTAGACTCTAGAATCAGGCTCCCAGGGTTCGATTCCTGGATTCTCACTAACCAGCTCTGTGATCTTAAATGAGCACTTAACCCCTCTGGGCCTCAGTTTCCCCATCTGAAACAGGGATGATAATAACACCCACCTCACAGGGCGTTTTGAAAATTCAGGTGCTCGAGCATGTAAAGCACCTGAAAATGTGCCTGGTACAAAACCAGTACCTGACTAGACTATGTCAGTCTTTTTTTTTTTTTTTAATTCACCCTTATATATTTTATTTGTTTATTTTGGCCCCTCCGAGCGGCATGCGGGATCTTAGTTCCCTGACCAGGTATCGAACTTGTGCCCCCTGCAGTGGAAGTGCCGAGTCTTAAACCACTGGACCGCCAGGGAAGTTCCCAGACTATGTCAGTCTTAACGTTGTTATTACTCTGAGAAGGGGTGAGATGGCGGCTGGTGTGCTCAGAGCACAGGAGACCGGCAAGGTCCTGCAGGGGTCCTCAGGGGCCAGAGGCTCAGGAAATGGTTCCAAGCGCACATGAGGGTGGGTGTGAGGTAGGGATTGGAGAACCAGGATGCCTCACGGCGGGGGCAACCAGGACTTGCTCAGCCCGCACGTGACCAACCAGGTCTCTCAAATCTGGAGAAAGCAGAGCCAGGTCTGGGTCCTCATTCTCTCCTCCACCCCCCAGGAGACTTTGCCTACAACATGGATCAGGACAACGCTCATGTCAGGGACAAGTTCATGAATCTCATTGAACCTGTGGCCGCCAGCCTGCCATATGTGACGTGTCTTGGGAATCACGAAGAACGCTAATGAGGCCTGAGGGCTTCGGGGTGGGCAAGGGCCTGGCCAAAGAAAACAGTCCTTCCTAGTGTCTCACCTTAGTCTCTCATGCTGCAGCAGCTCATTTGTGGAAGTGAAAGGAAAGGAGATGAGGGCTGGGCTGGGAGCCGGGCCTGGCCTGACAGTGGGAGGTGGGGGTGGGCGGGGGCACCCAGACCCTCCCCCCCGGACCCTCCCCCCACCGTTTTACTTCCTTTTATCCAGCAGCTTCTCCAACTATAAAGCTCGCTTCAGCATGCCAGGGAACAGTGAAGACCTATGGTACAGGTAACCTGGGGGAGCTGGGGGACTGGCCTCCCTCCCCTGAAGGATGGGAGATGCAGGAGAGACCCCAAATTTGACCCCTGCCCTTTGACCCTTCCAGCTGGGATCTGGGCCCGCACACATCATTTCCTTCTCCACCGAGGTACATTTCTTTCTCCATTACGGCGCCACCTGGTAGAGAGACAGTTTCGCTGGCTGGAGAGCGACCTCCAGGTAACCTGTGGATGTCCCCCTTGGACCTGCCTCGCCTCCCGCTCCTGCAACCCCTGCCCCTCACACTGTGCCCTTCTCTGCAGAAAGCCAATAAGAACCCGGCAGCCCCGCCGTGGATCATTACCATGGGTCACTGGCCCATGTACTGTTCTAGTGCTGATATGGATGACTGCACCTGGCATGAAAGCAAGGTGAGGACCCCCTCCCTGGGGAAAAGGTGCTGAAATCCAGGTGGGGGGGTTGGCCCGAGTCACCCCTCACCTCCTTGCTCATCCGGCCCAGGTTCGCAAAGGCCTCCTCGGCAAGTTCTACGAGTTGGAGGATCTTTTCTATAAATACGGTGAGTGACCCCAGGGGACTCCCCAGCCCCAGGCCCCACCTCCCATCTCTCCTGGATTCAGGGACCTGACCCCCCTCTTGCTTTGTATCGGGGCGGACCTGCAGCTGTGAGCTCACGAACGCTCCTATGAACACCTGTGGCCAATTTACAACTACCATGTGAGGCCTGGGGTGGGCTGAGACCCATGTGGCTGGTGTCAGTGGACCGCCCCCTCAACGTCAGAACCCCGGGGCCTGGCTGGGTATGACAGGCTCCTCCCCTTTGTCCCTTCTCCAGGTATTTAACGGCAGCTGAGAGATGCCCTACACCCACCCTCGAGGCCCCGTCCACATCATCACCGGATCTGCCGTGAGCAGGGTTGGGGAGAAGAGGGGTGCTGCTTTGGCCTCTGATCTATTGAGGGCTGCACTTGTACCAGCCTGGGTGCCTCATCCTTTATACAGCTGCTATCTCTTAGGTGGTTAGATACACCTAGTATCAATAGCATGCCCATTGCACAGATGTGGAAACAGAGGCTCAGGCAGTAAAATACTCTTTCAGAATCACAGGATCAGTAAGTGGTGGGGGCAGGGGGTGCTTGCCCAGGTCTATTGGATGGATCCAGGGCAGAGGGCTTATTATTATCATTGTAACTGGACTCCAGACTTTATTCACATTGCACCAGCTTTCCCACTAACGACCTTTTTCTGTTTCAGGATCCCACAATGTATTTAGTTATTGTGTCTCCTTAGTCTCCTCCAAACTGTGATGGTTCCTCCGTCTTCCCTTGTCTTTCATTCAGGCCGGTTGTTTTTTTCAGAATGTCCCTGGATCTGGGTTTGTCTGATATTTTCTCCTGCCAAGATTCAGGTTATACATTTGGGGCCACACAGTCACAAATGATGGTCTATCCTTCTCAGCGGGTCATACCGGGGGGGTCCCTGTCCTCACTGTGTCTCATTCCTGGAGGGATTTTTCTGAATCACCTGTTTAAGGAAGTGTCTGCTGCGTTCTTCCTCTGTAAAGTTGTTGTATTTCCCTTTTTAGTTGATTAACAACTTGGGGGAGATGCTTTTAGACCCTGCAAATGTCCTGTTTCTCCTCCAACTTTCACCTGCTAATTTTTGAACCCATCAGTGGGTCTTGTCTGTTACAGTGATTACTGGGGTGTTCTACTGGGGATCTTCTATTTCCCTCATTCCTCCTCGATTTATTAATTAGCATCCTCCTATGAGGAAGAGTTGTCCCTTCTGCCCCATTTATTTGGTTAGTTAGTTATGGATTTATACTAGTATGGACTCATGGGTAATTATCTTCTCCCGTGGGCTCTAATCCAATACTCCTGCTGTTTATGCTGCTGCCTAGATTGCTCTAACTTTGGCCACTGGGAACTCTTCAGATCAGGCCCTGTGTCCTTTCGATGTGTCCCTGTCGTTTTTGTTTGTTTGTTTGTTTTTTTATTGCGGTACGCAGGCCTCTCACTGCTGGGGCCTCTCCCGTTGTGGAGCACAGGCTCCGGACGCGCAGGCTCAGCGGCCATGGCTCACGGGCCCAGCCGCTCCGCGGCATGTTGGATCTTCCCGGACCGGGGCACGAACCCGTGTCCCCTGCATCGGCAGGCGGACTCTCAACCACTGCGCCACCAGGGAAGCCCTGTCCCTGTCGTTTTGTGGGCTCTCTCTTACTTTTTGACAGGGTGCTCCAGGATCATCTTCTGTCCCCCTACCCCCACCCGCCGATCCTTGGAATCAGTCACTTCCACAAGAAGCAAGGGCTTATTTTTTAAGCTGTTTCTTACAAATTAGTGAGATCAAAGTAAAAACCTCTCATGATAAAAATTGAAACAGAACAGAGGGCAGGAGGTAAAACTCTCCACACCCTTCTTAGTCCCACTCTCAATGGTTACATCTCGGGTGGCATTTGAGAATATTTTCCATGTATGCAAATGAATCATTGTCTCAATAGAGATGTGTTACGGCATCACCTACTTTTTAAAAACAGCTTGGATCATGCTTCATGCCCTAGCAGTTCTCAGCCTTTGTGCACGTTAGAGTTACCTGGGGAGGTTTTAAAACTCCAGTGCCTGGGCCCAACACCAGAACAAACACCAGAATCTCCGAGGGCTTGGCCCTGGCATTGCCACCCCTGTGCAGCCACCACCTGCAGCAGGAAATAGAATGTTATCAGTACAGGTGGCTCCTCAGAGCTGTAGGTGATCACTATTCTGACCTTAATCAGTGCAGATTAGCTTTTTTCTTTCATTTTAAATTTTGAAATTATTTTAGACTTACAGAAAAGTAGCAAAAATAATACAAAGACGTTCCATATCCCCTTTACCAAGATTTCCCAAATGTGAACATTTAATCACACTTGTTTCAATCTCTATTTTTGTCTCTCTGTCCGTCTCTCTAAGTGTGTATGTGTGTGTGTGTGTGTGTGTGTATACATTTTGCTATTACTTTCAGATCCGATGAAGAGTATGTTGCAGAAATGATGCCCCTTTATCTTTCCATCTGTATGTCCTAAGAAAACAGGACATGCTCTTACATCAGTACAGTATAATAATCAGATTCAAGTAGTTAACATTGATAATATACCATTATCTAATCTCATTCAAATTTAGCCAATTGTCCTATCCATGTCCTTTAAATTAAAGAATTTTTTTTTCTGGTCCAGAATCTAGGCTAAGATCATGCATTCTACTTCCGTGTCTTCTCTCTCTCCCTTCCTTTAATCAGAAACATTTCCCCACTCTTTCTTCATTCTTCATGACTTTGAAAAATTTGAAGAGCCAGGGGCTTCCCTGGTGGCGCAGTGGTTGAGAGTCCACCTGCCGATGCAGGGGACGCGGGTTTGTGTCCCGGTCCGGGAAGATCCCACATGCCGCGGAGCGGCTGGGCCCGTGAGCTATGGCCGCTGAGCCTGCGCGTCCGGAGTGGACAGCAGTGAGAGGCCCGCGTACCGCAAAAAAAAAAAAAAAAAATTTGAAGAGCAAAGTTGTTTTGTAGACTATCCCTCAGTTTGGATTTGTCTGATGTTTACTGGTGATTAGATTGAAGTTACACATTTTTGGTAAGAATAGACAAAAGCGATATTGTGTTTTTTTCAGTGCACCCTATGAGGAGGTGCGTGGTATCTCTTTAGCCCCTTTAAGTCTCAGTTTACACATCTTCTCCACCATAGTTACGATTTTCCCCTTTAAAATTGACAAGTGTCTCCTGGAGATACTTTGAGACTACACAAATATCCTGATATTCCTCAAATTTTCGCCGCTACTTTGACCATCGATTGATGGTTCTGGCTTCAGTTAGTTATTATGATGATGGCTGCAAAATGGTGATTTTTTTTGTTTGTTTTTGAGGGTGGTGCTCCCTCTTCCTTTCTGCTCACATTACCTGGCTTTCTACTGCAAGGATAAGCACTTCCTCTCTCCCAGGCAATGATGATTTTAATAGCTTTCTTGGAGGGTCTATACTGTGCAGCAAGGGTTGAGAGCCACCAATTTCTTCTATTCTGTGAATTGCATTTTCCCCTTAACCACACATCTTGGCCATTTTTCTATACCGCCCCACTTTGTGATGGCTACCCTATAATTTATTTAACTGACCCCCACTGATGGCCGTTTGGCTGGCTTCCAGCTCAGGGCTTTTCGAGAAAATGCTGCAGTGAACAGTCTTGTACAGCCATGCACTGTTCTAGAAGTCAAAGAACCAGGAAGCCTGGTTGGGTCAAAACACTCAACTGTGAGCATTATCAAGGTCAAGTCTTAATTGACTTTGTCTTCCTTGGGGGTGGCAGGGTCCCAGCCTGGCAGGTCTTTTCTGCTCCCCAGTGGGTACTCCACCTGCGCCAGCCCTGGGTCTAAATGATTCTCTCCGGCAGGGTTGTGAGGAGCGGCTGACCCCCTTAACCCTCTTCCCGCGGCCCTGGAGCGCCCTGCGCATCAAAGAGTACGGGTACACACAGCTACACAACCTCAATGGGACCCATGTCCACATCCAGCAGGTGTCTGATGACCAGGTCAGTGAGCAGTGGCCCAATCACCTGCCTGAGTAACCAGGCCTAGCATGCTCTGGAGCCAAGTGGTTTCAAAAGTGGACGTGAGAGCTGGAAATCCTGGGTTCAAATCCTGTCTCTGCTATTTACCAGCTGGATGACCTCAAGCAACTTTGAGCCACAGTTTTCCCATCTGAAAAATGGGGATGTTAATAGTTTCTACCTCACAGGGTTGAATGACTTATTATATATTATATTATATATATTATACATATTATTTATTTACTATTTATTTATTACTTATATATTATATTTATATTATATATAAAGTGCTTAGATACGGTCGATTCTATAGGTATTTATCAACATGAAGCAGGGGAAGAAAAAGGTAGGTTGTGGGAGACAGGTAGAGGGAAAGCAATATGATGTGTGTGCGGTAGGGATGGCTTAAGGTTAGACGGACCCAAATAATCATGGCTCACCTTTCTTTATTTCTGCCATTGTAGTTTTATAAAGGTGCTAATAACTATGATTGATTGAACACCTGTTGTGTTCCAGACTCTGAACTGGATACCTTATATTTAGTCCCTTTAATCACCACAAAAATACCATGCGACAAATTTTCTTTCCATTTTACAGCTCAGAAAGGGGAGGTAATTTTCCCAGGGTCACACAGCCAGAGGGTGCAGAACTAAGATCTGACCCCAAAGACCATATTCTTTTTATGATAAATAACTACTATTTACTGTGTAGCCCATATACCACAGGCAGGCTCTTGTGTATGTTATCTATTCAGTTCTCCCCATTTTATGGAATATGGAAGTTAGGCTCAGAGTAGGGTCATGTGCTGAAGGCCACATAGGGAGTGGCTTTACTGGGATATAAAGTGAGTTTTGTCTGACTCCAGGGTTTGTGCTCTAATAATAATAGCCTATACTTACCCAGTCCTTGCCTTGTGCCAGGTTCCCTTTTCAGCCTTTTCCAAATATCTCACTTAATTCTCACGATATCTATGATGAAGGTACTATTACTATCATCCTCACTTTCCAGTTGAGGAAAACGGACACCGAGAGAGGTCTAATAGCTCACCCAAGGTCACACAGCCTATCAGAGGCAGAGCTGGGATTTGAACTCAGGCCACTTGGCCCCAGAATCTGGGCTTTCAGCCTTCATTACCTCCTTTTTTTTTTTTTTGTTCCTGGCATGATGGGAAGATTGTGGACGATGTCTGGGTGGTGAGACCCCTGCTTGGCCAGATGATGTACCTCTGGGGATGGAGACAGCTCTCATCAGGAACCCTGGGCCTTGCTACCTAGGCTGGGGTACCCAGGCCCGGGAGCTGGTCAGGGAGGTCCTCGACTCCTCTACCTTGCTAGGTCCCATGTGGGGTGGATGCAGCCCCGAGGGAGCTGGAGCAGCTCTCCTTTCCCCGAGAGGTGGGGGTCCCAACCTGCTGTGTTGGGAGAGCAGCTGTACAGGCAAAGTGAAGCAAGACAGGTCTTGGGTGGCACAGCCCTGCCCTCCTGCATAGCACTGACTGGGCAGAGTGTCCACAGGGCCTCAGGAATAAAGAGGCTTATGACTGTGTCTCCGTGGACTCTGAACTTCTGCTGGGGATGCCCCACTGGGCCGACTCCTCTCCTGACCACCGAGCGAGGGCCGTCACCAGCCCCAAGTCAGCAGGGTGGGCATGGCTGTCATGACACCATTGTCCAGCAGGTGGCGCTGGTGACTTTCTCCTCCAGGCCGGCCCTTAGTGCCGATCAGAGGCCTGTCTCCAATGGCCCAAGGAGCGGTAACCAGTGTCCCTCATGCCTCAGTTTCCCAACCTGGCACTGACTTATCCTGGAAGGCGGGAAGTGTGAACACTCCTAACTTCCAACTGGGGCAGCTGACAAGCTTAGGAGCTCACAGAGCTGCCATTTTCCTCCCTTTTTAAATTTTTCCCCCTCCCCCTGTTTCCCTTCTTCCTTTCCTGCATTCAATCAGTATTTACTGAGCACCTGTCATGTGCCAGGACCTGTTCTCCGTGCTGTGAACAACACAGAGATGTCTGCCCTCATGGAGCCGACATTCTATCCAGGGTGTCGGACAGCAAACACAATAAATAAGTAAAACGTATAATGGTAAATAGTGATAAATGCACAGAAAAAGCAGGAAGGGGGATAGAGAGTAGTGGGGGGCAGTGGCAGTTTTCACGAGGGTGGTCAGGGAGACCTCACTGAGAGGGTGATGCTTAGATCTGAAGGAATCTGAAGGGGGAGCCATGTGAGCAGAGCAGTTCAGGCAGAGGAACAGCTAATGCACAGGCCCTGAGACAGAAGCACGCCCGTCCTGTCAGAGGGCAGAGTGAGAGGAAGAGTGGGGATGAGGGCAGGGAGGTGACTGGGGCAGATCATGTGGGGCCTTGTGGGTCACAGGGAGGACTCTGTCCTTTATCTTGAGTGACATGGAACCAGGGGAGGGCTCTGAGCTGGGGATGGACAGGATCTGACTCCAGAAGTCCTAGGCAAAGGCTGGGCTCTGGCCCCAGGGCTAAGGGCTCCCCCGAGAGAAGCCTGTGAGCCCCTAGCTCTGCAGGGTGATGGCACATGCATTCCTCCATTGCCCCATGCAGTTTCAGCCTCCTCACATCTTATTCCCGCCCAGGCTCCACTAGGCCCAAGGCTCCTTGCAGTTTCTTTCTTTTTTTTTTTTTTTTATTTACTTGGTTGTGCCGGGTCTTAGTTGCAGCAGTCGGGTTCCTTAGTTGCAGCAGGCAGTTTCCTTAGTTGCGGCTCACTGGCTCCTTAGTTGTGGCACATGGGCTGCTTAGTTGTGGCTCGAGAGTTCCTTAGTTGCAGTTCACTGGCTCCTTAGTTGTGGCATGTGAACACTTATCTGCAGCATGTGGGATCTAGTTCCCTGACCAGGGATTGAACCTGGGCCCCCTGCATTGGGCGTGTGGAGTCTTAACCACTGGACCACAAATTTGTAAATGCTCTTTACATATAAAGGACAGGATGCTTTGCTTGCCATCTATATATTGCCACTGATCTTTTTCCATGATGTATTGACATTTATCACTTATTTATTTATTTATTTTTGGCTGTGTTGGGTCTTCGTTGTTGCGCGCAGGCTTTTCTCTAGTTGTGGCGAATGGGGGCTCCTCTTCGTTGTGGTGCGCGGGCTTCGCACTGCGGTGGCTTCTCTTGCTGCAGAGCATGGGCTCTAGGCTCCTGGGCTTCAGGAGTTGTGGCTCGAGGGCTCTGGAGCGCAGGCTCAGCAGTTGTGGCGCACAGGCTTAGCTGCTCTGCAGCATGTGGGATCTTCCCGGACCAGGGCTCGAACCCGTGTCTCCTGCATTGGCAGGCGGACTCCCAACCACTGTGCCACCCGGGAAGCCCGAAATTTATCATTTTTGTGAGGCCAAAACCTCCTCACTCTCCTCACCTGTTTCCATCTATTGGGGGTCACCTCCTCACCAACCCCTCCAGGAAGCCTGCTATAGGAGGCTCTTCGGGCCCCATTTCCTCTCCCAGGGCCCTGAAGTAGAAGGGCCTGATTGCCCATCCTGAGGAAACCCTTGGAGCAGATCTACCACTGGGCTTGTTCCAGGACTCTGATCTCTGACTGAGATCCCCAACTAAGTTGCAGGAGGGCTTCCCCCAAACATGGGTTCTAGAGCCTGATGCCCTGCAATGTGTGCAGGGTATTAAAGAGGTAAAGACTAGATATATGTATATGTGTAAGTGAATCACTTTGCTGTACACCTGAAACTAACACAACACTGTAAATCAACTATAGTCCAATATAAAATAACAATTTAAAAAAAAGAGAGAGAGACAAAGGCTGTACCCGGCCATCCTCCCATCACTGTGACTTGAATAAAGTGCCATCGTCTCAGCTACTAGACTTGCTTGTTTTTTGGGGGGGGCGGTGAGGTGGGGTTGCAGAGTCTTAGTTCCCCGCCCAGGGACCAGGGATCGAACCTGTGTCCCCTGCAGTGGAAGGGCGGAGTTCTAACCTCTGGACCGCCAGGGAAATCCAAAGACTTGTTTTTTTTTAAAAAACGGAGACTCAGTAAGGCAGAAAGACTTCAAAAGAGCACAAGAACAAGAATGTTTAATGCTGGCAAGGGTACTTTAAAGGGCATATTCCCTCTGAACACTGGTGTGTGTGTGTGTATTGGATCCCTGCAGCACAACTTGGCAATGTGTGTCCCAGGCCGTGGGGAGGCAGCAGAGGGCAGTTAGCGAGAGCCTTACTTGGGCATCAAAGCTAAGGATGAGCCCAGTGTGTGGTTTCGAGCAAATGAAGTTACTTCTCTAAGCCTCAGTTTCCTCCTCTGTGAAGCAGGGATAATCACAGCCCCTGCTGATTAAATTATGCAACTTAGCACCATGTATAGTGCACAAAAATGTTTGAAGCATGGGAACTGTTACTATTATTAAATCTTAAAGATGTACATTTCCTTTGACCCAGCAGTTCCACCTGTGGTAATCTTTTCAAAGAAAATAATTAAAGGCATGCTCAAATATTTAACTGCTTGGATTTTTGGGGTGGGATAAATTATTTATAATAGCAAAATATTTATCACAGTTTAGATGTTCAACAAGAAAGAGTGGTTCAGACAAATTAACGTTCATTGATACAATGACATCTTATGCAGCCATTAAAACAAATTTTCTTGAAGAATATTTAATGACCTGGAAAGATACTGGTGATATTTATAATCTTGTTTTAAAAAGATACAAAATTCTTTATAAATGTGTTTCCAATTCTGTTTTAAAAGGTAGGTAGGGGGCTTCTCTGGTGGCGCAGTGCTTAAGAATCCACCTGCCAATGCAGGGGACACAGGTTCGAGCACTGGTCCAGGAAGATACCACACGTCGCGGAGCAGCTAGGCCCAGGCGCCACAACTGCTGAGCCTGTGCTCTAGACCCTGCAAGCCACAACTACTGAAGGCCACGCGCCTAGAGCCCGTGCTCTGCAACAATAGAAGCCACGGCAATGAGAAGCTCGCGCACCGCAATGAAGAGTAGGCCCCGCTTGCCGCAACTAGAGAAAGCCTGCGCGCAGCAACGAAGACACAACACAGCCAAAATTAAAAACAAATAAATTTATTTAAAAAATAAATAAAAGGTAGGTAAATGCACAGAAAAAAAGACATTAGGCAATCACTCATTCATTGTTTCTGCAGATATTAATTAAATGCCTACTATGTGCTAGATACTGTGGTGGGGCAAGGGAGTTGCACTAAATATTTAAAAGTACCTCTGAGGAGGTGGATTTACAGCTCATCCAACCATCCATTCAACAAATGTTTATTCAACAGATGGACAAGTACAGTGAACAAAACAGACAAAAATCAATGCTCTCGCGGTGCTGACACGACAGCAGGGGAGAGAGCCAAAAACCAGTAACTATGATTATCTAATCATCTAGTATGTTAGAAGGTGATTTGAGCAACAGAAAATAAGAAAAAGCCGACAAGGTAAGGGGTTTGGTCGCATGTGAGAGGGATGTTTGCTCCATTAGTCAGGGTGGGCAGGAACAGTCCCACTGATAAGATGACATTTGAGTAAAACCCTGAAGGACAGAAGGGAGGTAGCCATGATGATACCTGGGGGAAGAGTCTATTCCAGACAGAAGGAAAAGGCAATGCAATGACCTTGAAGTGGGAGAGCACCTGATTTATTTATTTATTTATTTATTTAATGGAAGAGCAAACTGGTTGGAGCTCAATAAGTGCAATCACAGAAAAAGATGTCCGAGTTTAGATTACGGGTTTCTTTTTTCAAAAAAATTTTTTACAAATAAATACTAAAACCAACAAAACAAAAACAAACAAAAAAACTTTATAAAAAGATTAAATCAAACTGTGCCTTGATTCCGGGCCAAGTTCCCGGACTCAGACAGACTGACAGATGTCGTCCAAAACTCATGATTTACTTCCTGTGATCCCGAACCAGCTCGTTCGCCCCTCTAAACCTCAGTTTTATCTGTAAAATGGGTATTAATATACAATACGGCTGTTGTGAGTATTCAGCGAGAAATTTCACTTGGCGGGGTGTCTGACACATAGTAAATGCTTACGAACTGTTTCTGGCCATTATTACCATTACTGCCTTCCACCCCCTAACTCCTTTTGAGGGAAGGTGGGGAAGTTCTGTTACCAGAGGATAGCCATTTTCCCCTTTAAGAATCCAAGTGGGCTGGGAGCCAGCCTCTCCGCAACCTTTCCAAATTTTCCAATCCCTGCTTGGCATTTTCCGCCCGCAGGTCTCCGATTGGACTATCAGCACCAATCAGAGGCTGGAGCGGCGCTGCCCGAAGCCCAGCTCCGCCCCTGAGCGGGCCCTGCCCCCGGCCCAGTCAGCCCCGTTGCTATGGGGACTGGTGGACGGCGAAGGGGGAAAGCCCCGGATGTTCGTTGGGGATTCAACATGGCGGCGGCAGTGGCCGTGCTGGCGGCGGCGCAAGAGAGCTGAGGGCGGCGTGAGGGCGCCGAGTTCCGGGCCGAGCAGCTAGGCCGCGAGCGACTGCTGTACCGAGCCGGTAGGATAAGCGGTCTGGCCAGGGGATTGGGGTGCGCCGGGCGGTTGTAGAGCGTTTAGGCGAATAGGGGGCGGGGCCGCTGGGGTCAAAGTTCACTTGTGGAGGGAAGGGTCGCGTCCGGGGGGTCGTGGGTCTGTGCTGAGCGGGAGGGAGGGAGGTGTATAGGAGGTCAGAGGTCAAACTAACGAAGGGGGCGTGGCGAAGGGGGGCGCAAAATTCGAAATTTGAAGTGGGAGTTCGTTGGAGGGGCACGGGGTGAATGTCAAAAAAGGGGGGTCAAATTAATAATTTAATGGGAGGATGTGCCTACGAGGGTCAGAGATCACAACCGTGGGGGCGGCGGGTTGGAGTTAAGGCAGCAGCCAGTGGAGCAAATGTAGGAGTTTTAGGTTGGGGGGCGTCTTTATGAGATCAAAGGTGGGGCGTGACCAAAGCGAGCAAAAATCAGAATCTGATGGCCCGACAGATGATGTTCCCAAGGGTCTAAAGTTAAAACCCAAGTGGGACATATTGCTGGAGAGGAAGGGTAGGACATTCAAGAAAGAAATCAAAGGTGCTTTCTGGTGGGAGAGAAGGAAGCCCCCTCCCGCAGATAATGAAAAGAATTCCAAGCACTCATAAAGCGCTATGTGTCAGGCCCTGTTCTAAACGCTTGCCATGTATTTAATCCTGACCACAACCTTATGGGCTTGGTGCCATTATTAAAAGGCTAAGTGATTTGCCCAGGGCCACCTCATGAATAACTTTTGCAGCTGAGATTGGAACTCTGGAGTTCTGGGCCCAGAGTTCTACGCTCTGCTGCCTCTCAAATACTCATAATGTTGGTTAATACTTAATGAGGGCTGGCACTGTGCTCAGCGCCTGGTTTTATTGTACTACAATCTAGATACACCCACTTTGCAGCCACAAAAAGTGAGGCTCAAAGAGCTTCTGCTAAGTGACGGAGGCAGATTCCAGGCTGGACCTGAATGATTCCAGAGCTTCTGCCCCTGGTCGCCACGCTGTAGATTGCCAGACGTCTGTTCGTGGAAGCAGGGGGCTGGGCAAGGCCGGGCCGCTCCCTGGGCAGGAACAGATTGTTTGGCCTCCGTGGAAGGGTGTGATCTGGGAGGAGAGGGTCCCCTGGGCCGATGGGATGGGGTGTTTGTGGGTGGCCTGGAGTCCAAGTGAGTCTGGCAGGCTCCTGTCTGGGGAGGGTGTTGTTGGGTGGTACCCTGTCCAAAGTTGGGTGTTCTCTGTCCTTACAACCCCAGCCTCTCCTCACGATCCTCAGTCACTGCCACCTCTTTTCCTCCTGCTCTCCCGCATCCCTCCCCGAGGTCCAGCCACACTGGCCTGTTTGCTGTTCTTCAGCTCTGTAGGCTTATGCCTCCTCCAGGTCTTTGACCTTCGTGTTCCCTCTGCTTGGAATCCCTTCCCCACTTTGCACCCTCTCACAAGCCACTCACTCACAGCCTGACCAGGACCACCCTGCCCCCAGACACTGTTTTGTGGTATTTTGGCCGTGCTGTGTGGCATGTGGGATGGTTCCCGGACCAGGGATCAAACCCAGACTTCTGCAGTGAAAGCGCTGAATCCTAACCACTAGGCCACCAGGGAACTCCCAGGAGCCCTCCACACACACACTCTTTATCTCACTATTGTTCTCTCCCAGCCCTTCACTCAGTCTTTAACTTATTTATCAACACACAGTTTCTTGCCTGCCTCCCACTAGAACGTGGGCCCCTCACGGGCAGGAATTTCTCCATGTTGTTCTTTCCCTGAATCCCCACTTGAATCACTGCCTGGTCCACGGAGGGTGGTGGTTGAATGTTGGGCGTGGTGCTGGGTGCTGGGTCTGCAGCAGCGGACAAGACACACAGGGCCCCTGGCCCCTGAGGGCCCTCAGTGTCCCTTGGTGGGAGCGGACTGGAACCAGACCCCTAGCCAGTGATGCATGGCTACATCTCTACCAGCAGTGACGTGGCCTGCGAGGACATGCTCAGAGGACCGGGAGAGTGCCCAGACCCTGGGCCTGGTACTCTGTCCCTTGGAAAGTCCCCTGGGCAAGCTCTGAAGGATGAATAGGAGGAATGGGAAAGGGTGTGCCAGGCAGAAGAAAAGGCGTGAGTGGAGGTCAGGGATGCAGAGTTGGGGGCTTGTCGGCAGCATGGAGCCTGTGTGAGACCCCTAGGGTTCCTGGCCTTGGAGGAGGGCGGGCAGTGGAGCAGGGGCAAATGAGTAGCTGCCCTGTGTGTGTGGAGCTCCGAGGCAGTACTGGGGAGTGGTTCAGAGAAAGGACGCTGGAGCAAGGATGCCTGGCTATGGGCTTCCCTCGTGGCACAGTGGTTGAGAGTCCGCCTGCTGTTGCAGGGAACACAGGTTCGTGCCCGGTCCGGGAAGATCCCACATGCCACGGAGCGGCTAGGCCCGTGAGCCATAGCCACTGGGCCTGCGTGAGCCTGTGCTCCACAACGGGAGAGACCACAACAGTGAGAGGCCCGCGTACTGCAAAAAAAAAAACAGGATGCCTGGCTCACATTCATCACTCACAGGCTGTGTGACCGTGGGCAAGTCGCTTAACTTTTCTGGGCCTCAGTTTCCTCCTCTGCAAAATGGGCATAATGATAGTGACTAGTTCATAGAACTGCTGTGAGGATGCAGAGCATAAAGCGCTTGGCCCAAGGCCTAGCACACAGTAGGTGCTGTGTGAGCACTGGTCTTGAGGCCGCTGCTGCTACTGCTACCTGAGGAGGGCCTCAGAGGTGGTGGCCGGGCCTCTCTCCACCTGCCTCCTGGCTTACTCTGGCAGCCACCCCTCCCCCACCTGGCTCTGGCAGGGTCACTGGGTGGGTACAGGGCCAGGCAGCCCTATGAGGCCAGCCAGCCTCGGGCCCTCACGGCAGCAGCTCGCTCAGCATCTCAGGGCTTGGCACAGATAATGGGGGAATGATAGGGCTTTGGCACTAGACACCCACATTCGGGTTCCTGCCCCATCACTTACCAGCCGTGGGACCTTGGGCAAGTGATTTCTTATTTGCCAGTTTTGTTCCTGTGAATACACTTCAGACTAGGGGAAAAAGTAGAGCTTTCCATGTAGCAAAACACCCACACTTCCAGTGTCCAGCCTGGGACAGGGCACACAGTGGATACAGTTAAAGGCCCCTCTTCTCTGCCCCGCCCTCCCTGCCCGTCCTCCCTCCCAGCGGTAGCCGCTGGGCTGGATTTGGTGTCCAGCCTTCCTCTGCAGATTTTCCTACTGTTCCTGCCCTCCGATGGATTCACAAACAATAGAGTAATAGCTCTCAACCCTGGCTACATATTGCAGTCACCTGGAGAGCTTTCAAAAATACTGCTGCTCAGGCCCACCCTAGAGATTCTGGCTTGGAGTCCCTTGGTCTGGGATGGGGCCAGCATCGGCATGTGGTTCTGATGGCCAGCCAGGGTTGCCCACTGTTTTACAGTTTTACAGATCATATAAAGGGTACCACAGTAAACAGCCTGCTTCTTCTGCTCTGCGTTAGTTTGGCTTTTTCTCCATGTGGACGTGTGTCGGTCTAGAGCAGGTCATTCGTTTTCCCTTTCTGCGTTTCTTTTTGTATTGGTGACACACAGGAGTTACCCGTTCACCTTTCGGCGGCCATTTAGGTGGTTCCCACTGGGACTGTAACAAACAACACTGCAATGAACATTCTAGACATGTTTCCTTGTGTACCACGGCCAGAGTCTGTCTTAGCCATATGTCTCACAGTGGAAATGCGGGACCTTCCAAATTGCTCCCCTAAGCATTTGTACCACTGTGCTTCCCAGCAGTGCTTGAGGGTTCCCTTGCCTCCGTGTCCTGCTTCGGGCAAGTCTGCAGCCCTTGCTGAAACAATTTACTCAGCCATGAGGTGGTAGGTTTTATGCCACCTGCCTGCCGCCCTCACCCCAGGCTGGAAACGGGGATAGTTCATGTGACGGGCTTAGCTGGGGCCTGACGCCTGCTGAGCCCTCACACCCAGAGGAGAAGGCAGGCTGGGCTTTGACCTTCGCCCTCTAGGGTATCCAGGACAGTGGCTGAAACTTTGACCCAACTCTCCTTGGGGATCATCTCCCAGGGCTGACATTTGGGAAGGGAAACGGTACTGACTTAAACCTCCTCAGGACGGAGGCAAAGAGGAAGGAGGTGCAGCTCGGAAAGGGATGGGCAAAGCCTTGATACACTCGTGTGTGTCAGATCATTGGTCCCAGTAGTGACCAACACAGTCAAAGCCCTGCCCTCATGGGTTACAGGACAGTGAAGGAGATAAACCTGTCCCCAGACAGTGACGGCCCACAGTGGTTGGGCTGGGATAGGGATGCACAAGCAGAATGGTTAGGGCTGGGAGGGGGGACGCACAGGGACTGTAGGAATCCGGAGGTGGCGTCTGACCCAGCCTGGGGAGCCAGCACAAGGGCTTTCTGGAGAAGGAGACATCTGATTGACGAGAGGGAGCCAGGCCCGGGAAGAGTTGGAAAGAACAGGACAGGTAGTGGATATGGAAAGTGCAAAGGCCCTGAGGTCCATAGGAGCTTGGGATGTTCAGGTCCCACCAAGGAAGCCAGTGTGGCAGAGCTGGCAGTGAGGTCAAGGAGGTGGGGGAGTGTTGGCAGATACAGCAGGGGGTGACAGGCTGGGGTGAGGAGTGGGGACTTCATTCTGTGTGTAATAGGAGTCATCGGAGGGCTTTAAGCAACATCTGCTTTGCCTTTTATAAAGATTGCTCAGGCTGCCATGTGGGGCACAGATCAGGGAGGGTGGGGGCCGGGAGACCTGAGGGGAGGCTTCTGGGATAGTCCAAGCAGAAGAGAGTGGGTAGCATGAGGGTGGCGGTGTTGGAGGGTCCCGTGTGCTGGCCAAGGTTTTGAGTCCTTTACCGATATGGACTCATTTGATCTTCACAGCAACCTACGAGGTAGGTACTGTTATCAACCCCTTTTTAGAGATGAGAGAGTTGAGACCCAGAGAGATATGTGACCTGCCTAGGGTCACACAGCAGGCAAGTGGCAGAGGCAGGACTTGAACTCCAGGCCTTCGGGCTCCAGAGTCACTGCTTCTTGCAGTTGCCCTGCAGTGTTTTGGGAGTGGTCTTGGTAAGACAAGGCTACTTCCTGTTCTTCCAGGCTCCTGTTTAGATAGAAACTCTTCGGGGGCCTGTTCAGCCTGGGTGGTTTCTGAGCACTGGGTCCCTACTTCCCTCAGGACCTCCCACAGCCCCCTTCCCTTTCTCGTCTACTGCCTCACCCCTCCTTGTCCTGCTGGCTCACACTGAGCCAGACTTCCTGGCCAGACGCCGGTCGGGGTGTCCCCAGCAGCTGTTTCTCCCATCACCCAAGCCGGGCGGCCACAGATGCTGCCAGCAGGAAGCAGTCTCCTTCCAAGTCACAGCCAGGGAAATGGGACCCTTCCCGGCCCAGCCACCCATCCGGGGCTGGGGCTTATTGTCTACCAGCTGCCTTGGCCCACAGGAACGCTGGTGGAGGGGGGCAGGGAGGGTCAGAAGGGGAGCTTTCCCAGGTCCTAGGGGAGCCAGCTACGGCAGATATGTCAGAAGCCACCACTCACTGCAGCCCGTCTCACGGGGCCCTCTGGTCCTGCCCAATGGCACCTTCCCTGCCAGGGCCACACATTCTGCTCACACGTCCCTCAGCCTGACCCCCTACTGGAAGAGCCAGAGCATCCCCAGGCCTCACCTTCCTCACCTGTTAAATGGGCTATCGGGAGGATTGGAGGAGACCGTGCTGTCGAGTGCTTAGCACATTACCTGGTACATAGTAAGCTCATGGTACGTGTGCCCCTCTGGGCTGCAGCCTCCTCTTCGCCTGCTCTGTGCTGGCCGCCAGGTCCCTGAGTGCCAGGCGCCAGATGTGTGCTTTATGAGCATCCCACCGTGGCTCGGCCCGGAGCTCTGAGGAGGAGGTGTTATTAACCGCATTTTAATTTTAAGAAAGCCCATTTTTGCCCTGTCTGCATGTATTACCTATTTGCAGTTGAGAAACCACGCACAGCGCAGAAGGGTATGTATATACGGCGATAAGGTCTCTTTCCCACCCCAGTGGTCAGGCCCCTTCCCAGAGACAGCATTGTTCCCGGTTTCTTTTCTTTCTTGGGTGTTTGTTCCTGCACGTGTTCTCCCCCGCTTTTGTTTTTGCTCACATGGAGCCGACTTCCCATGTTTGTATTCTGTCCTGCCCCTTGCATTTTTCACTCTTAAGTTCTGTGTCAGGATGTAGAGGGCTTCCTCGTGCTTTCTGTGTCTGTGTGAGGTTCCATGGCCTGGTGTCCCCCCACACGCGTGTGAGCTGTGGGCACACCTCTGGAGGTGCTCGGGGGTCTGAGATGTGTGCCCCGGTAGCTCTGCTGGCAGTGTCCCAGTCTGCCTGAGAGCATGCTCCTGTTTGCACCCCACCCCCAGTGTCTGGTGGCGCCACGGTCTCCTCACGTTCTCACCATGTGGATGGGTGTTATCTGATACTTTGACCTCTGCCAGTCAGGCAGGTGCCAGTCAGGCAGGTGCCACAATAAGTGGTCCTTATTGTGGTTCTGATTTTTTAAAAATCATTCTTGTTATTTATTTTATTTTAATTTTGGCCGTACCACGTGGGATCTCATTTCCCCCGACCACACCCCCTGCCATGGAAGTGCAGAGTCTCAATCACTGGACCACCAGGGAAGTCCCCTGATTTTAATATGAGTAAAGGGGAGCATCTTTGTGTTTGTTGAAAGCCATCTGGACTTCTTTCCTGTCTATTTGTGATATTTTTGCTTTCCCTAAAAAGAGGAAACTGAGGCATAGGCTGGAAACCCCACAGCGAGTGAGTGGCAGATTTGGGACTCAGATCCAGGCCTGCCTGTGGCTCCAACTGGAGCTCTTAACCTGTCGGGTGCAGTGGAGACTGAGGGCATAGACTCTGGAGCCAACTTTGCCACTCTTAGCTGTGTGATCCCAGACAAGTCAGTTCACCTCTCTGTGCCTCCGCGTCCTCATCTATAAAATGGGGACGATAATGATACCTCCTTTATAGGGTTGTTTTGAGGATATAAATGCATACTCATCAGACAAAATGCATAGTAAGTGTTCAAAGACGGATAGCTGCCAGTATTAGTACTCATAGTATTACTCTATATTATTAGTATTAGCAGGCACTGTTTTGTGTGCTTTGAGTGAACGAACTTATCACATCCTCCTAGCAACCCCAAGATGTAGACGTTCTTGTCTTTTTGGTGGTGGTTGTTTTTTGTTAGCGGCATGTGGGATCTTAGTTCCCGGGCCCCCTGCAGTGGAAGCGCAGAGTCTTACCCCCTGGACCACCAGAGAAGTCCTAGATGTATATGTTCTTATTATCCCGCTTTTAAGGGGAGGAAATGGAGAACCTGGGAGACCAGCCTGGTGTCAGAGCCATTAGGGCTGGGGTTTGGCCCCGGGCTCCCTCTGCCACCCGATAACTGAGCAGAGGGATTAGAAGGCTCCTCCCTTCCCAGCCGGCTGCAGCGGAGCTCTGGAGGGCACACCTTGGCAGGTGGGGACACCGGCCAGGGTCCCCACGTAGAGAGCCTCCCTCCTGGGCCCTCTGCTCCCACCCCCGCGCCCCAGCCCAGCCCTGGAAACTCTGATAAAGCCGCATTGTGTGGCAGTTTCGGGCTTGTTTCCCCTGGCGGCTTTCAGCCACTCCCACACATGGGGAAGCCGCCTGGGCCTCCTCCCCCTCCCCCGCCCCTCCTGCCAGCCCTCCACGCGAGTGCTGGGAATGGTGAGGAAGTAGGGCATTGCGGGAGGGCTGGGCTCCTACCGTCCCCCAGGTGAGGACAACCCCCCAAGTCCTGTGCGCGCGCACGCACGCGCGCGCTCTCTTTCTCTCGCTTTCTTTCTCCCTAGGGACCCCTCCTCTGCTGCCTGCAGCCACTTCCCCAGCTCCCTTCTCCCTCCCTCCAGATCTGGCCCCAGATTAGTTGTGTATTTATGTACCTTGATAATTCCACCTCTTTAAACCTCCCACAGTAGTGAAGGGTAACATGCCTATAGAAAAGTGCATCAGTGCCCATGTCAGTTTAACAGGTAATTATAAGGTGAGCAGCATTTCACCACACCTAGGCGAAGACTGTGAACACAGCACCCCAGGAGCCTCCCATGCCCTCTTGACCACAACCCCAGTAGAGGCCACCTCCCTGACCTTGGGGGTCACCAGGCCCCCGCTTTTCCAGAGGTTTTACCAGGTGTGCATCCTGAGTTATAGCCTGCCACCTCGCCTGCCTGGGGACTTCACATAAATGGACTCCTGCAGCACATCCTCGTGTGGGCCTGCCCTCCCTCATCCTTGGTCTGTGAGGCACAGCCATGTGGTTGTGGGTGTGAGTGGTTCGTTCGCCCTCGTTGCTGGGCAGCCTTCTAATCATGACTTACTTCTCCGCCCCTGCTACGCGGGGGTGACCGTGCTCTTTGAACGCATCTGCTGGGACCTGTGTGCATGCACTTCTCCAGGGATCACGTCCGGGCTGCGGTGCTCAGCTCAGAGGGTCGAGTCTCACCCCCTTAGCAGAGCCCGCCACGCAGCTGTCCAGTGTGGCCGTAACTGCGCGCCTGCCCAGCAGCGGCCGCTCATCCTCCCCTGCACTGGGTCTCTCAGACTTTGTAACTGACCTTGCAACATTTTATATTCTCTTCTCCTACAGAAGTAACACGTGTGCTTCTTATCGCTGAGATGAGTCCTCTTGTCCTTTTCTCCTCCCCGGGTTCCTATCCATGCCAGCTCTTACCCATCCCACCTATGGGCGTCAAGTGCTTACTCCTTGATAAGCCCTGTGCTGGGGCCCCAGGCGCCAGGACCCGGAGGTGAACACAGCAGGCTCCCTCGCAGGGCTCAGTCTGGCAGGCGACCCAGACCTTGACCAAGGAGTGACACGGAGACAGGCAAAATAGACCAGACTCCCAAGCCCCATCTCCTCCCAGCAACCCTGCCTCGTTCACGGGCACCCCATCCGTCCTCTCGATGGGGCCGGGAATCTGGCGTCATCCTGGCTCCTCTTGTCCTCGTCCTCCACATCCAGGATGTCAAGAAAGCCGGCTGGGGCTTCCCTGGTGGCACAGTGGTTGAGAGTCCGCCTGCCGATGCAGGGGACACGGGTTCGTGCCCCGGTCTGGGAGGATCCCACATGCCGTGGAGCGGCTGGGCCCGTGAGCCATGGCCGCTGAGCCTGCGCGTCCGGAGCCTGTGCTCCGCAACGGGAGAGGCCACAACAGTGAGGGGCCCGCGTACCGCAAAAAAAAAAAAAAAAAAAAAGCTGGCTGATTAGACCCCGGCGCCTCCCACTCCTTGTTATCTCCGCCTGGTTCCAGCCGCCCTCTGCTCCTGCCTGGGCCATGTGGCCACCCCCTCACTCCCCCGCTGCCCCCACAGCCTGTCCCCGTGCCCAGCCAGGGGTTCCCTGCCCTGCTGGGCGCCCTCCCGTGGCTTCATCTCTTTTGGGAAACGCCTCCAAGGCCCCACAAGATCCTGGCCCAGGTTCCCTGCTCACCTTCACTCCTCTCCTGCCGCCCTATTCCTGGAACATTCCAGGCTGGTCCTGCCTCAGGCCCTCTGTTCATGCTGCTCCCTTGTGTTTGCAGCACCTCGCATCCCTGCATCCAGGCAGATCTCCCTGACTCCTGTCTACAGTAGCACCGTCACTCTCTCTCCCCACCTTCCCCTGCTTGGTTCTCCTGGTCCACTCACCATCACTACTGATCTGTTATGACTGTGGGCGTGTGGGTTAGTGTCCTCTCAGCCCGCCCCCCTGCCCCACCCCGAATAACTTAGCTTCATGGCGGTGGGGGGGATTCTTGCGTCCCTTGTTATATCTCAGGGCTTGACTTGTAGTAGTCACCCAGTAAACACTGGTGGGCGGAATGAATGAACAAGCCATAATAAGCGGAGAGCGTCATTGCCAGAGTGTATGATGTGGGGGGGGTGTCCTTCCCCCACCCTCCCGCCCCGCCCCCAACGTGAGAGTTACAGGGCAGGCTTTTCTAAGGAGGAATTGCTGCTTGAAGGATGAACTCAGGGAGGAGGAGGGTGACGAGCAGTCGAGGCTGAGGGAGCTGCCTGTGCAGAGGTCCCAGGCGGGAGGGCGCAAGGCGCCTTCCAGGAGTCGAAGGAAGACTGGCATTCTCCCTCTGCTCTGGATTCCAGTCTTGGCAGCCACTCGGGCCTCTTCATGTCTCAGTTTCTTCCTGTAGAACTGAGGCTCCTGTGCGTGTCCTAGGGCATGTGTAAAGTTCTGCTCCTAACATACTTATCCTAGTGCCTGGCATATGAATGTGATTGGTTTATTGCCCTTTTTTCCAACAAATACTCTGGAGTGCCTGGCCCTTTGTGGCCTCCGGGGACACTGTGGTAGATAAACAGACCCAGTTGCTACCCAGATGGAGCCTATCTCTTGGACTCTTAGCCTTCTGGCCACACCCCCGACCTCCCAGCTCAGAGGCAAGAGAAGACCTGAAAAGACCTTGGGCCTGGGGAGTCCTTATTCCTGCGACTGATTAATAGGGAGAACTAATCGCGGGTTTGCACACGCCAGGCCCAGTGCCCGCACACAACTCCCACGCTGTTTCTACTCAGTCCTTCCTGGAAGGATTCGACCCATTTCAGAGATGAGGGAGGTGAGGGTGGCACCAGTGGTGAGTGCTGCATCCATCCTGCTGGCTGGTGCTAACCTGATGTGGTGGTATCTCCTCGGGGTGTTGGAGCAGCTTTTCACATGCTCCTCAAACATCTGGAGCGCCCCTCCTATGAAGGGCCCGTTCGGGTCACTTGCCTCTTTTTCCTCTGGCTGTCTGTACTTTTTTTTTTAACCACTAGACCGCCAGGGAATTCCCTGTCTGCATTTTTATTTTGAATTTCTGTGAGTTAAATTCTAGATTCTGGTAAAGAACATGTGTTTCCTAGATGGTACTCCTGCCTTCTCTCAGTCCATGGCCTGTCTTTTCACTTTTTAAAAAAATATATTTATTTATTTATTCATTTGGCTGCATCAGGTCTTACTTGTAGCACACGGGCTCTTCATTGCAGCACTCAGGCTTCTCTCTAGTTGTGGCGCATGGGCTCTCTAGTTGCGGCCATGGGCTCAGTAGTTGTGGCGTGCGGGCTTAGTTGTCCCGCGGCGTGTGGGATCTTAGTTTCCTGACCAGGGATGGAACCCGCGTCCCCTGCATTGGAAGGCCGATTCTTAACCACTGGACCACCAGGGAAGTCCATTCACTATTTTTATTGTGTCTTTTGATAAACAGAAGCCTTTAATTTTTTTTTTTTTTTTTTTTTTTGTGGTACGCGGGCCTCTCACTGTTGTGGCCTCTCCCGTTGTGGAGCACAGGCTCCGGACACGCAGGCTCAGCGGCCATGGCCTAGCCACTCCACGGCATGTGGGATCTTCCCGGACCGGGGCACGAACCCGTGTCCCCTGCATCGGCAGGCGGACTCTCAACCACTGCACCACCAGGGAAGCCCAGAAGCCTTTAATTTTAATGCAGTCAGTTATCATCCATTTCCTTTATAGTTTTATAGTTCTACTTTTCACATTTAGTCTTCCTTTGTGCTAGAATTGGAGAGTGTGTGTGTGTGCGTGTGTGTGTGTGTGTGTGTGTGTGTGTGTGTGTGTGTGTGGTGTGAGATAGGCACCCAGTTTCACATTTTCCATCTGGATCCCCAGTCATCCATGTACCATTTATTACAAACCAGCGTTTCTCCCGGGCCACCTGTGTCATAAATTATCTCTCTGTATAAGTGGGCCTGTTTCTGGGTACTTTCTTCCTTTCTCATGCTTGGTTTGCCTATTCCTGTGTCAGTACCCCACTGTCCTAATTTCTGTAGTTGATAGTAAGTCTCGATGGTGTGGAGAGGAAGCCCTTCCACATGTCCTTCTTCCCAAGTGTCTCGGCCATTTGACTTTTCATAATTCCATTTAGATATGAGACGAGCGTCTTGCCACACACACAGACGTGACTTTGAGTCTCCCAGTCCATGAACGTGGTCTGTCTCTCCATTTACTTATGTCTTCTCTGATGTCTTTCAGCAAAGTATCACACTTTTCCAGCCTGGGCCTTGCCCACCGCTTGCTGGATTTATTCCAAGGCACTTTGTGATGTGGCAGGGGGAGCCTGTGGCCTCCTCTCCCATGAGGCGCCTTGTTCACTGGGCTTGGCTTTGCTGGGTGAGGCTCTCACAGCAGAGGCAGGAGCCCACCTCCCCCATTCCCTGCTTTCTCCCTGGCACCGCCCCTGGGCGCTGGCAGAGGGCAGGCAGGGTGCCAGAGAGGAGGTTGTAATTTTCCTGAATGATTTCAAGGGCTAATTAAAGGTTTTCCTTGACTAATCAGCTTACGGTTTAATTATCGGGAAACAGGCTCAGGGATGCAGGAAGCAGCACTGCTGGGGTCTCCTTACAGCATGGCGGGAAGGAGCCAGGGCCCAGCCCTTACCCCATGGCCATGGCAGGATCTGGGGATACCCCGGCACCCCCAGGAGGCCAGCTGCGGTTCTCCATCCCTGGGAGAGAACGGGGTGGAGCGCAGCAGATGCCGGTGAGGTCAGAGTGGGTCCCTGCCCTGCTTAAAATCCTTCTATGGTTCCCACTGCTGGGGTGGTGGGGGACCCAGTCCCGCCTCTGGTCAGCAAGGCCCTGCCCCCCTCCCTTGCCGGCTGCACTTCAGCCTCGCTGGCCTTTTTTTAGTGCTCTCACCTCATTTATTCTTTGGGTCCTGGCCTAAAGGTTACCACCTCTGGGAAGCCTTCTCAGGCCACTCCTGCCTCCAGAGCAGGTGATAAACTCTGCCAGCCACAGGCTGGCTGTCAGCGTCTCTCCCTCTACCACTGATAAGTGCTTCGCGCCTGGGCTGCGCCCTGTGGTCCAGCATTGGAGTTGCGGAGGACCCAAGACGAGAAGGGGTTCAGGATGGGTGCTCTGAGGAGAGGGCTGGGCGCAGGCTTCAGGCCCGGAAGACTGAGTGATTGCTGAGGCCTTCCTGGGGGAGGTGGTTGGCAATCTGGCCAGTGACCTGACCAGGGAAGGGCTCTTGGGAGTTTGTGAAGGGGGCGGGGACCTGGAGATGGCCGTGCCAGGCCTGGCTTCATTCCTTGCATTCTTCAGCAGGCCCCAGACTCCCGGTGGCTAAGGTGGGGGAGGGTGGGCAGGCAGAGAGGGGGGCCTCCTGGGCGCTCACCCTGCCCCGCCCTTTCCCTTTCAGCCCCTCAGGCCTACACCCACCTCCGTCTGTCTCACTTTACACCACCCCTCGAGGACACAGGCCTGGGACTGTGTGTCCAGGCCCCCCACCCCTAATCCCATGCTCACCCCTGGCCACACATTAGGGTTACCTGGTGCAGGCATCCATGCGGGGGTCCAAGGTCAGACCATTTGAATCCGAATCTCTGGCTGTGGGGCCTGAGCATTGGGTTTTGTGAGGGTTTTTTCCAAAACTCCTTGGGTGACTCTAGTGCAATTCTGAACCGAGATGAGAGCCACTGGCTTACAGAATGATAGGAAACATATATTAGCTTTTGCGATTTCCTGGGTTTGGGCACTTTCCTGGGTTTCTGACATGGCGTGATTAAGTCATGTCACCTCCATAAGCACACTAGGAAGATATGATTATTATTCCCATGTTACTGACAAGGGAGCTGAGGCCCAAAGAAGGCGTCCGTGCCTGGCAGTGCAGCCTCTGTCGCTGTCCTGTCTTCCCATCCCTGGGCCCTCCAGGCCCCTGTCTGAGCAGCTATCTCTCTCCCCACCTCACTTCTTTCTTTCTCTACCCGTGTCTCTGCCTCCTGTCTCTCTCCCTCTTTCCCTCAATTTCTGCTTCCCTCCTCCCCTGAAGAGGCTTCCTTAGCTTCCCTGTTTAGAGCCAGGATCCTGCTGAAGCCACAGAGGGGAGATGGTTTCTACAGGCCCAGGACAAGGACGGGAAGGATGCTAATGTCACCACTCTCCAGCCTCCCTTGCTGCTCCTGGCACCTGGTGTGGGAGAGGGTGGGAGGCAGGGCACCCATCCCACTGATGGTCAGGGGCGGGGGGTCCTGGGGCTGGCTCTGCAACCTTGCGTGGAGGATCATCCAGGGGGGTGGAGCCTAACAAATCCCCTGGGCCCCAGATCTGGTGTTGTCATCTGTTGCTGGTTACCATTTCAGGCTCCCGTGGGGTGGCTCATGGTTTAATTTCCAGAAAGGTTTGTGCTAAGATGTGAATATTGCATTGCAGGAGCCGTTATTGTTTGATGGGAACGAGGGGGACCAAGAGTCCAGTGCCCCTGTGTGTCCCCACTCACCAAGGGCTCCCTGGCCTCCTCTCCCCGACCCCATCCCAGCAAGGGCTGGGCATGCAGCTCCCCCGCCGGCCTCACCCACCTCCAGCAGAGCTTCCTCTGTGACCTGAGGCCAGGCCCTGAGCCCTGGGTATCTCTGTACTGGTTCCCATTTGGAGCCGGAGGAGAAGGATTCTCGTTGCCTCCCAGGGTAGCCGGGAGAATTAAGTGAGTCAGCGTATGTGTAACACTCAGCACAGGGCTGACATCATTATGTCATTCTGGTTACTGTTGCCGTGATTACTGTTACAGTTATTAGAGGCAGGATATGTGTTTGGATTTAGTAATTAAGGCTCAGGGGGTGAGCGATCCATAATTCTTCACTGTTATGACTAGGTCACATTTCCTTTTGCAAAACATTTAAAACCTTTGTATAATGGAAGTGTCCACACATGCTCTGAAGAATGGTCTGATGCCCTCCCCACGTCCCTGTCCCCGTCCCCAGCTTCAGCAGTTATCAGTCACCACCAGGCTTTCTCATCTGTACCCCATCCCCACCTCCCTGATTCTTTTGAAGCAGTTCTCAAGCATCATAGACTTCAGCCATAAATATCTCAGATTTTTTTTGCCTATGAGAGAGAAGGAATCTTTAAAACACACAGACACACACACACACACACAGTACCATTGTCACAGGAGAAAAAGAACCAGTACTTCCTTAATATCCTCACATTTCCCCAGTTGTCTTATCATCCTTTTTC
Source organism: Hyperoodon ampullatus (assembly GCF_949752795.1). Taxonomy (NCBI): domain Eukaryota; kingdom Metazoa; phylum Chordata; class Mammalia; order Artiodactyla; family Ziphiidae; genus Hyperoodon; species Hyperoodon ampullatus. The sequence continues at coordinate 49,775,562 of NC_136931.1, forward strand.
AATGTGTTTGTTTGACTTGGCATCCAGACAAGGTCTGCTTTGCCTTTGGTTGATAGGCCCCTTAAGTCTTCTGTAGTCTATAGGGTTTCCCCTGGCGGCTCTTTCTGTGCTTGCTTCTTGGGTCATTGATCCATCAAAAACCCTGGTCCTCTCTCCTCTGGAAGTTTCCACACTCTCGATCTCACTGATGCATCCTTGTGGTGTCCTTTCACATGGTCCTCTGTCCCCTGTACTTCCTGTATGTTGGGCCTTAGGCCTAGAGGCGCTATTGGATTCAGGTTCCCTTATTTCATAGGTGGTGCTCTGTGGGAACATCAGGCCAACATTTGTGTCTGAGTGACTATTTTAAACTAAATTTAATTAAGTTTTTTTTTTTTAAGTGAGTGGATTGAAAAAAAAGTTCTTAAGTCACTCCTAGTAAGGCTGGTACCCAGCTACAGCAGAGCGGAGCGGGAGGAACCCAAAGGCCTGACTTCCAGAACTGCCGGGGCCTGGGAGCAAAGGGCTGTGTGTGAGCCCCTGGCTTCCAGTGAACCATCGTCATAAGTGCACAGCTTTGGGCTCCTGCTTTGCTGAGACCAGAGGCCCCCAGCTGAGAGCCATCCCTGACCCCCAGCCCCACCCCCATCCTTCAGCCTGGCCTGGTGGTTAAGCTTTAGGGACTCCTGCCCCAGCTCTGCCCTTGGCCAGCAGGGCCACCATCCCCCACGGGCTTCCTCCTCCGTAACATGATGCTGGTAGGGGGACCACACCTCCCTTGGAGGGCTGTGGTCTAGAGGCCTGGGCGCCAGGAGCTGCTGTTCTTCTGCATTTAGTGTAGACTCTCTTTGACCTCAGTCGGGCCACTCTCCCCTTCCACCCTCCCTCCCTTCCTGCCACGCCAGCCTCCTTGGCCAGCCTCCTCGGGCATTCTGGAATGTGCCAGGCAGGCTTCAGTCCTCGGGCCTTTGCAGTTGTGGTTCCTTCCACCCTGAAAGCTCTTCCCTAGATCCACACGTGGCTCCCTCACTTCCTCTGCTCTTGCTCGAATGCCGCCCCCTCAGGGACACCCCTCCCCGCACTGTCCCCTCTCCCACTTGTTACAGACTTTTTTGTTTACTTGTGTGTTGTCTTAACTCCGTCACTCACTAGGATGTCATCTCTGGGAAGGAGGTACTGTCTTACTCACTGCTGTATCCCCAGTGCTTAAAACAGTGCCTGGCACATACTGAGTGCATAATAAAGAATTGTTGAGTACGGACCGAATAAGAGCCTGAACGTGGTTAAGTGAGTGGACTCTGCCCTGGGTCACACCTGCCATGGAATCCTGGCTCTAATACATGCTGTGTGACCTTGGGCCAGCACCTCCCCTCTCTGAGCCTCACTTTCCTCCTCTGCAACATGGAGGCATTCACAGCACCCTGCTCACTGCCTTGTCTTGCACTAGTGTGGTGTGCACACGTAAGGCTCTGTAGTTGGCCTCGCTGGTGTCCTCTGTCTCCAGCGCAGGGCACAGGTGAGCCAGCTAGGGCTGTCCCCACCACGGGGACTCTACCAAATCTTGACTAACTCCTTCCACTCTGGGTGACCGGCTGCGGCACCCCAGGGTAGGGACGCCGTGGATAGATACTTCCCCTTGGCCAGAAAGGCTCCACGGGGAGTGTGATCCACGCAGGACACCAAAGTGCTGGGCATGTGGAGAGACCTGGGTGTTGGGGCTGAGACTGAGTCTGGCTGCTTCCAGGCCTTTGTCTCCTTTGCAGGAAACAGGCCAAGAGCTGCAAGGGGCCTAGGAGGGCTACTGCTCTGATCGCGGCAGCAGTTACAGCCTTGGGAGTGTGTGAGTGTGAGAGAGAGAGAGAGAGAGAGAGAGAGAGAGAGAGATAGACAGAGAGCGAAAGAGACTGTCTGTGGACACCTGCAGGTATGGAGGAAGCTTCCAGCTGTCAGAATTGCTACCCCTGGTGTTTCCTGCACCAGAGTGTAAAATATGACACATGTACAGAAAACCGCGTAAGACCTCCCTGTTCAGTCTAGTGAATAATTATAAAGCACACGCCCTTCTCACAACCACCCAGATCAAGAAGACAAGCATTGCGAGCACCCTAGAAGCCCCCTCCTTCATGTGCTCTTTCCAGGTTTATCAAATAAATTCAGCCCTCTTTTCTTCCTTTTAATTGTTGCCTGTTCGTTTGTGCATCATGAAAGATCACAGTTGCCCTCAAGAGATCAGAGAATCACCTGATGGACTCCCTTGGGCCTGTTGCCCAACTAAGAGAAAAAAAGCGCTTGCCATCGTTAAAGTCCCCTGGGTCCCCTCCCGCAGGTACTCACTGTGCTTCCTTGTTGCTTCCATAAATAGTATCCCATATTGTTCTGCAGGTTTTAAAACTGTAAATGGTCCCAGACTGCCAGCACTCAGCTGCAGCTTGCTTTCAATAGGGTGGATAAGTGAAGTCGCATGCCAGTGGGAATGCTCCCCAGCATGGGTCAGATGGAAGCCTCTCCCCGTAGCCAGATGAAAGCAGCCCTGCCCCGGTGGAGCCGCAGGAGGGCGCTCTGGGGCTCCTCTCGGCTTGCCACCCCCTGCTCCAGCTGGGTGTGACACCTCTGCCTCAAATGAATGTGGGTAGTCCCTGTCCGGAGAGGGCACTGCCAGCTTCCCAGGTTGACAATTGGGTTTTAGCTATAGGCCCTTGACCTCTAAGGGGCCTTCCCTGACACCTGTAAGGTGTGAAGGGGGTTCTGGTACCATCCCAGGTCTGTCAGTTCCACGGAGGGGCCTTCCCTGGAGAAGGGTGAGGACCCCCCCTCCACGTGGGAAGGGATGGGGGGCTGGGTGCAGGGAGGGTCTCTTCTCTCCCCCTGCCTCCTCTGCCCCTCTGCTTCCCCTGTTAGCCAGTCTCATCCAGCCTTTCATGGAGAAGCCCTGTGGGGTGGAGATGACTATCAAAGGCTCTGGATCTGAAGGGCTGGGTTTGCTGCCCAGCTCCGCCACCTACTAGCTGGGGGACCTTGGGCTCGTGGCTCCCCTCCAGCCCCCCTCGGCCTCAGTTTCCCCATTTGTAAAATGAGATCGTTATAAAGGTTATTTTATCCATGTAAAGCACTCAAAAGAGAGCTAGCACATAGAAACCTCTTAACAAGTGTTAGCTGAGAGTATTATTGTCATTATTGTCCCTCACTCTTTCACTGTGTGCCTCCTCTGAGTCCAGCCCTGTGCTGGCTGATGCCTGGGACAGGATGGTGACCTGTCTGCCCAAGGCCCTGCCCTCATGTCCAGTGATGGGAGACAGACACAGCACTAAGCAGTGACAGCCCAGAGTGACCCTGAGGAAAGCACAGGCCCAAGTGTCATGACTTTGGTGGAGGAGGCCCCGAGAACTTGAAGCAAGCCCTGGCTCCACCCTAGGAAATCAGGGAAGGCTTCCTGGAGGAGGAGACATCTGAGCTGAGGGCTGTAAGAGGACTAGGAGTTAGTGTGTGGAAAGCTGTGCGTTCCAAGGAGAAGGAATAGCATCTTCTAAGATGGGAAAGGGTCTGGCATTTTCAATAAATTATTATTTTTAATTAAGGTTTTCATTGTGAGATCATTGTAGATTAACTTGGACATGTAAAAAATAACACAGAGAGAGCCCCTGTACCCTTTACCCAGTTCCCCCAATAGTAACATCTTAAAAAATTATGGTTAGTACAAGACCACAACCAGGATATTGACACAGATACAGTCAAGATATAGAACATTCCATCACAAGGATCCCCCCTGATGCCTTTTTATAGCCACATCCCCTCCCTGGCCTGTCCCTAACTCCTGGCAACCACTCATCTATCTGTTCCCCATTTTTATAATTCTGTCATTTCAACGTTGTGTAAATGGGATCATACTGTACGTCACCTTTTGGTGTTGGCTTTTTTTCACTCAGCATAGTTCTCTGGAGATTCATCCAGGTTGTTGCCTTTGTCAATAGTTCATTCCTTTTTCTTGCTCAGCAGTGGATGTGCCATAGTTTATTGAACCATTCACCCATTGAGGGACATCTGGGTTGTTTCCAGTTTGGGGCTATTAGAAATAAAGCTGCTATAAACAGTCTCATACAGGTTTTTGTGTGAATGTAAATTTTCATTTTTCTGGGACAAATACCCATAAGTGCAACTGCTGGAAAGTAAGGTAGATGCATATTTAAAGAAACTGTCAAACTGTTTTCCAGAATGACTGTTCCATTCTGCATTCCCACCAGCAGTGTATGAGTGATCAGTTTTTCTGTGTCCTCACCAGCATTTGGTGTTATCACTATTTTTTATTTTGGCTGTTCTAATAGGCATGTAATGATAATTCATTGTGGCTTATTTTGCATTTCTCTAATGGCTAATGATGTTGAACATCCTTTCATGAGCTTATCTGCCATCTGTGTATCCCCTTTGGTGAAATGTCTCATGTCTCCTGCCCATTTTCTAATTGGATTGTTTGGTTTTTTTTTTACTGTTGAGTATTGAGAGTTCTTTATCACTTCTAGATATTAATCGCTTGTCAGATATGTGGCTTGCAAATATTTTCTCCCAATCTGTGGCTTTTTATCCTCTTCACATGGACTTTTTTTTTTTTTTTCACATGGACTTTTGCAGAGCAGAAGTTTTAAATTTTGATGAGGTCTACTTTATTAATTTTTCCTTTTATGGGTCATGCTTTTGGTATCAAGTCTAAGAACTCTGTGCTTAGCCCTAGATCCTAATGATTTGTCTGTTTTCTAAAAGTTTTATAGTTTTACATTTTATGTTTAAGCCTGTGATCCATTATGAATGAAGGTTTGTGCAAGTGTGAGGTTGAGATGAAGGTTCATTTTTTAGTATAGGGATGTCTGATTGTTCCTGTACCATTTGTTGAAAATGCTGTCTTTCCTCTGTTGAATTGCTTATGCTTCTTTGTCAAAAATAAGTTACCACAGTGAGATACCACTTCACACCTACCAGGATGGCTATTGTCAAAAGAAGAAAGGAAAATAACATGTATTGGTGAGGATGCAGAGAAATTGGAGCCCTTACGGATTGCTGGTGGGGATGTAAAATGATGCGGCAGCCGTGGGAAACAGTTTGGTGGTTTCTCAAAAGGTTAAATATAGAACTACCGTATGACCCAGCAATTCGACTGCTAGGTACATATCCAAAAGAATTGAAAGCAGAGACTTGAACAGATATTTGTATACTTTAATGTTCATAGATGCATTATTAACAATACCTAAAAAGTGGAAGCGATCCAAGTGTCTATCAACAGATGAATGAATAAACAAAATTTGGTGCATACACACAAGGGAATATTATTCAGCCATAAAAAGGAATGGAGTTTTAATTTATGCTACAAGGTGGGTGGACCTTGGAAACATGCTTAGTGAAATAAGCCAGACATAGGAGAAATATTGTGAGATTCCACTTATGTATTCCACCTAGCGTAGGCAGATTCATAGAGAAAGAAAGTGGAATAGAGGTTACCAGAGGCTGGGGGGAAGGAGGGAGTGGGGAGCTATTGTTTAATGGGTAAAGGATCTTTTTTGGGGATAATGAAAAAGTTTGAGGCATAGGCCTTGAAGGTGGTTACACAGCATTGTGAATGTATTTAATGCCACTGAAGTGTACACTTCACAAATGGTTAAAAGATAAATATTATGTATATTTTACCACAGTGAAAAAAATCAATGTTTTAAAAACCAGTTGGGTGTATTTGTAAGGGTCTGTCTCTGGGTTCTCTATTCCGTTCACCGGGCTCTGTGTTTATCCCCACTGTCTTGATTACTGTGTACAGCTGGTCTTAAACTATCGGGGAAACTACTGGGGAAAGTGAGTCTTCCCATTTTATTCACCTTTTTCACAATTGAGTTTTTCTAGGGCCTGGGCCTGGCATTTTTGGAGCCCCTCTCGCACTCCCTTTTGTGGAAGATGGCACCAGGACTTACCTACTTTCAAAGTCACCCTTGACACCTGCCTTGCCCTCAGCCCCCGCATCTGACTCATCAACAAGCGTTGCTTTTTGGGGGGCAGACATAGCTCTGGTCTGTGTCCCCCTCTCCGTGCCCAGCCATCCTGGCTGCTTTCATCAGTCTCCTGGAGCACTGCTTCCGTCTTGTCACTTGTCCGCACACCCTCTCAGGCCCCCTTGATCCCATCCTCCACAGACATCTCCCAAATACCAGCCCGTCCTCAGCGCCTGCCTCTGCTCCCCCGCCTCCCCGGTGGCCTGGCTTCTGCCCTGCTCCAGCCTGGCTCCCCCACACTCTCAGCCCTCCAGCCACCCGTCTCCGCTGGAATTTCACACTTCATCAGGCGATGCTGGACTGCAGGCCCCAGCGGGCAGGGGCCATGCTGCACTGTCACACCAGCCGGGACTGGACTTGGTGGATGCACATTGGATTTCTATTGACAAACTCCATGAATGTGGGAAGGACCCCATGGTTGGGGGTGGTGGTGGGGAGATGAGGCTGGAGACGTGGGGATAGCTGGGGTGGGTTTACAGAGGTCTCCCTGACCCTTGCAGAAAAATAGGCAAAGGCTTTTTTTTTTTTTCTCGGCCATGCCACATGGCTTGTGCGATCTCCCCGAGCAGGGATCAGACCCGCGCGCCCCCTGCACTGGAAGCACGGACCCAGAAAGTTCCAAAATCAAACTTTTTTTTTTTTGGCCACGCCTCGCAGCATGCAGGAGGCAAAGCCTTTGAAGAGACACTTAGCAGAAAAGGAATTGTGGTGCTTTTATAAATATGAAGGGATGCACAATTACTAAGTACAAAAACGCAAATGAAAACTAGGCCGAGAGGGGCCAGACTTCACCTGTCTGACTGGGGAAGATGGGAGAGTTTGACAACACCCTGGGCATGAGGCCGAGGGAGGGGCTGAGAACGGGCAACTTGGCAGTGCTGAGCTTTGCCCGGCAATCCCACTTGTAGGCATTTGGCCCACAGACATGCTGGCACACCTGTGAAGTGACATCTGCACACGCTTATCTTTGCTGCACCGTTTGTAAGAGCAAATGCCTAGAAACCAGTGACCTGGCCCCATGGGAACTGGCTCAAGACATTGTGGCCCTTCCACACAGCTGCTAAAGCAACAAGGCTGTGCTTTGCAGAGATGGAAACATGGAAAGATCACTAGACACATTTTTTTTTAATCCTAATTTTAAATTATTAGCCTACCTAAGGCATAAATGTATAGTATGACTAGTTACTTTAAAGGGAAGACCCACATAACCCCCGCCTCCAGTTGAAGACACAGATGGTTCCAGCCCCCCAGAAGCCCGTCCCAAGCCCTTTTGGCCCCCAGAGGCAGCTTCTCCCCTGACTTTTGAGGCAGTCGCTGCCTTGCTTTTCTCTTTGGTTTTGCTACCTCTGTATGCATCCCTAAAGAGCATATTTCGTTTTGTCTGGTTTTAAACTATTTCTGAACAAAGTCCTAGGATGTATCGGTTTTTGTTTTGCTTCTTCTGTTTAATATTGTTTTTGATGTCCATCCGCATGTAGCTGTGGGTCATTCATTCTCACCGTCGTGTACTAGTCCACGGAGCTAGTAGATCACAGTTCACCATCCATCTCCTGTAGACGAGCATTTGTGTTGTTTCCAGTCCCTCGCCGATTCGCCCCCCATTCAGACTGTGTGAACCTTCTCACGTGTGTCCCTGGGAGCAGACGTGGGAGGGCACTTGCCAGGTCCCCAGTGTGTCTTCACCTCGACTGGATGCTGCCAAATACCTCCTGGTGCCGGCGGCGCAGAGGGGCCAAGGAAGGCTGTTGGCAAAAGCATCGTACGTGTGGTGCGCTGCCATTTCTGGCTTTGTAAAAAGTGTGTAAGCATCTCTGTGCGCGTGCGTGTGTGCACACACGTGTGCATAAGCTCTCAGAAAGAAAACAAAGAAATTCCAGTAGAGGTGGCTCCAGGGCTGAGCTGGGGTGGGGCAGGGCAGGAGGGCATCGTCCTGTCCCTGTTTACCCTTTGGTGCCATTGACTTTTGAACTATGTTCCATATTATAAAGGGACAGAGACTGAGATGGAGAGAAGGAAAGGAAAGGGAGGGGATAGACGAAGCCTAAATGTGGCAGAATGTTAATAGTTGCGAATCCGAACGATGGATTTTATGGGGGTTCATTGGTTTAGTCTCTAGCTTGGGGTGTGTTTATAAAGTTTGGTAATGAAGATCTGTTCCGGTGTGAGAGGCTCTTGAACCGACCTCTCCTTGCCCCTGAGGCCTGTCCCCAGGAGGACCCCTTGTTTCCAGTGAGACTTCCTCCTGGAGGAGGGGTGCTCTCTCCTTCCTCCCCCCCTCCCCTGTCCCTTCCCTTGGGACCTAGTTTCCCTGGCTGGTCAGAACTGCCCAGTCCTGACCGCCTCCCTCACCAGAGCCCAAACCAGCCGGTCCGGTTTGGGGAGCCGGCCCCATTTGGCTCTTCTCTGGGTGGCTGCCTGACAGGTGCTCCACCCTGACGGGGGAGGGGGTGGCCTGGGACCTGGGGCGTGGTGGGGGGAGCGGGAGGGGCCAGACCTGCCCTGCCCTGGCCCCAGGCCTGGCTGGAAGCCCCTGGCTTAGTGAGCAGGTGGCAGACAGAAGGGGGGTAGATGGGATTTCCAGGCCCTTGGAGCCAGTCAGTCCTCCTGGTCCCCGTGGTAAAGTCCTGGAGGAGTCGGCCTGGGGCAGCAGCCATGGTAGGGTGCCAGAGCAGGGGAGTGGGAAGGACCCGGGCACCTCTGTCCACCTGCCGCCCGGGCCACCTGCTCACTCACTGTTCTCCCTGGGCTCCCCGTCAGCAGACTACCTGCCCAGGGCCCAGGACCCTGCTTGAATCCTGTCATTGCCGCCGCTCACACGACCACCCGCCCCCCACCCAAGTCAGGGAGCAGTCCTACTCTTCCGTCCGCCCCCAGGGCAGGGAGTTTTGTCTGGTTTGTTCACTGCTGAATTGCCAGGGCCTCCGACAGGCTTGCCTGCTATGTGCCAGGAGTGGGGCAAATGTGTGAACCAATGGGGGAGACAGACAGGTCAGGGACGGTGACAGCCTGAGGGTCAGCGCGGGGATGGAGCCCGGGGTGTCAGGGAAGGCTTCCTGCAGGAAGGGCCACAATAAAGGGATGAACTGGGCAGCCCCGGCCCCTGCCCCCCACAGGGGAGACAGAAAGAAACAGATTTCGTGCCAGGAGCTGTGCCCCGGGCCAAGGAAGGCTTCTCAGAGGAAGTGAGATCTGAAGCGGGAGAAGGTGTGAGGCAGAGGTGGGGTGGGCCCGCACAACCCCTTCTAGATTCCCTTTCTCTGTTCTGCGATAGGGGTTCTGGGCCCCCTAGCCTCCTGCTCAGAGCGGCTGGTCTAGGACACAGGCGGTGGGACAGACGGCCCACTTGGGCAAGTCACTCAGCCTCTCCAGGCTTCAGTTTCCTTGTTGTAAAATGGGCCTGATAAAGTACCTGCCCATTTAGGGCAGTGGTGAGCTAAAGTGACTTAATGTGTGTCGATGCTGAGAGCAGGACCTGGCCCAGAGGAAGTTCTCTGGAAAGTTGGGCCACTTATTTTCAGAAGGGTTAGTTACATCCTGGCAAGACAGCCAGCATAGCGACCCGGGAGTCCCAGCCGTCCCCACCTTTCCCTCTCCACATTCCCGCCATCCAGCCCCACTCTCACGCCTAGGTATGGCTGTGGCATGGGGGTGGCGGCTGTTTACCGTGATCTCCCCTGGTGAGGCCGCAAGTCTCAGGTTCATCCTGATGGGTGAGTGGTGCAGAGCAGCTGGCGCCCCCTTCGTTGCACCCTCTGGGGCTCTTGCTGGCATCGCAGCCTGGGTGTGCAGGGAGAGGGCGACACAGCAAGCCCCGGATCTCCAGCCACCCTCCCCGTCAAAGAGGCCACTCATCCCCCGTCGCTGTGTCCTGCACCACAGCCCCAGCCAGTGTTTCACACCTGGCTGCCCCGCCAGCCACTCTCGGGCACCCAGCCCCAAGCTGAGCCACTGCTTCCCTGGCCCCTGGCACCTGGCCTGGCATAGGGAGTGAGATGGGGGTGTGCGTGTGTGGTGGGAGACTGACCCTGCCGAAGCAGGGGCTGTGGTTGGGTCCCCTGCTCCTGTGTCCCTGCCCAGCCCCTCCCTCCGCTGGGACAGTTGTGGGGGCCCAGTGGGCCAGGCTTTCCAGGCTCAGCCCCGCCTCCCTCCGTCCCTCCCTCCCTCCCTCCACCCTTCCCCTCCCCCTCCTATGGGCTGGAGCCACAGCCAAGCTCAGCTCCTGCCAGGGCAGGGCCGCGTCGTCACCAGCCGCTGCCAGGGAGGCCGGGGCACAGAGTCCAGCCAGCTCTCCTCCGTGGGCCAGGGGAACCCCTTGATCCCAGCTCCCTGATCTTTCAGCTGGAAGCCTCTGTCTGCTGGCCTGTCCCACTGCAGGTGGCCCAGGACAGAGGGAAGAGGATGGTGGAGGTGAGCTGGGCCAGGCCTTGGGGAGGAGTGGAGATGGGGGAGGGCTGCCTGGGTGTGCGGGAGGGCAGCCCAGACACACGGCCACCCGAGCCAGCGGAAGCACGTGCGCCAGGGGCCACACCTTTCTTAGGGCCAGGGGCGGGGTGGCCGTGTGTGTGTCCGTGTTGGCGGTGGCAGGTGTCTCTCTGCTGGGGCTTAGCCCACACCTCGGCACGGGTTCCCCTGAGCATCTCTGTGGGAGCGCATTCCTGGGGTCTGGTCTGCATGGCGGTGTTTCCAAGGGGCTGTGCCTCCCTGGGCCACTGGTGACCCTGGAGCTGGCTGTGGGCATGCCTGGGTCTGTGTGCGGATCTCATGGTTTAACTCTGTCTCAGGAGCGTTCCTAGGTGTGTGGAGGGTCTTGGGGTCTGCCCTCCTAGTGAGTCCAGCCATAACGGAGCATTTGTGGGATTATGTGTGTGCAAGCATGTGGCTGTGTTTCTAGGTGGTGGCTAAAGTCCATATCGTTGTGTCATTTGGTTCCCCCAGGATCCTTGTACGTGTCTCTGGGTCTCTCCGGAGTCCCTCCATCTCTGGGGTGTACGGGTCTTTACATTGTTTGTGGAGGGGCTCCCGGGTCCTTGACTTCTTGGGGTCCCAGCCGTGGGTCTCCAGTGTTGCGGCCCTTCCGTTCTGAGAACTTCCTCTGAGCCAGGCCCCTCTTAAGACTGCTTTCCCCACCTTCTCCCATTGACACCTCACAGTTGCGTCCGGCCCACTTGCTGGGGCCTGTGTTCCTGAGGCGGGAGCTGAGGCTCGGGGGTGGGATGTTCCTTCCTGCGCCCAGGCCCCTGTACAGCCGCCAGCAGGGTGCCCGGGTAGTGTGGGGCAAGCGGCTGCTCCGTCTCAGGCTGCTTGGGGACTTTTCCGTGCAACCAGTGTGTGTGCTCTCGTATGTCTGTGGTTATGTGGCTGGACGTCTGTGTTGCATGTCTGTGTCAGTCTCTGAGGACAGCTGTGCACTGTGGAGCGACTTCATTGGCTTCTGTGTCTCGGGCGTGTGTGTGTGTGTGTGTGTGTGTGTGGTGGGGAAGGACTTAGGTTGGAGGGGCCTGGGAGGCCACTGGAGCCTCTTTTCTGCCTGTCGCCCCCTCCCTCCCTCCTGCCCCACCGCAGGGGAGGAATGAATGAAGTCGAATCTGATTTCCCCAGTCCCTGGGGGCTCGCCCACACTCTCAGGTTTGTTGTGGCATCCATCCCCACCCTGGGTACCTCTGGGGGGTGAGGGACACCAGCAGTGCCCTTTGTGTCTGTGCCCTATTGAGCCTGGCCAGGCGGGGAGGGGGGCACCCGAGCCTGGGGCTGCCACAGGAGCCGCCTGGCCTCCCTGGGGGCTTAGAGCACCTTGGGGTAAAGGAAGCACCATCTCTGCATTCAGCCACACTCTCTGAGCTGTGCCTCGCCCTGTGCTGGGCAGGGCTGGGGACACAGGGTGGCTGAGAGGGCCCCAGGCCCTGTCCTTTGGGAGGGGTCATCAGAGCATAATGGGGGCCCATTATGCTCCCCCATCCCAGCCCTGGAGAAGGAAAGTCTTAAACAGAGATAGTCAGACTGGCACATTTGCTCTGGGAAACCGTGCTCAGCATCCTCTGTCCTTTATTTGTTTCTTCCTTTATTCGTTCAGCAGCAACAACAACAGCAGTGCCAGTAATGATAACAGCAGCTAGCCTGTAGTAGTGAGGACCCACGCGGCGGCAGGCACTGTTCTAAGCGCTTTGCACGGGTCATCTGGTTCGATCGTCCAAACACTCCCAGGAGATAGGGACTATCATTACCCCCAGTTTGCAGATGAGGACACGGAGGCCCAGAGTCACTTGCTCACGGGCACACAGCTTGGCAGTGGTGGAGCGGGCACGAGCCTGGGCCGTCCGCTCTTACTCATCGGCTGCCTTCTGAGCCCCTGTCCAGCACACTCAGTGCAGAGGCCTGCTGAGGGGAGGATGGCGCTGATGTGGCCAGAACACGGAGAGCAGGCTGCTCGTCACTTCCCACATGGCCGACTCCAGGCCCCGCTCCCCAAGGCTCGGGTGGCCCTCGATCTGTGTCTTTTTATGGGCTTTCACCCATCGTGGGGAACGCGGATCTCTGGCGGCACACCCCCTGTATGATGTTCTTCTTGCTTCTGGCCAAAAGGTACCACCACTTCCTCCAATTCCCAGCCTAGGCTGTGTGGTGGGGAGGGCCTGGGGAAGTGGGCTCGCAGCCGGGCGCTCCTTGTGTTTGGAACACACACCAGGTTATTCACTAAATAGCCGGATTCAGTCTCTCAAGAGGCTCAGTTCCTTCACAGGCATCCAGGTCAGACTTCCAGGCAGTGTGGACAGGCCCTGGGGACTCCTGGCTGCCCTCCGCCCCACCTCCCTTCCCTGCTCCTCCTCAGGGTCCAGCCTCATCACTTTGGCGATGGCATCACTCATTCGTTGCACAGATATTTACCAGGTACCTGCTGTGTGCCAGGCCCTGCTCTAGCTGCCAGGGGGACGACAAGAATGAGACAGACAAAGGCCCCTGTTCCTGGGGAGCCCATACTCTGCTGGGGGGAGGGGAAGGAGGGGGGGACCAAGAGTCAACAGGTATATGATGCCAGGTGATAATAAATGCCACAGAGAAGTATAAAGCAGGGGTGCAAATTTTGTCAGGGTGTCAGGGAAGGCCTCTCAGGGGAGGTTTTCTTTGCACTGAGACCTGAAGATCAAGAAAGGGGAGCCATGCAGCTCTGGGCAGAGGGAACAGTGGGTGCAAAGGCCCTGAGGCTGGAAGAAGCTTGATGTGTCCAAGACTGAAAAGGAGGAGGCCAGCGTGGCTGGGGTGAAGTGCAGGGAGGAGATGGGGTCCCTTGGTGGCAGGGCCCAACTGCTGAGTCACAGTGGGGAGTTTCATCCAGGTGGGAAGCCCTGCAGAGTTTTGTTTAACATTTCTTCAGAATCCCTGCTAACCACAGCAGCCTTTCTGATCTTGGTTTTGGTCATCGGAAGTAGAGTTGTCTCTGTTCATGTTCCTGTCCCATAAACCTCTGAGGTCCTTTGTCTGTAGTAGAAGCTTTGGCTGGAGCCAGGGCTGCTGGGAAGCAGGAGGCTTAAGGAGGCAGTGACAGGCCTTCTCCGTGGGTCAGAGTCGACGCTTTTGTGCCCTGGCACTGGGCGGCCCTGGGCAGTGACTTCCCCTCTCTGGGCCTCAGTTTCCTAGTTTGGGAAACAGGAGGGAAGAGGACTCTCCACCCACACACCCAAGAACCACTGGGAGGGTTCACTGTGGCCTGGTCCGCGTGCCTGGTGCAGGCATAGGCCAGAGTCAGCGCTGAAACACGTGTGTCCCCTCCATCCACCCAAGCAGCCACTGAGGGGAGACCTGGGATCCAGCCTGTAACCAACCAGAGCGTTGCTCCTGCCTGCGCTGAGCCACCGACTTAGCAGGGAGACAGCAGACACAATCATAACCATATAACATGTTAGGTGATGCTAAGGGCTGGGAGAGAATGGACTGGATGCCAGGATGCCAGGCTCTGTAGGATGTGGCGATGGGCAAGACCAGACCAAGCCCCTGCCCCCATGGAGCTCACGCTCCAGCTGTTGCAAAAGGTGGTGTCAGTCCTCAGCAATCCTGCCGTCTCAACCTCTACAGGGTGCCCAGAACCTGCCTATTCCTTCCGCCTCCACAGGCTCCACGTGGTCCCGTCCACCCTCTTCTCCTGCTGGACTGTCGCATCCTCCTCCTCCCAGGTGTCCCTGCTCCTGCCCCCACACGCAGCCACCGGGAGCCTGTGAACGCCTGAGTCTGGCCACATCCCTCCCCTCCTCAGAACCTTCCTGTTGCTCTGTCTCACTCACGTAAAAGCAGGAGTCCTGGGGACTTCCATGGTGATCCAGTGGTTAAGACTTCGCCTTCCAGTGCAGAGGGTGCAGGTTTGATCCCTGGTCGATCCCTGGTCGGGGAGCTAAGATCTCACATGGCTCACAGCCAAAACACCAAAACGTAAAACCGAAGGAATATTTTAACAAATTCAATAAAGACTTTAAAAATGGCCCACATAGGGCTTCCCTGGTGGCGCAGTGGTTGAGAGTCCGCCTGCCGATGCAGGGGACACGGGTTCGTGCCCCGGTCCGGGAAGATCCCACATGCCGTGGAGCGGCTGGGCCCGTGAGCCATGCCTGCTGAGCCTGCGCGTCCGGAGCCTGTGCTCCGCAACGGGAGAGGCCACAGCAGTGAGAGGCCTGCGTACTGCAAAAAGAAAAAAAAAAAAAAAATGGTCCACATAAAAAAAAAAAAAATTAAAAAAAAAAGCCAGAGTCCTACCCATGGCCCACAGGTGCCTACACGGTCTGCCCTCCTCTCTCCTCTCGTCCACCCTGCCCCAGCCACTAGGCCTCTTCTCTGCTCTTTGACCACATCAAGCACGTTCCTGCCTCAGGACATTTGCACTGGCTGTTCCCACTGCCTGGGTGCTCCTCCTCCAGCTACCCACAGGGCTCCCTCTCCTCTCTCCACTCGGGTCCCTGCTCAAGTGTCACCTCCTCAGCAAGGCCCTCCCTGACCACTTCATTGAAAATTCCCACCTCCCGTCACCCTCCACACCCTCCTGATCCCTGCTGTATTTTTCTCCTCAGCACTTACCACCTGACTTACTAGCTATTTTTCTGATTTATCTCATTTATTGACTGTCTCCCTTCCTCTAGGATGTGAGCTCTGCAAAGCGCAGGGATATTCCTGACGCTCCTGGCCTCTGCTGTCGGCCCTGCCCCGGGCCTGGCAGAGATCAGTCTTCGGTAGGCATTGATGATTGGATAGAGGAGTGGGGGGCTGAGTGTGATGGATCATTTGTGGGTAGAGTAGGTGTTTGCCAAGGAGGGGGCTTGAGCACGTGTCAGTCCCAAAGCGTGAGGCGGGGTCTGGGGACAAGGTGCCAGAGAGTTCCTTGGTGGAACTAGGCTCAGGGCAGGAGGAGAATGGGGGGTGGGGGTGGGGGGACACGCAGGTGGGCAGCAAGAGCTGAGCAAAGGAAGTGAAGGAGGGACGGTGTGGGGTTTCGGGGGGCAGTGAGAGCCTGCCGTGGGCCGCCACGTTGAGACAGACTCCCCCTCCATCATCAGAGCACCGCCCAGGGAGGTAGGCGGTAAACTGAGGCAGGGAGGGGGCTTCTGGAGCTGGTGGGTGAAGATCATGGCAGAAGGGTGGGCGGGAACCAGCGGTGGAAGCGCTGAGTGCAGGCTGGGGCCAGTGAGCCCCTCTTCATCGCCCCCTTCCTGCTTTAGTTTCATTTTGGTGACTAGGAAGGGGTGGCCGTGGCCCCTGCCGCATCCTCTGCTCTGCCCCTGCGCCCTGGGGCCCTGGCTGAGTCAGCTCCCTCCACGGCCGGGGTGATGAGGGGGGCAGCTTTATTCAGGGCTGCTGGAGCAGGTGGAGGGCAGGAGTTCTCTACACGCGCACGCACACATATACGTGCACACGCACGCACACATACACGTGCACACGCACACATACTCCCTTGACCGTGTTACCACACTAGCAGATCTGGCTCTTCCACGTGCACTGATTTCCTTGGTGGGGAGAGTGGTGCCATTTTTGTCTCATGAAAGGTCTGATGGTAGAACACGTGAGCATAGGGGGTGACTGGAAAATATGAAGCTTTTGCTAGGACAGGTGGGAAACTGCCCGTCCCACGTGTGAAATAATTCAAAAGACTTTTTTTTTTATTGAAATAAACATTTTAGAGTAGGATGGAAATGTGCCTGCATTTGAGAGATCAAACACTGGGCTTCAGAGGCATCTATGCCCCGGCTGGTGGCTGCAGGCTGCACCCTGTCCTCCTTTGTTCCGTGTCGCTGGGGTCACTGCTTCACCCTCTGCCTCTGAGTTCCAGGGGTTTCTCTGCCAGAGTTTCACAGGTACTGCCTGGGCAGAGCCTGAGGTGTCCGAGCAGGGGTGTAGCATAGCGGGTACAGGCGAATGTGTTTGTTCACCAAGTGTTCCTTGAGTGCCTGGCACGCAGTGTTGTAGGCATTGGGGTACAGTGGGCAGCAAGACAGAGGACAGGCCCTGCCCTGGTGGAGCTGACATTCTGGTGGAAGAAGCAGACACTAAAGAATCTCACACACACAAACACATACACACACAGTATATGGTGAGTGCAATGAGGAAAAATGAAGCAAGGAAAGGGGCATAGAGGGTGGTAGGACAGGAACAGGGACATTTGTGTGCAGACGTGGGTCGAGGGAAGGAGGGAGGGAGCCATATGGAGATCATTGAGAAGAGAGTTCCAGCACGGGGGGTGGGGGTGGGGGTTGTAAGCTGCCAGTGCAAAGGCCCTGAGGTGGGGGCATGTCTGACGTTTGAAGAACAGTGAAGAGGCCAGAGTGGCTGGGGCAGAGTGATGGAGGGGCCGTGTGGGAGGAGAGCTGATGGGCAGATCTCTCAGGACCTCGTGGGCCACGGGGAGGAGTTTAAGGATGTCGACTCTGTAGTGGATCAGACTGTCTTCCAAGCCCACCTCTGCTTGGTGACCTTGGCAAGAGATTTCACCTTTGTGGGCCTCAGTTTCCACATCTGCAAAATGGGAGTGAGAATAGCATAGCCACTCCACCTAAGTGCCAGGGAGTTGGTGAGCTCAGCATTGGCATCTGCGCAGGGTCATGGGTCCCCCGTGGTGGTGGTGATGGTGGTGGTGGTAGGGGTGTGAGTACTGGGGCTGAGCCTCAGTAAACCACATTTGGTGGTGGGGACTGGTTCTTGGACAGCTTTTCTGCTGCAGACCGACAGGCCAAAGGCCCGTGGAAAAGGCGAGTAATTCCTTATTCCTGGGTGGGGGTGGTGGTGGTCGGAGCCCCACTTTGTGCTGCCTCCCACACTACCGCTGGGGGCCTGGGCAGGTCGGAGGAGCTGGGGACCCTCACCCCCAGGTGGGGTCAGGGTAGGAGAGGAAGAGCAAGGTCTGGGTGTGGATAGAGAGGGTGGGGAAGGAGGGAGGAAGGGTTGGAGCCCAGGACCATGATGGCAATGACAAAAACCGAAGCACCACCGCAGGACAGGTGGGTAAGAGCCTGGACTTTGGTCCTCGACTGCCTGGGTTCAAATTCTAGGTGCCCTGGACAAAGGATTTCCCCTCTCTGAGCCTCAGTCTCCCCACTCGTGAACTGGGGATGATGAGCGTGCCTATCTCACAGGTTAGCGGTGAGGATGGAATGCGATTAGACACAGAACACCAAGCAGGCCCAGGCACACACGAGTCTCCAAGGATGCACCTGCCGTAATTCTGAGAACTGGCGGGGCCCGGGCTCTGTGTTAGACAGGGCTGGAGTCTTGTGTCCACTCTGCTTCCCAAGCTGTGTGACCTGGGTAAGTGGGGTGCCCTCTCTGTGCCTCGTCTTCCTTGTCTGTAACACAAAGCCCAAAACGGCCCCTTTGTCTGGGGTCGGGCGTGCAGATTAAATGAGGGACTCCAGGTCAAGTGCTTAGGAGAGGGGCTGGCACGGTAGGTGCTCCATAAGTGTTGGCTGCTGCTGTGATGGTGACTGACAGCTGTGTGCGCTTGGCCTTGGGGCCAGGCCATCAGTGCCTGGGTTCTCTGTGACTCCTTACAAGAACTCCAGGAAGCAGGTACTGTCATGGTCCTCTTTTAACAGAAGAGGAAACTGAGGCACAGAGCAGCTGAGCTGCTAGCCCAGGGCCACGCAGTGAGCTCCCACAGTGGGTCAGCTCACCCACACTTCACAGGCAGAGAGAGCTGGGCTCTTGGCCCTGGGCTGACTCCTAAATTCTGGGCTTGCCTGGGAACCCCAGCGCCTCCTCTTTGCCCGCCCCCTCTGCTGCTGGCGCAGGCCCCTTTATATGTAGCAGCTCCTCTCCCTTCCCTCTGTGGCCCCCATAAAGTCAGGAGCTTGGGGACTTGGTGGGAAGGGGGGGTTCTGGTCGGGGGAGCCGGCAGTGCTTGGAGGTGCCCCAGGGTGGGGCTCCCGCCTGATCATTATAAACACGGTTGGTTCCTCTGTTTGTCCTGCCCTCCATGCAGCGCCCAGAGGGAAGGGCTGGCCCCAGGCAAATATCCGGAGGTGTGCCCATCTTTCCCCTTCCCCTGCAGGTCACACAGGCAGCTGGGGGCGGGGCCGGGGGCGGTGTGCAGAGGTGGCTGCCGCGTCTTCCAGGCTGCCTCCTGCCCACCCCGTCTGGATCCTGAGCCCCTCCCTCTCCTGGGTTTAGTGAGGGGTCCTGTGGCTAACCCTATTCGTGCAGAGGGCTTAGAGCTGACTTGGGGCCCGCAGGTCCTGGGCTAGGGGGCGGAGGATGGACAGGCAGAGTGAGAGAGGCCAAGGTGAGGAGTGAGGCTGGGCCCGGTGCCAAACGGGGGCAAATCTGGGAAGACAGTGCGGAGGTGGTGAGACATGGGGTACACATCTGGAGGGACAGAGCGGAGCGGGTAAGATGGGGGAAGGTCAGCCTGTAGGGATGAGGCTAGGAGCTGGAACTGGGAGAGAGTCGAGGGCAGAGAAACCTGGAGAGAGGAGAGGACAGGGTAGGTCAGGGCCTCTGGCAGGTGGGCCAGGAATGGAGGCCTGGGCGGGCGGGATAGGCAGCGTTCTGGGGGCTGGCATGCGGGAGCGCCGCTGAAGGGGCTCCTGGCTTGGGGGGTAGAGAGGGGGCTGGGGCAGAGGGCCCCTCCCCCTGGCCAGGCCTGTTCCACCCCAGAGCAGGCAGGGAGACTGGACCCCTGGGGGAGCGCCGGCGCTGGTCACCTGCTGGCCGGGAGGCCCAGGCCAGTTGAGGCAGGTTGGCTGCTGGGTCCCCACCCGCCTCCCACTGGGCGGCTCCTGCTGCCAAACCGGTTCCCCTGGATCGCTGCCCACTGATGTCCCTACCTCTGGCCTGGGGATGGCAGCCTCTTCGTCCTTACCTCACAGAGCTGCTCCGCGAAAGGAGCCGGGAGTGGAACCAGGGGCTGCAGGGGCCGCATCCCAGACACACGCAAGCATCCTCGCTAGGTCACGAGACTTACTGAGCTTGGGGCCGACCCTGTGCTGGGCACTGTGCCATGCTCTGGGGAGCCAGCCATGAACCAGACAGAAATCCCCACCCAGTGCATTTCCGCTAGTTCTTTGGGTCTTAGTTCACACGGACCCTCTTCTGGAAAACCTCCCTTATCCCCAGCCTGCCATCCCTCCAGGCTGGGTCTGGCGCTCTGTGACCCCAGCGCCGACCACTCTGGGCCGTCAGAGGCTGTCTCAGTCACCGCAGTATCCCTAGCACCAACCAGTGCAAGGCTGGCACAAAGGAGTGGGTTATTGCTGAATGAATGAACGAACGCATAATGGACAAATGATGTTTTCTTCCCACTTTACAGATGAGTAACCCGAAGCCCCAAGAGGAGACATCTCGTGCCCAAGGGCACTTCTAGCACAGCCAGCATCAAACCAGGTCTGTGGGACTCAGGGCCCGTGTGTGGGTTGGGGGGCAACACCTGGCCCCCTTCCCCAGACGTGGCTAGGAGTCATCCTAATCATCAGAAGAGCAAATGCCGACGGGGCCGTCCCTCCGTGTCCAGCCCTGCACCCAGCTCTGCTCGTATTAAGTCATTAATCCTCCCGGCAGCCCTGTGGGGGCTGATCCAAGGCACAGACAGGTTAAGTCACTTGCCCAAGGTCACACGTAGTAGGCGACAGAGAGAGATGTGCACTCTGGCCATCTGGCTCCCCTGCCCATCATTTCTGTGGTCCCCCTATGGGACACCACCATCACACATGTCCTCTTCAGCCCCTTTGGTTTTTAAATCAGCTTTTATTGAGCATTTACTCTGTGCTGGTACTGTTCTGAGTACAGGACTGGAGACCACAGGCCCTAAAGACAGGGACTGTTTGGTCTGTTAGTATCTGTTATGAAGTGGCTCTTTCCCCTCTCTGTGATCTTGGTGAGGAACTTCCCTCCTCTGAGCCTCAGTCTCCTCATCTGTAAAGTGGGCATATAGCAGTGAGGCTGCCTACAGGTCACGCATAGGACAGGGGCTTGGTAACCATTTGTTGAACAAGTAACCAAAGGTATGTGGTGCTTCCAGCCCAGAGTGCAGGCTGGCAAAGCAGGGATAGTGTCAGCGGCCTTTAGGAACCAGTCACTGAGCACATACTGTGTGCTGGGCATGACCGAGACAAGGGAGTGGGACGCCAGGAAACTGGGCAGGTGAGACCTGGCCTGGGGCACTGAAAGTCTAGTGATGGGGGTTGTAAACACTGAACTAGTAAACACAGACTGAGCAGCAGAATTTCCAGAAGTTAAACATGCTATGAAATGTGATGGAAGGACAGTGGGGAATGGGGACTCTTTTTCTTGGGATGTTCAGGAAAGGAGTCACCAACGACTCTGACACCTGAAGGAAGGGAGGGAGTGGACCATGTGTGTGGATACCGGGGAAGAGTATTCCCCACAGAGGGAACAGCCAGTGCAAGTCCCTGAGGTTTGGAAGCCAGTGTGAGTGACAGGGCGAGACGAGAGCAGAGGAATGATGGGGCGGGGCGGGGCCACGGGACGACTGAGCTTCTCCCCTGAGTGAGGTGGAGCCACAGGAGGGCTCTGAGCAAGGGGCCTGACTTGGCTGTTCACGGGGTCCCTTGGGCTGCATGTGGGGGACAGACTGGGGAGGGGGCGCGGGGGAGTGGGGAGACCAGGGAGGAGAGGAGGATGGATAGCACCAGGGCTGGGCCAGAGGATCGAGGAGAAATAGCAGGTTCTGGCGAGCCGCCCCCTCCCACAGGCCTGCCGGCAGGAGCCCAAATCTGCGCCCTCACCACGCTGAGAGCCTGGCGCCATGTTTGGGAAGAAGAAGAAGCGGGTTGAGATCTCGGCACCGTCTAACTTTGAGCACCGCGTGCACACGGGCTTCGACCAGCACGAGCAGAAGTTCACGGGGCTGCCCCGCCAGTGGCAGAGCCTGATCGAGGAGTCAGCTCGCCGGCCCAAGCCCCTCATCGACCCCGCCTGCATCACCTCCATCCAGCCTGGGGCCCCCAAGGTATGCTGGCGCCCACCACCGCCTCTCCTGACCCACGCCTACCCCCTCGGGGTGACCCCAGCCCTCAACCCCACACTTGACCCTGCGGCCAACACCTCCCCCTCCCTTGCTGACCTCCACACAGACGCGCCCCAATTCTCACCTTTCGCTCACCCCTCTACCCACTGATCCCTCACTTGGCCTCAACGCTGACCCCCCCTTACCTTGCTGAGAACCCTACACTGACCCTGACCCTCCGACAGTCCCCCACACCAGCCCCAAGTCGTGCTCCTGTCCTGGAGCCTCACGCCCTGAGGTCTGTGCTCCGCTCCCCAGCACCACAGACTTGTCCTGGGCCTTCACCAGGCTCCCATCTCAGGGCGAAGCACAGACTCGTTCCCTCATGGTGACTGCCCCAAGGGCTCAGGGCTGGGCTGGGGGAGCCCAGAGGGGGCTCCTGACCAGCCCCAGGGTCCAGGCCAGCTTCTTGGAGTTGGGGACACCGGAGCTGAGCCCTGAGGGCTGAGGACGAGGAGGAGTCATTGGGGCAAATGGTGGAGAGTCAGGGCTTTTAGTGGAGGAAACGGCCCACATGAAGCATTGGGGTTTTTTTGGTTTGGGTTTTTTCCCTGCCATCTGAGCAAAAGGGTGGAGTTGGGATTTGAATCAAGGTCCGTTTCCAAGGCCCATGTTCTTAACCCCTTTCCTGTCTCGGAGCACGGACTTTATCCGAAGGGCAGTGGGAACTGGGAAGGGCCACGGGAATGCAACCCGGGTTGTTCAGAGGGGTGGAGATGGGCAGGCTGGTCAGCAGGCTCAGCGCCCAGGGGCAGGCCCAGGGCTGACTCATCCTGCCCCGCCCCTCCCCCAGGGTCTCCAGCTGGCTGCCCACTGAGGCGTTCATGTGCCCCAGGCAGGGGGCTTTTGGATACTTTGAATTCTCTGCCAGTGCCTAAAAAAGCAAGAGACTTCACATCCAAATCTCTATTTCTGGCTTCTCCTGACAGATCGGCTGGGGCCACTGGAGGGGCAGCTGCCACCGCAGGCGGGGTGCCAGCTCTTCTGGGCCCTCAGGCCCCACCCAGCCCACCTCAGTTCCATCCCCTACCCGGCCCTGTGGCTGCTTGTCTGCTGGTGATGCCCGCACTAGGGCGCTTCCTAAAATCTAGCCCCTGCTCGGCCTGCCAGCCACAAGCCCTACCTGGGACTATGTTATCCAGGAGGAAGGGGCACCTTAAGTCACACAAAGGTGCCACACAGGCTGGCACTCTCCTGGGGCCCCTGTAGGCGCTCGTCTTTGCTGCCCTAGGCTGGGAAACTCCCTAGTCCTCCCAGACCCTCCCCCAACCCCCAGGGACTTCTCAACCTCTTTTTCCAGCACCAACGCCTGACCAGGTGTCTCCCTTGCTTGGCTGGGCCCCTGGGCAAGGCCAGGCCTCCAGGCTGGCAGCCAGGCCCAGGAGAGGCAGGGGGCAGGGGCTGGCCCCACAGGGGTACGGTGGCCTGTAGGTGGGTTTTGTGGGATCTGTGTTTTCTGCACATTTGAGGTGGTTCTGGCTTTAGGATGTCTGGCAGCCCATGTCCCTGCCTGCCAGTGATTGACAGCACAGGGCTGAGGGGCATGGGTTCTGCTCCCCTCAGCCTCCTCCCAGCCTGCCTGCCTTACTCACTCACTCATGGGTTCAGCAAATGCTTATTGAGCACCTTCTGCATACCAGCCACCGTTCTAGGTGCTATGGATGCAGCCAGAACAGAAACAGACAGGAGGAAACCGTGGCCTCCCTCGCGATCATTGCACTGGGGCAGCAGGCCATGGACAGCTGTACGCATGCTTTATGTCAGCTGGTTTTAAGTGCTCTAGAGAAAAGGAAAGCAGGGGAGGGGGATAGGGAGTGTTAGGGGCTGGCGTTTCAGACTACGGGTGGTCAGCGAAAGCCTCCAGCAAAGACCTGAAAGGGGGGTGTGCTGGGGAGGGGAGCTCAGGGCAAACTTGGGGGAAGACGTTCCAGGCGGCGTGAACAGCCAGTGCCTGAGGTTGGAGTGTGTCCGGTGTGTTTTAGGAGCAGTTAGGAGGCCCATGTGGCTGGAGCTGAGTCAGGGGCAGGGGGAACCCTGGAGGCTGTGACCTGAATCAGGATGGTGGCCATGGCGGGTGAGGGTGGATTCAGGACAGGCTTTACACAGGCATTCGCATTTGCCAGCCTTGCTCCTGGGGCACTCCTGCCCTCTACTTTGGGCCCAAACTTTTCTGACTCTCGCTTTAACCCACCCGCAGCCTCCAGAGGCACAGAGAGCATGGTTTGGAGTTAACAGCCCTGGCGGGCTGCAGGGGAGGAAGTGCCGAGCTGGGCCCTGGCCCCAGCATCCTGTAGTTTGCAGCTCTCCAGGGCTGATGACGGGGTGGCGTGGTCTCTGCCCTTCCTCCCCTGCACCCCACAGGGCAGGGACCGCCCCCCAGTCTGGAGAGCAAGAAAAAGCCGGGTGCATCCCGCCGGGGGGGCGACAGCCTGACCAGTGGGCAGGCTCTCCTCCTGCTCTCCTCCTGCCACCCATGGCCAGGTGCTGGGGGAGGGGCAGCAGGGGCCTCCCTGCTCCTGCGCGCCCCCCGCCCCGCCCTGTCATCACCCATGGCATTTCTTCATTCCGCCTCTGTCTTGTCTCTGTGTGTGTTGTGTTGTCCTGTCCTCGCGTGTCGGATACACGTCCTGTGTCCCCCTCCTCCTTGCCCGGCCCCCACCCCGCCATTGCCCCGGACCCCAGACCATCGTGAGGGGCAGCAAAGGCGCCAAGGATGGGGCCCTCACGCTGCTGCTCGACGAGTTTGAGAACATGTCGGTGACGCGCTCCAACTCCCTGCGGAGAGACAGCCCGCCGCCACCCGCCCGTGCCCGCCAGGAAAACGGGATTCCCGTGGAGCAGGCCGCCACGGCCAGAGGGGGCCCAGAGAAGGCGGGCGGTCAAGGCCGGGTCGCTGGTCGCAGCGAGGCGGGTGGCAGCAGTGGAGACAGGAGGCGGGTGGGGCCGGACAAGAGGCCCAAGTCTTCCAGGGAGGGCTCAGGGGGGCCCCAGGAGTCCTCCCGGGACAAGCGCCCCCTCTCTGGGCCCAACGTCGGCACCCCCCACCAGCCTGTCAGTCTGGCCAGCGGGGCGAAAGTGGCAGCTGGCCGGCCCTTTAACACGTACCCGCGGGCCGACACGGACCACCCATCCCGGGGCACCCAGGTAACTGCTCCCCCTGCCCCAGGACCGCCCCACTGTCCCCTTACCCGGAGCTTCCCCGTTGCCACCCACCGACTCCAACCCGTGCCCAGCCCACCGTCCATCTGCATCCTGACCACCATGTGTCTGTCCCACAGCCGGGGTCTCTGTCCCTCTGGCCCCTCCACTGACAGCCGCCTCTCTTTTCTGTTGCAGGGGGAGCCTCACAACGTGGCCCCCAATGGGCCATCGGTGGGGGGCCTGGCCATCCCCCAGTCCTCCTCCGCCTCCCGGCCCCCCGTTCGAGCCCACGGCCCCCCCAGCCCTGGAGTGCTGGGCCCCCACGCCTCCGAGCCCCAGCTGGCCCCTCCAACCCGCACCCTCACTGCACCCCCTGCACCCCCTGCCCCCGGACCCCCCGGACCCCGCTCGCCACAGCGGGAACCCCAGCGAGTGTCCCACGAGCAGTTCCGGGCTGCCCTGCAACTGGTGGTGGACCCCGGCGACCCTCGCTCCTACCTGGACAACTTCATCAAGATCGGCGAGGGCTCCACGGGCATCGTGTGCATCGCCACCGTGCGCAGCTCGGGCAGGCTGGTGGCCGTCAAGAAGATGGACCTGCGCAAGCAGCAGAGGCGCGAGCTGCTCTTCAATGAGGTGGGCCCGCTGCCCCTGCCCCCGCCCTTCACCTCTCCTCCTGGGGCTCCTCCGCCCCGTGGTTTTTGAGGGCATGTAGGGGTGAGGAGGGGAGAGGGCCTTTGGGGATGGGGTTCCCCAGGGCTGGGTTCTGGGCCCGGCTCCTGTCCTCACGCGTCACACCTCCCCAGGCTGTCTTCTCTGTCCCCACGGCCACGGCTGTCCTGTTCCTGGCTAGGCCCCGAGCCCCAGCTCCAGGCTCCCTCAGCCCCCTGAGCCCCACCCTCTGCGTGCCTTCCAGGCCCCTCATACCCACCAAGTCCCATTTTGGCCCCGAAACATGTACTCCAAACCTGCCTCTTCTGGTTCCCTGTCTCAGAGAGGCCCCGCCACTCCTGTCCCCAGGCCAGAGTGCTGGACCTCCCTGGCCCCCACCCCGGCTTGTCAGCCCTGAGCCCTTTCACTCCTTCCCCCATTTGCTGCTCGGCCCTGCCCCCTGGGCATTCCGCACACCGCAGCCAAAGGGCTGTCACACACCCCTTTACTACCCTTTGCAGCGCCCCCTGGTGCCCTCAAGACAAAGGCCTGGCCTCTTGGCCGTGCATCTGAGATCCGCCCCCATCTAGGCCTCGCTTCTGTCTGACCTCAGGCTTTGGCCCTTGGGGGGCTCATTACCAGTGAGCGTGTTGCAAAGGCAGACCCCTGGCTCCTTCCCGAGAGGAATCTGTTGGGAGCAGCCCCCGGCCTCTGATGCAGGAGTCCCAGGAGGATGTCACATCCCGGGTCGTCCGACTCTAGCTCTTGCCTCCTGACCTCTCCACACTCAGCTTTGCCCCAGTGTAACGTGGCCCCTGTGAGCATCGTGTTCCCCCAGCTCCGTGAGGCTTTGCCTTGCTAGGCCTTCCTGCCCCTGAAATCTCTTCCCCCACCCCCCACCACCGCCTTTTATCTGACCTGCCTAGTACCTGCTTGGCCTTCTGGTCTCAGCCCTGTGCTTAGACGCCCTTGTCCCAGCTCCCTCTCCCAACACCAGCCTGGCCATCAGCACCACTCGCGGCCCAGCTCAGGGCTGGTCAGAGACCAGCGTCAGAAGTGTGGGGTGTGTGCGGGGCGGGAGCACCCCTGGAATAGAGTGCAGACGTCAGGCCCACGCTGCCTTTGAGGTCTCTTGACTTTGGCCGTGGGAGGACAGCCCAGGGGGACCCCGATGAGCAGGAGTCGGACCCGCAGTGTGGCAGGGCCCACACCCAGGCTGAGAGGGAGGCGGGAGGGCTCCGGTGGCAGGGGCTGGCGGTCCTCCCTCCGCCACGCCGACCCGGCCTCCCACGCCCAGGTGGTGATCATGAGGGACTACCAGCATGAGAACGTGGTGGAGATGTACAACAGCTACCTGGTCGGGGACGAGCTCTGGGTGGTGATGGAGTTCCTGGAGGGAGGCGCCCTCACCGACATCGTCACCCACACCAGGTACTGCTGGACAGCTGGACCCTGTGACAGCCGGCCTGCTGTCTCCCCCGGCTCCCCAGGGTGGACCTGGGTCCCCTCAGACCTCTCCCACGATAGGACTGGCCCCCTCCAGACCCCTTGGGGTGGGGCCGTGTCTCAGAGCCAACGGGCTCTGTCCCCATCCGGCCCCCAGGGTGGCGCCATGTCCCCCTCAAAGCCCAGGGCAGTGTTGTGTCCCCCTTAAACCCCAGGGCGGGGCCCTGTCTGTCCCCGTCACTCACCCACCCACCCCCGCAGGATGAACGAGGAGCAGATCGCCGCCGTGTGCCTGGCCGTGCTGCAGGCCTTGTCCGTGCTCCACGCCCAGGGGGTCATCCACCGGGACATCAAGAGCGACTCCATCTTGCTGACCCACGATGGCAGGGTGAGGAACGGGGTGGCTTGGCCTTCCCCCGCCTCTGCCCAGCTCTCCCTCCGCTGGTAGGGGGCGCTCTGACCCCCGCGTTCAGTCTCATGAGGAGCAGTAAGTTCCTTCGTTCCTCGTGCAGCAGTCCAGAGTCGGGGGTCCACGCGAGTGGGGCCTCTGCCCCTGCGGTCAGGGGCTCAGGCTGGCGGGGGCTCTGCCGTCGTCACAGGCCGTTGGGAACTGTAGTCTAGCCCTGGGCCCAGAGAGGGGAGACTCCATTTGGGTGACCAGCCTCAGCTCTCGGCCACGTGAGAACCTGCTGCTAGCCTGGCATCCAGGCGTGGGCTGTGGACTCCAGTCCTGCCTCCCGTCTTCTGGACTGAAGTTCTGAGTCTGAGGTCCATGGATGAGCCTCACAATGACCAGAACCTGCATTTATATTCCAAGAGTGAACATGATTTTCAGTAGGAGGGGGCCCTTGACTTTCACCAAATTCTTGTTGGTGGTTTGCCCGCCCTCCCCCAGGAAAATTAAGCCAGTCAGCAGAGGCGGGGGGTGGGGGGAAGGCTCAGTTTCACCGGGAGTCTCCGTTGGGGTCCACAAACACCTAAAGATGTCTGCAGATGTGTTTGGGGGACTGTGTGAGCATGCTCTCTGGGGGTAGGAGGATCCATAGACATCCTCAAGAGTCCGAATAGGGCCCACGGTTCCAAAAAAGGTATAAATCCTTGGTCTGGGGACGTAGCTGTTGCAGAGGCAGGCTGTGTCCCCTTGTACCCACCTTGGACAGGGTTGCATCCCTCTCACACCTGCCAGCTGAAGGTGTGCTTCCTGCCGGGAAGCAGGGGCCCAGGGCACAGCATTGGGAGCCAGCCCCAGTCTGAGCCCCCGCCCAGCCTTTGGTACCCCTGGGACTCGGGCCACTTCCCCCGAGAGCCCCAGCACAGACCCTGTCACGGAGGCAGATGGTGCGACCTTGGGCAGGTGACACGGCTGAGGGCCCCAGCCAGGAGACGGCAGAGCTCCCCAGAGGCTCTAACCTCTGGGCAGCATCGTGGAGACCCAGGCGCGTCTGAGGCCGAGGGATCAAATAGGAAATGCCTCTGCTCAACCTGCCCCCACCAGCACCTCTGACCCTACTGCCTACGTCCTACTGCAGGTGAAGCTGTCGGACTTTGGGTTCTGTGCCCAGGTGAGCAAGGAGGTGCCGCGGAGGAAGTCCCTGGTCGGCACACCCTACTGGATGGCCCCGGAGCTCATCTCCCGCCTCCCCTACGGGCCAGAGGTGAGTCAGAGGCGGCCGGTCATCCCACTCTCGGCGCTGGTTTATGCTGTGACAGTCCGGAACAGCCAGAGTGCTGGGGGTGAGGGGGCTCGGTCCCTGGGGTCAGTTTGGGGGAGAAGTAGGCATGCCTGTGTGCACTCGTTGCTGACTGGGTTCTAGTTTGGAGCCAGGCCAGTGCTTAGCAATGGGAACAGAATGCTGAGCAGAAGTGGCCCTGGCCCTGGCCCTGGCCCTGCCTGTCAGCCTGGGGCAGAGGCCACAAACTGGCCGATGTGCTCTGAAGATGCTCTTGCAAGCATTTTAAAAAGAGAGCTCTCACGTGAAAGTCTGAATTTTATCCTCTGTCAGAAAACCAAGAGCTCTGGCCACGTGGAGGCCAAATTCCCACACGGCAACAGTCAGCAGGTGCTGAGGGGCTGCTCCACATTAGAAAGTGCAGGGGTGCCTTCGTCCTGGCCATAGTCCCCACCCATCTCTATTGCCTACACTGACCTGCTTCACTCCCTGCCGTTACCTGCCTGGTCTTTGAGCTGTGGCCTGTGGCCCTGAGGATTCCTCCACAGTCAGTCAACAAGGCTTGACCCAGGGCCTGGCCAAGGTACCCTTGGAAGCATATCTTGGGGGAACCTCAGGCAGGAGTGGGATCACACTGGGAGGGGAGGCTGGGAGGAGATTCTGAGGGACCGTCTCAGTCAGGACTGCCTGTGAGTGACAAAACCATCTCAAACGGATTTAGCAAAATGGAAAGCTGTGGGTCCCTAGAATTTTCCCCTTGTAGTCTTCAGTCAGGCAGGTGCTCCCCTGGTCAGAGCAGACATGACCCTGGCAACTCGAGGACACATCTCCCTGCCTATGAGCCCTACTGTTTTCCTGAATATTTTGGTTGAAGTCTCAGGGTTGACTGTGACTGGCTCAGCTTGGGTCCTGTGCCCGCTCCTGAACCAGTTACTGTGTCCGGACTCTTGCTGATGAGGCTACCTGGTCATGCTCCATGGACTGAAGTCGGGGAGAGGGGGTTCTCCAGAGGAGCCCAGGGGGAGGAGGGGGGTTAGCAAAAAAGAAGGGGGTAGATGCTGGGTGGGCAGAACCCTTCAGAGGGCTCCCTGGGTGAGGAGTGCATAGGGTCCGGCAGGCTGGGTATCAGCGAGGGTGTTCAGGGCCCAAGGATTCCAGGAGCGAAGAGGCAAAGACAGAAGCAGGGCCATCCCTCTGTGGGTGTCCCTCGAGCACTGGCCGTGCCTGCACAGCTCAGCCCTGCTGCCCCATCCCCACCGCAGGTGGACATCTGGTCTCTGGGGGTGATGGTGATCGAGATGGTGGATGGGGAGCCCCCCTACTTCAATGAGCCACCCCTCAAAGCCATGAAGATGATTCGGGACAACCTGCCACCCCGACTGAAGAACCTGCACAAGGTGGGCCCCTCCCGCAGGCGGCAGGCAGGTGGGGGTGGGGGGACAGGGCTCCACCCAGCCCCGAGCCCAAGCAGAGCGCTGGGTGCGGGCCGCACTGGGGTGTGGATGGCTCCCTCCCAAGGTGGCGCTTGCTGTGTGCTGGGTCACCCCTGTGTCCCCCAGGCCTCGAGTGTCTGTGTAAGCTCTGTGCCCTCACCACCCCACATCCTAGAGGTTGTGCTTAGGCTGGCCTGGCTAGACTCACACAGCATAGCCAGGTCCAGGAGAGGGGCCTTCGTGGTGGAGGAATTGCCTGGTGAGAAAGGGGCGCCTCCAGGGCCCAGTTGCTGCCAGGGTCCTGCCGAACCTTGGAAATGGGGAGGGAATGAGCCCCTGGGGCCAAGCTCCTGGGACCTCTTTGCCCTCTCCTTAGGCAGTAGATGTCAGCCCATTTGACAGAGGAGGAAACTGAGGCCCCACAGCGAGTGAGCAGTGGAGCTGGCTCTCAGACCCCCTGACCCTCTCGTCCTCCTCCTGACAGGTGTCGCCATCCCTGAAGGGCTTCCTGGACCGCCTGCTGGTGCGTGACCCGGCACAGCGGGCCACGGCGGCTGAGCTGCTCAAGCACCCATTCCTGGCCAAAGCGGGCCCGCCCGCCAGCATCGTGCCCCTCATGCGCCAGAACCGCACCAGATGAGGCCCAGCGCCTTGACCCTGAACCAAAGAGCCCCTTGGGTCACCCCTGCCCTGCCAGAGGCCAGTGGAGGGCCGGCCCCTGCCCCTCCCAGCCCAGGAGACACTCTGTATGGCACTGCCCTCCTTGCTGGGGGGTGTGCGGGACCCTACTACTGAACTGCCGTTTTGATTTTGTGACTTTTAAAAAAACGCAGGGACTTGTGGGAGCACACGAGGCTCCCAGGACCCGCCAACCCTCTGGGACAGGCCCGCCCCAGTGTTGTCCTGTCTCCAAGAAGGACGGGCGGCCTTCCCATCACTGGAAATCTGCAGTGGGGGCCGCCAGGGGTGGAGACAACACTACGAAAGAGGTGTGTGTGCGTGTGTGTGTGTGTGTGTGCGCGCGCGCACGTGTGTGTGTGTATACACGCATGTGTGCATGTAGAAGGTCCAGCTCCTCTGTCCTCCAGCCTGCGAGTGCGTGTCTCTGAGACCTCGCCTGATCCACAGCCCCTCCCCCCTGAGCCATTGCGGGGGTTGATCATGAATGTCTGAAGAGTGGCCTTTTCCCTTTGCCCCCCACCCCTCTCTGTGGCTGGATGCAGGGACGGGGTTCAGGGCTTCCCACCCACCCCCAGCCTCTGCAGAACATGACTACTGCACCTGGAACAGCCTCCTCTTTTCTAGAAGTCTATTTATATTGTCATTTTATAACACTCTAGCCCCCATCTGGGGACGGATGGTCCCTGTCCCGCGGGGTGGCACCAGGGACAGGACCACTGCTTGAAGAATCAGGTTCCTGCCCCCTCAGCGCAGCCCCGCCCGCCCCTCCCTCAACTTAGTTTTACAATTAAACCAGTTTCTTGTTTTGTGTGTGTGCAGTGTGCATAGAGGCCCCCCAACCCCCGTCCAGGCCGTCTTGGGGGGAGAATTGATGGGGAGGGGCTCTAGGGTTGGGAGGGAGGCCTGGCTGACCCCAGGATTCCAGCCCAGTTCAGGGCCAGGGCCGTGTCTGTGGGTGGGTGGGAGTTCCCGGTCCAAGCAGCCAGTTACAGGGCTGGATTGATGCCCCACAGGCCTGGAAGCGGCCAGTTTACCAGTCCATGTGCCATGATGACCAGTTTGCCAAATCTGCAGTTTGCTGGAAGCCTATTTTAAAGGTGGTCTGGAGTGCGTTCAGTGGGTAGGAACTGATCCTTGGTCAGCTGATGTTAGGAAACTGGTCAACAGGCAGATGGGCTGCTGGGGCATCGGCTAAGACAGATGGACCTGGAGCTGCCAGCCTCAGAAATATTCCACTGGCCATGTCCTGCCCTCCAGGCTGAGGCTGGGTCTCAGGGAGAGGAGAAAATCCGGCCGGCAGGAGACGGCACTGCTTCTGCATTTTGGGCAGTGACTGCCCCAGGCCAGTGTGGGCTCGGCGTGTGTCCTTCCCAGCACCCTGGGAGGTGTCAGGGCAGCAGCAGCCTCCTGGGGACACTGAGAGACCAAGGAGGGGACCCCCTTCCCAGAGCCCTCCGGAGTCCCCGGCATCAGGGACCTCAGTCTGGTTTGTGGGCTGGAAGTGTGTGGAGAGGAGCCAGAGAATCCGACCTAGTCCTGCCTCGTCCCCATTGTCAGCCCCCACCCCACAGCACCCCTCTCCACAGGCCCTGAGTCCCCCAGGGATCCGGGCACTGTTTCTGTGACAGCCTGGCCAAGTACACACATGATCTAGATGGATAAACACAGATTTAAAGCATAGTGCAGGACGTCCCTGGTGGCGCAGTGGTTAAGAATCTGCCTGCCAATGCAGGGGACACAGGTTTGAGCCCTGGTCCGGGAAGATGCCACATGCCGCGGAGCAACTAAGCAGGTGCGCCACGACTACTGAGCCTGCGCTCTAGAGCCCGTGCTCTGCAGCAAGAGAAGCCACCGCAGTGAGAAGCCTCATTCTGATGCCCCCTCAAGTTTGAGAACCACTGAGATCTATAGTTGCTCTCAGTAAGAGGCCAAGGAGTGGGGGACTCAGTCCTGCCCAGTTAGCAAGGTCCCAGCTTCCTTCCATCTTGCTGCTCCTCCATCCTAGGATTGTTACCTCTCCCACGTGAATAGGAGGACACACCCCTTCCTTTTAAAGGATGTGACCCCAAAGCTTTCACCATTGCCTCTTTGGCCTGAGCTTAGTCACGTGGCCACACCCAGCAGCAAAGGAGGTTGGGAAATGTAGTCTTTATTCTGGGCGACTCTGTGTCTACTTAAAACTTCTATTACTGGGACTTCCTTGGCGGTCCAGTGGTTAAGACTCCACGCTCCCAATGCAGGGGACACGGGTTCGATCCCTGGTCGGGGAACTAATATCCCACATGCTGCATGGAAAAGCCACAAAAACAAAAAAACACTTACGTAGAATCGTGATCCTCCATCCCTGCTATTCACTACATTCGCCAGGCTTCACCCCAGAGAACCCAGAGGCAGGCCCAAGTGTATGCAGGAGCAAATTGATGGGGGAAATAGATTGTTTAATAATAGTGTTGAGGAAATTGGTTCATTTTATGAAACAGAAAAAGAAAACAATCCCTACAGAATACAATGAAAGGGAACCCGAGATCAGTGCTGTGCAGGACAGTAGCCACTAGCCACATGTGCCTATTTACTTTTAAATTAAATGAAATAAAATTAAGCATTTGGTCCCACAGTTGCACTAGCCACGTTTCACACGTTCAATTGCTGCTTCTGGCCAGCGGCTGAGGATTAGACAGTAGAAATACGAAAACCTTCTATTATCTCAGTTCTGTTTTGACAGTGTTTTTCTCTAGCTGGATTAAATATCACCGTGGGGACTTCCCTGGTGGTCCAGTGGTCAAGAATCCGCCTTCCAATGCAGGGGACGTGGGTTTGTTCCATGATCGGGGTACTAAGATCCCACATGCCACGGGGCAACTAAGCCTGCACGCCGCAACTTAAGGTCCCGTATGCTGCAATGAAGATCCCGCGTGCCGCAACTAAGACCCGACACAGCCAAATAAATAAATAAACAAATATTAAAAAAAAAAAAAAAGCCGTGAAAGGTAAACTATACAGTTGATAGAGGAAAATAATTGATGAGCTAGGGGCAGAGAAGGACTTATGAAAACTCCCCCAAAGAAACAAATTATGAAGAAAAAAATCAATTTGATTATACCAAATTAAAAGGCCAACAGGGATGTGCGCAGGTGCTCAAACCCATTAGTAATCAGAGAAAAGCAAATTCAGCGATGAGCTGTCATATTAACAGTACAAATCTGGTAAAAATTAAAGTCTGGCTTAGTCAGATGAAGGGCTGCACATACGTATCTCTCAGTAATTCCGCTCCTGGGTGACTTCCCAAAGAAATTCTCCCTCTGGACCATGCAGTATTTATGCAGGATCTGAGGGTGGAAGGCAAGGGCTCCTGTGAAGCCATCAGGAGCCAGGTACCAAGTGTGCCCATGGGAATGTGGAGCCAAGCCAACCAAGTCTGTAAATCAAAACTGGTGGATGTAAAAGAATAGTCCTCATTTGGCAAGACCAAAAAAAGAGACTCATTTACGGAACAGAATGGCTCGCAGTGAGGAGAATGGAAGAAGGAGTGGGCTAAAGGGAAAGAATGAGAGAGGGGTCTTGGGAGGAATAAAGGCCTTGAAGGCCATGCTGAAGGTCTGTTCTGTGAGCAAAGGGCAACCCCCTTTGGTGCGGATTGGAGTCTGGTCATAGGTATATAAAATGAGAATTATCCAGGCAATTCTAACATGCAGCCAGGATTGAGAATGGCAGTTTATCTGCCACAGTAAGTCACTGGTGACCTCAAACTCGTGCCTGCCTCCTGCCAACGCCCCACAACGAGAAGGGCCCTGGAATCATCTCACACCTTCCCACATTTCACAGATGTGGAGACTGAGGTCCATGGAGGGGAAGGGCCTGCCCAGGGTCACACATCCTACGAGGGCCAGGCCTGAAGTCCGGGGTCCCTCACTGGCTTTCTGAGCCAGGCCTCAGGCTGGGCTGTGGGGCTGCAACAGTGAGCAGGACAGATCTGGTCCAGGAGGCTCCAACTCTGATGCCCCAGGGCCAGGCAGGTGACACTGGGGACTGGGGAAGTGGCCACACACACGCCCCTTCGAAGGTCAGTCACTTCTCAGGGCTCCTTGGCCTTGCGGGGGTTTGGTCCAATGATGCAAAATGTTCTGATTTTCCTCAAGAGATCCTCATTTTCATGTGAAAGCTCTTGAATCTCAAAGGTAGGCAACTTATGAAAAACATTTAACAATATCATGTGGGCCAAGCAAAATCAAGGGAATAGTTAACATTCATCAAAACCTTACTGTGTCCAGCGCTTTGCTGAGCTCCTACTTTTACCTCATTTAATCCTATAGTGGGTTAGTGTCCCCTCCCCACCCCCACCCCCCCAAAAAAACCAGACGTGTCCCCGTGGAACCTGTAACTGACCTTATTTGGAAAAAGGGTCTTTGCAGATGTGATTAAGGACCTTGAGGTGAGGTCATCCTGGCTTATCTGGGTGGGCCCTAAATCCAGTGACAAATGTCCTTATAAGAGAAAAGCAGAGGTAGACTTGACACCCAGAGAAGACCTTGTGAAGACAGGCAGAGATTAGAGTCCTGTGGCCACGAGCAAAACCGTACTGGGAGCCACTAGAAGCAGGAAGAGGCAAAGAAATCTTCTCCCTCTAACGCTCTAGAGGGAGCAAGTCCTTGCTGACACCTTGATTGCAGACTTCGGCTTCCAGAACTGTGAGAGAATACATTTCTGCTGTTTTAAGCAACCCAGTGTGTGACAATTCATTATGGCAGCCCCAGGAAACTAACACAACCCTCCTAGCAGCCCTCCGAGGAAGTACCTTCCTTGTCCCATTTTATAGCTGGGAGACTGAGGAACAGAGACTTGAAGTCACCAGCCTGAGGTCACACAGCAAGAAAGTGGTAGAGGCAGGGTTCAAAGCCATCACCATGCCACAGCCTCCTGAAGACTGAGCAGGACCTCCCTTTACAACCACACCTGAGGGACCACAGGTCTCAACAGGAAAGGGTCAACCTCTGTCTTCCAGGGCCACCAGTCAACTCAACTAGGCCAGACCCCAAAAAAGGAGACTCCGGAAGAGAGATGGCCACTCCAGGAGAAGACTGAGAGGTGTTAGACCTAGGGGGACAAAATGGGGCAGCAAATAGGGTCCTGGCCTGTCATTTGGGGAGGTCAGGACCCCTCACAGCCTTTCCCCGGATGACCAAAGGCATCTACAGAAGTTTGGGGACCACTGGATTAAACAGAGCTAAACTCTCTGTCCCTTTCTTCCTCCATCCCTGTCTTCCCCACAGCTTTATCCCCGACTTTCTGTCTCCCTCTGTCTTTCTTATTCTATCATTTAATCTTATTTAGTGTTTGAACAGGTAACTGAAGCCCATGGCACAAAATATAGAAGATTCCAAAGGGAATAAATTGCAAAGTCAACCTCCCTTCCTCTGCATCCCCAGCCTCTCGGTCCCCGTCCCCAGAGCCAGCCACTGATGCAAGTTTCTTGTATCTGCTTTCAGAAATGTATGCATATACCAGGAAATACCTACGTGCATATACTGATATATGTTCCACTTTGCGCAAATGTTAGCATACTGTACACATCCTTCTACACCTTGTTTTTTTGCGACCTAACAATGTATTCTAGTGGTTGATCCCAGTTGGTACATAAAAAGCAGCCTCGCTCCTGTTAATGGCTGGGTAGTATTCCGTGACGCATATGAACCTTGATTCACTGAAACAGCCTCTGTGGATGGATGAATTCAGGACGTTCAGCCTGCGGCTGTTTGCTGTTCTAAACAATGTCACAGGAGAGACCTCGCACGTACTTTCTATTTGGCAAATTTATGTGGTGTGCGCACGCCTCGTCTCCCCTGCCTGCCCCTGGACTCCCACCTGCCCTCTGTCCCAGGTAATGTTTTGTGGGTATCTCTGACCCTCTGGATCCTTCCCTGGATCTGATCAACTCCATCCCAGTCCCCATAAGCATCTCTCTTTTTGTCTGCCTGCTTCAGCCTCTCTAGATCTCTCTACCTCTCTTTCCTTCTGTCTTCATCTTCATCACTCTGTCTCGATGTCTCTTTGTTTTCCTCCTTACCAGCGTCCCTCCTCCGCCTCCTCTCCTCCCACCCCTTCTCATTTCCTTCCACCCCAACTCATCCCCACCTCTCTGTCGCCCCCTACAGGATGAAGCTGGCTCAACACATATCCCCTCCTCAGAGCCCAGTGGTTTATATTTGGGGGATGCGGCACCCAACCTAGCACACCTTTCTCCCACCCTCACCCCACACCTGACCTGGCTGGGCTCTCCCATCCCCTGCAGCCCTGGTGGAGAAGCCACCATCTGCTCCTCCAAGCCCTGATGCCCGCCCTCCAGGACATCCCCCCCCTTTCTTTCTCTGTACCAGCAGGACTGGGCCCTGGGATGCGCCGATGCTCCCGGGGGTGATACTGGTTTTGCAGCAGGAGCCGTGGGAGCTAGACTTGCGCAGGTTGGATGTGGTTCTTGGGCTGGACAGAGCTTCATCCTCCTGTTCGGGACCGGCCTTCTCGCCCTCCCTGCTCAGCACATAGAGCAACCAGTCAGTGTCAACCCTGAGCTGAGGACAAATAATAAACAAACCCACCCAAGGCCCTGCCCCGGTGAGGTTGACATTCTCACTGGGTGACACAGTTCATGACCAAGTGAACATACCCATGTACTCACAGGTATTTACAAACCACACTCAGTTCAAGAAAGAAAGAACAGGGTGTGGCAGGGGGTGGAAAATTGACCTGGTTGGGGAGGGCCCAAGTTGCTTTATATGAACCAATAGGGAACAATTACGGAGATGTATTGTTAGGTAGAATGAAGCAGGAAGGGTGTGTGCCTTATGAAGAGATGACATTTGAATGGAGATGAAGGCATCCACTGGAGGCGTGGAGTGGAAAGCCTTGTAGGCAGAAGGGGCAGCATGTGCAAAGGTCCTGAGGTGAGAAGGAAGTTGGAGGATCAAGGCCCACAAAAATATGGGACTCACAGTGGGTGAGGAGGAAAGCGTGGGCCACCTCAAGTAGCACTGTGGGGAGGAGAAGATAGCCCCATTTTATAGACTAAGCTTTGGAAAGAAGGAAAGTCCTTTGCCCAAGGACACACGGAGTAAGGGTGAGGACTGTTGAGCTCAGGCAGCCTTCTGCTTCTCACCACCAAGATCCCAGATCTGCAGCAGCATCACCTCGCGGGTGAGTGCAGGGGTGTGGAGCCCAGAAGCCTGCATTTAACAAGCCATCCAGAGGATTCCAACACACGATCTTTTTTTTTTTTTTTTTTCCTGTTCTGACACACAAACTTGAGAACCACTGAACCAGGCTCTCCTGCCTCCCCCAATTTTGCTCTTGCCCTATGAGGGATCCCTGTCCATTGTGTGTTGACCAATGGTCCCCCCAAAAGATATGTTCACATCCTAATCCCTGGAACCTGTGAGTGCTACCTTTTTTTGGAAAGAGGGTCTTTGTAGCTATAATTAGGTTGGGGACCTTGAGATGAGATCATCCTGGATTATCCGGAAGAGCCCTAAATTCAATAAGTGTCCTTATAAGAGTGAGACAGAGGGAAATTTGAGAGCAAAGGAGGCAATGTAACCACGGAGGCAGGGACTGGAGTGATTCGACCACAAACCAAGGAATGCCGGCTGCCACCAGGAGCTGGGAGAGGCGAGGAAGGCTTCTCTCCTAGAGCCTCTGGAGTGAGAGCTGCCTGCCAACTTGATATCAGACTTTTAGCTTCTAGAACCATGAGAGAGTACATTTCTGTTGTTTAAGCCACCAAGCGTGTGCTAATTAGTCACAGCAGCCCTAGGAGATGAATCCACTGCCTGATTGGCAGACTGAGCAGCAGACTCCAGCCTGACTTCCCACCTCGGGCGAAACACTGAGCCCACCCAGGCTTCCCTGTCACTGTGCCCGGCACTGGCTTCATCCTGTCATTTTCCCGAGAGCTCTGAGTCTTCTTATGAGTGGAATTCAGAGCTGCTGGGATGTAAAGAGAGGAGCAGGGGTGGGGTTGAGGTACACTGGGACCAGCTCGATGACTTAGAAATGGGGCTGCAAACTAGAATATGATCTGGGGGGGGTGGTCTGAGGAGCCGGGAGGGGTTTCAGGGAGAGCAGAGCCATGGTCAGATGGCTGGTGAAAAGGATCATGATGCTGGGAGTTGGACACTAGCATGAGGAGCTTGGACCCTAACCTGGGCCACCCTCCCCTCCCTGGGGATGCAGACTCTGGGGCCAGACAGCGGGGGTTCAAATCCCAGCTCTGCCACTTTCTGGCTGTGTGACCTTGGGCAGGACACGTCACCTCTCTGTGCCTCAGTTTCTTCATCTGTGAAATAGGTTTAATGATAATACCTACCTTAGAGGGTGCATTTGATTAACAGACATAGAGCACATAGTGCCAGGCACACAGTAAGTGCTCCATTATTGCTATTGTTTGTTTGTTTTGTTTTGTTGCGGCCTGTGGGATCTTTGTTTCCCAACCAGGGACTGAACCCCGGCCCTTGGCAGTGAGAGCTCGGAGTCCTAACCACTGGACCGCCAGGGAACTCACATCACCCCTTTAGATGTCCAGTATTGACACCTGAGACAGAATACTTGATTTCCTGCCCACTCTTCGCCCTCAATCTGTTCTGACCTCGTTTTCCCCTCTCTGCAAATGGTGCCACCTTCTTCTGCCCATTGCTCAACCCTCAAGTCCAATCAAGCCTTTCCTCTCTGTCAAACCAGCAAAGATATTAAATGTGTCCTCGACCAGTCACCCTATGGCCCCACCCTGGTCCTGCCCACCCCCATCTCCTTCCTCATTGTTTCCTTGCCCCCTCCCTGCCCTCACTCAGCCAGAGATCAATTAATTCATCACTTCCCAGCTAAATACTTCCCCATAGTTTCACTTTGCATTTATTACACTTAGATAAATCCTACAAAGCTGCCCCCCCATCCTCTCTCTGATCTCATCTCCCTGCATTCCCTCCATTCCAGCCACACTGGCCTCCCTCCTGTTCCCCAAATGCACCATGCCTGGTCCCACCTCAGGGCCTTTGCACTTGCTGTTCCCTCTTCTTCAGGTCTCTGCTCAAATGTCACCTCCTCCGAGAAGCCCTCCCTGACCACCTCAGCTAAAACAGGCTTCCCACCCACTGCTCTTCCCTGTCATCACAACCTTTTTCCACCATCAAAGCATTCCATGCTGCTTGTCAATTAGTTACTTGTTGAACTGTTGAAGCCTGTCCCTCCTCCCACGAGGAAGCTCCACGGGGACAGGAATCTATCTGTTCTTTCACCATTATGTCCCTAATGCAGAGGGCTCGGCCACTGTGGATGCTTAATAAGTATTTGTTAAAAGAATAAAAGGTAGAAAGGACAATGGGAAGTTATGGATCCTTGTTTTCTTCATATATATTTTTTGTTCACACAAATAGTAGCCTATGAGGTCCACTATTCTAGATCTGGCCTTTTTCACTCAATAGGCTTGTTGCTATTTCCTTGTTTGTACATGGTGAGAGTTACCATATCCTTTTTGCTTTGTTTCTTATTGAGGTATAATTTACACAGAAGAAAATACACCCATTTTAAAGGTACAGTTTGATGAGTTTTGGCAAATGTATACACCCATATAACTACCACCACAATTAAGATAGAACTTTTGGGAACTTCCCTGGTGGTCCAGTGGTTACGACTCTGCACCTCCACTGCAGGGGGCATGGGTTCGATCCCTGGTTGGGGAACTAAGATCCCTCATGCCCTGAGGTGCCACCAAAAAAAATTAAAAATAAAAAAAATAAATATACACACACAAAAGAAAGATAGGGCTTTTTTTCTCAATCCAGAAAGTCCATGCCCCTGCCCCGCAGCCCAGGAAACCGCCAACCTGTTTCTCTGATTCTAGATTACTGTTGCCTTGTCCAGAAATTTCTAGAAACAGAATCACACAGTACGTGCTCATTTCTGTGGGGCTTTTGTCAGTCTGTATGAGGATTTTTAGGTTCATCCATGTGGCTGCATGTTTGGCTAGTCATTCCATTTTCTTACTGAGAGCATCCCACAGTGTGGACATAGCACGGCTGGTTTATCCACTCGCCTGTCGACGGGCACTTGGGTGGGCTTGCTCTGGAGTCATCATGGGAAAGCTGCATTGGGTGTGGATCTTTTGGTGGCCATGGCTAAATCCCCAGGAGTGGGATGGCTGGGTTGTAGCGTGGGAGCATATCTGGTTTTATAAGAGGTTGCCAATTTGTTTTCCAAAGTGGTCACACCATTGCTTGTACTTTTTAATGTTT
Organism: Hyperoodon ampullatus; assembly: GCF_949752795.1. Lineage (NCBI taxonomy): Eukaryota > Metazoa > Chordata > Mammalia > Artiodactyla > Ziphiidae > Hyperoodon > Hyperoodon ampullatus. The sequence continues at coordinate 49,816,350 of NC_136931.1, forward strand.
CATGACACATGAGAGGTGGCTGTGGGGAGGCGTGCTGTGTTGGTCATCCAGGCCTTGGCCCTTTTGAAAAACAGCCTTTCAGAGCTTGAGTCCCTACACTGGGACCTTTACCGCTCAGAAGGTGGAGAAAGGAGACGTTTGAGATCTAATGTTGAAGACACTTGGCTTTGTATGGCCCTGGTTGTGCCCCTGGATCCTGCAGATTTAAGTAAAAATGTTTCTCATAGTATGGAATGATGGGGTGGGTGCTTCTAAAATTTTAGATTCTGGGGCCCAGAGGGACTGAATTAGACTCCTGGGAGTGGGGCTTGAAAATACATATTTAAGGGCTTCCCTGGTGGCGCAGTGGTTGAGAGTCCGCCTGCTGATGCAGGGGACACGGGTTCGTGCCCCGGTCCGGGAAGATCCCACATGCCGCGGAGCGGCTGGGCCCGTGAGCCATGGCCGCTGAGCCTGCGCATCCGGAGCCTGTGCTCCGCAACGGGAGAGGCCACAACAGTGAGAGGCCTGCGTACCGCAAAAAAAAAAAAAAAAAACCATTTAAAATAAGCTCCCTGGGTGAAACTAATGAGCCCTAAAGTTTGGGAACCACTGAGTATGGGTATATGGGTGAGAAGGAAGGGCATTCTGGGTGGAAAGAACTTTCTGAGCAAAGTCCCTAAGACGGGGGAGAATAGGGAGCGGAAATCCAGGGTCTCTAATGCTGGCAAACAACTGGGATTTTTCTCCCGCACTGGGGAGCCATGGCAGGTTTAAGTGGGGGAGTGATTTCTTGGGTTTAAGCTTTCATAAGACCCCTCTGGCTGTGGCATGTGTGCGTGTGTGTGTGTGTGTGTGTGTGTGTGTGTGTAAGAGAAGGGGGTGAGGACCCCAGGAGGGAGATAATGTGGACACCATGGCAGGAGGGGTGCAGACAGAGGAGGGGTGTTGATCCCCATTCTATAGACTTGCTGCTTTTTTTTTAGGTTTCTGGCTCCAAGCCACTCCCTGCCCTGGATTCTGACCAGGGGACAGCTCTGAGTCCACTAGACAGACACTCCTCCTTCTCTCTCTGTCCTTTCCTCCTCCCCCTCCCCCTCCTCCCCCTCCCCATCCGCTCCCTCCTCCTCCTCCAATGAAGACAGGTGGTCAGGCAGCCCGACAAGGCTGTGGGTTTGTGTGCTTGTAGTGGCCAAGGGAGTATTTCCGGTTGTGCGTGTGTTGTGGGCTCTGCGCGTGTTTGTCTGGGTATCTCCTGGAGACGTCCAGGTGCAGTGGGGCTATTGCACATTAGTTGGTTTGCCCGCTTCCATGGGTCCTCCCTCCTCCCAGGGCCCTGGCTAATTCCCAAGTTTCCCAGGATAGGTCACTTCACCTCTCTTGCCTCAGTTCCCCAATCTGTCAATGGAGGTACTATTACCAGGGTTGTAAGATTTAATGAGTTAAAGACAGACAATAAACGTAACCCTTTTCTCCTGTCTGTTTCTGTGTTGAGCCAGTGTTTCTCTCTAGGGGCAGTATGAATCTGAATCCCCGTGTATCTCACTGAGACTCTGTGTCCAACTCACCACATACCAGCTGTGCAAACTTGGGTGAGTTACTAGACCTCTCTGAGTCTCAGTTTCCTCAAGCATCATCATTCCGGTGTGAGCTCAGTTCTGTATGTCTGCAGTATGTGTCTCTCAGGGTCTTGCGGGAATCTGAGGCAGGAAGCACCCGTGGAAGCATATGGGGGTATCTGGGGCAGTATGGGACCAGGCCTGTGAGGTGGGACTCTGTTCCCTCATCTGTGAAATGGGGATAACAACAGTTCCCCACTCAGGGTTGGTGTGCAGGCGGATGCTGGAGCGCTTGGGCCAACATGCAGCTCCACACACGTTCTCTATTCTTTCTTTTACCTATAAAATGCCCACAATAGTAGCACCTACATCGTTAGAGAATGAAATGAACTTGTAAGTGCTTAGGACAGCACCTAGCAAGCAGAAAGCGCTCACTGTGGCATTTGTTACTGGTAACCTGTGTGGGACTCTGAGCCTGTGCTTACCGGGGCCGGGTGTGGGAAGTGGCACGGGCAGAAAGTGGCTACAGGTTCCTCTGCCTCCCCACTTCCTCCACACCCCCACCTCCTACCCCTACCATCACTCCAGCCCTCACTCCAAACTCCCTATGGCCTCCGAGGGAGGAGGCTTTGGCAGCTGTGCCACCTGCCCCAGCCCCAGGAAGGGATGCAGGGCACCCTGATACCCAGGAGGGGTTGCTGCTTCCCTCTCTGGTACTATCTCAGTGTCTTCCTGATGTTCCCCATCTCTGTGACTCCCCATCTCAGGCTCCAGGTCTCTCTCTGACCTCCACTGCACTCCCACTATGTTTCCAGAACAGGAAATGTCAGGTCCCAAGGTTGTGTCCCATGTCAGGGCAGAGGAGGAACTGGCAGAGGCAGGACCTACCCTCCCACCCCCCACCCCTTACTGCCTAGCTGAGGGGGGTGGGAAGAGGGGGGCTTCATTAATTAACCTCTAATCCTGCCATGCGGAATCTTAAAGAGGTGGATGTGCCCCGGAGCCCTGGCATTAGCGCCTTGGTGCCACCCCTCTCCCAGGGCTGGTGTCTGGGTCCTCAACTGGCCCTGGGGAAACTGGGGCAGGAGGCTTGGGAAACGGAGCAGGGCGGGGACCCGGACTTCTACAGTCTGGGAAAAGGAGGCGCTGTGACCTGGACGGCTGGATCTGAGGGAGGAGGGCCTGGGGCCCCAGATCCTTCCCCCAACACACCCTTCGCTTAAATGCCAGCCGAGGCGCTCCGCCCTCTCCAGCCCTGGGTTAACCCCGAGCCCTGCAGAGGAGCCGGGACAGTCGCCCAGATCCGACGGATGGAGGAGGTGCAGGAAGGACCGGCGCTCGGTGGCGGGATGGAGGAACCCTCGAGCACCCAGGAGCTGCCGTCGCCGCCCCCGCCCCCGTCGCCGCCGTCGCCCGCGGCCCCCGAGACCCCCGGGCTCCCGGCGCCTGAGCAACCGACCGAGGCCTATGCACAGCAGCTGCTGCTACAGGAGTGGGCGCCGCCGGGAGGGAGCCTGGAGCTGCCCCCGCGCCTCACCTGGAAGCTTCTCTTACTGAAGCGGCCGCTCTACCGCAACCTGCTCCGCTCTCCCAACCCCGAAGGTGCGGGACAGAAGTCCGCGCGGGGCCGGAGACGTCTCCGTCTTCTTCCCCCAGGCTCGCTCACCCAGACCGTCTGTCTCTTCTTCTTTCCGTCTGTTTGCCTGTCTCTCTACTCTGTTTCTCCGTCTTTGTCTATTAGTGTGCCTCTGTCTTTTTATTCCTCTACATCCCTCTCTGTCCCTTTTTGTCATTGTGCCTCTCTCTGTCTCCTTGTGTCTCTTTGTCCCACCTGCATCTCTGTTTCTTTGTACGACGTCATGTGTCTCCATCTATCTCTCCCTGTGTCTCTTTGTCTCACCCTGTATCTCTCCCTCCCTCCCTCCGCCCATATTCTCTCTCTTTTTCTTGGTGCCTCTCTCTCTGTCCCTCTGTCTCTGTCTCACCACAACGCCCTCCCTCTCCGAGCATTGTCCCTCTGCCCCCAGGACATTCTCAGGGCTCTCCCAGGGCCATGACTCCCCACTCACCCCTGCCTGGCTGGTCTGGTCTGGCAGGCAGGGCACTGATTCCTGCTCTTCCAGCCCGCCCTGGGGTTAGAAAGTGGGGAGCATTCGGAAGGGGGGCAGCTTCAGCGCGCCTGAGGCTCTGCTTCCCTGCGCATTTCAGGCATCAACATTTATGAGCCAGCGCCCCCTACTGGTCCCACACAGCACCCCCTGGAGACTCTGGGTAAGCGCTTTGTGGCTAGTCCGGCGCTGAGGGGGTGGCCCTGGAGAATGGGCACATTCTAATCCTTTGCTTGTCCACCCGCCAGGCAATTTCCGCGGCTGGCACATTAAGACGGAGAAGCTCCAGCAGGGCCTCAGGTGAGTGGCCAGGACCCACAGTGGCATGCCTGTGATTCCTTGTTCTGGCCTTCCTCGCTGTGGGACCTGGAGAAACGGTCTTTGCCTCTCTGGGCCTTGTCTCCTGCTCTGTAAACAGGGTTAGTCATAAGAGCATGTCCATAAAACACACGCCATAGGGTCTGGCTGGGAGTAGCCTGCACATAGTAGGTGTTAAATAAATACAGTTAATATTGTTCCTATGTTCAGCCTCTTTCCGTGGGAGGGGGAGGGTCACCCAGGACACCAGCTATCTGCCATTAAACCAGGCCCTGCTTCTGAACGCTGGGTGGGATGGTGCAACTCAGAGGCTCAGAGTCACAGGCACCTGGGTTGGGATCCCAGCTCTGCCACTTCTTTGCTGCTCGATCTTGACAAGTCACTTCCCTTTGTGAGCCTCGATTTCCCCATCTGCAACACGGGGCTCAGGATGCATTACCCTCAGAGGAGTTCATGGGAACTGAGGCCGTGAGGTAGCTGAGTGAGCTCTCAGTGCCCTTATGCCGGTGCCCTTGACGTCACTTCCAGGGTGCAATGATCAGGGTGTCCTGCTTGCTGGGGCCAGGCTGGCCTGGGAGAATCCCGGCAGATGGCAGACCCCGCCTCCCCCGTGCTGTCTCTCACAGCTGGACCGTGAAGCAGCAGAGTGTGGACCTTCTGGCGGAGGGCTTGTGGGAGGAGCTCCTTGATGTTGAGCAGCCACACATCACGGTCATGGACTGGTATGTGCCTCTGCCCCACCGGCCTGCCCAGCCAGGTTGCACACAGGCGCTCCCCGTAGCGCAAGCCTCACGCCATCCTCCCAGAGACCCTCCTGCTACTGCAGGACCCAGCCCTGCCCACCTCTGTGGCCCCTTCTCTCTGAGTCTTTCCGTTCTTGCAGTGTGCCAGCCCAGAGGCTCTTCCTTCTTCCTTGGATGCTGGCCACCCTCTTTTCTTGAGGCAAAGTCCCCTCTCTCCTTCAGGAGTCGGTACATGTGGCTCCACCAGGAAGGCTTCCCCTGGCTGCCCCTAGGTTGGGTCAGATGCATTATCCTCCAGTGCCCTGGATTTCCCCCATCCCGGCCCTGACCATTCCTGTTTGTCACTGCCTGGTGACACGTCCACCTCCCCCACTGGATCGTGAATCCCATGAGGGCGGCGTGTGGGGCTGTCTTGGTCACTGCTGTGGTGCCAGCACCACCCAGCCCTGGTGCACAAAGTGGGTGCCAGTTAGTGTGTGTTGACTGGCGACTGAGCCAGGGTTAGGGGCTGGGAGGCAGGGGCAGTGGAGGCAGCTGAAGGCCTGGCCCCCACCCCCAGGTATGAGGACAGCCGACTGGACGTGTGTGTGTATGAGCTGCATGTCTGGCTGCTGGCAGCTGACCGCCGCACAGTCATCGCCCAGCACCACGTGGCCCCCCGGACCTCTCGGAAAGGCCCCCCCGGCCACTGGGTCCAGGTGAGACTCCCTACCCCGTGTGCCACCTGCACACATGCTTTCGCATCCCAAGACCTCACAGAGGGAGGAGAGCAGGGTTTATAGGTCCCTCATAAGAACTTCTTCCTGACCCCGGTGCTGCCCCAGGTGTCCCACGTATTCCGCCAGTACGGCCCTGGCGTCCGCTTTGTCCGCTTCCTGCACAAGACCAAGAACCGGATGGAGCGCGGTGGGCTGCTGCGGACGAGGGTGACCAACTCTTCTGTGTCTGTGCAGTTCAGGGAGTGATTGGCTGGCTCCGGGCCCATTCTGACCCCTTGTCACATCCATCCATCCCTTGACACCTCCCTGAGCCCTTAGCATCTTCTTGCTCCTTTATCACTTCTGACGTCTTAGCGTCTCTCTGACCCCACAGCAGCTCCCTGACCCTTAGAAGTCCCTAACCCTTGGCACCTCCTTGACCCTTAAGCTTCACCGTGTTCCCTGAGCACCTCCCTGCTCCCTCGAGACCTTCACGACCCCTCAGATGCTCTTGGATCACGTACCACCTCCTATGCCCCCGTAATCCTGCCTGACCCTTGGTTTCTCATTTGACATCTTCACACATCTTTGAACGTCTGACTCTCTGGCATTTTCCATGAGGGCAGTGGCCACTTCCTCCTGAGTCAGTGCTTGACAGACAGTAGGGGCTCAATAAATCTTTGCTGACTGAATGAATAAATACATGTGCCCAAGGATGCTGATTATTTCCGTGGTGTTTGATCCTTAGAACTTCACCAAGGGACTTCCCTGGCGGTCCAGTGTTTAAGACTCTGCGCTTCCACTGCAGGGGGCGCAGGTTCGAGCCCTGGTAGGGGAACTAAGATACCGCCTACCGTGCGTGGTGGCCAGAAAAAAAAAAAAAAACTTCACTGCGTTCATTTCCCACTTTCCAACTTGCACATCCTCTAATCCTTGATCCTCCAGTACCTCCCTTGACCTCTGATCTCTTCACATATCCCCGATTTATGGCCTCGTAGCCTCTTCACTTACCTCTTCTCCCATGTCTCTTAACTCAGAATCCCCCCAGATTCCCTTCCTCCTCCAATCCCAAGTTATCATCCCCCAGAGCTGTCCCCCTACTTCTTCTTCCCCCAAGACCCCTCATTTCTCTTCTCTCACTCCTCCAGAGCGCCCAAACCCAGGTACCCATCAAGGGCCCTTATCCTTGGGAATAGTAAATTGCAAATTCGAATTTTCAAAAATATACAAATTAGAACTAAAGTGTTCTCCATGTATTGGGTAGAGGGACACTGAAAGCACTTCACAACCCGTAAGTCCTGGGCTGTGGCCAGATTGCAAAACAGACCCTGGCCCTAGCCTGGAGCAGGGTCCTTGAAGGCCTCCTACTGTCCTATTCATAAATCCTGAGGGAGTCTGGAGGTCCTGGCAGGCCTGAACAGCTGGGGGGCATTCAGAGAAGTTCTATCCACCAAAAGGTGTGGGAAGCATTTCAATGTTTAACGATCACCCGGCAGTACCATGGCATGTCACCCAGATGTCCTGTGTGGGAGGGTGTGTCCACACTTAAATCCATGTCGGAATCTATGGGTGTGTCCCCATCCACGGCATTGTCCCAAGTATGGGCTGACCCAGGCCTGACCACCCTGCTCTCTCCTCCATCCTGACCCGCATCTGCATGGGCTTGGGTCCCAGGCACAAATAGATGGCAGACAGGGACAAGTTCATAACAGTTGTATTACAGGGAAGGCAGGGTGGTGGCGGCAGGCGGTGAGCTCTCTTCTGGGTCTTGCGGACTTCAGCAGACTCCACGGATAAGGCCAGGTGAGGGGCTCAGCACTTTGCAGGGGACGGAGATGAGGGATTGCTAAGGTATCAGTAGCACCTGCCACAGAATCAAAAATTATTACCAGGGGGTTCCAGGTGGGAGGGGTTCTAGAAGCCTGAGATGGGGTGGGGGTCCCGGGCTGGACTCCAAGTTCAGGAGCTAGGCATCCTGGCCTGGGAGTTTGGGGCTGGAGGCTCTTGGAGTTCTTGGGGGTAGAGGGACAGGTGGGGTGGTTTCAGAGGGTGCCCTGGCTACATTTAGGGCCCCCGGGTCTGTGAGCTTGGATATGTGAGTCCAGGGTGGGCTCAGGGGCCTCCAAAGTTGGGTCTGCAGGCTTCAGAACCTTAACAGGGGCTCTGGAACTGGTTTCTGGGGCCAAGGCTGATCTAGAGGTCTAGGAGAGTGGAGCATGGGGTATTCCTAGATAGGGTATTCCTAGAATTAGGTCTTGGGTCTTGAGGTCTGGGTCAGGTTTAGAATCTGGGAGTCACAGAGTTGGGTCTGAGAGCTCTGGGATCTGAGGTTGGAGAGGGTGCTCCCAGAACGGAGGCTGGATTACTGGGTCAGCTTCTGAGCCTGGGAATCCCAGAGTTGGGTCTGGGAGATCCAAGGGGCATGGGCTTGGGGGAGGGGGCGTGGGTGAGGAGAAGGGGGACCTTCGGGACTGGTTCTAAGGACGCCCAATTTGGGTCAGAGGCTCAGCGTTCTGGATCATGGGGCTGGAGCCCGGGTGCTCGGTTGGGAGCTAGGCAGGTGGATGTGCGGACTGGAGGGCCGGGTCCCTAGGGGCGCGGGCCGGCGGGCGGGCACCTGCAGTAGAGCGAGGAGATGCAGTTGGACCAGTCCCCGAAGATGCCGCGGCGGTACTCTTCCAGGCGCGGGTAGCTGCCGGACGAGAATTTGTGCGTCTTGCCGGCCTTGCCGCGAGAGGACCACACGGTGAGCTCGCAGCGAGGGGCCACCACGAGGGACGAGATGACGTTCGTCCAGCCAGAGGGCAGGTAGGGCAGGTCGGTGCCCGGCTCCAACGACAGCTCGGCGCCGCCGCAGCAGCGACTGTAGTAGGGGTCGCTCTTGTCGTAGACCTTGGCGCACGTGCGCGTCCCGTTGGCCTTCTTGAGGTCGGAGGGTTCCGGGCAGGCGCCTCGGACGCCGGGGACGGCCGCCAGGGCCAAGGCCAGCAGCAGTGAGCACAGAGGGAACATGTTGACACTGCAGGGCAGCGCCCTCCCGCCCTTTTATGCTCCTGACCCGTGGGAAGGGAAAAGCTGCAAGATAAGGACTTAGGGAGGGAAGAGGAGGGCGCTTAGGAGGGGGGCAGTCTTCCCAACCTAGGTCGGAAACCCACAACAGATGAATACAAGACGGACTTATTTGTATAAAACTCAGCAGCTTAAGATTTAATGTGGCAAATGACAGGACCAGTGGCTTGTAATACAGAGGGTAGCATAGAGTTAATAGTTATAGGGAGGGGCTTCCCTGGTGGCGCAGTGGTCGAGAGTCCGCTTGCTGATGCAGGGGACACGGGTTCGTGCCCCGGTCCGGGAAGATCCCACATGCCGCGGAGAGGCTGGGCCCGTGAGCCATGGCCACTGAGCCTGCGCGTCCGGAGCCTGTGCTCCGCAACGGGAGAGGCCACAACAGTGAGAGGCCCGCGTACCGCAAAAAAAAAAAAAAAATTACTATGTTATTTATAACTAATAGAATATTATTCAAAAACATTAGGAACAATTCACATAATTATTTATAAATAATACTTAATTGTGATATTGAATAAATACAACAATATAAATATAGTTATATTTATAAATGACAGTATAAATATAATATAAAAACAGTATAACTATAAAGCATGAAGTACAGTGCCTGGCACATGGTATGTGCACAATTAACAGGAGCTATTTGAACTATACTTACACTTTTTTTTTTTTTTTTTTTTGGCCACACCACATGGCATGCGGGATCTTAGTTCCTTGAACCAGGGATCGAACCCACACCCCCTGCAGTGGAAGCTCGGAGTATTAACCACTGGACTGCCAGGGAAGTCCCTAGAACTATTCTTATAATGATTCTGAGACCCTGGACTCTGGCCTGGCCCTGCCCCAGACCAAATCTGGATCCTTCTCCCTCCTTTCCTCTCATGACTGTGAAATCTTATCTCCAGCTGCTAACTTCCCAGTGGGCCTCCTTAACCTCAGGGACACAGAGTCCCCACCCTCCCAGCTCTGCAAGGGCCACCAGACTTGGGGATGGACACAACCACCTAGAGCCCCAGCCACATAGGAGGGCCATGAGCTTCAGATACAGAGAGCAACATGGAATGGTGAGGAGACCCTGACACGGAGGCAGACTAGGGACAGGAACACAGGATCCACTGAGCCACAGCACACAGCCAGCGTCAAAGAGAACCCACGGAGATCCGGGGCATGGGCACAGCATCCCCAGTCCAGAGACACACACATGGGTTCGGGGGGGTAGGGACACCCTTTCACACAGTCAGCCACTGATGGTCACTGATTCTCACCGGTGGATCCTAGAGGATTACAGGCATCAAGTATAGACACATGCTTGATACCACAGTGCCAGAGAAACACGGTCCCAGACAATATCCTGCCAACAGAATCTCACACCCACCATCATCAACAGAACCCCAGTTCTCAACCGCTCCCACCCTACGCCCCATGAAATCTCAAAATCACAAAACTCCATGCACACATCAAACATGCCCACGTGAGCACCCACCAGGCATCTTCCCCCAGAAACAGTTTCCTCGCTGTTGATAACACATAGTGGACAAATAGTAGAAAAATAAACATCTCCTTATTGCACATTTTTTTTTCTTCAAATGGAAGAATGTCCTGTCCTTGAGAAACCCATGAGCCCTTCAGAAAGTTAGATGGTAAATCAATAATTCGAACACAATGTGAAAAGAGCTATAACAGGGGCGTTGCAAAGGACTCTGGGAATGCAGTGGGAAGAACAACAGGTTTTTTAAAAAAACATCCACCGATGTATTTTGATTCATACAATGTGGGGGGAAAAATCCCCTTTTTAGATCTCACACCTTGATTTGACATTTTTCATCAGGCCATAAAAAAAGGAGGTGGGTATACACTTGAAAGTGCCACTAGAAGAAAAAAGAAAGTTTTTGTCTCAATCAGGGTAGAACCTGAACATAAATAACATTATAGGTGACACATAATTTAAATGAAAATGCTAAATCTGTGCATAAATACAGGAAAATTTTCAGATCAGTACTTAAATTTACACTGGATCATTGGAATAAATTACTCTTCTGTAATGACAGGTCACTGACTGGGATCATTTCTATATAATTCTCAAGGGCTAATACAACCCTCCAAAGCAGCCCTGACTCTGTGGTTTGGAAACAGTGGTTCTCAAAGCATGGTCTCTGGACTAACAGCATGAGTATCCCCTGGGAACTTGTGAGAAATACAGATTCTCAGCCTCACCCCAGTTCTATGAATCAGAAACTCTAGGGGTGGGGCCCAAGAGTCTGAGTTTTAAACGCCCTCCTGGTGACTTGATGCTAGAGTTTGAGAACCACTGGGTTAGGGCTTTGGTCTTCTAAGACTTCATATGTCACTGATTGTTTATCACATCTAGAATTTTCTGTATTGATACCTCAATTTGCTCAGCTCCTATAAAGTTTATTTCATATAATTTTCCAAACAAATTAAACAAAATTCCATTAGCAATAGAAAAAGGAACATCTCTTGGGGTCCACGATGGAGCCTTGTAAAACAGTGCCTGGAACCCAGATGCCTGGAATGCACTTGAATCTTCTCCAGCGCAGACACAAAATCAGTCACCGTCTAACTTCAGGACATGGCTGAAGACCATTTTCTCAGCTACACCTGCTCCCGGTGAGGGGCCTATCTGGAAGGCTCCCTGGGTCCCACGGTCCCCTTGTGGTCTAGGCCAGAGCTACTCAGCCTTCGCTGTGCCGCAAATTACTTGGGGGACGAGGTGGGGTGGGGAGGGTCAAGATACTGATCCTGATTCAGCAGGTCTGGGGTAGGATTTCGTTTCTGCATTTCCTACCAGCTCCCAGGTGATGTCAGGCTGCTGGGGGCCCTTGAGCAAGGCTGACACTCCCATCTGAGACAGATATAGCAATAATTCGGCTCCAAATAGGCAACCTGCCACCAGGAGGGCGTGGCAGGAATTCAGGTGATCAAGGCTGCAGGGTGGGGGCCACTGCAGGGGAGTGATTGAAACTGAAAGAGAAAATCAAATGAAATTTCAGAAGGAAGCCTGTGGAGTAAGCGGAGTCTGAACCTCCTAAGGGCTGCAACAACTTTGACCCGAGATTCCCGGCAGGTGGGCGGTAGAAACCCTAAACTAAATCCGGGGAGGGGGCGGAGTTTCGCGGGCTGCCGGCCGGGAAGGGGAGGCTGGACACTCTCGCGAGGTGGCGCCAAAGCACAGAGATTCGTGTAGCGGGCAGGTGAGTGCTGGAGCCTCAGGTTCAAATCCCGACGCTGCCAATTACCTGCTGCGTGAACTAGGGAAGATACTCAACCTCTGTGACCTTCAGTTTCCTCGTGTGTGAAGTGGAGACAATACACACAAAAGCTAGTTACCTCTTCTAGTTTTGAGACTTGTAAGGAACGTTTCCTTTCCTTTTATTTTACTTTTTATACAATTTTTAAGTTACACTCCTTTTACAGTTACTATAAAATATTGGCAATATTCCCCGTGTTGTACAATACATCCTTGTAGCCTACTTTACACCTCCCACCCTCCCACCTCTATATTGCCTCTACCCACTGGTAACGACTAGTTTGTTCTCTGTATCTGTGTCTACTTTATTTTTATTTTTTATTTTTTGGCTCCCAGGCTTGTGGGATCTTAGTTCCCCGACCAGGGATTGAACTCGATCTCCGGCCACGGCAGTGAAAGCACTGAATCCTAACCACTGGACCGCCAGGGAATTCCCTGCTTCTCACTTATTATACTCACTAGTTTGTTGTACTTTTTAGATTCCACATGTAAGTGATACCATACAGTATATGTCTTTCTCTGTCTGACTTATTTCACTGAGCATAATACCCTCTAGGTCCACCCATGTTGCTGCAAATGGCAAAATTTCGGAAGGTTTCCTTTTCTGTTGCTTATATTGGTCATTGATATATTCTCTATCTCCTTTTTTCTTTTTCCTTCTCTTTTCCAGTTTTATTGAGATATAATTGACATATAGTATTGTATATGTTTAAGGTGTACAACATAATGATATATGCATATATTGCAAAATGATGACCACAGTAAGTTTAGTTAACATCCATCCCCTCGAATAATTGCATTTTTTCCCTTGTGGTGAGAACCTTTAAGATGTCCTCTCTTAGCAACTTTCAAATATACAATACAGTATTGTTAACTATAGTCACCATGCTGTACATTACGTCCCCAGGACTTATCTATCTTATAACTGGAAATGTGTACATTTTGACCACCTTCATCCATCCACCAATCTGTTCTCTGTTTCTATGAGTTCAGTTTTTCATTTGTTTTTGGTTTTGTTTTTTTAGATTCCACATATAAGTGAGATCACACAGCATTTGTTTCTCTGTCTGACTTATTTCACTTAGCATAATGCCATCCATGCTCTCGCAAATTACAAGATTTCCTTCTTTTTTTAATGGCTGAATCTTTTTTTTCATCGATTTTGAGATATAATTGCAAGGGTTTTATTAGTCTTTTCAAATGACTAGTGATAACCAACATTTAGCTTTGTAGATCCTCTCTATTGCATATTTGGGCTTTTTCTTTCATTTGATCTTATTTCATTAATAATAATAAATAGCATTAGTTTCTATTGTGCATTTGGTTTTCATTCTTTCTTTGAGTTTATTGTGTTGTTCTTATCCTAACATTTGAGATTGATGTTTACCTTGCTAATTTTCAGTCTTATTTTTCTTTTCCCACATTTGTATTTAAGGCTTTCTACTTCCTTTGTAGGATTGTTGTGAGGCTTACATAAGATAATAAGTGTCATGTGCTGAGATTGTGTCAGGCACAGGAAAATGCTCAGTATGTTAACTATTAATGTTGGTGTTGGTTTTTTTTTTTTTTTTTTTTTTTTTTTTTGCGGTATGCGGGCCTCTCACTGCCGTGGCCTCTCCTGTTGCAGAGCACAGGCTCCGGACGCGCAGGCCCAGCGGCCATGGCTCACGGGCCCAGCCGCTCCGCGGCATGTGGGATCTTCCCAGACCGGGGAACGAACCCGTGTCCCCTGCATCGGCAGGCGGACTCTCAACCACTGCGCCACCAGGGAAGCCCTGGTGTTGGTTTTGATTATTATTTCTTTAAATTTTTTTTTTTTTTTTTTGCGGTACGCGGGCCTTTCACTGTTGTGGCCTCTCCCGTTGCGGAGCACAGGCTCCGGATGCACAGGTTCAGCGGCCATGGCCCACGGGCCCAGCCGCTCCGCGGCATGTGGGATCCTCCCGGACCGGGACACGAACCCACGTCCCCTGCATCGGCAGGCGGACTCTCAACCACTGCGCCACCAGGGAAGCCCTCTTTAAATTTATTTTTATTTATTTGGCTGCGTCAGGTCTTAGTTGCGGCACTCAGGATCTTCATTGCAGCATGCAGGATCGTTCATTGAGGTGTGCGGGCTCTTCGTTGTGGCACACGGGCTTCTCTCTAGTTGTGGCACACGGGCTCCGTAGTTGCGACGGGCAGGCATAGTTGCCCCGTGTCATTTGGGATGTTAGTTCCCCGACTAGGGATCGAGCCGGTGCCCCCTGCACTGGAAGGCGGATTCTTAACCACTGGACCACCAGGGAAGTCCCTTGATTATTATTATTAGTGATGGGCCTTAAAGACAGAAAGATTCAGGGGAAGAAGCCTGGATCAATTATATATTAGTTTTCTATTGCTGCCATAACAAATGATTACAAACTTAGTAGTTTAAAACAACACAGACATTATCTGACAGATCTGGAGGTCAGAAGTCTAAAGTGGATCTCACTGGGCTAAAATCAAGGTGTTGGCAGGGCTGCATTCCTTCTGGAGGCTCTAGGGGACAATCCATTTCCTTGCATTTTCTAGTTTCTAAAGGCTGCATACATTCCTTAGCTTGTGGCCCCCTCCTTCTTCAAAGCCAGCAACATAGCATCTTCAAATCTCTCTCTGAGTCTGACCTCCTCTTCTGCCCCTCTTCCATATTAAAGGATCTTTGTGATCACATTGGACTCACCCAGATAATGCAGGATAATTTCCTTATTTTAAGGTCAGCTGACTAACAGCTTTTATTCCATCTGCCACCTTATCTCCCCCTTGTCATAACTGGGGATTAGGACAGGGACATCTTTGGGGGGGGCCGTTATTCTGCCTATCACTAATTTGTATTTGATTTTACTGCAAGTGAGGAGTATTCTTCTCTCCTTCATGAAGAGAGGTGCCACCCAAGCTGTCTGGGGCTCCAGTGTCAGACTGTCTGGGGTTCCACAGTGCGAGAACCCAAGCTCCTTCTATGTTGTTGCTCCATCGTCAATATGTGGCTTCCTCTTCATGGTCCAAGATGATTGCTTGAACTCCATCCTTTGCGTCCATATCCCAGACAACAGGTGGAGAATAGGAGGAAGGGAAGAAGAAGAGAATGCCCCACCCTTTAAGAGTTCTTTCTGTCAGAACTTAACTACAGGTGAGCATATGATGCCATAAGAAGCTGAGTCATGACTCAGGTTAGCCATATGCCTAGTAAAAAATCAAGTTTCTTATTAATAAAGGAAGAATAGATATTAAGGTATTATCACAAAGCTTGGGTAAGAGGCAGGTTGAGGGATGATCAGAGAGTCAGATAGGACACAGATCTCTAGGGGAAAATAAAGGGAATTCAGTCTTTCCACAACCTGGGTACAGTAGAGGGAAGGCTGACTGTGGTAGGCTGATTGAAAATGGTCTCCTAAGATATCTAGGTCCTAATCCTGGAACCTATGAATGTGACCTTTTTTTGGCAGAAGAAACTTTGCAGATGTAATTGAATTAAGGATCTTGAGATGGGGAGATTGTCCTGGATTATCTGGATGAACCGTAAATGGAGACACAAGTGTCCTTATGAGAGGGAGATTTGACTACAGACGAGAAGGAGATGTGATGATGGGAGCAGAGACTGGGGTGATGTTCTATGAAGCTAGAGGAAGGGGCCACAAGCCCAGGAATCCAGGTGGCCACTAGAAGTTGAAAAAGGCAAGGAATCGTATTCTTCCCAGGATCCTCCCTAAGGAATCAGCCCTGCTGACACCTTGATTTTAGTCCTCTAAGACTCATTTTGATGCAAATGACCAATAACCACATGAAAATATGTTCACTGATCATTAAGGAAATGCAAATCCATTCCATTTCTTTCTTAGATCGACTGGTCAATTTTTCTTTGACATATATATCATTATTTTGTTTATTCATTCATTGGTCAGTGGATACTTACTGTGAGTGAGATGGAGCCAGGAGAGCACTCTGGGCAGGGGAGGGGACTGACCTGACTCAGGTGTTCACAGAGTCCCTCCGGCTGCATGTGGGGAACAGACTGTGGGCTCAGAGCAGGACTGGGGAGCACAGGGAAGAGGCTGCTGCCATGGTCCAGCTGGGAGAGGGTGGGGCCAGAGAGGGCGTGAGCAATGGTCCAATGCAGCATATTCTTTCAAGTAGCATCAACTGGACTTACTAACTGGATGTGGGAGATGACAAAAGAGAGGGGCCGAGGATGATTCCAAAGTCTTTGGCCTGTGGGTCTTGAAAGATGGAGCTGCCATTTACTAGGATGAGAAAAATAATAGAAGGAGAGGTTTAGGGTGGAGAAGGACAGAAGCTACATTTCCGGCACGATAAGTTTGAAAAGCCCATTAGACATCCAAATGAAGTTGTTCAGTAGTCAGTTTGATGTATGAGCCTGGAGTTCAGGAGTGAGGTCTGAAGAGCTAAATTTGGGAGGTGTATCAGTCAGTGTGTGCTGTGACTGATAAACAACCACAAAAATTTCAAAACCACAATAACCACTGACTTAGCTCAGCCATCCGCAGGTGAGCTGGGGATGGCTCTGCTGATCTCTGGGGCTGCGTGATGCAGGTCGGGTTCAGCTGGGTGGCTCTGATTCAAGCTGAGGGTCTGGCTGGCTCAGGTCTGAGGCCAGGCTGAAGGAGAGCAGCAAGCCAGGGGAGCTCTTCTCGTTGTCATGACAAAATCCCAGGAGGGCACAGGAAACCCATGAGGCCTCTTGAGGACTAGACTGAGAACAGGCACGTTATTGTATATCATTGCACATACATACCACTGGCTAAAAAAATGTCACATGGCGGGCTTCCCTGGTGGCGCAGTGGTTGAGAGTCCGCCTGCCGATGCAGGGGACGTGGGTTCATGCCCCGGTCTGGGAAGATCCTGCATGTCGCGGAGCGGCTGGGCCCGTGAGCCATGGCCGCTGAGACTGCGCGTCCGGGGCCTGTGCTCCACAACGGGAGAGGCCACAACAGTGAGAGGCCCGCATACCACACACACACACAAAAAAGTCACATGGCTAGGTCCAAAATCAAGGGGCAGGGAAGTAAACTCTGCCTTCAGTGAGGCCATAGGAAGGGTATAGATGCAGGGAGGGGGAAAATTGGCACCAAGAATTCAATCTGCCACAAGAGCCATGACTGTAGAGGTGGGATTGGGTTCTAAGCCATGAGAATAGATAAATGCATCACGGATAGATGAGAGATAAGGGCCAGGATGAGCCCTGGTATATTCGGGGGGAAGCAGAATCAGAAAAGAGAATGAGAAGGAACCACCAGAGAGGGAGGAAGAAAACCAGGAAAGTGGGAGCCAGCAAAGAATGTGCTTCATGGAGCAGAGGACGAACACCCATGTCAACTACTGCTGACAGATCAGGAAAAATTGGACTGAGACTCAACCGCTGGGTTTAGCAGCATGGAGGTCATTGGTGGTCTGAGCAAGAGCTGAATGTGGAGTGGTTGGGACAAAAGCCTTACTCAAAGGAGACACAGGGGAAGAGGAGACAATGACATAGACAACTCTTTTGACAAAGGTTGCTGAAAAGGGAGTGTGATGGTCAACTTTATGTGTCAACTCGATTGGGCCATTGGGTGCCCAGACATTTGGTCAAACGTTGTTCAGGGTGTGTCTGCGAGGGTGTTTCTGGATTAGATTACATTTGAACTGGTAGACTGAGTAAAGTATACTGCCTTCCCTACTGTGGATGGACCTCATCGAATCAACGACAGACCTGAATAGAAGGAAAAGGCTGAGTAAGAGAGAACACCACCTGCCTGACTGCTTTGAGCTGAGATTGTGTTCTTTTCTGGCTTTCAGATTCGAGCTGAGACATTGGCCCTTCCTGGGTCTCAAGCATCCTGGATTTTGGACTGGAACTTATACCATAGGCTCTCCTGGTTCTCAGGGCCTTGGAATTACACTGGAACTACACATTGCCTCTCCTGGGTCTCCAGATTGCCAACGGAAGATCTTGGGACTTGGCCTCCATAGTGCATGAGCCAACTCCTCGTAATAAATATATATGTATATACATATATATATATATATGGTATGTATCTATATCTGTATCCTGTTGGTTCTGTTTCTCTGGAGAAGCCTGACTAGTACAAGGAGGCAGATAAACGGGGTGGTAACTGGAGGGGGTGTGGGACTGAGATAGAATTTCTTTATGTTTTTATTTTTATGTATTTTTTTTGGCTACATCGCGGCATGTGGGATCTTAGTTCCCTGACCAGGGATCAAACCTGTGCCCCTGGCAATGGAAGCGTGCAGTCCTAACCACTGGACCACCAGGGAGTTCCCAAGACAGAATAAATAATAGAAATGGAAGGAATAGACAGGGGAAAACTGATGATGCAGGATAAGCGGTGAGGGGAGAATTATGAGTAAGAAACAGGTAGGATCCAGGGTCCAAGTGGAGAAGTTGGGCTTAGAAAGGAGGACAGCAGAGCATCCAGGCCCCGATGCTGGTAGGTAAGTGGATGTGGTAGTGGGAGCATATGGGATTTCTCTTCCACTGCTTCCATATTTTCAGTGGAAGAAGCAAAGCCATCTGTGAGAGTGAGAATGGGGGAGAGGAGTTGGAGTTTTAAGGAGAGGGGAGAAAATATGAAATAAGTATTGGAGGCTTGTAATAGATTATGGTGGCCTGAAATAACCCCCGTTTTGATCAGAAATCTACCATCTTTGCTGTGACCTGAGCTTTCAGGAGAAGTGGGCCCCAACCCCACTCTACAAAGCAGACCATCTTTGGTCTGGGCCAATTATAGTTGTCTCATGTCCCTTTCCAGTAAATCATTTGGGCTGAGGCATGTGACACAATGTGACAGTCATCCATTCTTTCAATAAGTATTGACTGAGCACCTACTCTGTGACTGTTTTGGGTGCTGGGACAGAGGTGAACAAAACAGACAATAACCTCTGAGTTGGTGGAGTTTATATTCTAGCAGAGAGAGACAGGTCATAAACAACAACATAATAAGTAACCACATTTCTTTTTTTTTTTTTTTGGCAGCGCCGCTTGTGGGATCTTAGTTCCCAGACAAAGGATCGAACCGGCACTCCCTGCAGTGCAAGCGTGAAGTCTTAACCACTGGACCACCAGGGAAGTCCCAATAAGTAAGTACATTCTTGGGACTTCCCTGCTAGTCCAGTGCTTAAGACTCCACACTCCCAATACAGGGGACCTGGGGTCGATCCCTGGTCAGGGAAGTAACTAAATCCCGCACGCAGCAACGAAGGTCCCATGTGCCACGACTAAGACCTGGCTCAGCCAAATAAATACATTTTTTTTAAGTAAGCACATTTATGGTGTGTTAGAAGGAGATATGTGTTATGGGGGGGGGAAGTTGAGCACTAGGATATCAGGAGCACTAGGGGGGGTTGCAATTATTAATGGGATGTTAGTGTGGGATTGAAGGAAAGTCTGCTAGGGGCTCCTGGGAAAAGTTTTCCTCAGTGATAAGAAAGATACATGGAAATGCTGTCCCTTTTCTTCCTCTGGACATTGCTCAGAGGATTTAATATCCGGAACTGCGGTAGCCACCGTGTGACCTGAGATGATCAAACTTGAGGATGAGGCTGAAATGCTGAGGACGGCAAGGCTGAAAGATGGAAAGGATTTGAATTATCAATAACATTAGTGTGATTTCCTGAATTAGCCAACTCCTTATCTATCTTCCCCTCAGGCTTCTTGGTATATGAGATTACAAATTCCTGACTGTTTAAGCAAGTTGAGTTGAAGTTTTCTGTTATTTAAGAAAAAATATCCCACAACCATATGTGATGTGACAATATTTCATTTAAAAAATCTGTAAGTGCTGAAGAAGTTAACAGGCATCCACCAAGGTCCCAGGGATGAAAGAAACCACCCTTCTGTAGCCAACAGTGGTGTTCAGAACCATGGAGAGTGGACAGTGGTCCTGCCTTCTCAGCACTGTGGACTAGCTCTTCTTAATGGGGGTTTCCACCAGCAAATCCCTTTCTACGGATCATTAGTCAGAAAATGGCATGGGAACTTTTAGGATCAGAGTCTTCATTGCTACTGGCTTATCAGCTAGTCCAGTTTGGATCTGAACTTGAGCTGGTTTCTACACACAATAATAAAGCTAATTTGTCTTTAAAGTCAGAGTTGGAGGGACTTCCCTGGTGGTCCAGTGGTTGAGAATCCGTCCTGCAATGCAGGGGATGCCGGTTCGATCCCTGGTGGGGGAACTAAGATCCCACATGCCGAGGGGCAACTAAGCCCGTGTGCTGCGACTACTGAGCCCACGTGCTCTAGAGCCCGTGCACCACAACTAGAGAGAAGCCCGCATGCCGCAATGAAAGATCTCACGTGTCACTACTGAGACCCTATGCAGCCAAAAAATAAATAAATAATAAAGTCAGAGTTGGAGATAAGAACTTAGGACGTGTTATACTGCCTTATCATTCCAAATACCTTCTTCCTTTCCAAAGTGAGGAATCCATTTCTTGGGGAAAATTATTAATCTCTGCCTTATTGACCTCAGGCTTGGCTATGTCACTTGTTTGGGCCAATGAAATGGGAATGGAAGTGGTGTGTATCATTTCTGAGCAGAAGTTCTAAGAGCCAGTGCATAGTACACCATGTACTCTTTTTTTTTTGTTTTTTTTTGTTGGCTGAGCCACAAGGCTTGTGGGATCTTATTTCCCCAACCAAGGATTGAACCTGGGCCCCAGCAGTGAAAGTGCCGAGTCCAAACCAGGGGATTCCCTCCATCATGTACTCTTACCTGTCTACTCTAAGACCAGAAATGTCCCAGATACAACTGCACCTTCATCCTGAATCCCAGTGAGGAGCTGAGAGTCAGCCTACTCAAGATGGTTGTGTTGCGGACTTCCCCCATGGCTCAGTGGTTAAGAATCCACCTGCCAATGCAGGAGCCATGGGTTCAAGCCCTGGTCCAGGAAGATCCCACATGCCACAGAGCAACTAAGCCTGTGCGCCGCAACTACTGAGCCTGTGCTCTAGAGCCCGCAAACCACAACTACTGAGCCCATGCGCCACAACTACTAAAGCCCGCATGCCTAGAGCCAGTGCTCCACAACAAGAGAAGCCACCACAATAAGAAGTCTGTGCACCACGATGAAGAGTAGCCCCCACTTGCCACAACTAGAGAAAGCCTGCATGCAGCAACAAAGACCCAATGCAAGCAAAAATGTAATTAATTAATTAATTAATTAATTAATTTAAAAAAGATGGCTGTGTTGCATAAGTGAGCAATAAACCTTTGTTGTTGTAAGCCACTGTAATTTGAGGGTCATTTGTTACTAAAGCATAACCCAGCCTAAGCAGACTGATACAAAAGTAGTCAGCGAGAAGGTAGTTGGTGAATCCATGAGGATATGTGAGATGACCCCAGAGAGAGTATAAAGACAGAAGAGAAATGAGAGTCCAGGATAGGACCCTGAGACACTCCAGTATTCAAGAGGTGGGAAGAAGAAAGAGAACCAGAAAATATAACTGAGAAGAACCAGACAGAAATTGAAGGAAGACAAAGAGAGGGTGGTATAACTATGGTCAAAGTAGGAGAGAGTTACAAGAAGGAGTTAGTGAGGAATGGGTTGGATGCTACTGAGAGGTCTTCTAGGGTGAGAACTGGAGAAGCAATTTCAGGATTTAGCTATAAGAAATTGTTGTTGTGGAGTGGAGTTCTGGGAACAGAAGCCAACTGTAAGGGCTATGGAGCCTGGATTAGGTAAGGAAATGGAGCCAGTGGAAAAGAGAGATGGAGAAATAGTTGAAGAGAAGAGGACAGATTAAGAAAGGGGTTTTATAAAAGGGGAGACCACTGATGGGCAGGCACTTGTAGAAAGGAAGTTTTGAAAAATGGAGGATAAGAGAAGGATAATTTATGGAGGAACGACATAAGAGGGGCCAGGATCAGGCACTGGCCCCTCTCATGTCATTAAGAGAAAGACAGCTCATTGATCTTGACAGGAGAGCAAAAGGACGGTGGAGACAGGTAGGAGAGTGGTATAGATGACGTGGAATTTCTACCTGGTAGCTTCTGTGAGGGAGAGGGCAAAGTAATCCATTTGGAGAGAGAGAGGACATGATGGAGTAGTGGATAAGAGGACGCAGAGAAGATTTGAAAGAGTTGGAGTGAAACTTTCAAGAAACAGAGGTAAGAAATAGTAATGTCATAGAGACAGGAGTAGGCAGAAGAGCATGTTTCCCCAGATTGCAGCCCCAGATTATTCATATTCTTGCCCTCCTTCCATGGATACTGAATACAAGGACTCTTTGCAGCTTTGTATCAATGACAGTCTTGGGGATGGCAGAGGCAGAACAATCCCATGCAGCTAGAATTCTTCAACTCTGAGGGAAACTCACCTTTCATTTCCATGTGTATCCTTAAGGATGCTTTTGGCTGCAAGTGACAGTAAGTTTTAACTCAACTGGCTAAAAAAATAATGTGAACTTGTTATCTCACACAAAATAAGGTAATGAATATAGACACAAAAATCCTTAACAATATATCGGCATATAGAATTCAGCAGTAGATCAAAAAAATTATACACCATGACCTAAAGGATTCATTCCAAGGTTGCAAGATTGGTTCAACTTTTTTTTTTTTTTTTTTTGTGGTACGCGGGCCTCTCACTGTTGTGGCCTTTCCTGTTGCGGAGCACAGGCTCCGGACACATAGGCTCAGCGGCCATGGCTCATGGGCCTAGCCGCTCTGCGACATGTGGGATCCTCCCAGACCGGGGCACGAACCCGCGTCCCCTTCATCGGCTGGTGGAGTCTCAACCACTGCGCCATCAGGGAAGCCTGGTTGGTTCAATATTTGAAAACCAATCAATACAATCCACCAAGACAGGCTAAAGAAAAAAAAATCACATGATCATATCAATCAATGAAGAAAAGACATTTGCCAAATTTCAACATCCATTCATGATTTTTTTTTTTATTGGGTTGCATCAGGTCTTAGTTGTGGCATGTGGGATCTTTCACTGCAGCACACGGGCTCTTTGTTGCAGTGTGCAGGCTTCTCTCTAGTTGTGGCACGCAGACTCCAGAGCACACAGGCTTCTCTAGTTGTGGTGCACGGGCTCCAGAGTTCACAAGCTCAGTAGTTGCAGCACACAGGCTCTCTAGTTCTGGCACACAGGCTCAGTAGTTGCGGCACATGGACTCTCTAGTTGTGGCGCACAGGCTCTAGAGTACATGGGCTCAGTAGTTGTGGCGCACGGGCTTATTTGCCCCATGGCCTGTGGGGTCTTAGTTCCCTGATCGGGGATTGAACCCATGTCCCCTGCATTGAAAGGCAGATTTTTAACCACTGGACCACCAGGGAAGTCCCCAATTATGGTTTTTAAAAACTCTGAGAAAAATAGGAATGGAAAGGAACTTCCTCAACTTGAAAAAGAGCATCTACAAAAAACCTACAGCTGACATTTACACTTAATGGTGAAACTGAATGTTTTCCCCCTAAGATCAGGAAGAAGGCAAAGATGCCCTCTTTCACCCTTCTTATTCAACATAGTACTACAGTTCTATCCAGTGCGATAAGGCAAGAAAAGGAAATAAAAGACATACAGGGCTTCCCTGGTGGCGCAGTGGTTGAGAGTCTGCCTGCCGATGCAGGGGACGCGGGTTCGTGCCCCAGTCCGGGAGGATTCCACATGCCACGGAGCAGCTGGGCCTGTGAGCCATGGCCGCTGGGCCTGCGTGTCCGGAGCCTGTGCTCCGCAACGGGAGAGGCCACAACAGTGAGAGGCCCACGTACCACAAAAAAAAAAAAAAAAAAACCATACTGATCAGACAAGAAAATTAGTTGCAGTCAACACCATTGTCTACATAGAATAATGCCCACAGTGGAACTTAAATTTTTGGTGACAACTCTCTCTGTGAAATTTCTCCCAGCATATCGCCACCCTGACAATAGTCATCCCAGGTTTAGAACCACAGGAGGTTGGGGTGAATGTAACACAAACACAATTTTAACATATATCCTTAGAAATACTAACAGTTATAGACCGTAGGTCCATGATAAAGCCATGGTCCCGCTGATCTGACCCAGACACAGCCTCCTCTAGACATCTTATTACTTAATGTAATGATAGCTTGTGATGCAATGAAATCTCCCATTGTTGTGGCTGAAAACATCCTCAGTGATTCTTTCACTCCTCATTCATTTATTCTTTCATAGTCTCTTCATCTCTCACTTCGCCTTCCCACTGTAATACACACACACTCAGGGCCACAGTCATATACGCAGCTGTGCAGTCACTTATACAGTCACATATAAACAAGGTCAATGTCATAGACAAATTGTTTATTTTCACACATTTTACAAAAAGTACAAGAATAAATATCTTTTAGGGGCTTCAAAAATAAATAGGGATCTGGAAGCAATAATCCAGTGGAGGTAGTTTGTGCATAAATAATATCTAAGATGCTGAGACAGGGCTTCCCTGGTGGCACAGTGGTTAAGAATCCACCTGCCAATGCAGGGGACACGGCTTAGGGCGCTGGTCTGGGAAGATCCCACATGCCGTGGAACAACTAAGCCCGTGCGCTACTACTACTGAGCCTGCGCTCTAGAGCCTGTGAGCCACAATTACTGAAGCCCACACGCCTAGAGCCGGTGATCCGCAACAAGAGAAGCCACCGCAATGAGAAGCCCACGCACAGCAATGAAGAGTAGCCCGTGCTTGCCGCAACTGGAGAAAGCCCGTGCACAGCAACAAAGACCCAATGCAGCTAGAAATAAATTAATTTAAAAAAAAAAAAAAAAAAGATGCTGAGACAGGTGGGTCTCCGGGTTCAGACACACTGGTCTCCACTGGCAACACATTTCAGGTCCTGGGTGAGGAGGCGGAAGAGATTGAACACGACAGAGGCTTCAAGGCAGTCCCGGGACTCCTGGGGGCAGAGGGGGATGGCTCAGTAGCTCCCACGTCTGGGCTCCCAGCTGAGCCCAGCCATCGGTTTCCCCTCCCCGGTCACTCACCTTCTTCGGGGCCTCCTGGAGTCGGTGTAGCCAGTGCTGGAGGCGGCCCCGGGGCCTGGGGCCTGCTGTGGGCCGAGCTGGGACCTGTGGGCAGAGGAGGGTGGTGTTGAGGGTGTGAGACAGGGCCTGGGACAGAGGGGGACGTACAGGTGGCCAGAGCCCAGACACGGCCCGGGTGCCCCGAGTGCTCACACAGGCCTGGAGCTTGGAGTGGATGTGGTGCAGCATGTGAAGGGGCTGGTCCAGGATGTGATCCAGGGGTGAGTTAGCCGTGGCCTCCAGGACATACAGTGTCAGGGCCAGCTCCGCCTCCAAGGCCACGGGGCGCTCCCACACCTGAGGAGGAGACAGAAGACAGGTGAGAGTTGCACGTGAGAGAGAACAGGCGAGGAGGCACAGGTGAGGGGGACAGAGGAAGGGAGAGTGGAAGGTGAAAGTCGGGGTCAGGTGAGAGCCAATGTGGCTGGCTGAGGGGAAGGGGTCAGGGGCCGGGTGGGGGGGTGCAGGGAGAGAAGGACGTGAGGGAAGGAGGAGGTGAGGGGC
Source organism: Hyperoodon ampullatus (assembly GCF_949752795.1). NCBI lineage: Eukaryota > Metazoa > Chordata > Mammalia > Artiodactyla > Ziphiidae > Hyperoodon > Hyperoodon ampullatus. The sequence continues at coordinate 49,841,609 of NC_136931.1, forward strand.
CACCTGCAGAGCCGGAGCGGGCGGGCAGGTGAGGGCAGGCGGGCCTGACTCTCCCGACTCACCTGCAGCTGCCTCAGGTCCCAGGTCCTGGGGAAGAGGCGGGAGCTGCAGTTCCAGTCCTTCTGCAAGAGCGACTCTTCCTAGAGAGCAAGGGCAAGGTCAGCCCCCAGGGGGAGGGACAGAGGGAGGAGCCCAGGGAGGCTGGAGGAGGGCCAGCAACAGGACGGGAGGTTAGCTTCCAAAAGACCGCAGAGGCACGTCCACCGCAGGAGGACAGGAGATCGCCCACCGCGGGGAGGTTGGAGGTCAGCCCAGTGCGGGGAGGGCAGGCCCACCTTCAGCCCAGGTAGCCCGGGAGCGCACAGAGGGAGGGGTGGAGGGTCGCCCACTGCAGGAGGGGTCGGGGGAGACTCACAAAGGCATCCTTGGCCGTCTTGAAGGCCTGCAGCTCTTGTGGGGACAGAGACTTGAACTGGGCCATGTGGCAGCCCCTTGCACCTGGGAGGGCCCCGAGGGGTGAGGGCACAGGAACTGCCCCTGTCCTGCTTGGCGCCACGGTCATCAGCATCAGCACCAGCGTGCAGCCGGGGGCCATGTCTGTGTTAGGGAAGGACAGCAAGATGAGGCGAGGGAGGGCGTCAGGGGGTGAGGGCGGGGGCTCTGGGGAGTGAGGGTCCCGGACAAGGATGTAGGGGCTGACCCAGCTTCATTCCTGCGCTCTGGTCTCTGTCAGCAGATGGGGGATCAAGTGTCCTCTCTGAGGCCGCCGCCTGGGGTCTCTCGGTCTCGTCTGGCGTCTCTGACTTCAGCCTCCTCTTCTGGTTCTCAGCTCGTTGCTCTGTCCGTGTCTCTGAACTTCCAGCTCCGTCTGAGGTGTGATTCCTGCCTGAGCTCCATGGCGCAGCTTTTAGCCTGTGCAGCTGGGCAATCCCAGCTGATGTAGGAAAAGTGAAAACACAGCTAGAGGCTGACACTGGCACCAGGTGAGGCGAGGGCTGGGAAAGCCCAGAGCAGGGCGGGGCCTGTGAGCCATGTGAGCCGCCGAGGGAAAAAGAAACTGACATCGATTCATGTCCCATTTCACCTCCGAGAAAGTGAGTAAGGAAGTCAAAATCAGGGCTGGGGCAGCTTCAGCCCCACACGGCGGGTCTCCTGCGCCGGTGCCCAGGCTGATCTAGGACTGGGGTGGGAGGGGACAGCGGCCCCAGTACAGGGAGTAGAGGGAAAAGGCACCTGTCGGAGGTGCTGCCATGAAGAACCTGGAACTTCCAAGAGGGAGGCTGTTTAGGAGGTGGCAGAAGGTCCAGGACTGCTGCTGCGGGTGGGAGAGAGAGTGAGAAAGGCAAAACCTCGTGAATTCAGAGAGGACACCAGCTGCTCCCCACCCTTCCCCACCTGGTACCCACAGAGACCGCATGGGGGAGGTCTGGAGCCTGCACCGACCTGCTCTCTGTCAGGCTCAGAAGGACCCAGGAATAGGAGGATGTGCTATGAAATTGAGCTGTGACCAATACTTCAGGGAAATCAGGTGGGGTTGAGAAAAACGCCTTGAATCACCAAGTACCTATTTGCCCTCCCACCCCCACTTTGGGTCAGACCCTGTTCAAGGTGCCAGGAAGAGAGCATTGAAAAAAGAAAAGACACGAAACAATCCTTCATGGGGCTTTTTACTAGAGAGAGGTACCAGATAGTACCTCTCTGGGATACGGGGATTAGGCATGTGGTATGTATTATGTTAGGTAAAGTCAGATCATGGAAAATGAAAGAAATGAAGCAGGGACGAGACAGAGTGCGAGAGGAAGTCTGTATTAAATAAGGTAATGAAATGACATTTGAGGGAAGACCTAAAGGAAGTGAGGGAGGGAGCTCTGTGGAGATCTGAGGGGGAGCCTTCCAGGAAAAGGGAACAGTCAGTGAAAAAGGAAAACAGAGACACCCCCTCCTTCTGTGAGCCTGTATATGTCTCACCCTGTTCGCGGAGGCTCTGCCACAATGTGGTTTGTTTTCTTTGTTGTTGTTGTTGTTGTTTTTGGCCATGCCGCTTGCAGGATCTCAGTTCCCCGACCAGGGATTGAACCGGGTGCTCAGCAGTGAAAGCGCAGCGTCCTGACCACTCGAATGGCAGGGAATTCCCTCACAGTGTGCTACTGGATACTCATGGTAGCACCAAGGACATCCTGTGCTTTGCCTACATTTCAAAGACAGAGGAAACTGCAGGGACTCAGAGGGGTTAAGAGACTTGTCCAAGGTCATACAGCAAATAAGTGGTGAGGGCAGGATATTAACTGAGTTCTGTCTGACACCAGAGAGTAACCACTGCACTCAACAGCCCCAGTGTAGCTACATCTCCTGACTTGGAGGTAATGGACGTCTCGAACAGAAGGTGTGGAGTCCTTTTGACTATTACTCCCACCCCCTCTTTCCCTCATTCATAATTCCAGGGAGAGGGTGGACCCAAGTCCTCAGTTGGGAATGTCTTTGAGCTCTGATATGTAACGTTTCTTAGAAATTTTTTCATCAGAGTATAATTGCTTTACAACGTTGTATTAGTTTCTGCTGTGCAATGAAGTGAATCAGCTATATGTATGCCTATATCCCCTCCGTCCTGGACCTCCTTCCCACGCCCCCATCCCACCCATCTAGGTCGTCACAGAGCACCGGCTGAGCTGAGCTTCCTGTGCTTTATAGCATGTTCCCACTAGCTATCTATTTTACGCATGATAGTGTATATATGTCAGTCTTACCCTCCCACTTCATCCCACCCTCCCCTGCCCCCACTCTGTCCACATGTCCATTCTCTAGGTCCACGTCTCTATTCCTGCCCTGCAGATAGGTTCACCTGTAAGAGCAGGTGGACTTCCCTAGGGGTCCAGTGGGTAAGACTCTGTGCAGGGGACCCAGGTTCGATCCCTGGTAGGGGAACTAGATCCTGCCTGCATGCCGCAACTCAGACCCAGAGCAGCCAAAATAAATAAACATTAAAAAAAATAAAATAAAAGCAACAGCAGGGATGTGCCCAAGTCACCTACCAGTGTTCTGGTCAGTTTCTATTAATTGCATCGGCCTTATATCAGGGGAGGACACATTGCAACAACTGTGAATCCTGGAAATTGACAAATTATCTCAAAATCCCTCAACAGCATACTGTTTCTCTTAGAGAGGAAGTTCAGGGGAGTGGTTAGGAGCATGGGAACTGGAGCTAGACTCTGGGGCTCAAACCTGGCTCCGACCCTCTCTAGCTGTGTGACCTTGGGAAACAGGCTTTGCAGTTGGCCACGAAGATTGCCCATCCACAGACGCAGACAAATTTTCAAAGTACAATTGTTCTGCATTTATGTGTGTGATTATTTAGTGGAGACCAATTATTAAGGCCATTCTGTGGCTTCAGCTGGAAGCTTCAGAAACATTATTTCAATGTATAGTACTCACTGCAAGGGAAGTGTAACAATGCCATGGCATAAATGAGTAAACTGAGGCTCAGAGAGAAGGAATTTGCCCAGACACGCAACACTTAAGTGGCAGGGCAGAACTGAAACTCAGCTCACCTGATTTCCCTGTCTCAGCATTTTGTGCTGAACAGCCCCCCTCAAAATGACCACGGAATAAACAACCCGCAGAAATGCAAAAATATTTAATAATTGGCAATAAATTAACAACAGAAGACAGAACAGCAAATACACACAGGAACTTCATAAATACAAAACACACTTAAGGAACGGAATTCAAAAAACTACTTATCCAGAGGACAAGTAGTCCTTTGGCCTTATCACTACCCAGTCCCTCTGGGAATGAGGTCTCCCCAGCGGGGAGGTCCAAGAGTCACATATTCATGGAATCGCAAAGCGGGCACTGAAGGTTCAAAGCACGGGGTGGGAACTGTCATGAGACAGGGCTGTTCCTGTAACCACAGAAGTAGAAACTGGTCCATGGTACGTGGTGGTCAGCGACCAAGGCGGACACGGACTCCAGTCTTTTCCTGCCAGCCCGGGCCCTGGAAGATCTTAGGGCAACGCATCCCGCGGAAATATCGCTGCTTCCGGGGGAACTCGTTGTGGTCTTTGGGAAAAGGGCGCCTCTGGCACCAGCGCCGGCGGGTCCAGGCTGAGAGACCCGCCTGGTCCGAGGGCGCCACGGAGGAGGGCAGCGTCCGCAACCAGGCGCCCCCAGAGCTTCGGGTCCCAGGCGGAGCCGCGGCGGGATCACAGACAAGGACCCGAGTGCGCCACCAGCCGCAGGTCCCACGCGAGCAGGCGCAGGAGATTGAAGATGACGGTGGCTTCGTGGCACCGAGGCGAGCCCTGCAGCCCGGGAAGGAGGCGGAGCGGGGCTGAGCCAGGGATCTCCTTCCCCGAGAGACCCCCCTCCAGACCCTCACGGCTCCAAGCCGGGCTCCCGTCTAGCCGCTTTCCCGCCTGCTCCACTCACAGCTGTGCGAGTTTGGGGACGCCTCCGGGGACGCCGCATGGACTTCCTCCGGGAGCCTGGCCGGACCAGCTCGAGCTGGAGGGAGAACAGGAGGTTAATGAAGGCGGCGGGGAACCGACCCTCCCCTCCTCCTCCCCCTCCAGCCGCAGACCAAAGCCCGGATTTGGGGACATCGAGAGGACGTGAATCGTGTCTGCGCCCGTTTCTGGCCTCATGGGACAGATTCGCAGTCGGGGGGCCTGGCCTTGAGACCAGGGGCGCAGAGCGAGCCGGGAGGGGTGCGGGGCCAGGGCGCGGCGCACTCACGCAGGCCGCCACGTCCCGCCCCGCGGCCGCCAGCAGTTCCAGGGTCGGTAAGACGCCGGGGAACAGCTCGGGGCTCGGCAGGCTGCTCAGCACGTCTTGGGCGTCGGCGAGGCCGCGGGCCACCTGGTGGAGCAGCGCACGGGACTGCGGGGACCCGGCGGGAGTTAGACGGGGCCGCGCGCCAGCCCGCGCTCCCCCACCCCCACCCCGCCCGCCGGCCTCGGGCCTCACGGAAGGCCGCGGAGGGTCCCTCCTCCGGCGGAACGAGCAGTTGCGCGGCCTCCAGCTCAGCGTCTCTTCTTCCTGCGGGGCAAGGGCTGGGGTGACGCGGAGTCTCCTGGCAAGGGCCCCTGAAGCGCTGGGACGTCGGAGATCCCTGGACGTGGTTCGGGACTGGCCCGGACGGTTGTGCTTATCGTGTCCCGAACCAGGCAGCGCTCCGATGGCTGAGCGGGGCTGAAAGGTACCCGCGCTCTCCATGCGGAGCCCGCGCCCCGATGTGGAGCCGAGTCCGCCTGGAGGGGGCGCCCCTCTGTGACCCGCACCAAGGCCTTGCATGAGCTGACCACCGGGGCCTCCGGGAAGATGTCGTGGTCACAATTCTGGACCCTGAAATCTGAGATGTGCCTGCTGGACGCTAGGACGCGAGGGCCCCTCGGGACAAAGACTGGTGTCTCCGAGCCCAGCGGGCCCGGGGTCCAGGGGGCGGGGGCGTCTGAGCATCACTCACATAGCGGTCCCTCAGTGCCTTGATGGCCAGCAGCGCCCGGGGGTCCAGGGAGCGGTAGTGTGAGAGGAGGCAGCGCGGAGGTTCCACCACTTCGGGGTCCGCCGCCACGCCCACCGTCACCAAGACCCACAGCCCCACGGCCACCGCAGCTGCGCCACTCGGCCCCATCTCTGCTCCTGCGGGACGCGACGGACGTCAGCGAGCTCAAGGAGAAGGCCCCGAGTCCAAGCCCCTGCCTGTGGTTAGACTTGCAGAGGGACTGATGCTCAGAGCGTGGGCTGTGGACACACGCAGGGGAAGAGACAGGATGGGCCCCCTCCTACCCTCAGCCTCTCTCCTCTCACTCCTCACCTACAATGTGTCTCTGGTGCCTGGTGCTGCAGCAGGGCCTGCCTTCCACTGTCCTCTGGGTGGTGTCCAGAGTGGTGTCCACCTGGGACAGCGGTGCCTGCACCCTCCATGGTGGCTTTTAAGTGTCCAGCTGAGAATGGTGAGCAACCGGGCTTCCCCGTGCAGGGTAAGCTTTCCCAACGTCATTGCTGGCCATTGATTAGCCCAGAGGGTTGCAGGCAGGGGTTTGAGGACTTTACCCACCTGTGGGCCAGTGCCAGTGGTGTATCTGCTCAACCCTCTCTCCTGAGCCAATTGCTACGTTTTGTTTTCTGCACCTTTTGTCTTTTCTGTGTGTTGGTCTTTCTTTTGCGCTCTAGGAATGAACTCAAAACACACCTTTTCCTTTGGCTGGAAGCTGCAAGCTTGGCAGAGGTACCCGTACAAGTGCCTGCTGTCAGGAGTTCATACTCGGGTTTCTTTCTTTCTTTCTTTTTAAAGATTTTTTTTGATATGGACCATTTTTGAAAAAGTCTTTATTGAATTTGTTACAATATTGCTTCTGTTTTAAGTTTTGACTTTTAGGGCCAGGAGGCTTGTCAGATCGTAGCTTCCCAACCAGGGACTGAACCCACACCCTCTGCATTGGAAGGTAAAGTCCTAACCCCTGGACTGCCAGGGAAGTCCCCATACTAGGGTTTCTAATGCTTGCTCTTCAGTCACTCTCTTGTCATTATATCCTTTCTCTCCCTGTCTTTTTTTCCCTCTTTCTCTGCACAAATATCCTTCCCTTCTGTTTTCTCAGCTTCTTTCCTCATCTGGGACTTAGACAAACTCTCTCTGGCTTCCTTAGTCTGTTATTAAATGGTATGTATTCCAGGCTTCCCTGGTGGTGCAGTGGTTGAGAGTCCGCCTGCCGATGCAGGGGACACGGGTTCGTGCCCCGGTTTGGGAAGATCCCACATGCCGCGGAGCGGCTTGGCCCATGAGCCATGGCCTTTGAGCCTGCGTGTCCGGAGCCTGTGCTCCGCAACGGGAGAGGCCACAACAGTGAGAGGCCCACATACCGCAAAAAAAAAAAAAAAAAAAAAGATATGTATTCCTTTACCCATTATAAAACCATTCTCTGTTTGCTGTTGAAAATTGGAATTGCAAACATGTTTTTCTCAACCACTGTTAATAATAATTATAGTTGATACATACTGAGCACTTCCTGTATGCTTGGCTCCACTTTAAGCTCTTCTCATGTATTTACTGCTTTATTCTCCCCAGCAAGTCTGTGAGGTAGGTCCTCTCACTGGCTGATGTTTTAGAAGATGAGGAAACTGAGGTACCGAGGCTGTGAGTCTGTCCGAGCTCACACAGCTTGTAGACGTGATCCCAGGCTGTCTGGGTTATTACTGGTGATGCTCTGCCACTTCTCACCTATATAGACAGATCTATTCATGTGCAGAATAGTTAAGGTATGTTTTGGGCAAGTAAAGCAAAGTTTCCTACATAAGACCACCTTTAATTAGTTGTAAAGTTTATTAATAAATATTGATAATTACAGGCAAGTAATGGCTGTTTTCCCATGTATGTCTTCCTCAGCATTAATATGAAAAAATTATTTTGTCTTTCAGTGTATATTTTCCTTATTGAAAGGCATAGAGCTTTTAAAAAACATCAAAGTGGTTGAAACAGAAGTACTCTGAAAAAAACATGAGAGAAATTCTACTGAAACACTAGACGAGATCAGCCAATGTGTCCATGCGCAAACTTTCCAGGCTTCCATTACTTCTCCCCAAGTCATCCCAGCATCCCCCCATTTCAGCTGGAGATCCAAATGGTTTGGGGAAGGTGACTTGACCCCCCATCTCTGGGTTGGCGTATGTGACTTGGCTGCAGCCGTTTACCTCAGTTAGCCTCCCTGGCCACAGTGATTGCATTTAGGGGTGGGCATATGACCTAAGCCAATGTAATCAGAATGAATCTCAATGCTGGACATCTTATCTCCAGATAGTTTTGTGTATCAAGTTTGTTCCTTTTTATTGCTAAATGGTATTCCGTGGTATGAATGTACTACAGTTTTGGGTTTTCTTAAACAGTTACCTGTTAAAGAACATCTGGGTTGTTTTTTGGCTGTTTTAAATAAAGCTGCTATAAACAATCATGTGCAAGATATTGTATGAATGTAAGTCTTCATTTCTCTGGGAAAATGCCCAGGAATGCAATTGCTAGGTCATATAGTAGTTGCATGTTTAGTTTTTTTAAAAAAACTACAAACCCTATTTTCCAGAGGGGCTGTACCATTTTGCATTTACACCAGCAATAAGCGATCAGTTTCTCCATATCCTCGTTAGCATTTTATTTATTTATTTGTTTGTTTTTAGGCATTCGGATGGCTGTATAATGATATCTCGTGGTGGTTTTAATGTGCATCTCTTTGTTGGCTAATAACATTGAACATCTTTTCATGGACTTATTTCCCATCTTTCACTCTTTAGTGAAATGTCTCTTCATGTCTTTCACCCATTCCCAAACGGATTGTTTAATTTTTGTACTGTTGGTTTTTGAGAGTTCTTTATCTATTCTAGATACTAGTCCTTCATCAGATAGGTGGTTTGCAAGTATTCTCTCCCAGTCTTTAGCTCGTTTTTCTATCTTCTTAACATGGTCTTTTACATAGCAAAAGTTTTGGATCAAATTCAGTTGATCGATTTTCCCTTTATGGATTAAGCCCTTGGTGTCAAGTCTAAGAACCCTTTGCCTTGCTCTAGATCCTGAAGATGTTCTTCATAACTTTTTCAAAAAGTTTTATAGCTTTATATTTTACATTTAAGTCCATGATCCATATTGAGTTAATTTTTATTTTAGTGTGAAGTTTAGGTCAAGGTTCATTTTTTGGCCTATGGAAGTCCAGTTACTCCAGCACTATTTTTTGAAAAGGCTATTTTTCTCCACTGAATTGCTTTAGTATGTATGAGTATTTCTAAATGCAAGGAGTGTCACACCATGTATATTATTCAGCAATTTACTTTTTTCACTGTATGATATGTCTTGAAGATTTTTCCATGTCAGTGCCTATAGATCTGCTTCATTCTATTTAACTGCTGCAGGTCTAGCTTAACCTGGAGTTCATGGACAATAGGATTCAGGGGAGGGTGAACTTGCATGGGAAAAAGCTGCATCTCCATCTTCACTGACCTCAAACTGAAATTTAGCATTTCTTTCCATTATGAATGTAAGCAACAAACCACAATAATATTAGCAGAAACTGTGACTTTGTCACTAAAAGAAGCCACAGATATTTCCTAACACATTACAGATGTGGCACATATCTTTTTTTTTTAATTTATTTATTTTTAAAATTTTTGGCTACCTTAGGTCTTTGTTGCTGCGCATGGGCTTTCTATAGTTGCGGTTCGCGGGGCCTACTCTTCTTTGCAGTTCACGGGCTTCTCATTGGGTGGCTTCTCTTGTTGCAGAGCACAGGCTTTAGGCGCGTGGGCTTCAGTAGTTGTGGCACTCGGCCTCAGTAGTTGTGGCTCGCAGGCTCTAGAGCGCAGGCTCCGTAGTTGTGGCGCACGGGCTTAGTTGCTCCGTGGCATGTGGGATCTTCCCGGACCAGAGCTCGAACTCGTGTCCCCTGCACTGGCAGGTGGATTCTTAACCACTGCGCCACCAGGGAAGTCCTGTGGCACATATCTTGAAAAATCATTTACTCCCTCAACAGTATAGTAGTTATTAAACCTACTGCTATGTCTTGTACTTAGTTCATTAATAAAGAGACATATGTATTACTTATCACAAAGTTACTTTAATATTTTGGTAACTGTGTTTCAAAATAATTGGTTTTCTTAATAGACCTGTGTATTTAACTTTATTTATTTTAAAACACATTTCTGAACCAATAAGTGATTATAGCAAGGTTGCAGGATACAAGATTAATATGAAAAAGTACACTGCTTTCTTGTTTAACATCAGTGAACAGTTTGTAGTTGAAATTTAAAATTCCATTTACATCAGTACCCCCAAAAATGAAATATTTAAGTACAAATACAACAAAATATAAATAAAATCTGTGTGAGGAAAACTATAAAACTTTGATGAAAGAAATAAAAGTACATCTAAAAATGGAAATATTCTATGAATATGGATAGGAAGACTCAATATTGTCAAGATGTTGGTTCTTCCCAACTTAATCTATAGATTCAATGCAATCCAATCAAAATCCCAGCAAGTTAATTTGTGGATATTGACAAAGTGAAAGTTTATATAGAGATTCAAAAGACCCAGAGTAACTTTCACAATATTAAAAGAGAAGAACAAAGTTGGAGGACTGACATTCTCTCACATCAAGACTTACTATAAAGCTACAGTAATGAAGACAGTGTGATATTAGTAGAAGGATAGACAAATCAATGGAACAGAATAGAGAGCCCAGGAATAGACCCACACAAATATAGTCAACTGATCTTTGAGAAAAGAGCAAACGCAATTCAATGAAGAAAGAATAGACTTCCAACAAATGGTATTGAAACAACTGGACATTCACATGTGAATAAATAAAAAAATAAACAAACCAAGCTAGATGCAGACCTTGAACATTTCACAAAAATTAACTTAAAATGTATCATAGACCTACACGTAAAGTGCAGAATTATAAAACTCCTAGAATATAGTTTAGGAGAAAATCTAGGGAACCATGGTGATGATTTTTTATATACACTGAAAGCACGATCCATGGAAGAAAAAAAATTGATGAATTGGAAACATTTTAAACTTCAGCCCTATGAAAGACACAATTAAAAGAATGAAAAAATTACTCCCTTTCTCTCCCACAGTCTTGAGATCCATGATTTTAACAAAAGACTGGAAAGAATATCAATGCCCACCAATAGGGGATTGGTTATTCAATAATCCTGTTACAATGGAAGCCTTACCAGTGGTATATGCAGGATGTCTTCCATTTGCCCCTCCAAGTTCACTCTTCCCACTTCTCCACCCTCCTCTGGGCCCCAGGAAGCTGGCCTTTGGCTTCTGTTGGGTGCAGCCAATGGGGAGCCTAGCAGTAGGGCCAGAGAGTGGGGAAGGAGAGTAAAGTCAGAGTATTTATTCCCCAGGCTTCCTCCCTGCAGGGGCATCATGACTTCTCTGCCCCTCCCCCTGTGTACATGACTCCCTCTTTCCCAGGTAAGGTAACCACTCCCTCCCTTCTCCCATTCCTCCAGGCCTAGGGATGACAGACCCTCACCCAGGTGGGCCCCAAGGCCTTGCATTACTCCTCCTCTGTTCTCTTCACCATCCAATCCCTTTGTAAACACCCTTGATATTAAACCACCACAAATTATCCTACATTGATTAGGCCATCTGTTTCCTGCAGGGGACCTCACTGATACAGTATAATTAAAGATGTGGGGGAATGCAAATGAGAGGTAATGGTAAGACACACAAAGCAGGCTACCAAACTGTATACAGACTCGTTCCAATTTAGGAGAAGTTGCTCAAAGAAAGAGAAAAAGAAAAAAAAAGAAAGAGGAGAACTAGCAACTAACTGCTAAAAAGATTACCTCCAGGAAGTGGGATTAAAGACTTTCTTTAACTCTCTAAGTTGTATTTTTTTCTTAATATTTATCTATTTATTTTGTTGCACCGGGTCTTAGTTGCAGCAGGCTCCTTAGTTGCGGCATGCATGTGGGATCTAGTTCCCTGACCAGGGATCGAACCCAGGCCCCTGCATTGGGAACATAGAGTCTTAGCCACTGTGCAACCATGGAAGTCCCAATGGTATTTTTTTAGTGACTGAATCTTTATAACAAATGTGTTACTTCAATAATCAGAAAACATATGTACAAATAAATATATGTAACATTTCTACTCATTGGAAAAATTGTTCCAGAGCTGGGGTGACGGAAGACAGTTGGGTGGTGAAATTATAAGTGGGGTTGTTTTCCTCTCTTATGCATGTCTCTATTTTTCCAGCTTTATCCAATGACCTTGGCTTGCTAATTTTATCAGGAAAAGTAATAGATTTTATTTTTAAAGCAAAACAAAGAGACTGATTGAGACACATGGAGACAGAGAGACACTGGCCTGAATGTTTGCTAGAAAAAGGAATGATAGACAGATGGAGTTATCGACAGAGACAAAAACAGGACCAGAGAGACAGAGACAAAAGAGGAGGCAAACAGAGAGAGAAGAAAGAGAAACAGAATGAAATGAGGACAGAAATGGAGAGAGAGAAGGAGGCACTGAATCAGATATTTAGGGGTAGTTGTGGCTTGGAGATCAAGCTTTGGAGCTGGATTGAGTGTAGGTTCAAATTCTGCCTCAATTACTGACTGGTGTCTTGGAAAAGTTCCTTCACTTTACTGTGCCTCGGTTATCCCATCTATAAATTGGACGTGGAACAATTCTTGCACTGTCATTTTTTGAGCATTAAATGAGACATGTACGTATCAGTTACTTAGAACAGGGCCCAGTAACACTAAGCACTGTATAACGGCTGGCTGTTATTATACAACAGAGATAAGGACACCCAGGGTGATGAAAAGAAAGCGAGAGGATACAGGAAGGGACAGAGACCAGAACTGGTGGCAGAGAGCAGGGGTAGAGTCATCGCTGGCACTGGCCCACAGGTGGGTAAAGTCCTCAAACCCCTGCCTGCAACCCTCTGGGCTAATCAATGGCCAGCAATGACGTTGGGAAAGCTTACCCTGCACAGGGAAGCCCGGTTGCTCACCATTCTCAGCTGGGCACTTAAAAGCCACCATGGAGGGTGCAGGCACCGCTGTCCCAGGTGGACACCACTCTGGACACCACCCAGAGGACAGTGGAAGGCAGGCCCTGCTGCAGCACCAGGCACCAGAGACACATTGTAGGTGAGGAGTGAGAGGAGAGAGGCTGAGGGTAGGAGGGGGCCCATCCTGTCTCTTCCCCTGCGTGTGTCCACAGCCCACGCTCTGAGCATCAGTCCCTCTGCAAGTCTAACCACAGGCAGGGGCTTGGACTCGGGGCCTTCTCCTTGAGCTCGCTGACGTCCGTCGCGTCCCGCAGGAGCAGAGATGGGGCCGAGTGGCGCAGCTGCGGTGGCCGTGGGGCTGTGGGTCTTGGTGACGGTGGGCGTGGCGGCGGACCCCGAAGTGGTGGAACCTCCGCGCCGCCTCCTCTCACACTACCGCTCCCTGGACCCCCGGGCGCTGCTGGCCATCAAGGCACTGAGGGACCGCTATGTGAGTGATGCTCAGACGCCCCCGCCCCCTGGACCCCGGGCCCGCTGGGCTCGGAGACACCAGTCTTTGTCCCGAGGGGCCCTCGCGTCCTAGCGTCCAGCAGGCACATCTCAGATTTCAGGGTCCAGAATTGTGACCACGACATCTTCCCGGAGGCCCCGGTGGTCAGCTCATGCAAGGCCTTGGTGCGGGTCACAGAGGGGCGCCCCCTCCAGGCGGACTCGGCTCCACATCGGGGCGCGGGCTCCGCATGGAGAGCGCGGGTACCTTTCAGCCCCGCTCAGCCATCGGAGCGCTGCCTGGTTCGGGACACGATAAGCACAACCGTCCGGGCCAGTCCCGAACCACGTCCAGGGATCTCCGACGTCCCAGCGCTTCAGGGGCCCTTGCCAGGAGACTCCGCGTCACCCCAGCCCTTGCCCCGCAGGAAGAAGAGACGCTGAGCTGGAGGCCGCGCAACTGCTCGTTCCGCCGGAGGAGGGACCCTCCGCGGCCTTCCGTGAGGCCCGAGGCCGGCGGGCGGGGTGGGGGTGGGGGAGCGCGGGCTGGCGCGCGGCCCCGTCTAACTCCCGCCGGGTCCCCGCAGTCCCGTGCGCTGCTCCACCAGGTGGCCCGCGGCCTCGCCGACGCCCAAGACGTGCTGAGCAGCCTGCCGAGCCCCGAGCTGTTCCCCGGCGTCTTACCGACCCTGGAACTGCTGGCGGCCGCGGGGCGGGACGTGGCGGCCTGCGTGAGTGCGCCGCGCCCTGGCCCCGCACCCCTCCCGGCTCGCTCTGCGCCCCTGGTCTCAAGGCCAGGCCCCCCGACTGCGAATCTGTCCCATGAGGCCAGAAACGGGCGCAGACACGATTCACGTCCTCTCGATGTCCCCAAATCCGGGCTTTGGTCTGCGGCTGGAGGGGGAGGAGGAGGGGAGGGTCGGTTCCCCGCCGCCTTCATTAACCTCCTGTTCTCCCTCCAGCTCGAGCTGGTCCGGCCAGGCTCCCGGAGGAAGTCCATGCGGCGTCCCCGGAGGCGTCCCCAAACTCGCACAGCTGTGAGTGGAGCAGGCGGGAAAGCGGCTAGACGGGAGCCCGGCTTGGAGCCGTGAGGGTCTGGAGGGGGGTCTCTCGGGGAAGGAGATCCCTGGCTCAGCCCCGCTCCGCCTCCTTCCCGGGCTGCAGGGCTCGCCTCGGTGCCACGAAGCCACCGTCATCTTCAATCTCCTGCGCCTGCTCGCGTGGGACCTGCGGCTGGTGGCGCACTCGGGTCCTTGTCTGTGATCCCGCCGCGGCTCCGCCTGGGACCCGAAGCTCTGGGGGCGCCTGGTTGCGGACGCTGCCCTCCTCCGTGGCGCCCTCGGACCAGGCGGGTCTCTCAGCCTGGACCCGCCGGCGCTGGTGCCAGAGGCGCCCTTTTCCCAAAGACCACAACGAGTTCCCCCGGAAGCAGCGATATTTCCGCGGGATGCGTTGCCCTAAGATCTTCCAGGGCCCGGGCTGGCAGGAAAAGACTGGAGTCCGTGTCCGCCTTGGTCGCTGACCACCACGTACCATGGACCAGTTTCTACTTCTGTGGTTACAGGAACAGCCCTGTCTCATGACAGTTCCCACCCCGTGCTTTGAACCTTCAGTGCCCGCTTTGCGATTCCATGAATATGTGACTCTTGGACCTCCCCGCTGGGGAGACCTCATTCCCAGAGGGACTGGGTAGTGATAAGGCCAAAGGACTACTTGTCCTCTGGATAAGTAGTTTTTTGAATTCCGTTCCTTAAGTGTGTTTTGTATTTATGAAGTTCCTGTGTGTATTTGCTGTTCTGTCTTCTGTTGTTAATTTATTGCCAATTATTAAATATTTTTGCATTTCTGCGGGTTGTTTATTCCGTGGTCATTTTGAGGGGGGCTGTTCAGCACAAAATGCTGAGACAGGGAAATCAGGTGAGCTGAGTTTCAGTTCTGCCCTGCCACTTAAGTGTTGCGTGTCTGGGCAAATTCCTTCTCTCTGAGCCTCAGTTTACTCATTTATGCCATGGCATTGTTACACTTCCCTTGCAGTGAGTACTATACATTGAAATAATGTTTCTGAAGCTTCCAGCTGAAGCCACAGAATGGCCTTAATAATTGGTCTCCACTAAATAATCACACACATAAATGCAGAACAATTGTACTTTGAAAATTTGTCTGCGTCTGTGGATGGGCAATCTTCGTGGCCAACTGCAAAGCCTGTTTCCCAAGGTCACACAGCTAGAGAGGGTCGGAGCCAGGTTTGAGCCCCAGAGTCTAGCTCCAGTTCCCATGCTCCTAACCACTCCCCTGAACTTCCTCTCTAAGAGAAACAGTATGCTGTTGAGGGATTTTGAGATAATTTGTCAATTTCCAGGATTCACAGTTGTTGCAATGTGTCCTCCCCTGATATAAGGCCGATGCAATTAATAGAAACTGACCAGAACACTGGTAGGTGACTTGGGCACATCCCTGCTGTTGCTTTTATTTTATTTTTTTTAATGTTTATTTATTTTGGCTGCTCTGGGTCTGAGTTGCGGCATGCAGGCAGGATCTAGTTCCCCTACCAGGGATCGAACCTGGGTCCCCTGCACAGAGTCTTACCCACTGGACCCCTAGGGAAGTCCACCTGCTCTTACAGGTGAACCTATCTGCAGGGCAGGAATAGAGACGTGGACCTAGAGAATGGACATGTGGACAGAGTGGGGGCAGGGGAGGGTGGGATGAAGTGGGAGGGTAAGACTGACATATATACACTATCATGCGTAAAATAGATAGCTAGTGGGAACATGCTATAAAGCACAGGAAGCTCAGCTCAGCCGGTGCTCTGTGACGACCTAGATGGGTGGGATGGGGGCGTGGGAAGGAGGTCCAGGACGGAGGGGATATAGGCATACATATAGCTGATTCACTTCATTGCACAGCAGAAACTAATACAACGTTGTAAAGCAATTATACTCTGATGAAAAAATTTCTAAGAAACGTTACATATCAGAGCTCAAAGACATTCCCAACTGAGGACTTGGGTCCACCCTCTCCCTGGAATTATGAATGAGGGAAAGAGGGGGTGGGAGTAATAGTCAAAAGGACTCCACACCTTCTGTTCGAGACGTCCATTACCTCCAAGTCAGGAGATGTAGCTACACTGGGGCTGTTGAGTGCAGTGGTTACTCTCTGGTGTCAGACAGAACTCAGTTAATATCCTGCCCTCACCACTTATTTGCTGTATGACCTTGGACAAGTCTCTTAACCCCTCTGAGTCCCTGCAGTTTCCTCTGTCTTTGAAATGTAGGCAAAGCACAGGATGTCCTTGGTGCTACCATGAGTATCCAGTAGCACACTGTGAGGGAATTCCCTGCCATTCGAGTGGTCAGGACGCTGCGCTTTCACTGCTGAGCACCCGGTTCAATCCCTGGTCGGGGAACTGAGATCCTGCAAGCGGCATGGCCAAAAACAACAACAACAACAACAAAGAAAACAAACCACATTGTGGCAGAGCCTCCGCGAACAGGGTGAGACATATACAGGCTCACAGAAGGAGGGGGTGTCTCTGTTTTCCTTTTTCACTGACTGTTCCCTTTTCCTGGAAGGCTCCCCCTCAGATCTCCACAGAGCTCCCTCCCTCACTTCCTTTAGGTCTTCCCTCAAATGTCATTTCATTACCTTATTTAATACAGACTTCCTCTCGCACTCTGTCTCGTCCCTGCTTCATTTCTTTCATTTTCCATGATCTGACTTTACCTAACATAATACATACCACATGCCTAATCCCCGTATCCCAGAGAGGTACTATCTGGTACCTCTCTCTAGTAAAAAGCCCCATGAAGGATTGTTTCGTGTCTTTTCTTTTTTCAATGCTCTCTTCCTGGCACCTTGAACAGGGTCTGACCCAAAGTGGGGGTGGGAGGGCAAATAGGTACTTGGTGATTCAAGGCGTTTTTCTCAACCCCACCTGATTTCCCTGAAGTATTGGTCACAGCTCAATTTCATAGCACATCCTCCTATTCCTGGGTCCTTCTGAGCCTGACAGAGAGCAGGTCGGTGCAGGCTCCAGACCTCCCCCATGAGGTCTCTGTGGGTACCAGGTGGGGAAGGGTGGGGAGCAGCTGGTGTCCTCTCTGAATTCACGAGGTTTTGCCTTTCTCACTCTCTCTCCCACCCGCAGCAGCAGTCCTGGACCTTCTGCCACCTCCTAAACAGCCTCCCTCTTGGAAGTTCCAGGTTCTTCATGGCAGCACCTCCGACAGGTGCCTTTTCCCTCTACTCCCTGTACTGGGGCCGCTGTCCCCTCCCACCCCAGTCCTAGATCAGCCTGGGCACCGGCGCAGGAGACCCGCCGTGTGGGGCTGAAGCTGCCCCAGCCCTGATTTTGACTTCCTTACTCACTTTCTCGGAGGTGAAATGGGACATGAATCGATGTCAGTTTCTTTTTCCCTCGGCGGCTCACATGGCTCACAGGCCCCGCCCTGCTCTGGGCTTTCCCAGCCCTCGCCTCACCTGGTGCCAGTGTCAGCCTCTAGCTGTGTTTTCACTTTTCCTACATCAGCTGGGATTGCCCAGCTGCACAGGCTAAAAGCTGCGCCATGGAGCTCAGGCAGGAATCACACCTCAGACGGAGCTGGAAGTTCAGAGACACGGACAGAGCAACGAGCTGAGAACCAGAAGAGGAGGCTGAAGTCAGAGACGCCAGACGAGACCGAGAGACCCCAGGCGGCGGCCTCAGAGAGGACACTTGATCCCCCATCTGCTGACAGAGACCAGAGCGCAGGAATGAAGCTGGGTCAGCCCCTACATCCTTGTCCGGGACCCTCACTCCCCAGAGCCCCCGCCCTCACCCCCTGACGCCCTCCCTCGCCTCATCTTGCTGTCCTTCCCTAACACAGACATGGCCCCCGGCTGCACGCTGGTGCTGATGCTGATGACCGTGGCGCCAAGCAGGACAGGGGCAGTTCCTGTGCCCTCACCCCTCGGGGCCCTCCCAGGTGCAAGGGGCTGCCACATGGCCCAGTTCAAGTCTCTGTCCCCACAAGAGCTGCAGGCCTTCAAGACGGCCAAGGATGCCTTTGTGAGTCTCCCCCGACCCCTCCTGCAGTGGGCGACCCTCCACCCCTCCCTCTGTGCGCTCCCGGGCTACCTGGGCTGAAGGTGGGCCTGCCCTCCCCGCACTGGGCTGACCTCCAACCTCCCCGCGGTGGGCGATCTCCTGTCCTCCTGCGGTGGACGTGCCTCTGCGGTCTTTTGGAAGCTAACCTCCCGTCCTGTTGCTGGCCCTCCTCCAGCCTCCCTGGGCTCCTCCCTCTGTCCCTCCCCCTGGGGGCTGACCTTGCCCTTGCTCTCTAGGAAGAGTCGCTCTTGCAGAAGGACTGGAACTGCAGCTCCCGCCTCTTCCCCAGGACCCGGGACCTGAGGCAGCTGCAGGTGAGTCGGGAGAGTCAGGCCCGCCTGCCCTCACCTGCCCGCCCGCTCCGGCTCTGCAGGTGGCCCCTCACCTCCTCCTTCCCTCACGTCCTTCTCTCCCTGCACCCCCCCACCCGGCCCCTGACCCCTTCCCCTCAGCCAGCCACATTGGCTCTCACCTGACCCCGACTTTCACCTTCCACTCTCCCTTCCTCTGTCCCCCTCACCTGTGCCTCCTCGCCTGTTCTCTCTCACGTGCAACTCTCACCTGTCTTCTGTCTCCTCCTCAGGTGTGGGAGCGCCCCGTGGCCTTGGAGGCGGAGCTGGCCCTGACACTGTATGTCCTGGAGGCCACGGCTAACTCACCCCTGGATCACATCCTGGACCAGCCCCTTCACATGCTGCACCACATCCACTCCAAGCTCCAGGCCTGTGTGAGCACTCGGGGCACCCGGGCCGTGTCTGGGCTCTGGCCACCTGTACGTCCCCCTCTGTCCCAGGCCCTGTCTCACACCCTCAACACCACCCTCCTCTGCCCACAGGTCCCAGCTCGGCCCACAGCAGGCCCCAGGCCCCGGGGCCGCCTCCAGCACTGGCTACACCGACTCCAGGAGGCCCCGAAGAAGGTGAGTGACCGGGGAGGGGAAACCGATGGCTGGGCTCAGCTGGGAGCCCAGACGTGGGAGCTACTGAGCCATCCCCCTCTGCCCCCAGGAGTCCTGGGACTGCCTTGAAGCCTCTGTCGTGTTCAACCTCTTCCGCCTCCTCACCCGGGACCTGAAATGTGTTGCCAGTGGAGACCAGTGTGTCTGACCCCAGAGACCCACCTGCAACTTGTCTCAGCATCTTTGATATTATTTATACATCAAAACCCCTTTTTTAAATTTATTGCCTCCTAATGACTATTTTTATATTTATGTGTGTGATTTCTCAAGCTCAGACCCCATAAAATGTTTATTTTTCTACTTTTTATAAAACCTGTACAAATAAACAATGAAGAAAAGATGCTCTTTGTGGTGTGGACTCTGTGTGTGTGTGTGTGTGTGTGTGTGTGTGTGTTGGTTTTTCTTTGCTGCTGTAACAAATTCTCACAAACTGAGCATCTCAACACAATACAGATTCATTATCTTACATTTCTGCAGGTCAGAAATCCGGGTGGGCTCAGCTAATTTCCCTGCTGTGGGTCTCACAAGGCTGATCAAAGTGTGGCTGGCTGGATTGTTTCAGAGGCTCTGTGCAGGATCCTCTCCCAAACTCATTTAAGTTGTTGGAAGAATTCTGTTCCTTGCGGTTGTCACACTGAGATCCTTTTTCCTTGCTGGCTGTGAGGGCCCATCCTTAGCTCTTTGCAACTTCTTTCTGGTCCCTGCACGTTGACCCTACATCCCAGAGTCAAATCCTTCTCATGCTTGGAATCCCTCTCATTTCTCCTTTTGCCACATTTCTCTTTTACCTCCAGCCTGAGAAAGTTCGCTGCTCTTAAGAACTCGTGTGTTTAGACTGGCTCCACTCAGGGAATCCAGGATAATCTCTCTCTTTTAGAGTCCATAAATCTTAATTACATCTGCAAAGTCCCTTTGGCATGTAACAGGGGATATTCATAGGTCTGAGATTGCGGGTTGGCATCTTTGGGGGCCATAATTCATCCTCCCACGGTATGTATGTGATGGTATGATGGCGTCATTAGATTGCATCCTGTTATAAGTAAAGTAATATTAACTCAAAGTGCCTTAATAATGAGAACATTTATTATTGTACAGGATGAGAAATCTCAAACAGCAGGGTCCATTTAAGCTGAGCTGTCCAGTATGGCTCCCAGATCACATGTAGCCACTGTGCACTTGAAAGGTAACTAGTACAAGCCGAGCTGTGCTCTAAGTATAAAATATCCTCCAGAATTTAATGACTTCTTATTTTTCTTATTTTTCTTTTTTCAGATGTTGCCTGCCAAAGTTTTCTCTTTGTAGTTAATAAGGATGTGGAGAGAGTTTGAGACCATGTAAATTCCTATTACTTCTCAAACTCTGACCCATTCATTTTAGCATCCATTGATCAAACTCCATTGATGGAGTTTGCCTTACAGTTACTATTATGACCATTACCAAATAGTGAGCCTCTAATGTCATCATTCTTTCTACATTTCTTAGTCGACATTCTACTCTTAGGAAGAGCTTTCCTCCCCTTCCTGATTCATGTATTTACCAATGGCTTTATATCAACATGGACTCATGAGTTATTATTTTATAATTGTAGTTCTTTACTATCATTTATCATGACGCTCAAGTTGTCCCAGATGAGGCCAATGGGAACCTTTTCAAGAGGGCTCATGTCCTTTTGATGTGTTCCCATCATTTGTTGAGCACCTCCTCGCTTTCTGGTATCAGATTCCCAGGCTCCTTTTGTAATTTTCCTGCCTCATCTCTGTAACTCTGGTCATTTCCCCAAGGAGTTCTCGTTCCTTTTAGTGGAGAACAGTATTTAGAAACCAACACCTGGGTGAACTGATTGCTACAAGGATATCATTGCTTCTACACTCTCTCAGTGGATAGAGCTAGGAAACAGATGTGTGTACATACAGAATTTTTATTTACTGTTTAAAAGATTTAAAATCATTAATAATTTTACATTGATTATATATTTAAATTATATTTTGGGTATAGTGGGTCAAATAAAGTATATTTTAAATTAATTTCATATATATTTTTTAACTTTTTAAGCATGGTTACTGAAAATTTTAAATGGTATGCATGGCTCACATAATATTTATACTGAATTGTGCCAGTTTAGAGAGCATGATGTCATAGTAGAGCCAGGGTTTTTCCATCTGGCTGCTCCTCCATCCTCAGTGTATCAGTACTGTCTCCCCTCATGGTCATAATGTGGCTGCCACAGCTCCAGCCATCACACAACCACATAATTGTCTATAAAGCTGGATGACAGAGACTCCAGCTAGCTGTCCCTATATCTGTTATCCCTTCTTCCTTTACCTAGTGGATTTAAGAGTGTTCTACTAAAGACAACATTTTCCAGCTTTCCCTGCACCTATGGCACTATGTTTTGGCCAATGCAAATGACTGAAAGCAATCTGAGCACCTTATGAGTTGGTCCTTTAAAGGAAATGGTAATGCCCTCCTCCTTTCCTGTCTCCACTCTTGCTGAATGACAGAAATGAGAGCAGCCATCTTATTTTGCCAATTTTCTAGGATATTTACAGTGGATATAGAATTCTGTGTTGACAGCTTTCTTTTTATTTCAGTACATTAAAGATTCAAGGGTAATTTATATACGGACTTAGGTCCTCTTTGTCTGGGGCTCCCTCCATATTAGGATTTCTCCTGTCAGTTTCCAACTACTCTTGCTGCCCTGAACTCTAGGGTCTGATACTTCAAGTCAATGACTGGTTTTCTGGGCTTCCCTGGTGGCGCAGTGGTTGAGAGTCCGCCTGCCGATGCAGGGGACACGGGTTTGTGCCCTGGTCCGGGAGGATCCCACATGCCGCAGAGCGGCCAAGCCTGTGAGCCATGGCCGCTGAGCCTGCGCGTCCAGAGCCTGTGCTCCGCAATGGGAGAGGCCACAACAGTCAGAGGCCCACGTACCGCAAAAAAAAAAAGACTGGTTTTCTGCTTGAGTTCAAGCTGTCCCTTGCCACATGAATGGAGGTGCGTCCTCAGAGGAAAAGCCATATGGACTTGATCTCACATAGTGTGTTCCATTCTTGTTTTTTTCCTTCAGCTTTAATGAGATATGATTGACACATAACTTCACATAAGTTTAAGGTATACTACATGTTGATTTTATACATTTATATGTGGCAAAATGATTACCACCATAGCATTAGCTAACACCTCCATCCATCCCATCACATAATTCTCATTCCTTTTTTGTGGGGAGAACATTTAAGATCCAGTCTCTTGCAACTTTCAAGTACATAATGTAGTGCTCTGATGAATTTTACACCTAGGTAACTGACATTTTAAGACGTGAGAGGAATTCCCTCTCCGTCTAGTGGTTAGGACTCAGCGCTTTCACAGCTGTGGGCCAGGTTCAGGGAAATAAGATCCTGCAAGCCATACAGAGTGGCCAAAAAAAAAAAAGACATGAAACCTTTACATCATCCTGTGCCTTTTTCAACTCAATTCTTTCTACGACATAGACAGTCACTAGTCTGCTTCTGGCTGCTGTATATTAGTTTTTCCTGCCTGCTCTACAAATTCGTGTAGTGGGAATTATACAGAATTATACACTATGTACTCTGTTGTGTGGGTTCTTTTTTCTTTCACTCAACATAATGGTCTTGAACTGCATCCATGTTGTGTATATCTTGTTTTTTCCTTTCACTGCTGAAAAGTATTCCCTTGTATGGGAATCATTACAAATCATATATGACTTTCTGTGTCTAGCTTCTCTAAGATCTTTATGGCAAAAAAGATCCAAAAGAATTAGAATTGAAGCTTGTGGAGAGAGCTTGGGATTCCAAAATGAGATAGAGGCAGTATATATTAGGGTCTTGGCAGTAGCCAAAATGGACCATTTTGTGGCCAAGAGAATGGTCTGTGACAGCCTTCAAATTGCGCCACCTGCTGAGTTGGAAGGAAGGTATTGGACGATCCATATAATCTAGAGATGCAGGGGAGGTACCATTAGGGGACCTGGGAGGTGTATCCATATTTCCCTTGGAAGAGCTGATCTTTCCTCCTGCCTCGGATAATTGCTGTTGAGCTTCTTGCTGTTCTGACTGAAAATCCTCGTATTTGGCTTTCTTGAGTTTCGCTCTACGATTCTTGAACCAAACCTGCAGGACTGTTGGATGTATGTCCATTTTTGAGGCCATTTCTCGCTGAAGGCTAGGGGTGGGGTATGGGTTTTTATTGAAAAGGAAGTTCAAATCTGCCAAATGTTTCTTCATGAACATAGTTCGTTTCCTTTTTGGATGCTTCTGGTACTTTGCTTTTGAAAGGTCGTCTGGATCTGACACCCTGAAATCTAGATGTGCTTCCATGCTGTGGTCTAGTAATAAGTGAAAAAATACATTCTTTATTTTATTTTTGGCCATGCCGCTCAGCTTGCAGGATCTTAGTTCCCCAACCAGGGATCGAATCCGTGCCCCCTGCAGTAGAGGGCACAGTCCCAACCACTTGACCACCAGGGAATTCCCAGTGTCTTCCATTCCTTAAAAGGCTGAATCCCCTCCATCTTCTGCCTGTGTCTGGTTTCTCTCCAGTGCCTTCAAATAGTTGGGTTTTTGTTTTGTTTTGTTTTGTTTTTGCAGTACGCGGGCCTCTCACTGTTGTGGCCTCTCCTGTTGCGGAGCACAGGCTCCGGACGCACAGTCTCAGTGGCCATGGCTCACGGGCCCAGCCGCTCCACGGCATGTGGGATCCTCCCGGACCAGGACACAAACCCGTGTCCCCTGCATCGGCAGGCGGACTCTCAACCACTGCGCCACCAGGGAAGGCCTGTTTTTTTTTTTAATATTTTGTTCAGAGTTGGCAATTGCTGTCTGTGGCGAAGTAAGACAGTACCCTCTCACCTGTCCATGTTGTGCCTTTCTCCTCCTCCTGTTCTCCCTCAGGTGAGTGATTTTTCACTTGGGGTCTCTCCCATGGTTGCAGTTGGATGTCAGCTAGGATTTGATTGATCTGAAGGCTTGACGGGGCTGGAGGCAGTTGATGGCTCACCCACAGGGCAGCTGTTGGTTGGGAGTTCAGCTGGGCATGCTGAGCAGAGCGCTTACAGGTGGCTTCTCTGCCACCATTGGCTGAACCTTGACCCACACACACTGGGTGCAAGAGGCATGGATTCTTTCCCAAGACCAGAACGAGTTCCCTGGATGCAGTGACATTTCCGTGGGATGCATGGCCAGAATATCTTTCCAGGTGGTCAGTAGAAGACTTGGTTCCTGGGTTGCTTTGGTCACTGACCCCCACATACCATGAACCAGTCTGACATAATTGCCTGGGTTCCTCTGACCATTACAGAGCTGGTCCTCTAATGTGAACCCCCAACACCTTTTGGGGATTTTATAAATCTGTCACTCTTGGACCTCCCCACCTGAGCAGGTCTCGTTCCCTGAGGGATTTGGGGATCACAGATGTCAAAGTTCCCAGTTATGATACTTTGGGTCCTGCTATTTATGTGTCCTCGTGTTTGCAAACCCTGTACCTCTGGTGTCAATCTTTTCTCCTGGTGTCAATTCATTTTCATTATCAAATGGTGTTGCACTTACTAGTGGGTGCAGCCATTTTGAGACAGTGTGAGTAGAGGAAGCCCAACTCTGAACTCAGACCTGAATTTGATACCCAGATGGAACATTTATCTGCCGAGTGACATTTAGTAACATACTTGCCTTTCCTGGCCTCTAGATTTCTTCATCTGAAAATAACTTAGGGATACCTCTCTTTGAAAGGTTCATTTATTCATCCATGCAGCCATTCAGTCATCCATTCATTATATACATGGACAGTATTTCCTAGCTGCCTGTTATTTGCCAGTATTGGGAATACAGAGCCACAGGCCCCTGTCCTCGGGGAGCTTCAGACTGGGGAGGGAGTTGGTCATTAAAATTTGAAGAACAGAAAGGAGGCCAGTGTGCTGCAGTCCAGAACTCCACGAAGAGGTGGTTAGGAGTGAAGTTAGACAGGTAGATAGGGACCAGGGCCTTGGACGTCTGTGAGATCCTTAAGCACTTGGATTTTTCTGGAAGATACATAGGCAGTCACTGCAGAGTTTTAAGCAAAGAAGCAACTACTCCAGTTTATGTTTCTAAAAGTTCAGGCCTCATAAGAGGAGAGCATCCAGGAATGCCTAAGAGTAGAGGAGGGAGTTTGGGTGTGAGATGATGGTGACATGTATTCACGTAGACAGGTTCTTCTATAAATTAGAAACAATATACGTAAAGCAATTAGCATCTCACCTGGTGGATAGAAGTATCTCAAGTATGATAAAGGAGACAGTATGGTTGTAGTGGTTAAAAATGCAAGCTCTGAGGTCACAGAGATCTTAGAATCCCAACTTCTGCTCGCTTAGTTACTGCATGACATTAGGCAAGTCAGTTAAATTTTTAGTTTCCAATCAGTAAGCTATATTATAATATCCTTCGTCACTGGGTGGTAGTGGGAATTAAATGTGTTCAATCATGTCAAGTACCAAGGCACAGTCCCTGGCACAACCTAAGGACTCATTATTAAATCAATATATCACCATTAAAAATTTTTTCTAACATGTGAACTGTCAAAGAAGAGATGAAGCTTTATCCTAGGGCCCTAATCTCTAAAATGGATAAAGGAGACACAGTCGTTGCCAGCCCAGCAAAAATTTCTCATGTCATTCTTTGTGGCACAGCCCTTCCCCCACGTCATTCTTTTTTTTTTTTTTTTTTTTGTTTTGTTTTGTTTTGTTTTTTTTTGTTTTTGTTTTTGTTTTTTGCGTTACGCGGGCCTCTCACTGTTGTGGCCTCTCCCGTTGCGGAGCACAGCCTCCGGACGCGCAGGCCCAGTGGCCATGGCTCACAGGTCCAGCCGCTCCACGGCATGTGGGATCTTCCCGGACCGGGGCAGGAACCCGTGTCCCCTGCATCGGCAGGCGGACCCCCAACCACTGCGCCACCAGGGAAGCCCCCACGTCATTCTTGATTGACCTAAACCGACCTACACGAGCCCTCTTGCTAAAGACTCGTGTAGGCTTGGCTCTGTGACTGCGTCAGCCAGGATCCCCGCAGGAGACCAAATGGTCAAATGGGGTAAGGGAGTTATTTAAGCAACAACGTACAGATGCGGGGTATGGTTAGGGGAAACCAACACAGGGCAGCACCTGGGCCCACCCAACAGCCGGAAGCTATCACTGTTCCTAAACCACCAGAAGGGACCTGGGAGGGAGCGGTTACCAGTCCCCTGACAGAGATTCTGGAACATCACTGCTGCCAGCCCACAGCCCAGCAGGGAAGTAGGAGAGTAAACACCCACCTGCTCTCTTTTCCTCTCTCCAATTTTCTGCTCACACCTCCCATTGCCGAACCCAGCTGGAAGACAGAAGGCAAGGGAGTCCCAACTGATGTAATCTACATTCCCGGACCTAGAGCAGAGTGGAGAGTGAATCCAGAGGGAAAAGAGAGGACATGTTTTCGGACTTCCCTGGCGGTCCAGTGGTTAAGACTCAGTGTATCCACTGCAGGGGGCACGGGTTTGAACCCTGGTCAGGGAACCAAGATCCCCTCGTGACGCACGGCGTGGTCAAAAAACGGAAGGAGAGAGGACGTGATTCACAGTGATCCAGTTGGCCCATGATTAGGGGAATTTGGCTTGCGGGGAGGTGGATGCTCTAAGAAAGGTTTTGTTTTTGTTTTCTTTCTTTCTTTCTTTTGGCTCTGTTGGGTCTTTGTTGCTGCATGCAGGCTCTCTCTAGTTGCAGTGAACGGGGGCTATTCTTCATGGCGGTGCGCAGGTTTCTCGGTGCGGTGGCTCTCTTGTTGCGGAGCACGGGCTCTAGGCCCGTGGGCTGCAGTAATTGTGGCTCGTGGGCTCTAGAGCACAGGCTCAGTAATTGTTGCACACGGGCTTAGTTGCTCCACGGCATGTGAGATCTTCCTGAACCAGGGATCGAACCTCTGTCCCCTGCATTGGCAGGCGGATTCTTAACCACTGCGCCACCAGGGAAGCCCTCTAAGAAAGGTTTTATGGTGTTTCATGCGGTAGGCTGAAAAATGGCTCTCCCAAAAGATATCCATGTCCCAATCCCTGGGACCTGTAAATGTGACCTTATTTGGGGGAAAAAAAAAGAGATGTTTAAAGATGTGATTAAATTAAGTTTTTGAGATGGGATTATCCTGGATTATCAGGGTGAGACTGAAATGCTATGGCAGGCATCATGAAAGGAGAGACACAAAGGGAGGGAATTCCCTGGTGGTCCAGTGGTTAGGATTTCGTGCTTTCACTGACAAGGGCCCAGGTTCGATCCCTGGTATGGGAACTAAGATCCCTCAAGCTTCATGGCCAAAAAAAAAAAAAAAGAAAGAAAGAAAAGAGAGAGAGAGACAGAGGGAGATTACACACACAGAAGAGGAGGAGGGAACATGACCAGGGAGGCAGACATGGAGAGATGCAGCCACAAGCCAAGGAGTGCCGGCAGCCACCAGAAGCTGGAAGAGGCAAGGAACAGATTCTCCCCTAGAGCTGCCAGAAGGAGCATGGCTCTGCTAACACATTGATTTTGGCCCGTGGTCCTGATTATAGCCTTCTGGCCTCACAAAGGTGAGAGAATAAATTTCTGTTGTTTTATGCCACAAAATTGGATGTAATTTGTTACAGTAGCCATGGCAAACTTATACAGTTCATTACAGAGACCAGGACCAATTCTGGTTAATGTCGGCAGTAAAGGATTTATTATAGGGTAATAAGTGGCTCACAGAAGTGTCAGGAATGTTGAACAAATAGATTCTGTGTTGACCATTCAGGTATAACTTTAAGAGCCAAACCATAAACCAGAGCTTTTCAAAGGCCCACTTCCTTTCTAGGATCAGGATCCTGACTGCTTAATTAGGAATTGGCTTCCACTGCCATGATCAGGAAGGCCACAGGCCACACATCAGGGATCTGTCATAGTTATGGGACAACTGCCATCTGGAAACTGCTATGATCAGAAAGACCACCACAAAAAAGCAGACACCTCCATGGGGGTAGAGCCAGCAGAAGAATGGCCTCCACCCCTCGTCCATCATTCAAATCTTGTCTGAGTGCATCTGGTTGGAAGAACCCAAATGTAAGGCAGATCCCAGCAACACCAGAGTCAGAGAAGTTGTTTTAAACCTTTCAGCCCCTGCAGGCAGGATGGTGTACAAGAGGGAAGTTGAAGTGAATGCAGAGCATCAACCTACATATTCAAGACAGGTTTCCTGGTTGATAATAGGACCAGGAGATCCTTCCATCCCCTTCTTACCCTAGATGTTGCTGTGTCTCCATGTGATGCCTGGAGCTGCAGCAGCCATCTTGGGACCATAAGGATCTGAGGACAAGTCAATTGTCTAAGACTAGCAGATCAGAGAGAAGGAAGGAATCTAAGCCTTCCATACTTCCTTCATCTTTTAAAATTCATTAACTACCCTCCAGAGCCACCTATATTTAGATTCCTTAATTGTGATGAAATACATTCTCCTTAATGCTTAAGCCCAGGTGAGACAGTGTTTCCAGTTAATTGCAGCCAATGCATCCTGGTGACCTCACACAGGCAATCTTTCTCTGTGGAAATAGAGGGCCTCATATAAAACAGCAGCATTCTTTTATGTAAATATTTACCAGTTTGTATCTGCCCATGTACTAGTCACTGGAGTTTTAGTAATGATAAGACAGACCCTTCCTTGTCCTTGTGGAGTTTCAGACATTCTTCTTTATCCTTTAAGGTCTAACGAGATCCCCTCTTCCTCTGACAAGCCTTCATTGGCTCCATCAGTAAGTCACATTCACCTTTCTTCCTACACACTTTGCACATGACACATACTGAGTGTATGAGCTCTTTCTTAATGTGGCCTCTGAGTCCTCAGAGGGCTGAGACGGTGGGCCACACTGGATTCCAGTATCGAGGACAAAGTCCTGGACTCTGCAGATGCCAGAAATACAGATGTCAGAAATATGTGATTCTTGGGCTTCCCTGGTGGCGCAGTGGTTGGGAGTCCGCCTGCCAATGCAGGGGACACGGGTTCGTGCCCCGGTCCAGGAGGATCCCACATGCTGCGGAGTGGCTGGGCCCATGAGCCATGGCCGCTGAGCCTGCGCGTCCGGAGCCTGTGCTCCGCAACAGGAGAGGCCACAATAGTGAAAAGCCTGTGTACCGCAAAAAAAAAAAAAAAAAAAGAAAAGAAATATGTGATTCTTATATGTGGAATCTAAAATATGATACGAATGAACTTATTTACAAAACAGAAACAGACTCACAGACATAGAGAACAAACTTATGGTTACCAAAAGGGAAATGGGGGTGGGAGGAGGGATAAATTAGGAGTCTGGGATTACCAGATACAAACTACTATATATGAAATAGATAAACAACAGAGTCCTACTGTATACTAGAGGGAACTATATTCAATATCTTATAATAATATAATATAATGGAACAGAATATGAAAAAGAATATATACATGTGTATATATATGTACATATGTATATGTACATATATATATAACTGAATCAATTTGCTGTACACCAGAAACTAACATTGTAAATCAACTGTACTTCAGTAAATAAGTACATAAATACATAAATAAGTAAAAGAAATACGTGATTAATGAATGAAGGAATGAACCAACAACTATAGTGAAAGTCCTCACCCCTGAGGTGGGACATTACCTCAGGGGAGCCCCTAGGAGAGAAAGTCCAATTGCTCTGGGACCCCAGAAATCATCAAGAAATGTCCTCCCAAAGAATTTTGTCCACTTACTCAATAAATATCTACTGAGTACCTACCCTGTGACAGGCCCTGAACTAGGTGACGACTGGACACTGTGATGACCAAGAGAGCCCAGGTTCTTCCCTCACAGAGTTCCCAGGCCAGTTACTCTCAAACTCCTCAGCACTTGGTATTTTTAGTCCTTCTATTTAAAACCATTCAGGTGAGTGAGTAGTGGTGTCTCATTGTGATTTTAACTTGCATTTCCCTAATGACTAATAATGATGAGCATGGTTTCATACTGTTATTTACAATCTATATATATTTGTTGGTGAAGTGTCTGTTCAAAATTTTTGCTCATTTTTATTGGATTCTTTGGCTTATTATTGAGTTGCAAGTTTTCAAAAATATATTCTGGATAAAAAGCCTTTATCTAATCACTGTTTTGCAAATATCTTCTCCCCATCCATGGCTTGTCTTTTCCTGTCTTAACCTTGTCTATTTTTTTTTTTTGAAATGAGGAGTGACTTTTTTTTTTAATCAGTTTACTGTTTTTATTTATTTATTTATTTATTTATTTATTTTGGCCACGTTGGGTCTTCGATGCTGTGTATGGGCTTTCTCTAGTTGCGGCAAGCGGTGCAGTGGGCGGGCTTCTCATTGCGGTGGCTTCTCTTGCTGCGGAGCACGGGCTTCTAGGCGTGTGGGCTTCAGTAGTTGCAGCACGTGGGCTCAGTTGTTGTGGCTCGCAGGTTTAGTTGCTCCATGGCATGTGGGATCTTCCCGGACCAGGGCTCGAACCCATGTCCTCTGCATTGGCAGGCAGATTCTTAACCACTGAGCCACCAGGGAAGTCCCTATTTTTTATATATAGTTTTTCTGAGATATAATTGACATACAATAAACTGCACATATTTAAGTTTACAATTTGATCAATTTTGACATATGAAAATGTCTGTGGAACCATCACCACAATCAAGATAATAGATCACCAACTGCTAAAGTTTTCTCCTGCTACTTTGTAATTCTTCCCTTCCTTGCACTCCTGAAATAAGCCAGAAAAGGGCCACATACTGGGTGATTCATTTATAGACCCTGGCCTCAGAAACCACTCAGGCTGGGCTGCTCCTTCCTCTGCAGCCTGATGAGGACACACATGGAGATCATCAGGCAGGGTAAATGCTCATCTGGGGGCTCTTTCTCTCTTATTTTATTTTATTTTTTTAGTATTTTTTATGGCTGCCATAATAACTTACCACAAATTTTGCAGTTTAAAACAACACACATTTATTATTTTACAGTTTCTGTAGATAAGAATTATTTATTTATTTTTTTTCCTGGTACGCGGGCCTCTCACTGTTGTGGCCTCTCCCGCTGCGGAACACAGGCTCCAGACGCGCAGGCTCAGTGGCCATGGCTCACGGGCCCAGCCGCTCCGCGGCACGTGGGATCCTCCTGGACCGGGGCACGAACCCGTGTCCCCTGCATTGGCAGGCGGACTCCCAACCACTGCGCCACCAGGGAAGCCCCAGGATGTGTTCTTGAAGTCATCTGTTCCAGTGATAACCTCGTGATTTCCCATCTTCAGCTATTTGTGGCAGAGGGATCAGTCAGGGTCCAGTCAGGAAAAGAGAACAACTCTAGGTTATTTCAAGCAAGAGGGTTTTAAATTCAGATATCTGTGCAACTAGAGATTATCATACTAAGTGAAGTAAGTCAGAAGGAGAAAGACAAATACCATATGATATCACCTATATGTGGAATCTAAAATGTGGCACAAAGGAACCTATCTACAAAACAGAAACAGAATCAGGGACATAGAGAATAGACTGGTGGTTGCCAAGGGGGATGGGGGTGGGAGAGGATTGGATTGGGAGTTTGGGATTAGTAGATGCAAATTGGTGTATGTAGAATGGATAAACAGCAAGGTCCTACTGTATACCACAGGGAACTATATTCAATATCTTGTGATAAGCCATAATCGGAAAGAATATGAAAAAGAATATATATATATGTATAACTGACTCACATTGCTGTACAGCAGTAATTAACACAACATTGTAATTCAACTATACTTCAATAAAAATAAATATATAAATAAATAAATAATTCAGATATTCGGTTGCACAGAGGTTTGGAAGCCTGAATAAGCAAAAAAAAAGGATGTCGGAGTAACTGGAAGATTGTAATGGAATAAATTCACTGTCACCTCTGGGACCGAAGGAACAAAAGAAGACAGGTGGTACTCCCAGAATCTAGGGTCTGAGAGATGAGGCCACACTTGGTAGAGTCCCAGATTACCAAGAGCTGGGGCTGGAACCTCCAAGGAGGCACAAAGGCAGCTCATGCTCTGGCCTCTGAAGGGAGCCTCCTGCATCAGGTGCACAGGCTCTGAATGGAGAACTGTGAAGCTGATTTTCTGATCATCAAATCTAGGTTCCCTGCAGCTGGTTCTTTGATCATCCATGGTGCATGGCATATTGGCCTACTAGAATATTTTAGGGACGGTACAGAGTATGGGAATACTGCAGTATTCCAGCTGAAAATAGTTATCCACTGTGTGGTAGATGCTACAATAAATGACCCAGACTCCCATTCAGGAATGAAGAACTTCTCCAGGTGCTGGCATTGCTTAGCTGTCAGCTCTCTTTAGGAATTGCCTGAGTTGAAGGAAACTGCTTTGCCTAAATTCACACCCCACTCCAGGGCAGCCTGCATCCAATAACTGATGAACATGGAGGTATAAAGACCCATATCCTTCACCCCAACTCAAGACAATTCTGAAGAGCCATCCAGAGGTCCCACAAGGTCGGGAGAGATCTTTATTGGGAATGCATCACAGCTCAACTTCCCCTCTGCCCTGTGCTGATTCAGTTCCCTCTTTCACAGGTGTGAAGAAGCCCTCCCTAGTGCTCTCCCTGGGAACCCCAGCCATGACACACAGCGACTGAGAGGATGCCGATCTGAGCTAGAAGCAGGAAGAAAGTTCCTGATCCCTTCTGCCCTCATTGGCAGAACTTAATCAGAAGATGGCAAAGGAGTCTAGGAACATGTAGTTTGTAGGCTTTCAGCCCTATAATCATAGAGCAGAGTGGAGACAAATGAGCTGGAGGCTGAGACTACAGATGAATAATCAGTTCTCCCAATTTGCTCCTGAATTCAACAGTCCCGCTATAGTCTTTTGAACTCCCATCTTCTGTTTGTGGCAGAAATAGTAAGTTCTGGGTAAGTTCTGCAGCATTGTTTGAGAGTCATTTCTGGAGGCCAAGCCTACAGCTTTCTCCTCTGAGCCTTTAAGTGATTTTATATGTGTATTAGTCGGGGTTCTCCAGAGAAGCAGAACCAATAGGAGATATAGATATAGATTTAGATATATAGAGAGAGAGAGTCAGAAAGAGAGAGACAGACAGAGGTTTATGATTATGGAAGTTGGCAAGTCCAAAATCTGCAGGGTGCACTGAAAAGCTGGATATCCTGGAAAGAAGGGAGGTGGCAGTTCAAGTCCTAAGACTTTCTGCTGGCAGAACTTCCCCTTGCTCAGAGGAGGCCAGTTCTTTGTTCTATTCAGGCTTTCAACTGATTGGATGAGGCCCACCCACATGGTGGAGGAAAATCTGCTTTACTCCAAGTCCACTGATTTAAATGTTAACCTCATCCAAAAACACACTCACGGAAACATACAGGATAATGTTTGACCAAATACCTGGTCACAATGGCCTAGTCAACTTGACACATAAAATTAACCATCACAGTAAGTGCCTAATACTTACTATTAAACTCCTTTCTGTTTAGAATAGCTAGAGTGGTTTATTTCTTCTAGAAATGAACCCTGACTGATATCAATATCAGTCTTTTTGCAAGATACGTGGGAGCTGCTTCAAAGTCTTCCTCTTTACAAAGTCTCTTTGTTAAAGTTGAGGTGAGTCAGAGAGATAATCTCAGGTGAGATCACTGGATTCAGGTCCCAGATCTGCCACTTACTAGGTATGTGCCTTTGATCAAATCGTCTAACCTCTCTGTACCTCACTTTCCTCTGAAATAAGAATAAAAATGGGGGCCTCCCTGGTGGCGCAGTGGTTGAGAGTCCGCCTGCCGATGCAGGGGATACGGGTTCGTGCCCCGGTCTGGGAGGATCCCATATGCCGCGGAGCGGCTGGGCCCGTGAGCCATGGCTGCTGGGCCTGCGCATCCGGAGCCTGTGCTCCGCAACGGGAGAGGCCACGACAGTGAGAGGCCCGCATACCACAAAAAAAAAAAAAAAAAAAAAAAAAAAAAAAAAAAAGAATAAAAATGACACCTAACTCATAAGGTTATTGAAAATCTAAAGTTATTTAATGCATATAAATCACAGAATAATTCTCAGCACATCATCTGTATTCAATAAATGTTAGTTAGCATCATCATGATCATCATCACCTATCCGTGCTCCTGAAGCTTCATTGCCCACTTGAGTTTAATGATTTCTCCACAAACACTAGAATATAGGGACGTTTGGCCAGTCTTTCCAAGAAATTCTAAACCAGGACAGGTAAAAAAATCAATAAGGACAGGAAGAGAAGCAGACAAATAGATTCAGGCTGTGCGGGAATCGAGCTACAAAAAGATTTCAAGAAAAAAGCAAGAAAAACTTGTTTCCACGTTGTTGTCAAAGAATGCCAGACTGCTAAAAAATTTTTCCCTCTTGATGGAAAATCCGAACTGTTTATGCTAGAACAAAAATTGATATTTCAAAATCTTCAAGGCATTTTGTAACCATCAGTGGAATAAATGATTCAGATGAGGATCATCCATGGATGCTAAAACCTTTGGGTGAAAAGTTGTTGGAGCACAGGATATTCACACAATCTCCAGTATCCTCCCACAGATGACTTATTCACTAGAAGGAAGCAAAGAAACCTTTTATGATGGAGAAATTTGGCAGACTCCACCTTAACCCAATCACCAAAAAGGAGATAAACTGACAGCATTTTCCTCGGGATGTGACACACTGAGGACACAATGTCATCTCTGAATTACTCTTGGCCAAACTTTTAACTTGAATTTAAATCATGAATAAAGAATCAAACAGGGCTTCCCTGGTGGAGCAGTGGTTGAGAGTCCACCTGCCGATGCAGCGGACACAGGTTCGTGCCCCAGTCCAGGAAGATCCCACATGCCACGGAGCGGCTGGGCCCATGAGCCATGGCCGCTGAGCCTGCGCGTCCGGAGCCTGTGCTCCGCAGCAGAAGAGGCCACAACAGTGAGAGGCCTGCGTACCACAAAAAAAAAAGAAAAAGAAAAAGAAAAGAGTGGATATATGTATATGTATAACTGATTCACTTTGCTGTACAGCAAAAACTAACACATTATTTATTTTTTTAAGATTTTTTTTGATGTGGGCCATTTTTAAACTCTTTATTGAATTTGTTACAATATTGCTTCTATTTTATGTTTTGATTTTTTGGCTGCGAGGCATGTGGGATCTTAGCTCCCCGACCAGGGATCAAACCCACACCCCTTGCACTGGAAGGCGAAGTCTTAACCACTGGACCATCAGGGAAGTCCCCTAACACAACATTTTTAAATCAACTATACTTCAGTAAAATTTAAAAAAACAAAAAAGCCTCTGGTTCTTTGGGGAGGGCTGTTCCTGGAGCCTGGTTCTGACCTTTAGAGATTCTAAGCCTCAGGTACAGGGTTTTTCTCCCCAGAGAGGCCCTTATGGTGTGGCTGGGGATTATTCCAGGCTTTTGGCTCCATAAGCTGCCACTCTGCCCTCTCTGGTAATCTATGAGCTTCCCAATGTCTTTAATTGAATGTCTTTACTGCTCTAGACAGTGTGGATTCTGTTGTTTGCAACTAAGAGTCCTGACAGATACAGGCAGGAAGGGGCTTGCTGAAAGGACAGCAGTAAGGTCATGTGGTGGAGGAGAGCGGGTGAAGAGGGAGATGAGGTTGGAAGACCTGGAGGGCCAGCCCTCAACGGGCTTTGTAAAGCATGGCAGGGAGTTTGGATTTGATTCTGAGTGAAATGGGAGCCATGAGAGGGTCTTGAATAGAAGGGGGACATAATCGCTGACTGTATGTGGGAGACAGACTAGGGTGGGGGTGAGGGACCAGGGAGGAGGCTGCTGTGATCATCCAGGCAGGAGGTGAACATAACAGGACCAGCTGGGGGTGTGGAGAGGATGAGAAGTGGGTGAATTTGGAAACACTTTGAAAGTACAGCCAGCAGAATTTGCTGATAAATTGAGAATAGTACGGACTATGTGTGAGAGAGACAGACAGACAGAGGGAGAAAGAAAAATCAAGTATGACTTGATGGTTACAATGGAGCCTCAATTTCATCGACAGGAAAAGGAAAGCAATACTTACTGCACAGGGTCATCCCAGGGAGTCTCTATAACAATGGGTATAGAACACTTCTTACATTTCATATACCACTGTCATCACTATTTATTATGGGGTGTGTTTGAGACAACTCATCTAAACCCATCATCTTTATTCTGGCACCCCCAAACCCTACATGTGTCCATTGAGATTCCAAGAAAGCCCTCCACCATGCCCCAATTTCTTCAAAAACATTTGCCCCCTTATTTTGTGTCCCTCACAAGGAAAATAGGGGTGACTCAGGGCAACTTCCTCCCCTCCCACCATTCCATGGGTTCTAAGGATTTGCCTGTCCAGGAGTCTCTTGGAAGGATTCCAGTCTCCCTGTTCTAGCCTCCTTTCTGGTACTCTTCCTAATTCAGTTTCCCATTTGTCATCTCCTGGTCACTGCCCACCTGGGCTTCCCCAGGCCTGCCCAAACCCTGTCAGCAAATTCCAATTCAGCTAGTGTGTTCATTTATTTACATAAACTAGGATTGCCCCTCCAGCTAATCTGGTGGTTCAGGGTCTTTGCTTGCTTTACAATTACCTGGGGAACTGTAAAGACACCAATGTCTGGGCTGCAGTCCCAGAGATTTGACTGGTCTTAATTGTCACACTCAATCAGTGGTTCTCAAACTTTAATGTGCATCAGAATCAGCTGGAGGTCTTACTAAACCTGACTGCTGGACTCCACACCCAGAATTTCTGATTCAGTGTAGCTCAGAGAATTTGCATTTCTAAGAAGTTCCCAGTGGACTTCCCTGGTGGCTCAGTGGTTAAGAATCCGCCTGCCAATGCAGGGGACACGGGTTCGAGCCCTGGTCCGGGAAGATTCCCACATGCTGCGGAGCAACTAAGCCCATGCATCACAACTACTGAGCCTGCACTCTAGAGCCCACACACCACAACTACTGAAGCCCGTGTGCCTAGAGCCCGTGCTCCGCAACAAGAGAAGCCACCACGATGAAAAGCCTGTGCACTGCAACAAAGAGTTGCCCCCACTCGCCGAAACTAGAGAAAGCCCACGCACAGCAACGAAGACCCAATGCGGCCAAAAAATAAAGTAATTAAAAAAAAAAGATTAAAAAAAAAGTTCCCAGGTGAAGCTGATGCTGCTGGTCCAAGGACCACACTTTGAGAAGCACTGCCCTATACCAAGTGGTGGTAACTGGAAATGGTTAAAACTCTTGCTCCTCAAGTGTGATCTACAGACCATTGGCATCACCTTGGGAGAATGCTAGAAATGCAGAATCGCAGGCCTGACCCCACCCCCACCTACTGAATCAGAAATCTGCATTTTAACAATAACTTCAAGTGGTTCATACATAGGTTAAAGTTTAAGGAGTACCAGGTTCAATCCCAGTTCTGCCTATCATTAACTATGAGATTTGGAAGTGGATTCTTGAGGTCTCAGTTTTCTCATCTGTAAAATGGGGGTAATAATAATACCTATCTCATAAGGGCATAGTCAGGATTAAATGAGTTAACATAAGTATAACAGTGCCTAGCATAGGATATGCACCAAATAAATATTTGCTATTTTTGTTATGAGTATTATCAACTCCCCAGGTGTTTCTAATGTGCAGCAGAGGCTGAAAAACACTGAGCAAGGCTGAAAGCAGCCCCCTGGGGCCCCAGGAGCCATGGAAATATTGATAAAATATGAAAACAGACTGAAATAGAGATGCAGACACCAAGATAGAGGCTAGAGCCAGAAAACAGACAGCGGCAAAGCACCAGAGACTGAGACCCGAGAAATCAAAAGCTGAACCCCAGACTCACGCAACGGGGGAGACAGAGACTCCAGGAGAAATACACCCACAAAGAAGAAGTACCAACACTTTCCACAGCCAGAAGTTAGAGGCAAAGCTAGGTGAGGCAGACCTCCCTCCCCTGATCAATGCCCATCCATCTGTCCATCTATCCGTCTGCCCAATCCATGCCCCAGCCGTGACTCCCTTCTCCCTTCCATGTCTTTATCCCTTCAGCCTGTCCATCCAACAGGTAGGGCCATAGGTCCAGCCCTGTCCAAGTGGCACCTTTGGGGGCACACACCTGGGAGAGACTGCTGTGTTGCGAGGTTCTAGTCGGCAGGCATCCAAGAGAGCAGAGGCCACCACCTTTGTAAGCCTCCCCTATGAGTGTTAAGAAGCTCTCAAGTCAGGCAGACCTTGGATTGAATCTGACTCCACCACCTACAAACTGTGTAGCCTAGGGCAGATTACTTTACTTCTCTGCGCCTCAGTTTCCTCATCTGGAAAATGGGAAATATAAATAATATGTCTGAGTTAGGTCCTAAGACTATTCTGAGGATTAAGGGGGACAACACAAGTGACATATCTGGAACAGTGCCTAGTATAGGGTAAGCATTCAAACATCACCACTGTCACCAATCATAAAGCTGGGGGAGCTTTATGATTTCCCACTTGTCCTGCTAAAGGCTCACCTCTGGGGCTCTCACTCCTGGCACTGTTCTCTCAGGTCGTCTGTGGACTCACATTTTCCTTCGTTGGGTGATGACAGTGGTAGCTCTTACTATTGAGGTCTATTCCCCCATCCCTCGTGCTCTGGGCTGAGACCCCCTCCCGCCCTGCTGCTGTCCTCAGACCCACTCCTCTCTGAGGGACCAAGGCAGTAAACATTGGATCACCCAGGGCACACACTGGGGGCTCATTAATATATGATGAGAAAACAGATGAGAGAATCCTTAGGGACTTGGTGGGCATGGCTCCTGCCCCTCCGGAGGACCTGAAAGCTGGGACCTGCTGTAGCAAGCGAGGAGCTGGGGGAGCTGAAAGATGGGTACATGTGAGGGGCAAAGCTGAGCAGGACAGTGGGGACAGGTGATCAGTGAGAAGGAGACCCACAAAGTCAGGGTGAAGAGAGAGAGGTGAGGAGACACATTTGAGTGGCACAGGTGGCGGGCACAGGCAAGGGGCAAGTCAGAGAGAAGGAGGAGAGTCCAATGGGCTTTTTAACTCTCCTGCCTCACCTGGCCGCCTCACCTGGCCTTTTCATCCGGCTCCCCTCCCCAGCCTCTATAACCTGTCTCCCCTCACCTTTCTCCCTCTCCTAACTTCCCTTCAACTCTCTCACTGTCCCAACTCCCTGCCCCCTTCACTCAACCTTCTCAACTGTTCTAATCCAATTGTGGCTTTCCTCGCCTGCCTTGCCCACCTGTCTCCTCTCAGACACTCCTCACAGACCTCCCCCCTCACCTTTAACCTTCTGCCTCTGTCTTTTTCATCATTCCCCCTTCGCTTATTCCCCACTTGTCTCCTCTTCTGTATCCTTTTTGCTAGCAAGGGCTTCCTGTTTCCCACCCAGGGTGCCCCAAAGGCTCTCGGGGATTCTGGGCACCCTAGGCAGGGTTGGGCAGGGCTGTGGACCTCAGGGCTGGGAAGGACTGTAGGGGCCGGGGAACTTTTCAGACCTGCGCAGGAGGGATAAGCAAGAGGTGGAGAGGAGCGTGCAGAAAAGGCTGAGTAGGAGATGGAGGTTCCCTTGGGTTGCAACCTCGGGGTGGCATCCGACGTTCTGCAGGGCAAGCCTGTGCAGCCCGTCCACCTCCTCAACCCCCGGGGAACCGAAGTGCCCCTTTCTGCCGTCTCCCAGCCTCTGCCCTTGAAAACGCGCCCCCTGTGTTTGCCCCTTGGGTCCCCTACACACCTGCAGTGGGGCTCCTGAGAGATGCACCAGAGATTTCAAGGTGGCCCGGCAGGCACTGTGGGAGTGATGTGCAGTGGGAGGGGGGCTGAGACCCCAATCAGGGTCCCCTGACAGCCCCTCCTACCCCCACCTGGGAACTCGTGCCTCCCCTTTACTCCTTCCCGCAGACCTACCCTGACCACCCAGGAAAACGCTGGCCAGTTCCAGGAGCACTGCAAAGTGAGAAAAGCAAACTGCAGAAAAACATATGACTGATGCCACTTTTGTAAAACCAAAACGAGAATATGTGCATGAATCTGCATTTGATATAAGTGTATAGGAAAAGCTGTGAGTTAACAATGGTTATCTAAGGCGATTGGAGTAGGGCAGGGAGGGGCAGAAAGGGAGGTAAGAACGAAAGGGGAAAAGGAGCATAAGCTGAACGGAAAAAGGCGCATGGAATCGTTTTTTTCTTTTAGTACATTTACTGCATAGTACATAAAAAAAAATAAAAATTTTACAATACTAGAGACTTACAAGAAGTTGCAAAAATACTACAGAGAAGCTCCCTGTATCCATTATTACATAACTATAGCACTGTCTCAAAACTAGGAAATTGACATTGTCACAATGCAATTAACTAGACCACAGACCTTACTGGGACTGGGACTTCCCCAGCTTTCCAATGCACTCTTTTTTTTGTTTGTTTGTTTTTGGACTTTTGTGTATAATTCGATGACATTTTATCATATGTATAAGTACCACAATCAAAATACAGAATTATCTTCTCGCCACAGAGGAATGCCCAAGTGCCACCCGTTTATACAGTCATACCTTCCCTCCTCTTCTGTTACCCTTGACAACTACGAAGTTGTTCTCTATCTCTA
Source organism: Hyperoodon ampullatus (assembly GCF_949752795.1). Taxonomy (NCBI): domain Eukaryota; kingdom Metazoa; phylum Chordata; class Mammalia; order Artiodactyla; family Ziphiidae; genus Hyperoodon; species Hyperoodon ampullatus. The sequence goes on from NC_136931.1 coordinate 49,882,251, forward strand.
TAATTTGTCATTTCAAGAATATTATATAAATGGAGTCCTATAGCATGTAACCTTTTGAGATTGGCTTTTTTCATTCAGCACAGTGCCCTTAAAATTCATCCAATTTGTGTATCACTAGTTCCTTCCTTTTTATTGCTCAGTACTCTTCCATTGCATGGATGTGACAACAAAGGAATATTAACCATTCAGCAGTTGAAGGACATACAGATTGTTTCTAGTCTGGGGCTACTACAAACTAATAATATTAACCAGGTTAGCTAGTATTAAATAGTTTAATGGGCTATTGAAGCTGCTATGAATATTCATATCTGATTTTTGTGTGAACATGAATTTTTATTTCTCTAGGATAAATGCCCAGGAGCGTGACTGCTGAGTCATGCAGTGTAAGTGTATGCTTTACTTTTTAAGAAATCTCCAACTGTTTTCTAGAATGGCTGTGCCATTTTACATTCCCATTAGCAATGTATGAGAGTTCCAGTTTCTTCTAACGTTCAGCAGCATTTGGTCCTATCAGTATTATTATTATTATTAGCCAGGCTAGTAGGTGTGTAGTGAATGATGAATCATCATTTCATCACGATTTCAATTTGCATAATTTTAATTTGCATTTTCCTAACGGCAAGTGATGCTGACATCTTTTCTTGTGTTCATTTGCCACCTGAATATACTGTTTGGTGAAATGTCAATGTTTTCTGCCCATTTTCTAATTGGATTTTTTGACTTTTCAAAATTGATGACTTCTGAGGTTTTTAAAATATATTCTAGATACTAGTCCTTGTCAGATATGTGGTTTGCAAATATTTTCTTCCAGTCAGCTACTTATTTTCTCATCCTTTTAAATGAGCCTTTCACAGAATAAAAGTTTTTAATTTTGATGAAGTCCAATTGATCCTTTTGTTTTTTTAAAGGATCATGCTTTTGGTGTCAAGTCTAAGAACTCTGCCTAATCCCGTGTCATGAAGGTGCTCTCCTATGTTCTCTTCTAAAAGTTTACAGTTTTACATTTTACATGAAGATATATGACCTATTTTGAGTTAATTTGTGTATAAGGTGTGAAGTTTAGGTCAAGGTTCATATTTTTGCCTACTAATGTCCAGTTGTTCCAGCACCATTTGTTAAAAAGACTATCCTTTCTTTTTGAATTGTTTTTCAATTTTTGTCAAAATTCATTTGGGCATACTTATGTGGCCCCATTTTTAGGTTCCCTACTCTGGTCCATTGATTAATGTGTCTATGCTTCCCCCTGTACCACACTGTCTTGATTACTGTCACTATCTAATAAGTCTTGAGATCAGGTAGTGTGATTCCTCTAACATTTTTTTTCTTCTTTAATATTGTTTTAACTGTTCTGGTTCTTTCCCATATAAATTTAAATATAATAATCCATGTAAATAGAAATTTTAAGATAAGCTTGTGTATATATACTAAAAAAAATCTTGTTGGCATTTTGATAGGAGTTGCATTGAATTACAAATCAGTTTGGGGAGAATTGACATCTTTACAACATTGAGCATTCCTGTTCACTGTATGTCTCTACCTTTATTTATTTCTCCTTTGATGCCTTTCTGTAAAAAGAGAAGAACAAACCTGATTCCATATCCGACCTATTCCTTTAGCTCTAACCCTTTGTGCTCTGTTGCCTCTGCTTAGTAATTCTGCCTCTACACCTTTGTAAAAGAATGTTGCCTATAGCCTGAAATATACATGATAGCCCATCTGACCTTTAAATATATAACACTTTTCCATTCATATAGAGATAAAAAGTTGCAGGATAGAGAATAACATTTGTCTTGTTGGAGATTTATAGGAATATTGCAACCAGCCCTACAGTGAATAGCTGAGAGAACAAAGGATTTCCCCACCAAGAAGCTTGCAACGATGAACCACACCCCCTCCCTTTTTAGCATGAAAGGAGCCTGAATTCTAACTCGGGTAAGATGGTTCTTTGGGACACGAGTCCACCACGCTCTCGGTCTGCTGGCTTTCCAAATAAAGCCCCTATGCCTTGCCCCAACTCATCTCTCGATTTATTGGCCTGTTGTGCAGCAAGCCATATGAGCTTGGACTCGGTAACATTTCATCAGAATTTTGTAACTTTTAACATACAGATTCTATCTATATTTTGTTGACTTATATCTAAGTGGGTTTTTTTTAGCAATTGTAAGAGGTATCCTATTTTTAATTTTGTTTGTTGTTGTTGTTGTTTTTTGCGGTATGCAGGCCTCTCACTGTTGTGGCCTCTCCCACTGCAGAGCACAGGCTCCGGACGTGCAGGCTCAGTGGCCATGGCTCACGGGCCCAGCCGCTCCGCGGCATGTGGGATCTTCCCGGACCGGGGCACAAAGCCATGTCCCCTACATCGGCAGGCGGACTCTCAACCACTGTGCCACCAGGGAAGCCCTGGTGTATACACTTTTAAGATTGTTTTGTCTCCTTGGTACATTGACCCTATTATCATTATGTAATGTCCTACTCTGTCTCTGATAATTTCCTAAAGCCTACTTTATCTAGTATTTCTATTGGCACTCCAGCTTTCTATTGATTGCTATATCTTTTTCCAACCATTTACTTTTTTCTTTTTTTTGGCTGTGTTGGGTCTTTGTTGCTGTGCATGGGCTTTCTCTAGTTTCAGCAAGTGGGGGCTACTCTTCATTGTGGTGCGTGGGCTTCTCATGTTGTGGAGCACGGGCTCTAGGCATGCGGGCTTCAGTAGTTGTGGCACACAGGCTCAGTAGTTGTGGCTCGCAGGCTCTAGAGCACAGGTTCAGTAGTTGTGGCACATGGGCTTAGCTCCTCCACGGCATGTGGGATCTTCCCAGACCAGGGCTCGAACCCGTGTCCCCTGCATTGGCAGACGGATTCTTAACCACTGCACCACCAGGGAAGTCCCATATTCTTTCTTAAAGAATATTTTTCACTGGATAAAGAAATCTTGGTTGACAGTTCTTTTATTACAGCGTTTGAAAAATGGGTCACTTTCTCCTGGCCTCTATGGTTTCTGAAGAGCAATCCATTGTCAATCAAATTATTGTCCCCCTATAAAATGTAATGCATCTTTTCTCTCTGGTTCCTTTCAAGTTTCTTTCTTTGTCCTTAGTTTTCAGAAGTGTTTTTATGATGTTCCTAGATTTGTATTTCTTTTATTTATCCTGTTTAAGGGTTATTCAGCTTCTTGAATTTGTAGGTTTATATAGTTTGCTAACTATGGGATATTTTTAGCCATTATTTCTTCAAAACTTTCTTTCAGACACAGTTTCTTTCTGTTTTTCTTCTGGAACTTCAATGATATGAATATTAGATCATTTTTTATTGTCCCAAAGGTCCCTGAGGCTCCCTTTGTCCCAAAAGCTCCCTTTTAATTTTTAAAAATCTACTTCTCTTTTGTTTAGACTTCAGTCTGTTTACTCTCTGTTGTGCAGAGTGGATAATTTCTATTGGTCTATTATGAAGATCACTGATTCTTCTCTCTCTCATCTTCATTCTTCTATTTACCCCTTCCAGTGAGTTTTATTTCAAGTATTGTATTTTTCAATTCAAAAATTTCCATTCAGTTCTTTATGTCTTCTATTTCTTTGCTGAGACTTTCTATTTTTTAATTTGTTTCAAGAGCGTTCATGATTGCTCCTTGAAGCATTTTTACAATAGTTACTTTAAAATTCTTGTCAAATAATTCTAATATCTGCATCATCTTGGTGTTGGTATCTACTTATTGGCTTTTCCCATTCTGTTTAAGATTTTCCTGATTCTTGAGACATCAAGTATAATGAATTATTTTCTTTTGTATCCTGGATATTTGGAGTATTATAATATGAGGCTCTAATTCCTTTCTTAAAATGTTACTGCCAGAACAATAATCAGAGCTCTGTTTATACATTCCCAGTGCTGGTCACCTTGTACAGTAGCGTACAGTGGCTGAATCACATTTTTTGGAGTTTTGGATAATTTGTTTCATAGTAATTGTAACCAGATATGTATGTATGTATGTATGCATGTATGTATATGTGTGTGTGTGTGTGTATATATATATATATATATACCCATTTGTATATAAAAGGGGAGATTGTATATGTATGAATGTATGTGTGCATATATAATTATTTTGTTATTTGGGCCACAGAGGCCTGGGAGCGGTAGAGTAAAAATGGCTGTGTAGAGTCCTTGGTGGGGTGGGGATTAGAGATGATAGAGCCCCAACCATAGTCTGGGGGTTCTGAGAGCTGGGCTGGATGTCTGAGATGTCTCATTCACATGGCTGGCAGTTGATGCTGAGTCAGGGTGGGAGCATGGTGGTCTTGGGTTATTCATCCTTTTCACATGGCAGCAGGCCTTCCCCAGAGAGAGATTCTCAAGAGAAACATGCAGAGACTTCCCTGGTGGTCCAGTGGTTAAGACTCTGCATTTCCACTGCAGGGGGCATGGGTTTTATCCCTGGTTGGGGAATTAAGATCCCACATGCCCTGCAGCATGGCAAAAAAAAAAAAAAGAGAGAGAGAGAGAACGACACAGACACTGCCTAAGTCTTTTCTGACTTAGACCCAGAGGTCATGTAGCACCTATGGTTACACGTGAGCCACTAGGTTGTATGATAAGGCCACCCAAGATGGCTGTTCTCTTGCTCTCTGTACATCCCCTGCTTGACCAGTCCCTGCTTCACCTACACCCTACTCACATGACTGACCCTTCCTCTAAATCATAGAGCTTAATCAGTAAACACCTACAGACTTGCCTCCAGCCCCAGCTAGTGATTGTTCTAATCTTAAATCAGAATGTCTCCACCAAGACAGCATATCCGAGGGGTGGTGAGGGGCCATGCTCCTCTGCTGGTTTCCCTGGTAACCAGCGAGCCAACCTGACATCAGCTCCCCCCTCTAACTGGTAACCTCCCTCCCAAACCCCCGTAGCAAATACTGCTACCACCATGTCCTGCCCGCTGTCTGCCACACCCAGTGGGGTGCCACTCCAAGACCTTGCTTCAGAAATGTAAGATCCCCCCATCCATTAAACCATTGATGCCTCTGTCACTGACTCTGGGCTCTTTCTTTGACCTTGAGGCTGGGCAAGTACAGGGCTTGCAGGCCTTCAGGGTACAGCCCAACAAAGGTCAACCCAGATTGAAGGGAAGGGGACAGACCCACTTCTCGGTAGGGAAAGGGTCAAAGTTTTTGAAGACATGTTTTGAAACTACTACAGACTGCTTTCTGGCCATGAGATATTTACATTCCTTCCACATGCAAAATTCACTCACCTCTGTCCTCAACCTCAAAAGTCTCATCTATGTTGCAGCAGGCTCATAGTCAAAGTCTAGGACCTCATCGTCTAAGTCAGAGCCAGGTGTTGAGGAGGCCACCCTATTGCAGGGATACAGGATCTCTCGAGCACCTCCAAAGGGAGTGAAGTAGGTGCAACTATTTGGGAGAACAAGATGAGTATTTAGAACTGCACTGCCCATTATGGAAGCCACCAGCCACATATAGCAATTAGATTTAAATTAAGGGAAAAAAAGAAATTGAAAATTCAGTTCCTCCAACACACTAGCCAAATTTTAAGTACTCAACAGCCACATGTGGCTAGTAACTCCTGTATTGGACATTACAGATATAGAACCCTTCCATCGTTGCAGAAAGTTCTACGGAATGGTGCTAACTAGACAATATAAGCACAGGTATGCCCTGTGCCTCAGAAATCTTACTCCTGAATAGGGATCAGGATTTAGTTTGGGATCTCCCCAAAGCATGCCCTGAGCAAAGGGTATAGGTAGTTTATCTGGGAGGTATCCCCAGGAAATACAAGTGAGTGGGAAAATTGGGACTGAAAGAGAAAAAAGCTGGGAGTTCCCTGGTGGCCTAGTGGTTGGGATTTGGTGCTGTCACTGCCATGGCCCCGGGTTCAATCCCTGGTCGGGGGCCTGAGATACCACAAGCTGTGAGGCACAGCCCACAATTTTTTTTTTTTTAAGGAAAGAGGGGAAAAGCCAATAAATGGTGCAGAGTGTGGACTAGAGTGAAGCAAGTGAGGCACCTAGGGCGCTTACCTGAACCTGAGGGGGGCTGGCTCCTTAAATTTTGCACCCTAGACACCTTGCTTCCTCACCCTAGTCCCAGCCCCGAAAGGGTGACTACTGTGAACAACTAGAGCTATTGGTACCCAGGACCCTCTAAGGAGTTGAGAAATCATGTAGAACATACCTCAGAATTGACTCACTGAGGAAAAGGGAAGCAAAAGTGTTTAATCACAAGCTCCTGACCCTCACTGGTTGAAGATTGCCCATGGGGAATTAATCCTGGCACTCCCAGTCTGTTCTGCATGCCCACAGGAGAAAGACTCAGATAGAGAAGCAGATAGATACGGACACATGAGGTGGGAAGCTGTCAGCGCGTGTGGGAACCAGATGTACAAGTGAGAGAGAAAATGAGCTGAAGTGATATGGTGGGGGCACCCGCTTGGGGCTACAGCAGCCTAGAAAACCTCCCACAGAGAGGATGTGTGTGAGCCTTATGGTGATAGGGAGCTGGAGGCAACCTAAATGTCCGTCACTGGAGGAATAAATAAGTGAAGGAGTGCTGTTGGCACACCATGGAATACAACACAGCAGTTAGAAACAGAGAGCTTGGGGGCTTCCCTTCCCTGGTGGCGCAGTGGTTGGGAATCCGCCTGCCAATGCAGGGGACACGGGTTCGAGCCCTGGTCCGGGAAGATCCCACATGCCACAGAGCTACTAAGCCCATGCGCCACAACTATTGAGCCTGCGCTCTAGAGCCCGTGAGCCGCAACTACTGAGCCTGCGTGCTGCAACTACTGAAGCCTGCGAGCCTAGAGCCCATGCTTTGCAACAAGAGAAGCCACTTCAATGAGAAGCCCGCGCACTGCAATGAAGATTACCCCTGTTCGCCACAACCAGAGAGAGCCCACACGCAGCAACGGAGACCCAACGCAGCCAAAAATAAAATAAATAAATTTATTAAAAAAAAAAAAAGAAACAGAGGGATTGATGTACACCACTACATGGACCTCAGAAACATACTGTTAAGTTTAAAAAAAGAGGGGGAAGAAACAGAACAAGATTTATGGCCCAATCCCATTTATGTAAATTGGAGACATATACACACACAAAATCACAAAGTATAAAGATATATCTTCGCAGCTATGTATCAAGCACATTAAAGTGGGTGTCTGTGAAGGGGAGGGATGGGATAGGGCTTGGGCATGAGGCTGGGGGTAAAAGCTTAGAGGGTCTTTCATGGGCCAATTGTGATTCTATATTATGATCCGAAGAGTATGATTAGTATCTTTCTGCACCTAAGGGCCAAGAAAAAAATAAAGGAATGAAAAATGTGAAGTGCCTGTACATCAGAGCAATTCCCTTCTCGCTACACAATGATTATCGCCGCAGGGGATGATGATAGCAAAGCAACCAGACTCTGCCTGCCTTCTGGAAGCCCGACTCACTGCCTTCTTTTCAGGCAGCCCCTCCAGTCCCCAGCACGTGCTCTTGCCCCGCAAATGAGGAACTTCCTAGCCTTTCATGCTACCCAGAGGGAGAGAAAGGAAAGCTGGACGTCTGTGGGTCCCAGAGGTTCCCATCTTCTGCTTTGGCTGTACACAGAATAGGGAGTAATTGCATGGGATTCCATTCAAACCCCAGCTCTGCCATTAAACACCTGTGGGACCTTAGGTTAAGTCACTTTACCCTCCTGTGCCCTAGTTCCTTCACTGGTAAAATGGGGGGTGATGATAAAAATAACTACTCACAGGAATGTTCGGAGCCTAATATGAATGAGTTAGCGGAACACGCTTAAACCAGTGGAGGAAGCTCCCTCTCTGCTGCTCCAGCAGCCCCGCCCACACACACCCCGCCCCAGCCCCTGCCTTGCTGACAGCTTCCCATTTCTCTTCCTGCCTCAGCCTCAGTCAGGGGCTCCCCAACATCCCAGGGTTTCCTAAACTAGGTTCAGGAACTTCTCAGGCTCCCTCCTGGGATTTCAGTTTCTCTTTCCTTCTGGGCATAGCTCTGAGCTCACCTGGTCCCGCCCATACCTGTCAACTCACCTGGCTTAGCAGCTGGTCCCATCCACTCATGCCTTTTAAAGTCAAAGCCGGGCCTCCCTGGTGGCGCAGTGGTTGAGAGTCCGCCTGCCGATGCAGGGGATACGGGTTCGTGCCCCGGTCTGGGAGGATCCCATATGCCGCGGAGCGGCTGGGCCCGTGAGCCATGGCTGCTGAGCCTGCGCATCCGGAGCCTGTGCTCCGCAACGGGGGAGGCCACAGCAGTGAGAGGCCCGCGTACCACAAAAAAAAAAAAAAAAAAAAAAAAAAAAAAGTCAAAGCCCTCAGCCAGGGTTGCGCATTTAGCTTGGCTAAAAAGCCGAGCCAAGCAGCTGGGGAAGCAGTTTGCGATTTGGCCATGGCTGCAGACTTGACGCTAGTTCTGGTGACGACCATGGGGCTGGGCTTGGCTAGAGCATGTCCTGTCCCCACCACAGCCAGGAAGGGTTGCGACACTGGCATGTTCAAATCTCTGCTGCCAAGAGAGCTGGTGGCCTTCAAGAAAGCCAAGGATGGGAATTCCTTGGCGGTCCAGTGGTTAGGGTTCCACGCTCTCACTGCCGGGCCCGGGTTCAATCCCTGGTCAGGGAACTAAGATCCCACAAGCCGCGGGGTGCAGCCATAAAAAAAAAGAAAAAGCCAAAGATGCCTTGGTAAGTCCCTGTTGTGGGCTAACCTCTACCCTTTCTACCATAGCCAAGCTGCTACCCTGCTACTGTTGGCCTAACCTCTAACGTCCTGCTACATGGGCTAGCCTCTAGCTTTTCGGCTGTGACTAACATCTATTCTCTCTGCTGTGGATTAAACTCAAGCCCTCCTGCTAGACCTTCATCCTTGCTGCTAGCCTCTGTCCCTCCCATTGTGGGCTGACCTTGCCCTTGCTCTCTGGGAAGTGTCTCTCTTGCAGAAGGACTGTAACTGCAGCTCCCACCTCTTCCCCAGGACCCGGGACCTGAGGCAGCTGCAGGTGAGTCGGGAGAGTCAAGCCCGCCTGCCCTCACCTGCCCGCCCCGCTCCTCTGGCTTTGCAGGCGGCCCCTGATGTCCTTTATCTTACCTGTGCTTCCCTCTCTCTGGTCTCTCCTCCTCTGTCCTGGGCCCCTGTGCCTCCCCAGCTGCTCCCTTGACCCTGTCCCTCCCCTGGGTTCCTTTTTTTTTTTTTTTGCGGTACGCGGGCCTCTCACTGTTGTGGCCTCTCCCGTTGAGGAGCACAGGCTCCGGACGCGCAGGCTCAGCGGCCATGGCTCACAGGCCCAGCCGCTCTGCGGCATGTGGGATCTTCCCGGACCGGGGCACGAACCCGTATCCCCTGCATCGGCAGGCGGACTCTCAACCACTGCGCCACCAGGGAGGCCCCCTGGGTTCCTTTTTATCATCTCTCTGCCTGTCCTCACTTCCCTATCTCCCCCACCTCTCCCTCTCACCTGCACTCCTACCTTGTTCCTTCTCACTTCTCTCTTCTCTCCCGGCTCTGGCCTCAGCCTGTGTCCCTTGCCCTGCCCACCTTGTCACCATCTACTCTCAACACTGATTCCCTCATCCCCTCTCACCTGCCCTCCCCGCGCTCTCACCTCTGTCCCTTGTCATCTTCCTCCGCTGATCTTTTCCCAGCGAACACTTCTCCTTCCTCCACGCTTCTCACCTATGCAGCCAACTGTCCCGTGCTCACCTACCTCCCCAAACTGTTCTCTTCTCACCCGTTCCCAGCCCCGTTCTTCAGACCCCGGTGACCTCCCTCATGAGTCACTTTTCATTTGTCCCCATTTCACTTTTTCACCTGTTCCCTCACTTTCCTCTTCCCTTATCATTCTGCCTCACCTGTATCCCCTTCATCTGCCGCCTTCCTCATGTGTTCCCCTCTCCTGTCTCCCCTTACCTGTCCCATCACCTGTCCCCCTCATATGTCTCATATCACCTGCCCTCCTCCCCTGTTCTTCCTACCTGTCCCCACTTAACTGGGCCTTCTTGCCTATCCTTCCTCACCTTTCCACCTCACCTGTTCTCTCTCACCTCTCCTCAGGTGTAGGAGCACCCCACAGCCTTGGAGGCGGAGCTGGCCCTGACACTGAAGGGTCCTGGGGATGGTGGCTAACTCATCCCTGGATCACATCCTGGACCAGCCACTTCACACGCTGCACCACATCCACTCCAAGCTCCAGGCCTGTGTGAGCGCTCGGGACACCCGGGCCATATCTGTGGCTTCTGGGAAGGTGGGACCTCACCCCTCTCTCCCAAGCCCTGTCTCACACACCACCTTCCTCTGTTCTCAGGTGCAGGCTCAGCCCACAGCAGGGTCCAGGCCCCAGGAGCCGCTTCCAGTACTGGCTGCATCGGCTCCAGGAGGCCCCAAAGAAGGTGAGTGACCCGGGAAGAGGGTGGATGCCTGGGTCCTGGGTAAGGAGGAGGCTGATGCCTGGGCAATGGGAAACCACCTTCTCGTCTCTCCCACAGGAGTTTCAAGATGGCCTCAAGGCCTCTGTCACATTCATCCTCTTCCACCTCCTCACTTGGGACCTGAATTGTGCTGCCAGAGGAGACCTGTGCATCTGAGAACTGGGACCTACCCCAGCCCATCTGGGAGCCCAGACCTTATTTATGCACTAACCCCAGCCCTGCCTTAAGTTATTTCTTCTCACCCCTGCAGCCCTGACTAAGACCTGAAAGAAATGTTTCTTTTTCTACATTTATATAATATGCAGAAATAAACAGTAAGGAATTGGAATCTTCTGTGATAAGTGAATCTTTGAGTGTGTGTGTGTGACTGTGGGTCTGTGACTGAGTGTGGATGTCTGTGTAGTGCAGGCAAAATTCATGACAGGTTGCGTATATTTGTGTGTGCCTGACTTCTGTGACTGAGTATGTACAGGCATCCAAGTGAGTATCTGCCCGAACCTGAGTCCAACTGAAGACGTATAACAGCATATTCATGCCCACGTGTGTGTAAGTGTGTGTGTATTTATGCACGTTTATATATCTCTCCCTGTGTGAACTGTATATCTCTCTTTTCCATATGTACCTAGGACAGATGGAAGTCTATATCAGTCAGGATGCTTTATCCTATAATGTGTCAGAAACCCAACTCAAATGGGTAGAACAAAAATGAATTTATTATGTCACAGTAAAAAGTGCATTGGCAGGGCAGTTCCAAAACTCATTCATTCATTCATTCAACAATGTCTTTGGGGAACCAGGTTCTTTCCATTTCTGTTGACTGATTCTTACTCTGGCTACCTCACAGTCTCAAGACAGCAGCCGTGGCTCCAGCTTTCACACAAACAATATCCTCCAAGTCATAACAAACACCCCAAACTTAGTGGAGTAAAACAACTATCTTATTATGCTCACAGATTCTGTGGGTCACAAAACTGGACAAGGCCCAGTGTGGATCACTTGCCTCTCCAGTTTGGAGTGGCCATGAGACTGAAGGGCTTCTTAAGTGAGTTAATTTATGTAAAGAATTGAAAACAATTCTTGGCCCAGGTTAAGTCCCATATATGCGTTTATTGCTGTCATTTTTATTATTTTCGGATTTTTTTCTTCCTTAACACAAAGAAAGCTTTTCCATTTGTTCCCTTCCTTCCTGCTTAGTTCATTGGTATAAGGATGAGAGACCTGGAGCTGTGGTGGCCAATGAGGCAGCAAGCCTAGAATATGAAACTATTCTTCTAAGGAAGGTGGAACAAAATAGTAGGAGAATGGGTCATTGGTGATATCAATAAGCTGTTGCATTAACAGCTCCAAACATATTAAATGAGATAACCAAATATCTTGAGTCATGTTAATTGGGTTTTGTTTCTTCAGCCAAATGTATCCTCAAAAATCCATCTCTGTATGCCCAGCAAAGAACCCAGAGAAAGAGACCAATTATTTGATAATAAAAATTTGAATCATGTAGGACATGTCTGAGTTCAGGCATATACCCCTTTTCAATATGAGTGATGTAATTGAAACAAGGTTGCAAACCTCTGCTTGGAGATGCCAAGGCCTAACAAAGAAATTTTGAACTGGATATATTTTGGTTTGCCTGCCCAGCGTCCATTTCACCTGGTAAAGCTTCTCAATTTTCCTCTGGGGCGTGACCCCCCTTTTCCATTCCCTCATTGGTTGGACACAAGACTCAGGTGTGCCCAGTCAGAGCACCCCATCTCCAGAGTAAAGTGACCAGTCTTCCCTTGCCTCCCTCATGACAGCCTTTGCATAAGCTGTTCCCTCTGCTTGGGACATGTCCCCACTACTCTCCCGCCACTACCACGTCTTCATCTAATTTCCACTCATTCCCTATGTCTCAGTAATATCACTTCCTCCACCAAAATTCCTTCTAAGTGGGCTTCCCTGGTGGCGCGGTGGTTGGGAGTCCACCTACCGATGCAGGGGACGCGGGTTCGTGCCCCGGTCTGGGAGGATCCCACGTGCCGCGGAGCGGCTGGGCCTGTGAGCCATGGCCGCTGAGCCTGCGCGTCCGGAGCCTGTGCTCCGCAATGGGAGAGGCCACAACAGTGAGAGGCCCGCGTACCACAAAAAAAAAAAAAAAAAAAAAAAAATCCTTCTGAGTGGAGCACTGGGGTTTCTATTGCTTTTATATGCCCAATAAGTTTTCCCATCCTACTTTTCCAGTGACTATTTAGGTTCAACCATATGAAATTGCCAATGTTCTGCCATTTCTAACCTACAAAACTGGCAATTTCATATGGCTCACCCAAATATTTTTAGCACCTCCCTCGTCCCTCGACCAAACGATCTGGACATGTGACCCCAACCTGGCCAGTCAAAGCATTCCATTCCTTTGGATATCACAATCAATGCAGGGGTGGCATGTGTCCCCAGTCAGGCCAATCAGAGCCCTTCCCTGGGATTTTTGTTTTTCATTTAGGACTGGAGATTTTGCCATTTTACCTCTGGGCTATGGTGCTAGAAGGATTGAGTCTGTGTCTGTAAATAAATGGCCATTTTCCCTACTACATGCAGTTGAAGGGGATACATCTGAGCTGAGACAAGCGGAGAAGAGAAATGAATGGGAAGACTGTCATGATGGAGTTGAGCCTGGGTTCCAGTCTCTAAGGCCAAGTTCCTGGTAGCTTTACCCTTGACTGTCTCCTTCCTAGCTACATGAGCCAACAAATGCACACTTTTTACACTTAATCCAGTTAAGCTGACTTCCTGTCACTTGCTACCCTGAACCTCCAGGCAGGGTCAGGCAGCTCTTCTGGGCTCTGATAGGCTTTATGTTTCTCCCACCTATTGTCATCTGTCTGCCTGAGCTCCAAGAGGGCAGGAACTGGAGCTGTCTTGGTCAGTCGGTCACTGTTGACCAATTGGTCACTGCTGGGTCACCAGTGCCCATCACAGGACCAGGGCACAGAGCAGATCTTCCAATACTCCCCTCGAATGATACCATGCCCTCTCTCACCTAATGTACCTGTTCTTGGGTTTAAATCTCTCAATTTTGGGAAAAAGCAAAACCAAGCATGTCATTGGCATTGATAAATACTTCTCTGTTAAAATGAAAGACCTGAAGTTACAGGGGAAGGAAGGTGATGGTTGTCATCCAAAGGGCTGAACCGGGGACCACGTAGGCCCCAAATATGCTGATGGGTGGATGCCAAGTTCTGAGGTGGCCGTTCCTGATTTTGTTTTGAAGACAGGCACGCCCTGCTCAAAGCTGGATTCTCCATGGAAATCAGGCCATATACTGCCCCAGCTGAAAACACTCCACTGGCTTCCCACAGCTCTGAGAATAAAATCTTTACTCTTGACCACAGCCCACAGGGCTCTGCAGAACCTGCTCCCTGCCTGCCTCTCCCACTTGCTCTCCTCTCACTCTCCCCCTTATTCCATTCCAGACACGCTATACCTCCAACACACCAAGCACACTCCTGCCTCAGGGGCTTCGTACATGCTGTTCTCTTTGCCAGGAATGCTCTTCCCTGGCTCTTCCCACAATGGATTTCTTCAGCTCCAACATCACCTTCCTTGACCTTCTAACCTAAGGTAAGCCTCTCAGTCATCCCATCTCAGCATCCTGTTTTCATTCTCAACGTGACACTTATTCACTACCAGACACCCATTATTTACTTGCTTGATTACTGTCTCCTCACTCCATGGGGCAGGGGTCTCTTGTTTTGTCTATTTTGTTCACTGTTGTAGCCCCTGCACAGGGCCAGGTACATAGCACATGCTCAAGAAAGCTTTATCAGGTGGATCAGAGACAACATAGTCAGATGGTTAGGTGTGCAGGATTTGGAGGCAGTAAACTTTCCAATCATGGCTCTGCCGTTTACTGCCTGCATGATCTTGGGCAAGTCCTCACCTCTCTGAACTTGTTTCCTTATCTAAAAAAAGAGGGTACACAAGGCCTCTTGCCTTCTGAGATGGCCCACACTCTGTCTGTGGAGTGTGTTTCTAAGTAAATCCACTTCTTACCTATCCAAAAATAAATAAATAAGAGGGTGCACACAGCGCACACATCTGTTGCAGAGTATAGATGTAATCACGCTTACTATCTTAAGTCCATTTTGTGAGTGCTATGTGCCAGAGGCTGAGCTGCACACTCTCTATTCATGCATCAGGGAGGGTTTGTGAGCACAGTGCCTGGTGCGTGGGAAGCCCTCAGTACCCAGGAGTCGTGATGACTGAGATAGATAAGTGTGGCTAGGCCACTGGGTGATTCTGGCCTGTGATTCTCTGGTGCCTCTGTCCTTGCTGCCTCCCATCCTGTCTGCCCAGATCCATTCCCCTCCCTCCTGCTCTGTTTCTATTTCTGTCTTTCTCTCCTCCTCCCCAGGCCTCAGGAGGCCCCTGGCTGGCATGAGGCCTTCTTCCTCCTTCCCCAGGACTGGGAAAGAGTTTTCACTGCAGGGCCCACCAGCCAAAATGACTTCCCTTCCCCAGCCACAGCCCACACCCTCACCTGAGAAACTCCCCTCCCCACACCAAGCCCTGCGCCCTAAGCAGACCCCTTCTCTACCTAAGAGCCCTCAGATTCCAGACAGCATGACCATGAGCCCTTTCCCTCGTCCCCTCCCCCACCAGGCTGGCTTTGGATACCCAGGCTCAGCTAACTTAAGGTCCTTGGGGCCATTCTCTAGCCTCCAGACACAGACATCAGAGGCTACATTTGGTAGTGGTGAGGAACAGATACTGAGGTCAAACGGCCAGCTCTGCAATTTCTTCACCAGGGGAGCCTCGGGTACATGACTTCACCGCTCTTGGGTGCAGATTCCTGTCTGTAAAATGGGGCCAAATGCATCTGCCTCCAACAGCCATCCGACCTTGGAGAGATGAGCTGTGCTTAGCACAATGCCTATGTGTAGAATGAACATTTCCTAGCTGCTCAGCACTAAAGTCTCAGAAGCCTGCCTGCCTTTTTAAATCCCAATTTTGCCACCTTCTGGTTATGTGACCTGGGGCAAGTTACTTTACTTCTGGGCCTCAATTTACTCATCTATAAAATGGGATAATGGTACTGATGTCCTAGGGCTGTTGTGAGGATTAAACGAATTAAGTGCTTGGCACACAGCAAGCACTCACTAAACCTTAGCTATTGTTTGTGCCTTTGGGGTTTTGTTTGTTTGTTTTGTTTTTGACATATTATTCCCCACCTCTAAGTCTCTCAGAGGGTAGGAAACTGTCTGCAAATCTCCCTGGGCCCAGTTAGCTGTCCTACCTTCAGTCTCACTTAAGAGCCCTTATGCTGTAATCTAGGTCACCCTCCCCCTCAACCTCCCCAAGACACATGGACACACACAGAGGTCAGCAGAGTGGCCTCAGACACAGAAAATAGTTTAATTCTCCTGCGGCGGAGGGTCCCGGCTCCGGTAGGGAGGGGGATTTGGTTTTGGATTTTGTTCATGTGGGGATTTATTTGGGGGTTAAGAGGAAGGAATAGGGGAGAGTCTGGTCCTTCCAGTGGGACCTGCCCGGGAGAATGTGTACTGGGGAGATATAATCTGGAGAGACAAGGAGGCTGGACGCAATACGGGAGCGCAGAGGGAGAAGAGATGAGAGACAAACAGGGAAGGACGTAAGACAGAGACGACAGAGGGCGGGACAGAGACAAACGAAGGGAACAGAGAAAGGGGCACCCCAAGCCAGACCCGACGGGACCAGGGAATTGAATGGGGTGGGGGTGGGGGCTTTGGAAGCCGCCGCGGGACAGAATAGGATCTAGTCCAGCCAGATACAAGAAATGGGTCCCTCGCCCCTGCCCCGGGTCCCGGGCGGGGGGAGGGGGCTCGTGTCTCAGTGCTGCAGTGTCGGGGGGCCCTGCCCCTCCCCGCGCTTCGCTGTGTAAGGCACCGGCTCCAGCGAGGTCCGCGAGCGCGCGGGGGGAGGGGCAGGAGGGGGGCTTAAAGTCCGTGGGGGAGAGGAGCTCGGCGGCCCACCCTCAAACCCCCCTGAGCGCGGGGGCGTGACTTCGAGCCGCAGCCCAGGCCGCCCACCCCCTCCAGGGAGGAGAAGGGCACGCCTCCCCTGCAGTCCGACGTCGTGGCTCGGCGCTTTGTCCCCCGAGTCCTGCCCCGGCGTCCGGCGTCCGGGCGGCTGGGCGTTTGTCCGCGGCACCCAGGCGTCCCGGCGCCCGCCAGCCGCTCACACGGTACTCTCCAGCATCCACTCGGTGCTGGTAAAGGCCAGGCGCGCCCTGGCGGAGCCCAGCCCCAGGTCTCCGTCCTCCCCGGCCGCGCCCCCTCCGGCCCCGTCCAGGTGCGGCGTGGACCGGTGGCGCTTTGTCCGCCGGGCGCGGCGCGGGTAACTGTGGCTCTGGAAGAGCGCCCCGTAGTCCCCGTCAAACGAATAGCGCTGCTGCGGTCTCGGCCGGGCCGGGGCTTCCCCAGGAACCAGAGCTAAAGTGGGGGGAGCCGAAGCCAGCGGTCCCAGGGCCCCAGAACGGCTCCTCCGAGGGCCCATCGCGGCCCGGGACTCCATCCCGGAGGTTTCCTCGGACGGCAGCAGGCACAACGAGGTGGCTGAGCCGCCCAGGGAGCGTCCAAGGACCGCCTCCGGTTCCGCGGAAGCCGTGTCGGCAGCCACGGCCTTTGCCTCGATGGCCACCGCCGCAGCAGCCGGAGCTGGCACCTCGCGCAGCGCCTCGTAGCGGTCTTGCGCCGGCGGGGGCGGGGCTTGCGTTGCGCCTGCGCCGGCGCCGTTGGTCTGAGAGCACACGTGGCTGACCCGCGGAGGCGACCTGGAGGTGCCCTTGACTCGGCGGCCATCCCCATCGCCGTAGACTTTGTAGCGGATCATGAGCAGAACTATGAAAACGAGGACGGAGGCGACAATGACACCCCCGATGGCGATGATCATGGTGCCGCCCAAGAAATGGGCCCTCAGTGGGCGACAGGGCGCGGGATCCCCCGCCGTGGTAAACTGCACGCAGCCCACCACTCGGGTGGCGGGCAGCGCCGTGGCCCCATCGTCGTAGACGGCCAGCACGCACAAGTCGTAGGCGCGGCCCGCTGCCAGATCATTCACCAGGAAGGTCTGGCTGGTGGATGGGATCATCCTGCGGGAGGGGGCGGGATCAGCGCGGGGTTAGCTCCACTCTGAACCACGATGCTTCAGTTGCATGTCCCACCCGGGGGGACCAAACGATACATCCCTACCAGTGTCTCACCCTCTACTGGGACAACAGCAGCCATTCAAGCAACAAATTCTCACCCTCTCAGGACCTTTGATACAGCCCATGCCCCTTATCTGCATGCCCCACCCTCAGACCCACCTCTGGTCCGTGTCTCATCACCTACTAGGATAATTTTAGCCATTCATCTACCCTCATCTACATATCCTGGCCCCTGCCAGGGAGGAATGCTACAGTTTTTATGCCCTGCCCTCAAGGGGCGTGCTCCCTAGCAGTGTCTCATTCCTACTAGGACAAATGCCGTTCAAACGTTCTTATCTACATATTCCCACCTTTAAGGGGATGGATGCTACAAGCCACGCCCCCTTACCTGCATGCCCCACCCTCACTCAAGTGGACAATGAGGTCACCTCACACCCCGTCTTACTCCTACTGGGGCAATGGGTGCTCTTCTAGTTCCTCTCTTCTACACATTCCTGTCCTTTCGGGGAAACCATGATACAGACCACTCCCCCTCATCTGTACATCCCTGGGTATACACATCTCGTAGCTGCATCTATCTTCTGGGACAATTTCCAAGCCCCTCAACTACATATTTCCGCCTACTAAGGGGCCAGGGCTAAAGGCCACTTCCCTTCTGATTGACAGGTGCCTTCCAAGCCACACCCCACAACGGTCCACTGGAGATGGTTCCCCTACTGTGCCTAGGACCATGTCCACTCTTTGCATGTCCTGCACGTGTCCAGGTAACAAAGGCAACCACTCTGTGCATGCCCTGCCCCTATACTGCCTGAAGTCACTAAATCATGCCCCCTGGTAAGTTTCATCCATAACTGGGGCAAATGTAGCCAAGAAAGCATGCTTCTTTCTTGCTATGGGCCCCTGCCCTCAAATGAGCAGCAGTGTAGAGAAGTGGTTAAGCTGACAAAGTCTGAGAGCCATGATGCCAGGGTTTGAGTTCTCTTCTGCTCCTTGCTAGCTCTGTGACCTCAGGCAAGTTTCTTAACCTCTCTGTGTCTCATTTCCCCCAAATGGGGGTATTAACAATTCCCACTCCATAGAGATGGCGTGAAGTATGATGAGTTAACATACCCAAAGCCTGGCACTTAATAATTTCACTAACAGCTTGCGTCCCACACGATGCTGGTCAGTAACCCTTGCTGTGGCTCACACTCTCCTGCCAGCTGTGCTCCTCCGCATCTATAAGGCCATTCCCACTAGGCCTTGCCCCTCTTCTGTTGGGCACATCCCTTCCATGTCCAGCCTCGGCTAACCTGGGACTGCCACATCCACATAGATTTGCATGCACTCAATCTCGCAAGCTCTCCTCTCCCACAAAGTTCTTAGTGGGTCACCAGAGACAAGAACCGCCTCTTCATCTGCGTGGGGACGATGCTGCAGGTGCGCCACCTCCTCTAAAGGCCATGCCCCCATCTCTACAGGCCACCTTCTGGTCCTGAAACCCACCTCAGTTCCTCCATCTCCAGAAGGTTCCACCACCACCAAGAGCCATCCTCCCACCGAAAGACTTCAAGTAAGGCCCTCACCACCTCATAAAGGCCAACCACCTCTCCGGCTCTCCCCCTGCCTGCCATTTCACAGACCACTGCCCCCCCCCCATCCAACCTTGGGCCCCTGGCTGTAAGTCTTCCTCTTCCTTTCATCATCCCTTCTCAAAGAGCCTTGGATTCCTTTTGCTCCTTCCCCCAAAATAACCAGTTGCTAGGGGCTCCCCCCTTTTCAAGGACAGAGGCTGGCTCCTTAAGAAAGCTTGAGCCCATGTGTCTCTAATTGGCTGTAAGACCCAAGCAAGCAGCAGAGCAGGCTTCTGGTTGGTTGTCACCTCCGCCCATGGCGGCAGTGAGGAAGTTAACCCCTGCAGTGCTGTAGCACAGGCGCCTGCAATGGGGGACAGAGGATTGGAACTGTGGCCCTACAGGGAATGGAAGAGTCCCAGGGTCTGTTGCCCAGCTGGAGACAGAGGGCCACCAATGTCGGCATACATGCAGGGTCTGGGGACCTGTAAACCTCCCTCCACTCCATCATGTAGTGACCATGGGTTAGAGATAGAAGGAAAAGAAAAAGAGAGAGGTGGAGAATCACAGAAACCAAGAGCTGTTTACAGAAATGTATTATCCATCTCCCCTAATCCCTGCCTGGCAAACAGGAGGTGCTCGATAAACATGTGTTCAGTGTAAAAAGGGCAGAATTAGGTGTTAGAAGGGTAAGAACTGGAATCCTGGCTCTGCCTCTTTCTGTGTGACCTTGAGCAAGTGACTTCTCCCAACTGAGCCTCATTTTCCCTATCTGTAAAATGGGAGGGGGACCATGGCTGCCTCACAGCGGAGTTGGGAAGGTCGAATGGAGTAGAATCCTTGGTAGTACGTTATAAAAGTTTTTGTTTTGTTCATTTGTTTGCCCTAATGTTTGTAAGACTGGGCCGGTGTTTGATCCATCTCGGTAGGCCCGGGCCCAGCATGGAAACTGGCATGCAGTTGGCATTTATTCAGTGTTTGGTGACCAGATTCAAAAAGAGAGGAAAATGAGGATGACAGAGACAAGAGAAAAGGGAGGCAGCTACTCATTCAACCAACAATGGGAAAGTGCCTACTGTGTGCCAGGACCGTGGCCAAGAGAACACTGGGCAAGGTGAAGATGGAGCCCAAGAGGCAGACTTCTCATGCAGGTCTGAGCACCCCCAAGATCTGGGGTTGCCCACAGGTGGGGAAATGGCTCCACCCCCTCTGGCGCCCCCAAGTGAAGTCAAACGCAGGATTAAGCATTCAGCGGGCACTCTACAGTGTGCCCAAGGGAGGCACAGCCAGGATGAAGGAGAGATGTCCACAGAGACCACAACCACCTATCAAACTCTCCCACTGTGTGCCAGGTCTGTGGCTGTGAGCCACACTCAAAAACTACCCAGCTGGAGAGGCAACGCAAGGCCAAGGCTGTTAATTCATTGTGTACTGCCTCCTCCCTCTGGGCTGTGAGCTCCCTGAGGGCAGGGACTGCTCTCTTGGTCTCCCTGTGTCCCCTGCACCCAGCTCAGGGCCTAGCAGAGAGCAGGGGCTTAGTGCCTCATGAGGGCAGGAGGGAGAGAAGGTACAGACAGACAGAGACATGGCAAGAACAAGAGAAAAAGAGATGATGGGGGAAAGCAACTCTTTAACATCTGTCTACACCATACGTGTCTGTCCTCACGGGGGCAATGGCTTCTAACCCAATGGATGGTGGAAATAATTTGTATTTATATCTTTTTCTCATACTTTTCTGTTTCTATAATGTACCCAATGTATTGATACAGTAGCACTGGTATATAATTTCCAAATATAAATGTAACTGTAAATATATATGTGTGAGTATATTTCATGCTCTAGAATGTTTAACTGACAAGGTAGACAATCAGACACCTTTGGCGAGCAGTGATGTAGACCCTGAGCCCCATGAGAGCAGGGATCATGCTGGGCGCATTCACAGTTATAACTCCAGTGCCCAGCCCTGGTCTGGCTCATGTGGGTGCTAAACGAAGATATGCAAAATGCATGAAACACAAAGACAGTGAGACAGAAAGAGAGAGAGAAGGAAATATGGCAAATGAGAGCCGGAGACCACTCTACGTACCCATCTAGAACCCCAGCTGAGCAAGAAGGCCTAGTGAGCCGGCGGATGGGAGGGAGGGCCCCTGGGGTGAGAGGAGGTCCTGGGACTGCAGCACCCACCTGTAGACAAGGGAGTCATCTGCGGAGCTGTTGTACTGGACCTGGTACATGCGGATGCCAGGCACGGGCCTCTGGGCTGGCCAGCGGATGAGCACAGAGCTGGAGGTGAGCTCGGCAGCCACAAGCCGGCGCTCAGCCCCAGATTCATTGGCACCAGGTCGGCCAGGTGTGGCGATGTCCGAGGAGCCAGGCTCGGTGAGAGGTGGTGGGGCGGCCGGTGGGGGCGCCATCAGAGGCAGAGGCACCACGCACACCTCCACCGGTGCCGTGGCTTCCCCGGCGGCGTTGGAGGCGATGCAGGTGAACGTGCCACTGTCCCGCAAGGTGGTGATGGTTACATCCAGTGTCCCATCCCCCCGGACCCGGGTCCGGCTCGAGTTCCCCAGCAACCGCCCGTCAGGTGCCACCCAATGCACCACTGGCTCAGGGTCACCCACAGCGCGGCACCGCAGGCTGACCGCCTGGCCCTCCACCACCAGGGCCCGGCCGCCTGCCTGCCGAGTGATCAGTGGAGGTTCACACAGGAACTCCTCCTCGGGGATGGACCAGAAGTAGCGGTCGGTGAGGTGCTCAGGGGTGGCGCACGTCTCCAGGTCATCCTCCCTCGTCAGCCGCCGCAGCCAGAGCAGCTCGCAGTTGCAGTGCAGGGGGTTGCCGCCGAAGCTGACCGTGAGCGGCGTGGGTGGCTTTGGCCCGGGGCCTTGGGACCTCAGGAAGAGCCCATCAGGGGGCAGTTTATGCAGGCGGTTGGAGGTCATGTCCAGGCGAACCAGTTTGTGAAGCTGCACGAAGGTACCTTCGGCGATGTGGTCGATCAGGTTGTGGTCCAGCGTGAGGGTGTTCAGGTTCACCATCTGGCCGACGGCCTCCCACGGCAGGGCCTCCAAGTTGTTGTAGGACAGATCCAGGTCCTCCACGGTGGAGAGAAAGGCATCGAAGGCGGCCGACTCCACCCGGCGGATCTGGTTGTTGCCGAGGATCAGGTGGCGGAGGTTGCCCAAGCCGCGGAGCTGGTCGCCCCGGACCTCCGCCAAGCGGTTGCTGTCGAGGTGCAGGGCGCGGAGGGCGCGGAGGTCTGCAAAGGCGCCAGCCGCCACCTGGCCGATGGTGTTCCGGGAGAGGGTGAGGTGCACCAGGCTGGTCATGTTGGCGAAGTCTCGGCGGCGGACGGCCGCGATGAAGTTGTCGGTGAGCCGCAGCTCCACCACGCGCCGGTCGATGGCCGGCGGCACAAAGAGCAAGCCGGTCTTGGCGCACAGCATGGTCAGCGTGGGCGCCACGTTCTGGCAGATGCAGCGGCCGGGGCAGGGCTGGCCTCGAGATGCCCCCGCCCAGAGAAGCAGCAGAAAGGGCAGGGCAGCAGGCGGCAGCGAGAGGAGCGCCGAGGAGAAGGGGCCCGGAGCCATGGTGCAGGGGGAAGACGGGAGGAGTGGGAGGTGAGATCTGCAAGGAGGGAGGAGGGTCACCCAGGCGTAGGGCTTGACCACCAGCCTGGCCACCCTGGGATTTCCTGCTAGGAGTCCGACCCAGATCCCTCCCTTCCTGACAAGCGGGTCCTATAGGACAGTGACAAGACTGATCATCAGCTGGCATGCACTTGTTAACAGATAACAGTATTTCCATGGCTGCTTGGTAAATTACCACTGCCCCACCTCTGAGTGTCCTACCCCCACCTCTGCCCCTCTTCTAGGAGCTCCCAGACCTCTTATAATCTCACAACCAGAGGGATGTCATCTGGCCCAGCCTGTGTCTTCCACTACCCATGATATAGGTTGAAAAATCACTGCTGACTAGGGCTTAAAGTCATGGATTTCAAAGCCATACTCCCTGGGTTCAAATTCCAGCTCTGCCACTTACTAGCTGTGTGACCTCGGGCAAGTGTCTGAACCTCTCTGAATCTCGGTTTCTTCATCTGTAAAATGGAGATAAAAACAGGCCTTACCTCTGTGAGGATTAAATGGATTAATGAGCATGGTATACTCAGAACAGTGCCCAGCACATAAAATGTGTTCAATACATGTAAGTGGATAATTATTATTGTTATCATCATGTCCAATATGTGCCAGAGATAGAAATGTGCACTATTATTAAGAGCAAGGGCTTTAGATCAAATAGACTCAGGTTCAAGTCCTGGCTTCCCCAACTTCATAGCTCTGTGACCCCAAACCAATGATTTTCCCTAACTAGGCCATAATTTCCTGATTTGTAAAATGGTCTGATAATTGTACTGTCTTCATTGGGTTGCTGCAAGAGTTCAGTGAACTCATTCATAGGGGTCACTGAGCACGGGGCCTGGCACACAGTAAGTATTCAGTACATGTTAAGGGTAATACACCCCCCCGCAATCTCTGGCTGTAGCAGAGGGGGTCTGAAGGTGGGAGAGGCTGAGAAAAACACGTCAGTCTCCCTGCTCAGTCTTGAGAAGTCTTTCTCTGAGCCTGGTTTCATCCTGGGCTCTGCTGAGCTCCCACACAGGGGGCAGACTTTCATGCTCACATTAATGGGCACAACACAAGACTCCATATATGCCTACACACACACACACACACACACACTCACACACACACACACACACACAAAATCAGGCTGTGCCTCTGCTCCAGGCAAAACCTTCCGGCAGGGATTCCCCCTGCGGCAGCTGCAGCCCACGACATGTCAGCTCCCATCACAACACAGGGTGGGTGGGGGGTGAAGAGAAAAGGATGGGAAGGGGGGGTCCCTGAAACTGTTTTCACCCCACCCCATGCCCCAGTCCCTGCTGGCCCACCTCCCAGGAATCTGCATTTGGGGCCTGGGGCCTGATGTGGCCTTGATCCTTCGGCCCATGGGGAGGGGGACTGTGGACACAGAGAAGGGACCAAGAGACAGACAGAGATGAGAGGGAGAAAGAGATGGACTCGCAGTTACAGAGAGACAGATTCAGAGAGAGAGACAAAGAGACAACAAGAGAAAGAATCTGAAAGAAAGGTGGAGAGACAGTAAGATTGAAGCAAAGAGAGACAGAAAAACTGGGTGGAGGAGACACACACAGAAAAGAGAGACTGAGACACAGAGATGGAGAGGGGGAGAGACAGGAAGAGAAAGTAAGAGTGTTATAGAGACAGATAAAGACGGGAAGAAAGAGAGAGACTGAGGGAGACGGTGATGGGGCTGAAGAGAGAAAAAGGCAAAGTCAGGGCATCCCACCATCTCTGAGGCCCCCCACTAATTTGTCTTGCACTCCCTCCAGGACACTGCTCTACATCAGACAGAAAACCCTGGCCTGGGAGGTGGCGCTCCCAAGGTAGGAGGCCCAGCTCTGTACCTGCTTGGCAGTAGGGTCTCTAGGGCTCAGAAACAGTCTATGCAACGGGAAGTCCCACAGCTTGGGTTGGACTCAAGTTGAAACTGTAATAATAACACTGAAAATAGCTAACATTCATTGAGAGGCGGTGCAGCTTTGCTGAACAGAATCTGGCCCCAACCTTTCCAGGTTCACACCCCAATTCCCTACTGTGTGACTTTAATCAGGTGACTTCCTCTTTTTGTGCCTCAGTGTGTTCATCTGTAAAACAAGGATGACAGCACCTGCCTCATAGGATTATTGTGAGGATTAGATGAGATAATACACTGTAACATGCTTAGAGTAGTTTCTGACAGAGTAAACACTATATAAATGTTAGCTGCTATTAGCATTAAATTATCATTTTCTCTGGCTTTTTCTCAGCCACCAGCAGGTCTGAGTATCAGGAGATTTTCCCATGTACATGCACATACACACACACAATGGTAAACCATATCCATGCCACTCTCCAAATGCAGGGTCATATCACGTCAGGAAACTCTTTTGCATCCTTTACAGATATGCGGAAACTTCCCTTTTCCGACCACTTGACTCGTCCTGAAAGGGGATGTCTCCAGGTCTGAGACCACCACCTACCACCCATGCCATGGTTCTTTCGAGCCCTTACCCAAACACGATGTTCCTGACCTTGTCACTACCCACCCCCCGCCTGGGGGGCACCTGGTCCCTGCCATACCCGCCACTAAAACCCATACAAGGCAGTGCTCCAGGCCTCCAGCTGGCTCAGAACGAGCCCAGTCACTCCACATCTCTCTCCCCAGCCTGTGGGACCCCCACTCACCTCTCTTCAGGGAATCAGGGCCTGGGCCAGTACCTGCAAAGGAACAAAACCGCACTGTTAACATTCTTCTGGCTCCTCTCCGGAGACCTGCCTCAGAGACCATCTCAGCCAAGGAAGTCCCTGGTGTGATCACTCTCTCAGCTCTCCTGCTGAAGATTCTGCATAGTCTCAGGTGGACCCAGAAAGTCATCTCTGGAAACCAAGGAGTCTGGGCCTAAGACTGTTCACCCTCCAAAACCCAAGAGTCTAGGACTTTTGTCCTTTGTCCTCTGGGGGCTCAAGAGGCTAAGAACCCCATCCTCCCCTTCCCTCAGATTCAAGAGTCCAGGTCTCAGTTCCTTCCTTTCTCAAGACACAGGACTCTGGCCCCCCAGCCCTCTTCTCCTTCAAACCCAGGATTCTAGGCTCCCAGCCTCCTCCTTCCAGAATCCACATCCCAGTCCCCCAACTTCAAAGACCTGAACAGTACCAGGAGCTGGGGGAGGACCAGAGATTCTCATCTTCACCGTCACACCAACATGTGTGGACATGCCAAAACCCACATGGGCCCACAACCCACGACTCTCCATCTGGATTTCCATGGA
Source organism: Hyperoodon ampullatus (assembly GCF_949752795.1). Taxonomy (NCBI): domain Eukaryota; kingdom Metazoa; phylum Chordata; class Mammalia; order Artiodactyla; family Ziphiidae; genus Hyperoodon; species Hyperoodon ampullatus. The sequence goes on from NC_136931.1 coordinate 49,908,294, forward strand.
CACAGCAGCATGATCTGTGTGCCCCCTGCCTACAATAGGCTCTTGGTCCAGGATGTGGGCACACTTGTATCCTTGGATTCCCAGCATACCACAGGTCATGCCACATGGGCCCCAATTCACTGGGCCCATAAGTGGGGTCAGCCTTGTGTCAAGGACACAGGCACATGTGCGTATATCATCCTGAATGTATGTATTTGAACATACACAACCCCACCCCCAGAGACCAACGTGAACACAAAAATGGACTCACAGTTAGACACATATCCTCAAGGTTGACACACTGACACACAACCACACATACAATATTGCCTTTTCCCTTGTATACTCACACACAGATGCACACACACTACAGTGAAACCCACGTGTCCCCAGGTGCGTGCACCTATAACAGATCTACCCTTGCACACTCACCAACACACAGGGGCACACACATATCACTCGCACAAAGATACACAGGTGCATGCTCTTAAATGCCCAAACACACTCATGCAACTTCACATATCCCCATGATGCATGGTCACAAAGCTGATACATTACTTCACCAACAGATGCACAAATGCACACACTTGCAAATACACACCTCACACACATACACAGAACCACAACGTTCACAGACACTTACAAGGCTGATACATACTCAAACAAGCACACAGGTACAGAAAGATCCACCTTTGCACAGACACTCCCAGATGTTCACTCATAACAGACATGCTCACACAACTGCCCTGGGAGGGATTTACACACTTACAAATACACACAAAATATTGAACCACAGTGGCACAGTCAACAGATAAGCAGAGAATCCCACTCACACACAGTCACGGACACACATGCCTCCCAGCCCTGAGGCACCCCCGCCCCACCTACTTCCCAGGCCAAAGAAATCCTAACATTCCTCCCTCCCAGCACAACCCCTCCCCAGCCAGGTCAGAGTTCAGCAGGTCGAATCTCAGAGGGTTGGGGGCCTGAGTCGTAGAGCATTGGTCCAAGGCAATCCTCCCACCAGCAGCCCAAAGGTCCCTCAGCCTGGCTATCTGGATGCAGGCAACTCCGGCCCCATCTGCGGAGATCTGGCCGGTGGGGGAGTGGGGTGGGATGGGTGGGAAAGGGCCAGGTCTGCGTCCCTCCCCTAGGGCCCATCTGTCCATCCCTCGGCCTCTCATCCCTCCATCTGTCCACCTACCGGCTGCCCATCGCCCCCACCCAGCCACCGGGAAGGGGAAGACATGGCCGTCTCCCCCAAGGACCGCCGAGGACCCCCTCCCCGGAGTTGACATGGACCGAGGAAGCGGCAAACTCCCCTCCCCCAAACCCACACAGAGGCCTGGTCCCACGAGGCGCTGAGCCCCAGCCCCCCGCCGGGAACCTGACATGGACGCACAGACACACACCCTCGGAGACATACAACCCGCAGACACACACACACACACACACGCACAAATGGACACCCAAGCGGGCACACCCGGCTACACAGATCCTGGGATGGACATCCAACCCGGACACAAACACCCCACGCAGCTAGCCGCGCGAACACACTAGCTGCGGGGGGGTAGGGTGGGGGACCCACACCTGGGCACACAACCCACGCGCACACACCTGCACACAGCCCCTCCGATGGGCGCGCGACAGCCCCCCAGACACACAGCAGGAGGGGCAGCCACCCGAGGGGACACACACGCACGGCAGGACACAGCACCTCGGCTCGACACCCGGCACACACCCGGATGGCCACACAAGCAGGGCGCCGCATACGCCGGCGCCGGGCACACAGAGGGCCGCGCGAGCGCACGCCGGGCCCGCCGCAGCGCCGCGGACACACACTCACACGCTCGCACGCTCACACCGGCGCTCACACCGGCGCCCCCGCCCGCCGCCTCCCTGGCCGCTGCGGGCCGCGCTCACCCAGTCGTGGGGGGGCCCGGGCCCGGCCCCGCCGCCGCTGCCTTGCTCCGCGCCATGGTGGGGGGAGGGCCGGGGGAGGGGGCGCGGGGCCGCGGGGCCGCCTCCCTCCCGCCTCCCGCCCTCCCTCCCGAGCCGCCGCCGAGCTCCGCCCTCCGCACCGCCCGCCGCCAGAGCCCCGCTGCCGCCACCGCCGCAAGCGGGGAGGAGACGCCGACCGGAGGGGCCGGGCGGGGCGGCCACACGCCCCCGCCCCCCGCCCCGGGGCCCGCCGCAGACCCCTCTCCCCTGCGGAGCTGCCGGCCCGCCCCCAACCCCTCCCCAGCCCCACCTCCAGCCCTGCCGGCTTCCCCGGAGACCACCAGACCACGCCCCGACTGGCATGGGGAACCCTTGAAGCCCCAGTGGAGACCTCGGATCGTGTCCCAATACCCAGGGGGACTCCAGATCATGCCTTACCTCCTTTGAGAACCCAGACCATGTTCCTCAGCCACCCAGGACCACAAATCATGTCCTACTCTCCTTGGTGACCTCAGACTCTGCCCCAAACCCATCAGGGACCTTAGTCTGTACCCCCAAATCTAAGGGGACCCCAGATCACATCCCAACATCCAAGGGGATCCACAGCACCCCCATCAGGGACCTTAAGTCATACCCCAACATTCAGGTGGACCCCAGACCACACCCCATCACTCAGGGCCCCCAGATCACACCCCAACATCCAGAGAGGATTCAGACCATATGTCAACATCCAGGGAGACCCCAGATCGCGCCTTACTCCCTTTGGGGACCCAAACCATGTTCTACAGCCACTCAGGACCACAAACCGTATCCCACTCCTTCCTGGGGACCCTCTATGCCCTTCTAACCTCTTGACCTCAAACCATTCCCTGCCCCCCAATAGGAACTCCAGACCACGTCTAACATCTAGGAGGCTCAAATATGTCTCTTACCCCCATGACCCTAAACGTTCCTGATTACCCCCATTAGATCCCAGGTCATCCTCCCCTCCAAGGCACCCCTTGGTTTACAGAATGCCCAATTTGCTCCAGATTCTTGATCACCCTCTCCACTGTGCTGCCCTCCTGAGGACCCAGCCTCCTCCCCATTCCTATTCCCTCTCTTGAACCCTGAAGACCTTTCCCCCTCCCTGTGACTTCTGTGGAGTACAGAATGCCTTGTTCCTTCCTTGTTCAGACCCCTTTGCCCAACTCCTATCAAATAGCTGACCCCCAGCCCTTCTCCCACTGAGTATCTCAGGCCACTTTCCACCTCTTTTTGAGATATTCACTGGCCCCTAAGCGCAGCAAGTCCTCCCCTCAAAATCTGTCTTATTGCAATTCTCCAGCTTCCTGGTGGCCCAAATCCCTCCCATTTTGAATCCCATTTGGATTCCAAGGTCTTCCCCTAAACCCCTTCCCTAAATTCTTCCTAGCCACATCATCACATGGAGCTTGCCCTGCCCCCCAGATCAAGGGCATCTCTGCAGAGCTTCCCTCTAGTGAACCTCCCTCTAGTGAAGCTCTAGTGAACGACGCACAACCATTAGATCCCCCTGGGGGCACTCACAATCCCACCTCCCACCCCCTAGTCTTTAGATTTCATCATCACCACCACCATTACCACCACCACCCAGGCACCATCCCCACCTCTCACCCTGGTATTTGGTGCTCCCTGCCAGGATGTGGAGGACCAGGGCTGGGAGGACAGATGTGGGAGAATAATAACAGCAACAGCAAAAGTGGACACGTGTCCAACACTACTATGTACCAGAAGTGGATCTAAGGGCTTCACATATATGACTCCATTCACTCTTCATAGCAGCCAGATAAGGAAGTCGCATTATTATCCCCATTTCACAGATGAAGAAAACTGAGCCACAGAGAGGTTTAGTCACTTGCCTAAGGTCACACAGATGGTAAATGTCAGAACAAGGTGGAGGCAAAGGGGAAAGAGGGTGAGGGCAGGCCTGGGATGGACGGCAGTGGAAGGGGGCGGGGCAGTGAGAAGTTAATAGTAAGAGAGACAAAGGTATACAGAGATGGAGAAACAAAGAACCTGAACCCAGGCAGAGACAGCCTCACTCACAGAGCATATCTGGCCCTGTAAGCTCTGGCCCCTGCCCACCTCTTGACATCATCCCTCACCATGCTTGTCTTTTAGCCTCAATAATGAATTTTCTCTTCCTCCAACATACCACCTCATTCCAGCCCCTTGGCCTTTGCACTGTTTTCCCCTTCCATGGCTGATCCCATCTTTTCATTCAATTCTTAATTCAAATGTAATCTCTTCAGAGATCTCTTTCCCATGACCAATTTACATCCCCACCACCACCAATTCTCCTGATGTCTGCAGATTACTTTGAAATACTTTAAAAGTAAAAATGGATTAATGGATGGATAGATGGATGGCTATGTGATAAAGCAAGTACAGTCAAAACATTAATGGTAGGGAATTCCCTGCCGGTCCAGTGGTTAAGACTCCAAGCTTCCAATGCAGGGAGCACAGGTTCAATCCCAGGTCAGGGAACTAAGATCCCACATGGCACATGGCGCAGCCAAAAAAAGTTAATGGTAGAATCTAGGTGATGGATATATGGGTGTTCACTGTAAAATTATTTCAACTTTGCTGTATGTTTGAAATGCTTCATGATAAATGTTGGTGGGGAAAAAACCAGAAGACTCTTCTAGAGACTAAAGAGGCAGCAATAAAAGAAAAAACTCAGATGGGTCCCACCATTTCTATCATCCCAGCACCTCATTTTATTTCCTTCATAGCCCAATCACTCTTGCTAATACTCTTGTTTGCTTGTTTGTTTACCTATTTATTGTTTACTTATTTGTTTATTGCTTATTGTCTAGTCATTGGAATGTAAGCCACCTGAGGGAGGTGGCATGGGCACCAATTTTCTCCAGTGTCCAGAGTAGTAATTGGCACCCAGTAGGTGCTTGGTAAACATGTGTTCTTGAACGCCTCTTAGGAGAGGGTCTGGAAGCTAGATCTGCTGCAGACTCACTGGAGAGCACACACTGAGGAATAAACAGGATCTCCCAGCCTGGGGTCCCTGCAAGGGGAGAGATATACCCCAGAGGCAGGGGAATGCCCCATGAGGTCAGGGAATGTGAGATGGCCTGAAAAACAGGGCAACAGGTGGAAGCTGATAGTGTGATTAATTCCCTGGGGCCCTAATTCCTGACCTAGACCAGCTAATAGAGATCCAATCTAGTTCTTCAGCAACTTAGGCCCTGCCCCCAAGCATAGGCTCCACCCTCTGTCTCTAAGGGCCCACCCCACAGCAAAATCCCTGCCCTATCTGACCTAAATAAATAACACCCCTCGGGATATCTCTGGTGGTCCAGTGGTTAAGAATCCCCCTTCCAATGCCTGGGACACGGGTTCTATCCCTGGTTGGGGAACTAAGATCTCACATGCTGTGGGGCAACTAAGCCCACACGCCACAACTAGAGAGTGCATGTGCCACAACTACAGAGCCCACGCACTCTGGAGCCCGCAGACCACAACTACAGAGCCCTCATGCCACAACTACAGAGCCCACGCGGCCAGAGCCCACGAGCCACTAGAGAGAAACCCACGCACCACCCCCCACAAGGAAAGATCCCGCATGCCGCAACTAAGACCCGAGGCAGCCAAAAATAAATAAATAAATATTTTAAATAACACCCCTCAAGCCTAGGTCCCACCCTCACAGCCCAAGCCCCACCCCTTTACCTTAGTCACCACCCTAAAATTTATAACATTCATACTTCTTCAGTCTGGGCCCTGCCCCCACCTAAGCCCCACCCCTCCACCTTAGGCTCCACTCCAAAAGCATCAAGCTTTCAACCTAGGCACTGGCCCTTCAGGCCTAGCTTGGGTACCCCATCCTCAGCTCCGACCTAACGTCCAGTCTTCACCTGTTCAACATAAGCCCTGCTCACATTCAAGGTTAGCAGGGAGAAGTGCCCCAGGAAAAGCCTAAGGAGCCTGGATCTGTGGGAACCTAGAGGGGAGGTTGGTGGAAAGAGAGGAGGTGGCTCCCAGTTGGTACCGCCCCTCAAAGGCCTGGCCCCAAACCAAAAGCAACGCCCCATTGAGCCCACTTTGCATTGTACAGCGGTATTCTGTTCTGACCTCTTTGATTGGTCCCTCCACAAGCCCTCTACTCAAACCTACTCTGCATTGGACTGCCCCTCAGAGTCACCCTCTCTGATTGGTCCCTGCTTTCCAAACTCCTTGCTCCTGATTGGGCAAGTCCTTGCACATGCCTCTTTCTGATTGGATCGTTTGCAATCATGAACCTGGAGGCAGACAGTTCAACTGTGGTGTGGGGGGTAGTGGAAGGAGAAAGAGGAGGTAGAGGAAGAGGAGCGGGTTCCCTGAATCCCCTGCCTAAGAGAGGGAGTGGCCGTGGACCACAGGATAGCTTTGGGTTAAAGTTCTAACTGTACAGACCACTAGCTGTGTGGCTTTGAGCAACTATTTTTGACTTCTGTGCCTCAGTTTCTTCATTTGTAAATTGGGGATAATACTGGTACCTTCTTCACGGGTTACTGTAGGAATTAAATTAGTTAATACCTGTAAAGTGCTTATAGAAGTACCTGGCACATAGGAAGCCCTCAATCAAAGAATTGCTATTATTACCCATTTGATCATGTAAGTTCATGACCTTGGACAAGTCCTTCTGCCTCTCTGATCCCTGCAGACCAGGAGTTGCTGACCTCTTCATTGAGTGACACGTCCTATCTCCTCACCTCTAGCCTTCAGGAACTGAGGCTGTGCAGAGGGATGTGTAGAGACATCCCTAGCAAGAGAAATGGGATAGGGGCACCAGCATGGGTGAAAGAGAGGAGAGGCGCTCAACCCAACCCTCTCCCCCCAGAAAACTGAGGGCAGTGGGGATCTCTCTACAGTCCAGTGTAGAGCGATTCTATCCTGAATCCCTCATGCAAAGGGCTTGTCCTGACTGGGGACAAGGGGCAAGGGATGGGACAGAGTGGGGTGATGAGGACAGGGCATGTTAAGGCTGGGAAGGAAGGGGAAGGGTTGGAGCTGGGCTTGTGGACCCTCCCCCAGGAATGACAGGGCCGGGGGAGGGGCAGCCAGGGCCCAAGGTCACTCTGTCATTGTTACCATGGCAACAGCCACCTCTCAACTGGGAACCTGGAAAAGGGTGGGAGGAGGGAGTTCCAAGGTCCCTGAATCTAGGGACACAGAGAGGAACAATCAGAGACCTGGAGGAGAGGCAGAGAGAGACAGTGATTTAACTCTGTGAAGACCTGCCCATCTCAGAATCCTCAGATCCTGGTACACTGTGGGTGCTCAATGAATGTCCCTCAAACAGAAAGCCTGAGAGAGTCAAATACCCAGAGATGACAGAGAAAGAAAGAAGAATCTCCAGACAGGGGCAGGCAGTGTCCCTTTCCTGCCTCCTCAACCTCATACTCCTCGGGGGTCCACTGAGAGTCCTGGCTCCTCTTAATCTTTCCCAGACCTGGGCCCTCAGGCCTACCCAACTGCACAAACCACCCACCCCCAGCAACTCCCCAGCCCCTGAAGCTGTTATATTTCACTTTTATAGCAACTTCAACAACTTTTCTGCCTTTAAAATCTTCCTGCCTGGGGGCTCACTGAGAAAATTAGCATAGGTACAAGCTAATGCCTGCTAGGGTGGGATGGTGAGAGGTGGGGAGACAGGCACTCTGCCTTCTTTACTCTCAGGGACACAGGTGTCCTTGTCCCCCTTGGGAGTGGCCCCTCCACAGATTCAGATGTCCCCCCAATCCCTCTAGGAGACCAGGCCTCCCTCATTTCTCCCTAGGAAATCCTGCAGGCCCCTCCCTTTCTTTCAGAGGAACAGGTACTGTACCCTCCTTTACTCCCAGGCCTCAGCAGGCATCCACTGGATCTGCCTGCCCTCTACTGGCCTAAGGCTGGTACTGCAGGACTGCCACCTACGGCCCACAGTGAGGAACAGAAACTGAGCCAGAACTGAGGGTCTCTGAGTTCTTGCATTTTAATTTCTTTAAGGTCTCAGATGTTCAGGTCCTAGGGGGCCTGAGTTCAGGTCCCCCGCCCAGAGGTCAGCGAAAGAAAGACAACTTCTCCTGGAGCCAGGCCTCTGTGAGGTCATCAGTGGTGCGGATTTCAAACACCTGGGCAGAGAGAGGGCTCAGTATTATAATGCACTCAGGAACCAAAAACAGTGAGGGCCCTGACCCCCTCCTCCTTCAGATCCAGGAACCCAGATCCCCAGCCCCCTCCTGCCTCAGACCAGGAGTCCAGACTCTCCCTCTCACACTCGGGAGCCTCAGCCCCAGGCCCAGACCTTTGTGAGCTCTGCCGTCTGCACCAGTCTGTTCTTGCTTCCTGCGTACATCATCTGTTGTTCAGGCTTGCAGCCTGTGTGGAAAAGAGAAGGAAGAAGCATAACTGGGGAATGCCAGAGTGTTCTCTAAGGCCCTAGTAATGTCCTGCAGACCCTGGAGTTTTCTAAGAGTCCCAGGAACTGTTCTAAGGAGGTCCCTGGAGGCTATAGTCAGAGTCTCCAGGTTTGTTTGGGGGCTTGAAGTTATTTTAGGGTCCCTGGAGATGGTTTGGGGCCAGACAGGGGTTTCTAGGTAAAAGGAAGAAGTGAGTTTGCTTATACGCCTCAGGACTAAGGAGGATGGGGGCTCTGTGCCTCCACCTCCACCCAATGCCCTCTCAGGACTCACATCACACACACCACACTCTCACACAGGCACCTACACACATGCACACAGTCACACAGTCACCAGTCACAGGCATGCACACACACTTGCACTCAAACACACACGCTTACACACCCTCACACAGAATCTAAGACCACTTTCTCAGGATGCGTAGAGCTGTGTCTTACCCACAGGGCTGGAGAAGATGAAACACAAGGGGTAGGACACTCGGCCATCGGCGTGCGTGTACTTGTAGCTGTAGACCACGAACCTACAGCAGCAAGAGGGAATCCAAACTCAGGACTTGGCCTGGAGCCCAGGCCCCAGTGCCCATTACCTGAGACCACAACCTTGAAATCTTGACTGAGTCTGAGAACCTAGGGTTAACAACTGAGACGCAGGGTACTGGCCTCAAACACAATAAATGATTTATTAAATAATAATAAAAATGGATAACTAATAAGAACCTGCTGTATTAAAATTAATTAATTAATTAAATTTTTTTAAAAAAGATAACATAGACCTATACACACAGTATATAAATGTCAGTTTCCCAGTTTTGATACTGCACTATAGTTAGGTAAGATGTAACCATTGGGGGAAACTGGATAAGGGTATTATATTTGCAACTCTCTGTGAATCTATAATAATTTCAAAAAGTCTTTTTAATAATTAAAATAATAATAATAATAGTAAATGCTAAATAGAACTACCATGTGATCCAGCAATTCCACTGCTAGGTATTTATCAAAGAAAATGAAAACAGTAATTCGAAAAGATATATGCACCCCCATGTTTATTGCAGCATTATTTATAATAGCCAAGATATGGAAAAAACCTAAGTGTCCATTGATGGATGAATGGATAAAGAAGATGCAGTATACACACACACACACACACACACACACACACACACAATGGAATACTATTCAGCCATAAAAATGAACGAAATCTTGCCATATGCAACATGGATGGATGTTGAGGGCATTACGCTAAGTGAAATAAGTCAGAGAAGGATAAATGTCTTATGATCTCACTTATATGTGGAATTTTAAAAATAAAAACAAAGAAACAAGCCACCAGGTTCATAAATACAGAGAACAGATTAGTGGTTGCCGAAGGTGGAGGTGGGCGAAATGGGTGAAGGGAGTCAAAATGTACAAATTTCCAGTTATTTTATTTCCCATTATTTATTTTAAATAAGTCCTAGGGATGTGACGTACAGCATGGTAAGTATAGTTAACAGTGTGGTATTGTACATTTGAAAGTTGCTAAAAGAGTAGATATTAAAAGTCCTCATCGTAAGAAAAAAATTTTTTTTAAACTATGTATGATGACAGATGTTAACTAAATTATGGTGGTGAACAGTTTGTAATACAGTATATACAAATATCAAATCATTATGTTGTACACCTGAAACTAGTATAATATGTCAAATATATCTCAATAAAAAATTTTTTTAAGAAAAAATGGCTTAGGGACTTCCCTTGTGGTCCAGTGGTTAAGACTCTGCCCATCCACTGCAGGGGTGCGGGTTCCATCCCTGGTCAGGGAACTAAGATCTCACATGCCAAGTGGTGTGGCCAAAATAAATAAATAAATAAATAAATAAGTGCTTATTTGATTCACAACAACCCTATGATGTAAGTACTATTATTATCCCCATACTACAGATGGGAAAATTGAGGCCCAGATAGGTGCAGTCACTTGCCCAAGTTTCTATGGATAGACTTGAACCCAGGAAGTTGGCTGGTAGAGTATAAGTGCTCAACCACTATGTTTTACTATACAGAGGACTAGAATCAGGGGCTGAGACTAGAGCCAGCTACATAATTTCCCAAGCCCGGTGCAAAATGAAAATGCAGGACCCCTTGTTATAAACACAGGAGAAAGGCTTTTTTCCTTTCTTCTGCAGTCTCTCTCCAGATTGATCTTTTAAAATTTCCTATTTAAAATCACGCTGTCTTGGGCGTGGGGACACTCACAGAGGGAGTGGAAATGCTCAAAGGCACACCCTGGAACTTGTGATGCAGGGGGTGAGTGCCGACCCTGACCCTGACACTCCCTGGATCTGTAATCAGGTCCCCTGCCTGGGACAGAGGGCAGCAGCCATTGCTGGGCAATGCGGGGAATGGGTAGCTGAGAACCCATCCAGGTTGGAGATATGAGCTGAGGGAGGCTCCAAGCCCCCAGCACATGCTCCATTGTTCCATCACACTTCACACAAAACACGGATTCAAAGATATAACTATAAAGAATTTCAAGACAGCAGGCAGTCGTAGAGCATCAAGCCCTGCATTCAAGGCTCCCTTCTGGGTACAGGACCCTGTGTGACTGCACTTGTCAGACGCCCAGGATGCTGGTCCTGGCTGAGATCTAGAGCCTGGGATTGAGGCTCAGAGTTGTAGGGCACCCAAAATTCACCCCAGTCGAGATGAAAAATCTAAAGAGACCAGTTTTCACAGAAGTGTCAAAAAGCTCCTCCACACACAAAAGCAACAGGCTCCTCTGGCTTCACACAGGATTCTCCCCAATCATTAAAGGTCAAATAAATCCTTTGCTACTCAAAGTATTCCCAAGTATTGAAAAATAAGGAAATTAAAAAAAATTTTTTTTAAAGAAGCAAGTGCAATGTTGAGACCAAAAAAAAAGCAAACTCTAACATTACATATGACTATTAGTGTAAAATTCTGCAATAAAATTTTGGTAAACAAACCAAAAAGTCCTAGGACAGGAACATTTGACTTCAAAGACATAGATCCTGAGTCCATGAATAGGACTGGAACCCAAGCAGTCCCTCAGTCTGTATCCCTATCATCACCCCTCTCCCCATGGCCTAACCTTCCCCTTCCTTCCCCCAGGATACCTGGGCTGTCTCTCTGGCAACTCCATTTTTAGTTCTTCTGGAGAAATATTCTGGGGATGAGGGGAGAGAAAAAAAAAAGACTGCCATTAAATGAACACTTACTGTGTGCCAAGGCACTAGTCCAAGAAATACACGTGGATTAACTCATTGACCTCTCCCAAATCCCAGAGGGGTGGGTCTTATTGTTATCCCCATTTTACAGATGAGCAAACTGAAGCCCAGAGGTGTTAAGACACTTTTCTTCTAAACTCACTACAAGGATTAAATCATTGAATCCACAGACAACCCTAAGAGGTAGGGACTGCTATCGCCATTTCACAGATGAGGAAAGAGAGACCCATACAGGTGAAGTCTCTCGCCTAGGGTCACAGCTAAGTTGGGACTTGACCTCCGGGTCTTTCTGGCCCCCAGTGCCAGGCTCTTAGCATCAGTCACAGTCGCTTGGGTCTCCCAGTCCCACCCTGCCCTTCTTGGAGGTCCCATCCCCCGATCCCCTCACCTGAAATTCTTCCTCCAGCACCACCATCTGCCGGTCTTTGTCCACCTTCACTGAGGAGGGAGGGCACATGGGGGTTAGAGGCCCCTCCCATCTTCCCCCACTCTTGTCCCCATACCCCATCCTTCCAGGAGGGAAGATGACACTCACTTATTATGGCCGCATTGTCCGTCTCTTTTCGGAAGCGAAATTTCCTCAGCTTTTCCTTTAGCTCTGGGTCCACCTCGCACACCACCAGGGAGTCAGACTGTCAGAGGAGCCCAGCAAGAGCTGAGTCGCCTGGCCTCAGCCCCGCTCCCTTGCCCAAACCTCAGTTTCTCCATCTACTAATGAAGAGGAAGACCCAATAGCCCATAGATTGCCTTTGTGAACATTAGGAAAAGGCTCCTTTCCCTCAGGGCAGATGCTGCCCCTTGCAGAGCAGAGGCTGGACTCGAGTCCTCTCAGCAGGTGCCCTTGGGCAACGCCCAGGGTGGCCCAGGGATTTGCTTGCCTGGGGCTAAACCCGGAACCACAGTCTCTCTTCCCCCCAGCCTTGACCTCCCTTCCACAGCCTGACCTTCACCCTGGCGTCCTCCTAGCCCCAGCCCCACTCCAGCCCCTAGCCCTTTCCATACGACCCTGGCCCCAACCATGACTTTTCTGTCCACAGGCCTCTTCTTTCCTGGGTTCCGCTGTCCTCTAGGGGTGGAGACCAGGGCTACAGGGGGCAGGGTGTGGGGTAGGGGAAAGGTTTCATCTAACACCACATCCTGTTTATGCCCATTCTGGAACAACTGTCACAGATGACTCCTCCCCCTCTTTCCTTCCCCTCATCTGCTGGGACCTCCCAGGCTTTGCAGTCACCCAGACCGGGTTCGAATGCTGCCTTACTCTGTAGCCCTAGCTAAGTAACTTCACGCCTCTGATTCAGGATTGTTATGAGGATAAAATAGTTTCACATATCTCCCAGCATGGTGGACACACTCAATACACAGTAGGTAATGATGAGCTTTCTTTTTTTAAAATTTTTATTGGAGTATAGTTGATTTACAATGTTGTGTTAGTTTCAGGGGTATAGCAAAGTGAATCAGTTATACATATACATATATCCACTCTTTTTTAGATTCTTTTCCCGTATAGGTCATTACAGAGTACTGAATAGAGTTCCTTGTGCTTTACAGTAGATCCTTATTACTTATCTATTTTATGTATAGTAGTGTATATATGTCAATCCCAATTTCCCAGTTTATCCCTTCCCCTCCTTTTCCTCACTGGTAACCATAAGTTTGTTTTCTACATCTGTGACTCTATTTCTGTTTTGTAAATAAGGTCATTTGTACCATTTTTTTAGATTCCACCTATAAGTGATATATATTTGTCTTTCTCTGTCTGACTTACTTCACTCAGTATGACAATCTCTAGGTCCATCCATGTTGCTGCAAATGACATTATTTTGTTCTTTTTTATGGCTGAGTAATATTCCATTGTATCTATGTACCACATCTTCTTTACCTACTCATCTGTCAATGGACATTAGGTTGCTTCAATGACTTGGCTATTGTAAATAGTGCTGCAATGAACATTGGGGTGCATGTATCTTTTTTTAAAATAAATTTATTTATTTTAGGCTGCATTGGGTCTTCATTGCTGTGCACGGGCTTTCTGTAGTTGCAGCGAGTGGGGGTTACTCTTCGTTGCAGTGCATGGGCTTCTCACTGTGGTGGCTTCTCTTGTTGCAGAGCACAGGCTCTAGGCATGTGGGCTCAGTAGTTGTGGCTCACAGGCTCTAGAGAGCAGGCTCAGTAGTTGTGGCGCACGGTCTTAGTTGCTCTGCAGCATGTGGGATCTTCCCAGACCAGGGCTCGAACCTGTGTCCCTTGCATTGGCAAGTGGATTCTTAACCACTGCACCACCAGAGAAGTCCCTGGGGTGCATGTATCTTTTTGAATTATGTTTTTCTTCGGATATATGTGCAGGGATTGCTGGATCATATGGTAGTTCTATATTTAGTTTTTTAAGGAACCTCCATACTGTTCTCCATAATGGTTGTACCAATTTACAGTCCCACCAGCAGTGTAGGAGGGTTCCCTTTTCTCCACACCCTCTCTAGCATTTATTATCTGTAGATTTTTTGATAATGGAATAATGAGCTCTTTAGCCCCTCCTCCAGGAAGTCTTCCTGGATTCCCCCCCCCCAATCTGTAATATTTTAATTCCAGAGCTGAAAGGGGGAACTTAGAGATGTTTGCTGGTCAAACTGCCACTTAGTAGGTTAATGGGGAAATGGAGAATAGAGAGAAGACTCCACAGCACCCAAGTAATGGTGAATTTTTTCCTGCAATTATTCAACCTCATGGGCCTTATAATGGCACTACAACAATGGTGTTCCATCCTATCAGTCCAATACCTCCTTTTTTATTAAGAGCATTTTGTATTGCCCCCCCCAGTTCCCATCCTGAAATGAAATTCCTATATAATGCAACATATACACATAAGTTCTCCCCCAAATCAATATAATGTCCTAATTGTCATATAAAGGAGAAATAAAAGGGAAGTAATTGATCAGAAACCTGTGCATTTCCGTGAGAAAATATAAGCAAACAATAGAGAATTGTTAAAGGATCCAGCCCCATGATGTCTGGCCCACTGTACCGACTTCCCTCCATAGCAGTGGGCAGATCCCACCCTCTCTCACCTCCTCAAGGGCACTGCTGCAGCTGCTCTCCTCCCTGCATCATCAATGTCTTCACCTCTACTGGATCTTTCCCCTCAGCGTACATGCCGTGTTATGTCTTCCATCTAAAAAACTAAAAACCCTGTCTCCCGTCCAGCCATTGCCCATTCATTTCCTTCCCTTTTCAGCAAGACTTCTTGAAAGAACTGTCCACACTCACTGCCTCCAATTTCTCCTCCCAATTCACTCTTCAACTCTCTCCCAGCAGACTCACTCCTGTCTCTCTCCAATGACATACCCTTGTCAGGGCCACCAAGGACATCTGTGGTGCTGGACCTAATGGTCAATTCTCAGTCTTCATCTGCTGTGCCCTGTCAGCCGCAGCTGACACCATCCATCACTCCCCATGCCCAAAACACTTTCTTCACTTGGCTTCCTGGACACCACCCTGGCCTGGTTTTCCTTTGGCTCTTCAGGCTGTGCCTGCTCAGACCTTCTTTTTTTTTTTTTTTTTTTTTTTTTTTTTTGCGGTACGCGGGCCTCTCACTGCTGTGGCCTCTCCCACTGCGGAGCACAGGCTCCGGACACGCAGGCTCAGCGGCCATGGCTCACGGGCCCAGCCGCTCCGCGGCATGTGGGATCCTCCCGGACTGGGGCACGAACCCGTGTCCCCTGCATCGGCAGGCGGACTCTCAACCACTGCGTCACCAGGGAAGCCCCAGACCTTTTTATTTTTAAATTTTATTGAAGTATAGTTGATTTACAATGTTGTGTTAATTTCTGCTGTACAGCAAAGTGATTCCATTATACACGTACATACTTTTTTTACATATTCTTTTCCATTTTGGTTATCACAGGATATTGAATATAGTTCCCTGCACTATACAGTAGGAACTTGTTATTTATCCATTCTATGTATAATAGTTTGCATCTGCTAACCCCAAACTCCCAATCCATCCCTCTCCCACACCCCTCCAACCACAAGCCTGTTCTCTATGTCTGCGAGTCTGTTTCTGCTTCATAGATAAGTTCATTTGTGTCACATTTTAGATTCCTCATATAAGTGATAACATATGGTATTTGTCTTTCTCTTTCTGACTTAGTATGATAATCTCTAGGTCCATCCATTCATTTGTCGATGGACATTTAGGTTGTCTCCATGCCTTGGCTATTGTAAATAGTGCTGCAAGGGACATTGCAGTGCATGTATCTTCTCGAATTATAGTTTTCTCTAGATATGTGCTTAGGAGTGCGATTGCAGGATCATATGTCAGCCTCCTTTTAACAGTCAGGTGTCCCAGGGGTCAGTCCTCGGTCCCCTTCTCTTTTCCATCCATCTTCCTGTCTTCCTGATAGCATCAGTTTCTTGGTTTTCAAAGGGGATACCTTAATTATTTCTCCAGCTGGGCCTCTCCCTGAACTCTAGGCGCTTATATCCAACTGCCAGTGTGACATATCCATCTGCATGTCTCAGAGTCATCCTTGACCCGTCTGTTTCCTCTGACAATGTACCTCAGAAATTGTCAGCTCTGAACTTCAAAATATAACCAGAACTGGTCCACTGCTCCCCTCCACAGCCCATATTCTTCTGCCTGAAATCTCACAGCAGCCTCCTCACTGTTTCTCTGCTCCTGCCCCCCTCTCAACACTCTGTTCTTCATAGGACTGTCAGAGACATCCTAAAACAACCCAAGCCAGGAATTCCCTGGCTGTCCAGTGTTCGATCCCTGGTCAGGGGAACTAAGATCCCGCATGCTGCACGGCGTGGCCAAAAAAAAAAAAAAACCAAGCCAAATGACATGCCTGCCCTCTCAAAAACCCTCTCATGGCTCCACTATTATTTGGGTGAAAGCAAAAGTCCTTATAGTGGCCCTAAAAACTCTAAATCATCTGCCACGACCCCTCCTCCATTACCTCTTGGACCTTGTCTTTCGATACTCTCCTCTTTGCTCACTCCTCTCCACCCACACTAGCCCCTTTTTGGTTCTGTGAATGATCCTGTCACTGGGCTTTTGCACGTGCTGGCTCCTCTTTCTGGAACCCTCCTTCCTTCATGGTTCGCCCCTTCACTCCTTCAGATTTCTGTTCAAATGTCACCTGATCAAAGGTGCTTTTCCCCATCTAAAACAGTGCCAACCCCATCTCTCAATCCCCTTACCTTGCTTTTTCTCCATAGGACTTATTACCAAGTTACATTGTAAGTATTTATTTGTTTCTGTCCCCCCAACTAGAAGGTAAGCCTCATGAAGAGAGGGATTTTTGCCTGCCTCGTTCATTGCTGAATTTTTAGCACTTCGAGTAGTGCCTGGCACATTTTAGGTACTCAAGAAATCTTATTGAATGAATAAATGAACCAGCATCCTTAGAGCACAACCATTCTATATGGTGTGAAAGTTGTTGCTTAAATGGAGGGGGTAATGCTTAGGGTTTGTGATATCCCCCCCCCACTCTGTTTTAAAATGGCCTTTCCAGGCTTTCCTGGTGGCGCAGTGGTTAAGAATCCACCTGCCAACGCAGGGAACACGGGTTCGAGCCCTGGTCTGGGAAAATTCCCACATGCTGCGGAGCAACGAAGCTCGTGCACCACAACTACTGAGCCTGCGCTCTAGAGCCCGCAAGCCACAACTACTGAGCCCTTGTGCCACAACTACTGAAGCCTGAGCGCCTAGAGCCCGTGCTCCGCGACAAGAGAAGCCACTGCAATGAGAAGTCCGCGCCCTGCAACGAAGAGTAGCCCGCGCTCGCCACAACTAGAGAAAGCCCGCGAGCAGCAACGAAGACCCAACGCAGCCAAAAATAAATAAATAAATAAATTTTTTAACTAAAAAAAATTTTTTAAATAACAATAAATAAAATGGCCTTTCCTCACAGCGTCTGAGATGCCATGTTTTCCTGGTTTTCTTCCTCCTCTCTCTGTGGCTGTTCCTTCTCAATCTTTGTTGAGAGTGTCAATTCCTTTGCTCAAACCTTATACGTCTCCTCTTCTCAAGGTTCTGTCCAGTCCTTGTCTCCATTCATCCTTCATACCCTCCGCAGGCTAGGTCACTAACTCCCACAGCTTCAATTACCATCTTTGATTATCCTCAGATCTTGGTTTCCAGCCCCAATTTTTCTCTTAAGCCCCAGACCCAGGGGTGTGGAGCCACCTAAATCCTCATGCTGGGTGGCGCACACTGGGCTCAGCATCTTCCTAACCTGCTTCTCCTCTGGGTCTCCTTCTCAGGGAAGCCCCCAATCCCCCCAACCTTCTAGCCAGAGGGCCTCGTCTTGGACTTTTCCCTCCCTACCCCTCTGCGGCCACTCAGTCCCAGAGCAGGTTCCCCGGGGCCTCCTGGGCATCCAGCCCTGCCACCCACTCCTCCTCCCCTCCCCACAGTCCCACCCTGGTGCAAACACCCCTCTCCTACCCCAGCTGCCTCCCTGGACCCTCAGCTCCAGTTCTATTTCCTCCAATCCATCTTCCACATAAAAGCCAGAGACATCTTTGCAAACCCCCACTGACTCGCCTTGGCTTGAAGCCCTTCCATGGCTCCTCAGCGTCCTCGGTACAAATCCAAACTCTCTCAAGTGGCCAAACTTTTGGCCGCGGTGAATTCTATGTTCCACTCCGACTGCCTTTCTTTGGGTTCCTCTAACAACCACGCCTCTGTCACCTGACAGCCTTCTGAGTGAGTGCCCCGCTTAGTTCACGCTGATCACGCTGATCCAGGACAGTGTGCGGAATGAATAGGTTACAACAGTCAGAGCAACAACTCCCACTTATTGAGCTTTGCGCCCAGCGCTTTATCAACAATTTTTTAAAATTTTATTTATTTTTGCCTGCATTGGGTCTTCCGTTGCAGTGCGCGGGCTTCTCACTGCGGTGGCTTCTCTTGTTGTGCAGCACAGGCGCTAGGAGCGCGGGCTTCAGTAGTTGTAGCACGCGGGCTCAGTAGTTGTGGCACGTGGGCTCTAGAGCGCAGGCTCAGTAGTTGTGGCACACAGGCTTAGCTGCTCGCGGACCAGGGCTCGAACCATTACCCCCTGCATTGGCAGGCAGATTCTTAACCACTGCGCCACCAGGGAAGCCCTGCCCAGCGCTTTTAAATGCTTCCTCTCTTTCAATTCCTATCTGAGAGAAGAAGCAACAGGCTCAGAGACGGTTGCGGTGGGAAAGCTGAGACTCCAGCAGCCGGAGCGGTTACTCGCAACCTAGACAGTCACGTAGTGGCGGGGCCCAGGCTTAGCGCGGAGCGTGCAGGCGGGGCGCACAGCCGGGCCTTGAACGCCAGAATCAGGACTTGTGACTTAGCTCGAGGCCGCTGAGGTAGACGCGCGCGAGACTGCCCCCTGCAGGCCGGGAGGCCCAAGACCAGGCTCCGCCGAGCTCCGCAGGGCCCGTTGCCCGTGGCAACGCCGCGCGCGCCCCGCCCCTTCCCCGCCCGCCGGGCCGACTGCTCGTCAGCCGCGCAGCAGGCCAATCCCACTGAGCGGGGGGCGGGCCTCGTGGGCCTCGTTCAACCCCCGCGGCCCCTTCTCCGCTGGGACCCCGCCTTTCTCCGCGCACACCTCCCGCCCTTTGGGCTGCCCTCGCAGCCCGTTGGCGGGCGCACCGTTCCTCTCCGCGGCGTCAGCTAATGCCGGCGCGCGGCAGTCCCGTCGGGGCGGGGCCAGGGGCGGTGACGCACGGCGCGATGACGCAGCTCGACGGCGGCGGTGGCGGCGGCGGTGGTCGGTGCGGGAGGAGGGAGGGGAGCTCGCGGGCCGGAGAGGGGGCGACGGCAGTGGCGGAGGCCTGAGGAGGCCCGGGCGGCGGCGGCGGCGGCGGCGGCGGAGGCCGAGGCGGTGAGTGGTGGGCAGGGTCGAGCGGACGCGGGGCGGCGGCGGGTCAGAGCGCGCGGGGCTCACCTCGGGGCGCCCCAGGCCGCGGGCGGCCCCGCCCCCTCAGGGACCCCGGGAGGCGGCAGGCGCGGAGCGCGGGCCTCCGGGGTCCCGACCCTCGAGAGAATCTCCCACACCCATCCCCCGAGTCGCCCTCACAGGCCGCTTCTCGAGCTTCTCTCCGAAATTCTCGCCCCTCGGGGTGGCCGGGGGGCCCGGCAGCAGCCTATCTCGTGACCCCCCAGGTGTACCTCAGACACCTCCCTGGAGGGCACGCCCACAGACCCCCCGAATCCGCCCGAAGCCCTCTGTACCCTCTCGCGGTGCGAAAGGCTTCCCGAGAGGCCACCCCTGATATTTCCACGTCTGCTCCAGACCCCGTCCTACGCCCCAAAAATCTTCCTCAGAGAACCCCCGTCTGGTCCCAGATCCCCGAACCTCCTCGTCCGTCCAGAAATATTCTCCCGGGGCCACTCCTCATATTCCAACGATATGTGTCAGATATCTTCTCCAGGAACCTCCCTCGTAAGCCCTAAAAATCTCCTTCAGATCAGAGATTCCCCGAAATCCTCTCCAGACCCTGTACATTCCAGAAATCTCCCCCAGCGACCTACTTCGCACATCCCAACAGTCTCCCCCAGACTTCCTTCTCACACATCCCAAGAATTTTCCCTCCCACCTACCCCCATACCAGAAATCGCCTTGGAGATTTTCCACTCATAGCCCCCAAATCTCAGAGCCCCTCCCCTTGGAATCCTCCAGAATGCCCCTGATGTCCCCTGAAAATCTTCCTCAGAGACTCTCTGAAATGGCCTCGGATCCTCAAAACTCACTTGGAGCGCCCCCCCGCCGCCGCCAGTCCATCTCCCATATACACTCCCCCTTGACATATCCCAAAAGTCATCCATTTGGCCCCTCCCACGGGTCCCAAAAATCTCTCCCAAAGACCTCCTCATGTTTCTCAAATCTCACCACCCTGAAATGCCCTAGAGATCACCCTCAGATACCCCAGAAATCTTCCCCTGAGACCCTCCTCACTTATCCCAAAAATCTCCTCCAGAGATTCCCTGAAATCTCTGGAGAACTCTTCTTCCACATTCCACAAGTCTCTTCCAAAACCCTTTTTATGTATCCCAAATCTCCTAGTAACCCACACAAAATGTTCCAGAAATTGCTTCCTCAGGATTCCAAAACGTTTCCTCATAGTTTCTCTCTGATATTTTCTAGAATTGCTCATCGAATCCCCCTTTCAAAATCTCTCCTTCTAGACCTACTTTCAGATGAACTTTCCTCCTCACAACCCCTGTAAACCCTAAGACCCTCTCTTTCTTCACGACCCCTCTGAGATGCAGCTTTTCAAGACCTCCTCCTGTCTTCACAGAGACCCCAGCCACCTCCTTGAGCCCTCTGAGATACGCCCTTGAAATCCCTCCCAGAGACCCTTCCAGCACATAGACCCTTGAATCAGCACTTAGAGACCTCCTGCCTTACTAAGAGACTTTTCCTAGATAATTCCCTCCCTGAACTCACCCTCACAGCTTCCCTCAAATCCTCTAGAACCATCTGTAGAAGACCCCCAGCACCAACCGGCTCCTTTTCTTAGAAAGCCCCAGAATTTTTTTTGAAAAACCCTCTACTCTGATGTTCCCATACTCCCCCACCCCAAGACCCACCTTCCCCGTATATCCTATTGAGACCTTTACGCAGAGATTTCTCATCTGAGCTCTTTGAGAGCTGTTCCTAAAAAGACCTCTGTCATCCTGCTCCAGTAAATCTAAGATCTCTCACAGAAGACCACACCTCCACAGACTCCCTTTAGAGAATTCTCTCCAAAATTGCTGTGCATCAACAACTCCAGCACTTTGTAAGACTTCCTCAGAACACTCTCTCTCAGGTTCTCCCTCTGACATCCCCAAGAAACCTTATTCAGGGCCCTATCAGATATACCCCTTTTAGAACCCCCATTTACACCCTCTCGTCTCCTCCATTCTCTCTCCTCTGCAATCAACTTAGAGATCCTTCTCAGATCTGAGCCTCCTTCCCCCATTGTCCCACCATAGGCCCCCAGCATCCTACAGACTCCCCCTCTCAAGAGCCTCTATGTCCCCTTTTATTAAACAGATCCTCAAGAGATACCCTCACCTCTTGAAATCCCAACCCTCAGAGAGCTTTCTCTCAGACCATTTTTCTTAGGTTCAATCTTCATAGACCCCTTCTCCCTTTAGATCTCCCCTTCAGAGAGATGGAGAGACCCTTAACACCTTCCTTAGACTCTTTTTTTTTTTTTTTAAGGTTTTTATTTTTTTGGCCACGCTGCAGTGCTTGTGGGATTTTAGTTCCCTGACCAGAGATTGAACCCAGGCCCTCGGCATTGAGCGCATGGAGTCCTAACCACTGAACCGCCAGGGAATTCCCACCCTCCTTAGACTCTCCTTGAAGACTCCCCCAGTTTTCCTCTCTGAAGCCTTCTCCTTCCTTTTTCCACTTTGAGGGCCTCCTCACAAAAGAATGCCTCCCCCTATAGTAGTGGCTCTCAAAGTGTTGTCCCTGGACCGGCAACATCAGCATCACCTGAGAACTTGTTAGAATGCAAATTCTTAGGTCCCAACCCAGACCTGCTGAATCAGAAAACCTAGGAGTAGGGCCCAGCTGTTTTTAGGAACCTTCCTGGTGATTCTGATGCATGCTCAAGTTTGAGAATCACTGCCCTCTAAGAGGATTTCCCTTTCCCCACAGAAAGTCCCCCTGAAAGATACCTCAGCCTATGCCTCTGTGCCCTACTGCCCACCCCCATTTTCCTGGCAGTCCCCTTTGTGAAGTACCTACCCTCCAGAAGATTCCTTACCCTCTTTGAAAGGTTTCTGGCTTCTCCACAAGGTTACCCCACCCTCTGAGCAATTACTTCATATTCCGCCTTTGAATGGTTCCCTTTCAGATCTCCCTCAGCATTTTCTCCTTCTGGCTTCCCCTCCACCCCTCCATACCATCCCCTTTCTGTGCTTCTGCTTCAGGTTGCTCCCCTCTTGAACACACAGGTCCATCTCTTCTCCTTATCTATTCCTCATCTGTTCTCCACATAGGCACCCTTGCCTTAAGGCACCTTCCAGTCTTTTCATTCTCTGTGTCTTACTGCCCAGAGCCTTCCATTGTACTTCTTAGAGCACCGCTCATCTTCTTCCTTGTAGTTTTTCATGTACTTGTCCACTCACCCTCACTGGACTGGGAGTGTGGAACGTACCAGGATGTAACTTGTTCTTCTCTGAATCCCACAAGCTGGGATCCTTCCCTCTGTAAGTTATTAGGAATCATTGGCTCATGGGCAGCCCTTCCTGCATTTGGTCAGAAATCTCTGAGCTCCTTACTCTCACTCCCCATTCAGGTTCAACACACCTTATCCACCCCCTCCTGTCCTCTCACCTCTTTTATTCTCTCTACCCAGCTCCTTTTGCCACTCCTCCTAGGAGAGGCTGCCTTCCCCACCTTCTCTCACCTGGAACTTTTCTTTGTGCTGTTTCCTGATTCTTAGCTACCCCATGTCCTCTTCCTGGGGATCTGCCTCACCCCATCCTGGTTGGCTTCTCAGCCCTCCTCAGCCTTTGTAGGTCTGGGGCCTCCACAGGGCTCTCAACTTTCTCCAAGGGTTTTTGTTTCTCTCTAAGTTTGAGAAGAATAAACAGATCATGAGGTAAATACTGGGGCCGGCCTTCAGGGAGCTCACAGTACAGTAGAGAGGTTGGGCAGGTACACGGGGCAGGACGTGAGGTACAAATTATATACTGTGGAAATTTGGCAGTGAGAGAAGGCACCCTCTATCTGGAAAGACTTCATAGAAGAGGTGGTATTTGTTCTGGGTGCTGTTCCACAAGAGTTGGGACAAGGATGAGTGGCCTTCCAGGCAGAGGAAGCAGCTTATGCAGTGGGTGAAAGACAAGAAAGACGCTTCATCTCTAACCCGTGGCATCTCTTCTCTTCACCTAAAGGACAGAGGTGAAAGAAAACAGATCTCTTCCATCTGCATTGTATTTGCCAGTTGCACTTTAGTGACCCACAGAGTAATAATGTTAACGACCACTGTTGATTGAGTAATTATTATCTGCCAGTCACTGTTTAAGTGCTTCACATATATTGTCTCATCTCATATTCACAAGAACTCTCTGAGGTAGGTAAACTGTGATTATCCTCATTTTACAAAGGATGAAATTGAGGACAGGTGGCACAAATAGAAGGTCCTGGGCTCTGTCCGTCCCAGGATGATAGTGTCTGGGGTCAGAGAGTTGGATTTTCTGTTCAGATAGGGTTGGGTGCAGTGAGGCATTGTAGTGTAGTGATCAAGTACGCAGACTCTGGGGCCAGACAGGATTTGCATCCCACATCATTGCTTACCCCCTGTTTTGTGACCTAGGACAAGTTATTGAACGTCTCTGGTCCTTAGTTTCCAGAGTTGAAAAATGAAGGTAATAATAATATCTTACTTCATAGAACTATTATAAGGATTAAATAAGTTAATATGTATAAAGTATTTAGAACAATGCCCTGTATATAAGTGCTCAGTTTTAGCAAAAAAAAAAAAAAAAAGTTCATATCAACCAAGACACTAAGATATAGGTGACAGTGCGTTAGCTCAAACTGGTTTAATAAAAATAAAGAGAATTAATTGGCTCATGTTACTGAAAAGTCCAGAACTAGGATGACTCTAGACCTACCTGCATCCAGGAGTTCATTCTTCCTAGTAATCTCTCCCCATTTCTCCACTGACTTAGCTTCATCCTCAACTGGTTTCTGCTTTGTGACGACAAAGATGACCCTCAGCAACTGTAGGCTTAAACCCTACCTTCTTAGCAGACTCACTGGAAAGAGAACTCTTTCCTGAGAGCCCCAGTTTGAAAACAGTTTCCTCTCTGAATAAGTGTGAAATGGTGACAGAAGATCCTTTGAGACATGTTTAGGTGAGCGGCGCTCTTAGAGACTCTCTTGCTTGCTAAACCGGATAGGACTGTGATTCCATCCCATGACCTTTCTGAGGGTTGATGGTAGTCCCTCTCTTCACTGCTCCCCAGCCCCAATCATTCTCTTCTCTATGGTCATTTGGATCCAGAGAGAGTTTATGGCTGGTCTGACCCCACCAGACTTTCCTTTGGGATCTCACTGGGAGAAACAGGAATGAGATAACTGGCCTGGTTTGGTTATAGCCTTGGGGTAGTGGAATCCAGGAGTACTCATGTTCAGTTCCTTACCTCAGCTTTGGGTTTCTAGGGCTCAGAGCTTTAGAAGAAGGTTAAGTAGATTACTGTGAGTAGAGTTTTGTTTTGTTTGTTTTAGGGTAAATTTGTTGAATAGAATCTGGTCAAGGGCAAGTAACAGAACAGCAGTGTAGAGTGTGCACATCTCAAACGTCTCCAGCAATTAAAGAATTTATGAAAGCACTTTTCGGGGTACAGGAGATACAGCAGTGAATGAAACAGTCAAGGTCTTAGAGCTCTTGGGTCTTATATTCTGATGGAGGGAAGATATATAAACAAAAGAAATCAGATAGTGATATGTGCTATGAAGGAATTAAAACAGTGTGAAGGGGGTGGGAGGTTAGCCACTGTACACAGGGTGGTCAGAATTGGCCTCTTTGAGGAGGTGACAGTTGAGCCTGATAACCTGAAAGATGAGAAGGCACCAGTTGGGGGAAGATCTAAGAGCTGGGCATTCTAATCTAAGCATTGTTACATGTGGAGGAAGGACTGCTACAAGGTGGGGAAATTTTTCACAGATGCTTACTGAGGGTCTGTTATGTGCCAGGTACTATTCTAGGAATTGAAAATGTAGCCGTGAATAATAAAGCCACAGTCTTCCTTTCCCTCGTGGATCTTACAGTCTAGGTGTTTCCGGAAGAGCTGCAGCCTTTGAAGAAACACTTTTTGACAACGATATCAGACCAAAGACTCCTTCCTACTGGGGAGATGAGGAAGATTGGGGCACACATGAACCCAGATCTGATTGATGAGAAGGAACCAGCCATGTGATGATCTGGGGAAGAACATTTCGGGTAGAGGGGTCAGCCAGTGCAAAACCCCTGAGATGTGTTCAAGGAACATCAAGGAGATCGGTGTGGCTGAAGCATAAGTGAAGCAGAAGGGGCAAGGGCTTGGAGTGGTTGACAGAGGCCAGATCATTTGGGGCCTTGTGGGCCATGGTAAGGAGTTTACATTTTCACGTAAGAGCATTGTGAAGCTGTTAGAGGTGTGTTTTTTTTTTTTTTTTTTGGCCGCGTTGGGTCTGTTGCTGTGCGCGGGCTTTCTCTAGTTGCGGCGAGTGGGGGCTACTCTTCGTTGTGGTGCGTGGGCTTCTCATTGCAGTGGCTTCTCTTGTTGCGGAGCACAGGCTCTAGGCTCACGGGCTTCAGTAGTTGTGGCACGTGGGCTCAGTAGTTGTGGCTCGCGGGCTCCAGAGTGCAGGCTCAGTAGTCGTGACACACGGGCTTAGTTGCTCCGCGGCATGTGGGATCTTCCCAGACCAGGGATCGAACCTGTGTCTGCTGCATTGGCAGGCGGATTCTTAACCACTGTGCCACCAGGGAAGTCCCTTTTAGAGGATTTGTAAAGCAAGACAGTGACATGATTTGTTTGCATGTTTGTTTCTTTGTAAAGAAAGTTCACTGGTTTCTGCAAGGAAAACGGGCAAGAATGGAAGCAGGAGGCAATACATTTGTCCAGATGAGAAAGGATGATGACTTGAATATGGTGGTGGTAGTAGAAATGGAGAGATACAGATACATGTTCCATGTTGAGAAAACAGGACTTAATGATGGGATTAGAGAAAGAGGAATCCAGGATGATGATACTAGGTAACAACTCTGTGAGGGTATTTATGCCTCACAGCACTATGAGAGTAGGTACTATTATTAAACCCATTTTACAGATGAGAAAACAGACACTGCAAGGTAAAATCATTTGCCCCAAATTATGCAGGTTTCCCAGAGCTCCCCAGGCTCTATTATCTTCCAGGAGGCCCTGCCTGGCTTCTCCCCTCCTCTCCTTCCCTTCTCCAGGACCATTCATACAAAAGCCTCATTCTTGGCTGAGGCAATAATATACATATTTTGTATACATATTTCACGAGTTTCTGAAAATAATGGTTGGTTTTCACAAGAGAGAAGTTGGGCTCCCTTGGCTTCTGACATTCTCCTGTTCTTCTCAAGTTGGGACAGTGAGTTAACCTTAGGTAACTAGCCTATTACTTTACTCATGAAGTGAACAAGTTCCTCCAAGGCCTATGTGGATGCTGTAGAAAGGCTAGGGATAGGTGGGAAGGCTAATAGGACCCTCCCGTTATTTGTCCAGAGATGTTGGCGTTAAAGGGTGTATGCTTTGGTCCAGCTTTCTAGGCAGTGGAAGGGAACTTATAAATATATATAAATATATAATATATAAACTTATAAATATATATATAAACTTACATATATTTATAAGTTTACATAATTAAATATAAATAAATACGCTGTAGCATTATTTGCAGGAAGAAGCAAGAGCTCTAAAGCCAGACTGCTTGGCCTTAAAAATCTCAGCTTAGCTGTGTGCAGTCTTGGGTAAGTGACTTGACCTTCTCTGTGCCTCAGTGTCTTCATCTGTAAAATGAGAATACTATTATATACATATGTATATTTATATTTATAGTTTTTGAGATCAAATGAGCTCATCCATGGAAAGCTATTAGCATAAGGCCTGGCACATGATACAATAATATATGATGTGAAGACATTAGAAGCATCATGCTAGGTGTTTTTATATATATTCTTTCATTTCATTCTTACAACAAGCTTCACTGAGGAAGAAACTGAGTTACTTGCCAAAGGTCAACACAGCAAGTTAGTATCAGTAGGAGAGCTCTGGTTCAGCCAGGTCTCACTCCACGGTGCTGCTTGTGGATGAGGAGAGCTGACCTCCAGAGGCGCCTCCTGTATGTGGGCTGCTTTTCACTGGGGCCAAAGAAAGAGTCCAGTGGACAGTTTTTCCTGGAACCTCTTAGCCAATTTTTGACTCCATTTCTCACCCTCCAGGGTTAGAAGATGCTTCTTAAGAAGGTTACTTGGTCTCTTAGAGACCAAGTATGGCAGCCATATTGTTGGACTATTTGAAAGACTTTACCATAGGGGTTCCCCTCTAGTGTCTTTTCTCAAAGGCAGGGAGTCATTTTTGGTCACATAAGGATAGAGATTAGAGCAGTGGTGAATTCTCTTGTATGGGAGCAGTCAAGGCTTAAAGTTGAAACTTTAAGTGGTAGAAACCCAGCTCAAACTGACCTCAACACAAAAGGAATTTATTGGTCCATGTAACTGAAAAGTCTGGGATGAGGAGGTGGGATGGGGGGCTTCAGGCTAACTGGAGACAGGTCTTCAAATGATGTGAACAGGTCTCTCTTTTTCTCCCCTCTTTTGACTCTGCTTTCATCTGTATTGGCTTCATTCTGAGGTAGGCCCTCACTGTGAGGTAGCAGAAGTGGCAACCAGGAATATCAGGAGATGTTGTATAATCTGAGCAACCCTAACCAAGAATTTATTTTCCCCAATATTTCCAGCAAACGTCCAAGGAGGCCTTTCCTTGGCCAGGCTTTACTCCATGTATGCTCCTAGATCCAAGAAATACAGTTAATTCTCCAAAGGGAATTTAGGGGCCTGGTACCAGAAGATGGGCATGGATGTTTGGCAGACAAATCCACCAGAGTGTATCATGGTAATTTGCTACCACAGTAAGATGTCTTCAAATAGTCAGGGCTGATGCCTCTTCCCTGGCCAATCTCACCAAGCCAGGCCTTCCTTTCTCACTGTTGCCAAGCACGCAGGAGAGGAGGTAGCTGGGGGCCTCTGGCTTTTTGATGGAAGAAAGCCATCCAGTTCTCCTCTCCAGTCACCATCCAGACCAAACACCCAGCATTCTTCTCCTGTCCAAAACATAGAAACACTTCCTTTAGGGATGATTTTTATTGAAGTATAGTTGATTTACAATGTTGTGTTAGTTTCTGGTGTACGGCAAAGCGAATCAGTTAAGTGTGTGTGCGTCTGTGTGTGTGTGTGTGTATTCTTTTTCATATTCTTTTCCATTAGGGTTTATTACAAGATAATATAGTTCCCTGTGCTATACAGTAGGACCTTGTTGTTTTATCTGTTTTGTATATAGTAGTTCGTATCTGCTAATCCCAAACTCCTGATTTGTTCCTCCCCTAATAGTATATTCTTAAAAGTGACTGTTTGTTACCTAAAGCCCCAGTGTTTCCTGAGGACTGTCCAAGCCATACTTGGGCACACTAGATCCTCTCTGCCAATCATGTATCTTGAGCAGTGGGGTGGCTTAAACGTGTAGGACCTTTTCTAGGCCCTCGAGGGGGATAGTTATCAGACTTTTGGTTTTATCACAGTTTGTGTCTATCTGGTCTAAGGACTGCAGGCCACAGACTTTGTTTGTTCTGTATAGTGGTTCATTGTTGCTCTTTTAATATGAATTATTTTCCAACATTTAAAAATAGGGGAATTTTATTTAAAAATCCAGATTTCTGGCTCCTCTTTAAAAATATATATAATAATCTAAAATCTAACAATACTGGACCCAAATTCCTACATGGCAGCAGTTGATTAGAGCTAAATAGTAACTTCTCCCTTTAGACAGGGTGTGTGCTTTCCAGCTCACCATAGTCCTCACCAGCCTGCTTCATTCAAAACCTGGCCTGTAAGCATCATGTTTGAGATCCTGCTGTGTCCCAAGGCTTTGCTTCTAGCATTTGGCTCAGGGGAAGAAACTAGATTAATGTTCAGTCAACAGTTTATTTGGGGGGCACAGTGCTGTTGCTTGGGAAAAGTAACAACCCAGTAAAAGTGTTTATAGGAAAGAGTGTGCACAACTTTGGTCTGTTTGTGGATTTGGTCATCTTTTTGCCGTAAACGCTGTTGGCATAGCAAACCTCCCATCACAGTTGTTCCCTCTGAAATAGTAACATGTCCTTCTATCTTATGAGTTGCCACCCAGTGAAGGAATCCCTCCCACTCCCAAGGGATATTCATCCAGCCTCTGCTTGACCACTTCCAGCAGCCAGGGAGCTTATTACCTCCTCATATGGCAGCCAGTTCCATTCTTGGACAGATACATTATTTTAAAATTCTTCCTTATGTTGAGGCAGCTGCTGTCTCCTTGGGACTGAAAGCCACAAAATGCTGGAGCTGGGAAGGGAAACTGATTTTTTAGGCACATGAGCTACCACTCATCCATCCAGTATCCAGGGCAAACATTGATAATCAATCACATTACTCTTTCTCACTGAGCCAGAAAGTAAAATGCAGCCTTAACTTTTTAAAATTAAATTTATCTTTAAGAATTACAAAAGTAATATATGTTCATTTGCAACTAGTGAAATAGTACAAAGTTATATAAAGAGAGTGTTAATAATTCCTCCTTCTCTCCAAGGTAACCAATATGAACAGCATACACATTTCTCTACATACATACATACATAGACATGGACATATGAGATATAAGGGCTTTTGTATATGGCTCTTTTTTTTTTCATTTTACAAAAATGGCATCATTGTACATATTACTATGTACTTATGGACATCCCTCCATCTTGGTAGTTAAAGATCAAACACTATACTTAGATATAAATATATTGTTTGTGTGCTGCTATCAAGATCAAGCATATTTTTAATTATTACATAACATCCCCTTATATGAGGTATGCTCCAATTTATTAGTCATTCTCCATTGATGGGTATTGCCATTGCTTCATTTCTTCAGGACCCTTCTCACTGCAGTGTTCCGGGCAGCCACTACCAATCGATTGGAGTTAGCCTGTGAGGTAAAACCCATTTGTCATGTCTGATCCAGTCTCGCTCCTTATCTCACACATTCTAGAGAAGGGAAGCAGACTAGCTCAAAGATTAAAGTGACAGAGTGGCTGGGGCAAGACTAGAACTGAATTTTCTTGACTTTCAACATTTCCCATATCTCATGTTGCCTCTCACTTAGAGCCATCTACCCTGTTTCTCCTCTGGAGTAAATAAACAAATCTAATTCTTCTGTGTGCTACCCCTTCAGGTATTTGAAGTCAGTTATGCCATTCCTCCTGAGTCTTCTCTTCCCCAGGGGAAATTTCCCCGGTGCCTTCAAATTTTTCTCTTAGGGCAAGGTTTCCAAATCCCTTTACCATCCTTTGGGCCATTCCTTCTATCACCTCCCCAGGGGCTGTAGAAGTCCCAAGTGTGGCTTCCATGCTCACTTTCACTTATTCATTCAATAAATATATATTGAGCACCTTCTAAGTCCTAGTCACTGTCCTGGGCACTGCGCAACTATATAGCTTGCATTTGTTGGAAAGAGAGAAACAACAAACAAAAATATGATGATATCTGAGGGTGCCAAATTATATAGAATAAATGAAATAGCATTAATATAATAGAGTGACAGAGAGACACTCCTTAGATTGGATGGTCAGGGAAGATCTCTCTGAGGAAATGACACTGAGCTGAGACCTGAGTGACAGGTAGAAGCCAGCCATGCATAGGTCTGGGGGAAGCCATGGATAGGTCCAAGTGAACAAGAACTTGGTACACAGGGAGGGTGGAGGGGCCACCAGAGTCTTGCAGGGAGCCCTGTAGGCATTTTATTTAAATGCAGTAGAAAGTCATTGGAGGATTTTAAGCCAGGGAGGCAACATTTGATTTGTCTTTTGAAAAGATTTCTGGGAGCAAGGTTTCATTCCCCCCTTACACACTTTCTCTTGTTTCTTATATCCAAAGGGATTGACAGCCAGACCAGTTCTCTCTGTTCAGCTGTCCCACTGAGGATCTATTGAGGTGAGTCACAGCCATTGTCAGTCATACCTCACAGCCCTCCTCAGCAGGAGCATGGACATTCAGGGAGATGGCAATAGCTCCCTAAAACCTAGCCCAGCAGGTTCAATGGGTCTTTGTATGGAGCTCTCAGTCCTCTTGGCAGCCAGAGGGAGATGGAGCCAAGTGGTTTGGGGATGGAGCCAAGAGCACTGGTTGCAAGAGAGACAGGGGGGAAATGTGAGTGGAGACCTGGAGCAGGAGACACTTAGAAAAAGCCTTACGAGTAGTGTCCAGAAACCAGTCAACTGAAGAATAGGCCTGTTGTCTGCCCAGTTGACACAGCTCCTGTGTAGTTCCTGCCTGCAAAAGGAATTTGGACACTTTCTTGCTTGGGAGTTTTTAGCATCTGATGTGTCGCCTTCTCAGGTTGGTATCCTCTTGGCTCTTAGGCGTCTGAGTGACAAGCTGCCATCTCTGGGAGCCAAGGGGACATCCCAACCCAGAGGACCTGGGTCAGGAGTAACCTTCAAGGGAATGAAGAAGAAGGGAGAGATTCACTTCAGAACAGGGATAGGTGGGATCTTAGAGATCAGAGTGGGAGAGCTGGGTTGGAACAGATGAGATCCCCCCAGCATGTCGGAGATCTTTGAAAAGGACCTCTGCCCCTACCCTTAGGCACCCAGTTACTGATCAGTTAGCTATCCACATACCTGAGTTCTCCACCAGGGTCACCACCCACCTATATCCTAGCCTTGTGGGTCTTAGCTTGAAATAATACAAAGAGTCCATAGGGTCCTTTTAGGAAGCGAGCAGTCACTCTGCCCAGCTCCCTGAAGGAGGTGATCAGAGACCAGCAAGGAAAGGGCATGTGCTCAGCATCACATGTCTGCTTAGTCATGTCACCTGGGGCCAGGTCTCCCATTAATTCAGATATTTTGCCACAGTGTGCATTGTCTCCTATTTCCCATCTAGAATATCTTGCCAACTTACTCTCTGCTTTAAATCCACTTCCTTTGGCCCTGTGACAGCCAGACCTGAGGGGCAGCATCTTCTCCTTTGTCTGGGTCTCTGAGTCCCAATCAAGCCTTTTATCTGGATCTGGAGATTGGAGGGAGAGTTGGTTTAGTATCTGGTTAGCTTCATCTTTCTCCCAGTAGCTCAGCAGAGTAGGTACCCTGAAAGAGGAAGGCATGAGGCCTCCTTACCCCTTCAGCCCATACTCACCAGGCCACTTCCAGCCCCTTCATTCTCTCTGACCACCTTGCTTCCTTTTCCAGGAGCCTGGAGAGGAGTGGCTAGACCAAGACCTCCCCCGATGTGAGCAGGTGTCCTCCTCCCTGCACCACCCATTGCCACCACGCCAGGGAACATCCTCAAGCCCTGGCCCTCAGGGGAGAGGTAACAGGAGCCCGCAGCCGAGACCATGTGACGGCGCTGGCCCTTGCCACCGCCGTCCCCCCCACCCTGGCCCCAGGCCTGGCACCATGATGTTCCGAGACCAGGTGGGCATCCTCGCTGGCTGGTTCAAGGGCTGGAATGAGTGTGAACAGACAGTGGCCCTGCTGTCACTTCTGAAGCGGGTCACCCGCACCCAGGCCCGCTTCCTACAGCTCTGCCTGGAGCACTCACTGGCGGACTGCAATGACATTCACCTGCTGGAGTCGGAGGCCAACAGTGCTGGTGAGTCTCCAGAGATGGGAGCACAGCAGGAGGGAGACCTGGAACAGGAACAGATATCAGGTGTCTGAGGAGGCCTACCCAGCAGTGGCACTAAGAAATGTGGGTTCTAGGCTTGTTGGTAGGTGAGGAGTCCCTGACCTCCCAAGTCATCATCATGGCTCTTCTGGGGCTTAGTTGCCAGAAATCCTCAGACATGGAATGGGGGACTCCTGGGGGAGTGCAGTGCAAACTAGAAACTACCCATAACAGAGGAAGGATCACGTAGGGTGGCTTGTCTGGGCGGCTAAAAGGAACAGACTAAAGTCATTACCTGTGAAAGGGGGACAGAAGGTGAGCATTAATTCATTTCTCAAGCTACGGGACATCAGAGCTAGGAGGAAATTTTAGAACTCTTCCAAAATTCACATGTCATCTTATACTATTCTTTACCCCCTCAAAGGTAGCTTGCACCTAAGGCATAAACAGCTTCAAGAGAGTTTTGAATTTAGATATAGTCCGTATCAGTTTCCTGAACACTCAGTAGAGAAGTGCTCTTTGTCCCACGAAGTTGACATTGGGATGGGTGAGCTAGGCTTCTCTAGAACCTCTCCCTCAGGCCCCAGGTATAGCTAGGAGTCAGTCCAGAGAACCATCTCAAGGGGCACTGCTGAAGCCATTCTGGCCTTCTGGGCCTCCACAAGGCTGGATGGAGAGGTGTTGACCTAGGTGACAGGTGGGAGTGTTGGAGGCCCTAGAAGAGGGGGAGTATGTGCACCTGAAAGCTAGCTGGGGAGGGGACCCCAGGACCCCATGTAGCATGTGTCCAAACCTTTCCCATGTTCTTCCTCAGGATAACAGTTCACATTGAGTCCCTACAACAAGCCAAGTACTGGTTTTACTTGTATAGTAACTTTGAAAACAGTGTTCTTTGGTGGCTCTAGAGTCAGACTGTCGAGGTTTAAATCCCAGTTGTCACTTGCTGTGTAATCAAGTAACTTCACCTTTCTGAGCCTTGGTGTCCTCATCTTTAAAATCAAGATGAAAACTGTGCTTCTAGGTTAGTTACGACCCCTCTGAGAACAGTGCCTGGCATGTAGTAAACACTCAATAAATGTTAACTGTTATTTTTATTGTCAGTAGCTCGTTTAGTCCACACAACAACCTCATGAGATAGGTAGTGTTGTTGTCTCCATTTTATAGGTGAGGAAATCAGCATGGGCTGCTAGGATTGGGATTTGGGGACCCCCAGAGCTGCTTCCTTCCTCTTCTCAGGCCTACCCGTCTTAGCAGCAGTCACCTTCATTTTTCTGAGTTTTTATGTACAATTCACAGAAGCGCCATGGCTGTAGGGGAAGACAGTTCCTCAGGCCAGAAATCATCAGCTTAAGTCCCTGTCTTGCAGACAGTGGGCAGCAGGAACCCAGCTTGGCTCCAGCAAGCTCAGACCTCAGCCATTTCACAGCCCTCCCGTCCTCCCCACCAGGGAGGGTTCCCCTCTGCTCTAGCACCAGGGCAAGCGTTCTGGGGTTGTGGTATGGCTCTGCCCCTAGAGTGGGGGCTCCTTTGAGGCAGGCCAGTGTCTTAAGAAGCTTGATCACACATCCCCACCACCCCATCCTGAGCAGGGAGTTGGGTGAGCACTGGGTGCCAATCCTGGCTATATATCAGAATCACACTCGTGCTTACTGCTATTTATTTATTAGAGCATTTTTAGTTTTTGCTTTTGTTTTCAAAATTTGTGGTAAAATCAAACCATATGAAAGGTAAAAAGTGAGGTCCCCTTCCAGACTTCCACGTTCCCAATTTGTGTATGTTTTATGAGATATTCTTTGCATGTATGAGCACATACAAGTTCTCCCTCCAGCTTTTTCACTGTTTTGATTGTCTTAGCACATAGAACATTGCACATATTAACCAATTTGCTTTTTTCACTTAACAGTATAACTTGAAGATCATTCCATATTCAGCACATACGTGTATACCTCGTTGTTAAGGGCTGCTTGATTGTAAGCATAGTAAGGTAACAGAGCCTGACCTGTGTATCAAGCAGTGCTTTACCTTTATTACTCGTAACCCTCACAACAGCTCTGTAAGGAACGTCTTATAACTCCCCCATTTACAAACAAGACTGAGGTCTGCAGAGATTAGTGGCTTGCCCTGGGTTGTACAACTGGTCAGAGGTGGAGCTGGAATTTGACTTTAAATTTCTTCCTCTTGATCAGTAGGCTCTGCTGCATGGTATGCTTGGTCTTACTCTTATAAGCAGTGCTGTAATGAGTACCCTTTAAGCATCTCTAGGATAAATTTCTAGAATTCTGTGGGACTGCTAGTTCGAAGTTATGTAC
Organism: Hyperoodon ampullatus; assembly: GCF_949752795.1. Taxonomy (NCBI): domain Eukaryota; kingdom Metazoa; phylum Chordata; class Mammalia; order Artiodactyla; family Ziphiidae; genus Hyperoodon; species Hyperoodon ampullatus. Next base: position 49,943,570 of record NC_136931.1, read on the forward strand.
GTTTAAAATATTTGTTGTTACCACATTGCCCTTGAAAGACATGGTACACTTTATACCATGGTATACTTTATGCCTGAGACCCATCTCAGACAGTTTACGTTAAGATACTGTGGTTAATGCCTGTCCTTGAGAATTGCTGTGGAATGAGTTGACTAGTGAATGAACATATGAATCAAGGTCTTCAGCCATAGCCCCATGTCAGGTGGTGAGAGGAGAACAAGTTGGTACTTAGGTGGATGGAGAGTTAGGGAAAACTTAAAATGAGGGAAGAGAGGGAGGGCCGTGGTGTGTTCCAGAGTCAGCAGGAAGCCTGCCAGGATTAGAGCAGAGCATGACTGGAGAGAGAAGTGATCACAGAGGTAAATCCTGTGGGGCCTCGAAGGCCTCTTCCTAATAGACATGGGGCTCCAAGACTGTGTCTCCTGTCTCCCTCCCAACCTCAGATAGAGCAGCTGCCCTGCCTTATGTGTGAAGGAAGGAGCTGCTTCCTGGGCTTGGAGGCCTGCATCCTTTTGGAGGGCTTGGAGGAGCTCTGCATCCTCTGTTCATTACGGCTTTCCTATCCCACTGTTTCCTAAATTTGCATCATCAGAATCACCTGATGGGGGAGAATGTGACCTAAAATCCAGATTTCTGGGCCCCCAACCCAGACCCACTCAGTCAGAGTTCTGAGAGGATAGGCCTGGTAGTGGGTACCCAAGTTCTCCTGCTGACCAGGCAGTTTGAGAGATGATGCTCTACTGATGATTCATTTGTCATGGGACATGAGAATAGGAATCAGGGCACCCAGGAGTTCTAGATCAAGCTCTGCCACTAACACCTTGTGTGACGTGGGCCAGCCCCATCCCTCTTGGGCCTGAGGATTCACTAGACAGTACGGGGATTGTTCTAGATACTCTCCAAGTACATCAGTAGCCCTTAGTGTTTTATGGGGTGGGCCCCTCAGCGAACCTGACCCTCCTCCCCACCAAGATGCACACTTACCCCACAAACCAAATCTTCAGTTCAGTTGGTCTACCAATTCTGGATAAGGGTTGCCTGTTACAGGATCTGAAGCTCTTCTTCAGCTTTTCAGATCCCGTCAGGCCAGGAGGGCTGAACAGTGAGGCAGATCCTCTGCCTTTTTCTGGGTTTATACTCCATGTCCCACCCGTCCAACCCTGCTACTTCCTTCAGTTCTCCCAGGGAAACCCTGGGTTCAGGTTTGGGTCAGAGCTGCCTACCCACCCATCTCCTTCTCAGAAAGGGCCAGGGAATGCAGAGAGCTCAATCTTGGTGAGTGGGTTCCAATGCCGGCTTCATGTCAGAGTCACTTTATAAAAAGAACCTGAGGCCTCGGTCCTCTCTCCAGAGATTTTGGTGTTTTTTAAGCTCCTTACTTGGCCCTTGTGTGCATCCAGTGGAGAACTACTAGTCTTGATGCTGACACTTGATTCTGGGTGGACCCAGGAAGGTGGTGAAGGTACTGTCACATGACCTACTGGGAGTGGAGAGTAACGGGGCATGAAAGAGGCTCTGGTCTGGGCTGTCCCTTCCTCTCAAGCAGCTAGGAGGGTGTAGGGAAGTCCCCCAGCCCGGGCAGCCAGCATTGGTTTCATGGAAGCAGAGTCTGAGATAAAACCTGGGAACAGAAAAGCAACACCCAAGGGTCTCTGGAACAGGGAAGGAGAAGCCCCAGGTTTCCCCTTGTCATTATCCCTGTTCCCTCTCTCAGTGCTGTCTTTCCTGCCTACTTGGAGCTGTTACAGTAATCCTGCAACCCACCCCACTTCCCATGCTGACTTGGACCAGAAGGGTGGGGCCGGGGAAGCTGAAATCTCCTTCCCTCCCTGGTCCTATAGCTTCCTGGGCCACATTTCCTGCATTTCTTCCCTCCGCCTGTCCTCTGAGTCAGAGTCCCCCTATCCAGCAGGTTTAAGCCCTGCCCTCTCTGGCTCATCAAATCTGGGTGGGGAAACCGAGGTCAAGAAGGGGCTGTGGGTGAGTGAGTCACCCAAGCTCAACTCTAATGCCTCCACCCTCCTTTCAAACTCTACTAACACAGTTCATCAAACAAAAATGTGAGCCCCATTGCCCTCCCCTATGTTTGTGTGAGATTGGATGAAGCATAGAGGGGCATGTTTGGAGCCAAAACGCATCCCCTCTGGCTGGTGCCTCAGGCTGCCACGATTGTTGCAACAGCCCAGCATGTAAAAATGGATTTGCTCTTATGGCAGTCTCCAAGATATATTTGGCTCCTGTGATTTGCCAGCAACCAGGGTCATGACCTACTTAGCTCTGGTCACCTGGCCAAGGAGAGCACTCATATGCAGTCTCCCTCATCCTCTCTGGAGTCCAGGTTTGCAGCTTGGTGAGCAGCAGTCATTGACATCATGGCATTCCCCAGTCCCCTCCCCCATCCACCCACCTCCAGAATTTCATCATCGCTTGTTGTGCCTCTAGCTCAGAGGAACCAGAGACGTGTCTGTTTTTGGTAAATAACTGCCTGAAATTCCCCACCCCTGTGGGGAATCTGAAGGGGGAGACCAGATGTGCCCTCCTGTGTGAATTGCTCCCTCCAGCCCCGAAATAGCGTAGGCTTTAGATCTTCAACCATCAGCAATGACAATAATAGTTGAAATGCATGGAGCACTTAACACATATCAGGTGCTTTGCACGATTGTCTCATTGAATCTTTACAACAACCCTGTGATGTAGGGGCTTTTAACTACCCCCATTGTACAGAAGAGGAAACCAAGGCTCAGAGAGGTTTAAAGGACTGGCCCACAGTTATGTTGACCTACGTCTTAGAGGCAGAGCTAGATTTCTAATCCAGGCAAGTTTGCCAGTTGAACTTGTACTCTTTACTTGGTATACTCTGCTAGGACATGAGACAGAGAGACCTAAGGTCAAGGGATCCTAGACAGGGCACATTATACACACACACACACCACTACCTTCCAGGGGACCATCAGGGTTCAGCTGTGCAGGTATTCATTGGGCCTCTGCTGTGCCTCAACTCTGGGCCAGACTTTTCTGCCCTGGGCAGGAAACTAGAAGTTCCATCCCTACCCTACCCGTCATCTGCAGCCCCTGCTGGGCTCACCCCAAGGGGCCTGAGGCTGTGCAGATTCCTTGGACCAGTTCCAGTTCTCACTGATGCTTTCCAGTCATGGGAGGCCCACCCTTCCCAGTTCACCGCTGTACAGACACATGAACACACATTTCCCTAGGGTCAGCCTCCATTCTTCCAAAACCACTCTCCCCTTTCACTGCAGTAGAACAAGGTCCTTCATTGAGCCCAACCCTTGGGGCTCTTCTGTCATGTCCCCTGGCAGTACCAGAGGAGAAGCTGCGTCCCTTACCCCTGGCAGTACTCTGGGGTGGGGGAGGGACTAGACAAGGCTTCTCTCTGTCCCAGATGCCTCTGGCTACCCTGCAAGGCCTGAACAACAGCGATTGAGAGCATCAGGGTAGGGCTAAAGGGGTAGGCCAACTCTGCTGGAGGAGAAGGGAGAAAAACACCAATCATTGAGTCACATACTGAGTGCTTACTATGGGCAGACTCTGTCAGGTGCTTTATATTCATTGTCTCCCTAAATCCTCTCAGCAGCCCTGTAATCCCTCTTTTACAGAGGAGGAGGCATATTGCCCAGGCAACTGTACCACACAGCTGGGATGCAAGTCCTTAACTTTCTGTCCCTAATCGTCAATCACTATATTTCTTCTTCCTTCTCATCAAAAACTAAAAACTCAGGGACTAAGTCAGGGAAATGGAGTACCAGGGAGGTCCTTCCCATGTGATCCAGTGCCAGATGGAGGTGGGAGAGCTCAAAAGGTGAAGGCTCCCTGAAGTCAGGAAGGCTTATCCCACCTTGGAAAGATCTTTAGATATGGAGCTGACCTAGGAGATAGCTTCATGATCATGGGGAGCTAGTTCAGGAGAAGATGGGTGGAGGGGATGAGGTTTCCTAGCCTTGTGTGGCAGGTCCTGAAAGGGATCTTGAAAGCCAGGGACAGGGGGAAGAAGAAGATATGCGGCATTGGAGAGATAGTAGAGGGTTGTGGGTAAAAGTTCCTCCCAGTTTTCGAGGCAGAGAGACCTAGGTTCAGATCTTGGCTCTGTCACCTTGGACGTCACCTTCCCAAATGTATTTTCTCATCTACAAGATGGGGGTGCTAAAACAAGAGTTGAGGTGAGGATGAAAGACGGTCATGTTCTTAGCATGTGTCTGGCTCAGAGTAAATGGTCAGTAAATATCCATTATTACTATTATTGTGTAGTATTACTCTTTGTTCTATTTTGGCCAGTACTGTGGGCATAACATGACTGAATAAATGGATGAACCCTTGCACATTTTAACAGGGGTTCTCTAGGAAGCTTGGGGCAGAGCGGCCCAGGCAAGAAAATGTGCACTTATATGGCCAGGAGTTGAGAGGTGTATGTGTTTCATTTTCTTAGAGCTACAAATGTAAGAATTAGTTATGTGAATTCCCAAGACATAGATTTCCAGACAGGTCATTAAGGGAAAGAAATGTGTGAAAAAGGTGTTTCTCGGGTTTTTATGCAAGGCTCCCAGTGGCCAGGTGTCCGGTCTGTAGTGTGGCCAGAGGAGACCAGAGGTCCTTGGAATATTAAGCCTTAAGGAAATTGGGTTGAGACACCATCAGAGGCAGAGGGATCCAGATTGGGGCTCACTTGAAATCCAGATGGCTAGAATTCTGAGGCCCTCCTTCTATACATGCCCATTCCCAGCCTCTCTGTTTCCTGGTCCAGGAGTTGGCTTATGCCTTGAGAATCTCCGTGGGTATTCAAAGGGAAGGAGCCCCTGTAAGATATAATAACCATGGTGTTAGAAATGACAGCTGATGTTTACTGAGGACTTACTTTGTGCCCTATTTTGTGCTTTGGTCTCAATTCATAGCAGCCATGCCAGGTAGGAATGACTGTGAGCCCCACTTTACAGATAGAGAAAGTAGAGCTCAGTGAAGTGATCCCATTTACATCAGTAAGTAGGAGAGGAGGGACATAAGCCACATCACTGCCTGTTCTTTTTCATCACCCACCCCTCTGGGGTCCTAGCTCTGTTCGGTTAGAACCAGCTCCTTTGTCCCTTTCCAAAACCTCACCAATATCCCAGTAACTCAACTCTCAGAACTTCCTTGTTAGAAGTTTGAAAATCATTACCGTGGCTATAGATATGAGCTCAGTTGCCCAAGAGTGAGGGCAGAGTTGGTCCCAGTCTTTGATCATTGTCTCTTTTCTCAAGTATTGGTATACTTTGTCCCTCTCCCTTGCCCCATCAGCATTACCTGCCATCCTCCACTCCATTGAGCTAGTCATGGAAGTGGTAACAAGGTTTTCAAGGAGGACAGTCAGTCCTGTAACAGTTCCCTCCTGAGACCTCCTTTTTTTTTTTTTTAATATTTATTTATTCATTCATTCACTCATTCATTCATTCATGCTGTGTCGGGTCTTAGTTGCGGCATGAGGAACCTTTAGTTGCAGCATCCAGGCCCTTGGTTGCGGCATGCATGTGGGATCTAGTTCCCCGACCAGGTATCGAACCCGGGCCCCCTGCATTGGGAGCGTGGAGTTATACCCACTGGACCACCAGGGAGTACCGAGGCCTCCTTTATGTGGCTAGCTTGGGGCCTTATTCTTGGGGAGCTCACTTCTGGGTAGAGAGAGGAAACCTTACTCATCTTCACAGGACAGACAGGCCCTCAGACGATGGGATGGGAAGGAGACATCACCAGATCACCAGGGCATGGAGTAGCCACAGAAGGCTTCCTGAAGAAGGGCAGGTGTAGGCAATCCCTAAAAGAAGTAGAATTTGGATAGGAGGAAGGAGACTGTTGCAGGCTAAAGCCTTGAATCTCAGCCTGAGTATGGAAGCTTGGATGAATATGGCATGGAGAGAGCCCCAGGGAGTTTGGGGATATCCTAAACCAAGTCTTTATCTGGAGGAATAGGAGGTGGGGGAGTGCCCTGGAAATGAAGGTGATGTTGGGCTAGGAGCTCTTGAACTTGAGTCCATTGGTACTGGTTGCCATTATAAGCTCCTGGTCAGGAACATGATATCCTGGTGTGCTTTAGGAAGATCATTCCATCTGGGTGTATGGGATGAATTGGAAGGGGAGAATCTAGAGGCTGAGTCCAGTTTAAAAAGCAGCAGTAAGGGCTTCCCTGGTGGCGCAGTGGTTGGGAGTCCGCCTGCCGATGCAGGGGACACGTGTTCGTGCCCCAGTCCGGGAAGATCCCACATGTCGCGGAGCGGCTGGGCCCGTGAGCCATGGCCGCTGAGCCTGCGCGTCCGGAGCCTGTGCTCCGCAACGGGAGAGGCCACAACAGTGAGAGGCCCGCATACCAGGAAAAAAAATAAAAATAAAAAGCAACAGTAAGCATTTATTAACTATGTTCTGTATGCCAGGCCACTTTCCATTCTTTATTAACTTCTTGAATCTCAGAGCAACACTGTGAATTGGGTACTGTAATTATCTTCAGAATTTTTCAGGTGAGGAAATCAGTGCTCAGTGAGGTTCAAGTGACAGAGGTCCAGCTAGCGAGTTGGGGAGTCCAGACCATCTGATTCCAGAGCCCAAGGTTTTTTTGGGGTTTTTTTGGCCGACCCATGTGGCATGTGGGATCTTAGTTTCCAGACCAGGGGTTGAACCTCTGCCCCCTGCAGTGGAAGTGCGGAGTCCTAACCACTGGACTGCCAGGGAATTCCTGAGTCCAAGCTTTTAACCACTGTATTCCATTGTCCTCCAAGTCAGGAAAGAGAGGCTGTTTTGATAGTCAGGGGAAAGCAGGTACAGGCCATGAAGATAAAGAGCGGGGATACAGCAAGAAGAGCAGGCCTGGGGGCAGCAGGAGGGGCTCAGATTCCAGAGTAGCAAGTTTGGCTTATTAGGAGTCATAGCAGGTTTCTGAGAGTGGGAGTGATGAAACCAGAAAAAAAATTACTCTGGAAGCAGGCTGAGTGTGTTAGATACCACTTGGATGAGGGACAAGGTCAGAGTCATGAAAGGAGAAGGGAAATGAGATTGGAGCTGAGGGAGCAGGCTATAGGCACTTCTCCTGGCTTTATGGGAGTCCCCCACCCTGGCTCCCCTGACATTCCCTCTTGTCCCCTCTGCAGCCATCGTCAGCCAGTGGCAGCAGGAGTCCAAAGAGAAGGTGGTGTCCCTCCTGCTGTCCCACCTACCCCTGCTTCAGCCAGGCAACACAGAGGCCAAGTCGGAGTACATGAGGCTGCTGCAGAAAGTGCTGGCCTACTCGATTGAGAGCAATGCCTTCATCGAGGAGAGCCGCCAGCTGCTCTCCTATGCCCTCATCCACCCGGCCACCACTCTGGAGGACCGCAATGCGCTGGCCCTCTGGCTGAGTCACTTGGAAGAGCGGCTAGCTAGCGGCTTCCGCACCCGGCCTGAGCCCACCTACCACTCACGCCAGGGCTCGGATGAGTGGGGTGGCCCTGCAGAGCTGGGCCCTGGGGAGGCAGGACCAGGCTGGCAGGACAAGCCACCCCGGGAAAATGGACACGTGCCCTTCCACCCACCCAGCTCAGTGCCGCCAGCCATCAACAGTATTGGGAGCAACGCAAACGCAGGTGAGGAGGTGGGAGTCCGGGAGGCCATGCCTACTTGAAAAGGGTTGGACTGGGCTCTCTCTTCACTCGCTCTGTGTCCCTGGGCAAGTCACATAACCTCTCTGGGCCTCAGCTTTATGAGACAGTGCAGAGGTTGTGAACTGGCATTCCCAGAGCCATTTCTGACCTGCAGACATGTTTTATTGAGCTCAAACTCAACAAAACTTTGGGTTTTGTTTTTTTATGTTTTTAAATAAATTTGGTGATGTAAGGAATTGGGAATTTTCTCCTAAAAATCCGGATTTTCAGCTTCTCTTGAAAAGTCAAAAGATCTGGCGACTCAAGGCCTGTATTCCTGGTGGCAACCGTAAGATGGAGTTGAATATTGATCACCGCCTTCTGACCCTGCACATGTGTCCCAGTCGGCCTCTGCCCCTACCATCCCACTTTGGGCATGTGTGATAACTGCCTGACTTCAGTTGTAGACCATCATAATTTGAGGTCCCTTCCAGCCCAGACGTTCTGGATTTTTGTATCTGGCTCCAGCGTACAGACTCATTTCTGAGAAATGTATGTTTGTAAGCCTGTTCATACCAGATGTAACTCATGCTGCAAGGCATTAGTAATAGTAGGTAACATTGTTGAGCGTTGACTGTGCTAGGTACTCTTTTATAAGCACTTTTCAGGCATGATCTCGTTTAATCCTCATCACAACAATATTATTAGCCCCATTCTGCAGATGAAGGCACTGAGACCCAAAGAGACGAAGTCTTGTATTCAAGGTCACAGAACAAGTGGTGGAACTGGCCAGGGTTTAGACCCAGGCAGTCTGATACCAGAGCTTGCGTCTGACCACTGTGCCATCCTTCAACTAAGTGGTCTCTTAGCAAGCACCCGCAGAGGCTGGGGTCAGTGGGAGGAGCTGGTATTCCAGAGAGTTTTTGAAATATTCGTTGAACAGTATAAGGGAGAATGGCGTTTCCAAGGATTGATGAGGTGACAGGACCTGACTCAAAGCAAGAAGTTTCCAAATTTAACGTCAAGGTAGCCGGCCCCTTTTTGCAGGCACTGGTTAAAGCAGGCCAGGAGAGGGTGGCAGTGGAATGTTACCTGTGCCAGTGGGTAGGGTGAACCCTGGGTCTTCATTGCCCAGCTGTGTGGCACCTGGTACATATCAGTTACCCCTGAGCCTCTTTCTTCCCCAGCTGAATATGGATATCCTGGTCACCTGCCTCCTTCCCAGATGCTGGCAAGAATCAGGGAAGACAGAGGGGTAGAAGGGCACTTTCAGGAACTCTAGCAACCCAAGGTGTCTTGGACCTGGTTTTCTAGTCTCAGAGCATGACAGTTTCTGGGTCCAGGTTGGGAGGGTATATTAATAATGATAATTCTAGCTAAAATATATTCGGCGTTTAGTCTTTGCCAAGAGCTGTTCTGAGAAGTTTATACTTATAAATTCATTGGCTGAGGCACAGAGGAGTCACTTGCCCAAGGTGTTGTAGCCAGAATATCAGTCCAGGCAGCCTGGCTCCTCAGCTTATATTCTTTGTTACTGTGCTACACTGCCCCCACCTAAAAGTGACCCTCCCGAAGATGCTCATCAAGGGGAGGGGGTCACCCATGCAGGGTGCCCATACATTCCTTCCTCCCCACGATGGGGACAGCAGCTTTAGAGGACCAAGCTGGAACAATGTTGAATAGGGGATTTGAACCAGAAGAGGAATTGGGCATTCCAGGTAGAGGGCACAGCATGAATTGAAGGTATAGGGGTGACAGATTGGAGGGGACAGTATGCAGACAGGTCCGGCTAGGATGGAGAAGTGCAAGGATTTAAATGAGTAATAGCAGTAGCAAATATTCATGTTTACCCTGTGCCAGGGACTTCACACGGAAGTGGAGACAGAGGGGGAAGATGAAGTGACTTGCCCAGGATCATGAAGTTAATAGATGGCAGAGCCAGAATTTGAACGCAGGTCTGTCTTGACTCTCAGATCTCAGTATGTTAGGGCCACATTCAGAGGGGGCCTTGAAGGCTAGGATGAAGCTTTTCAATTTCAATTTCAAGCAGTTGCAGGAAACAGGAAGCCATTAAACTATTTTTGAGTGGGGAGCAAGGATTGGCCCGTAAGGGCAGGCAGGGTGGGTTTGGGGTGCTGCCAAGGGCAGGCCAGGGCTTCTTGGAGAGTGTGAGGCCCTGGATGTCTGGCCGGCATTCCTGTTTTTATGGTTCTTATGCTGTGGCCAGCCTCCACCCCAGTGTGGGTCCAAAAAGGGCTCCTCAGGAACTGCACAATCGTTCCAATCAGGATAATTTCCAGCCCTCTCAGCCTCGCCTTCCCGCTTCTTGGTTGAGAAGGGAGGAAGGAGGAAGCCAGGAACACCAAGACAGGCAAAAAAAAAAAGGCCTGTGTTAAGGGTTACCCAGCCCTCCCCAGGGCCCAGAGGGTAACATCTTCTAGGAGTCCAGAGGCTTGGAGAAGCCCCTTGCAGAGAGCCCCAGAAATCACTGATAGGGGGAGGAGGCTAGCCTTAGTGGGTGGGATCAATGCACTGCCCTCTCCCTCAGGTGACTTCCTGGCTAGGATCATAGATAACTGTCACAGATGAGGGAAGGTGCTTTGGGGGCCTGTACCAGGCTGGTTGTCCTTCTGAGGCTGGGTGTCAGTGTAGCACTGGCAGGAATCCCAGCCTTTCCATCAGAAACAAGGCTGGGGTTCTTCTGTCTCTGCCTCCCAACTCTTTGTGGGAACTGGGGCAAAGGACTTCAGTTCCCCAGGCCTTGATGTTCTCACCTACCCAGGGTGAGGCTTTTTGGCTTTGTTTCCTTTTCTTTTTTTGACCTGGGATACTTCTAGATTTCCTGTGTCAAGCTCAGAGGCCCCCTTAGCACCCTTAGGATGGTGGGTGCCCTCCTTTTGGACTTAGTGAAACTTTGAAAATTCCTGTGTATCTTGCCCTGACCCGGAGGTACAGAAATGATTGGGCAGGCTTGCTGCCATCCTACAGAAGCCCAGAGTCCAGTGCGAGGCAGGCTAGTGAAGGGGGCAGTAAGTGCTGGACTTGAGGTAGCAGCACAGGGGCCCAGGGGACGCAGAGGAAGGAGTCACAGGAGAGGGAACACTTGAGCCAGGAGTGAAGGCTGAAGTGGCTGGCAGATAAGGGTGGACGAGCAGTGAGCTAGGGGGAGGGAATAGCACTTGTAAAGGTCTGGAAGCTCATGAGAACCTGCCCTGTCCTTAGAATGGTTAAAAATCAAGTTGGATCCTTTTTCTTACCTCAGGAATGGGATGGATGGAGGATGCGAAACATCCTGTGGATGAGGGCCTGGATTCACCCTGATCTGGGCTCAGTATAGGAAAAATCTCTGTGAGGTGGTGAAGCCCAATAACAGAGATGTTGAGGAAGCAGTTTATGTACTTCATTCACTTACTTTGCAAGTAGTTGTGAAGAACCTCCTCTAGTCGAGGCCCCATTGTAATTACTGAGGATACAATGATGTTTAAGACAGGACAGGGCCCTGCTGTCACAGGTCTTGTAGGAGAGGTGTACAGTTAATAAGTGAACAAATAACTAGATAAGGTCATTTCAAGCTGTGATAGGTGCTGTAAGAAAGATAAGGCAGAGTGATATGATGGTGGGTTGGTGGGGGACAGGTACTGCGGACTGAGGGTTCAGGGAAAGCCTCAGAAGAGGTGATTGAGATGAGACCTGGGGGAGCCAACTGCTAAGATCAGGAGAACAAGAAGAGCGGGCAAGCACAGAAGTCCTGAGGCTGGAACAAGCTTGAGTGTTCCAGGAACAAATTGGGGCAGGTGTGCGGCAAAGGCTAAAAGGGCTTGAACCAAAGGGGTGAGTCATGAGAGATGAGGAGTCAGAGGTGAGCAGGACCCAGATCCTGCAGGGCCTCGTAGGTGTCGGGGGAAGAGTTTGAATTTTATTCTCAGTGTGAAGGGAAGCTACAGGTAAGGTTTAATCGGGGACTGACTGGGTCAGATTTGGCATTTTTAAGAAGGATCCGTGTGGCTGTTGTGAGTTGACTAGACTGTAGGGGGCAAGGATGAAGGCAAGAAACCGGTGAGGAGGTTGTGACAGTAATTCCAGCGGGGGACACCAGTGACTTGGCCCAGGGTGCTAGCAGAGGAGGTGGAGCAGTTCAGAGAAGTGGCTGAGAGCTTGCTGATGGATTGGGGGGTGGAGGAATGAGGGAACCAGCAGTACCTGGTAGGTGGTTTCCCTCAGACCCCAGGGTCCCTTCCTCTTGTTGGATTCCAGGGCTGAGCTGCCGTCCATGGCACTGACCAGGGGGACACGGTCTCCTGTGGTCAGATCCCCAAGCCTGACCTTTTGCCTCTCTCCCCCTCCGGCCAGGTCTCCCCTGCCAAATCCACCCCAGCCCGCTGAAGCGCTCCATGTCGCTCATCCCCACGAGCCCCCAGGCCCCTGGTGAGTGGCCGAGTCCGGAGGAGCTTGGGGCCCGGGCTGCTTTCACCACGCCCGACCACGCACCCCTCTCGCCCCAGAGCAGCGTGGCCTCCTCTGGCAGCGAGCAGACGGAGGAGCAGGGCTCCAGCCGGAACACGTTTCAGGAGGACGGCAGTGGCATGAAAGGTACGATGGGGGGGAGTAGCACTAGGACCCTCCTCAAGAGGCTTCCACAGAACTGACAAGGACAGAAGAGAGCTTGTAGCTGCCACCCCACCTGTCCTGTCCCTCCCCACCCAATTCTTCCTCTCCCCCACTCCATCCCCGAGAAGGGGACAGGTCTGAGGAGAGTGGACAGGCCCTGCCCTTAGGGCTTAAGACTGAGCAGAGGGACCCCCACAGGTCCCAGTCTGATGGGGGAAAAGCCCCTGCCCTCAGGCACACCAGTCTGACAAGAAAGCCAGGACACAGAGGTAACTGATGGAATAGAGGTTCCAGGAATACTTTTAAAGGCATCAGAGGTCATCCTAGTACACATCCAACCCAGCAACTCAGGAGGATCGGGTGTTCTGACCAGGGAAGGCCACCTGGAAGGGTCTGGCTGGACAGAAGAAGGTAGCTTATGGACCCTTGGCTTCTCCCTACCTCCTTCCGATTTTCTACAGCTTTTAAGGCTGCCTATGATTTATCCCTGTTCCTTCCCCACAACTGTTACCAGGGCCAGATTCCTGATCTTAGGCCCTCCCTTCTTTTCCACAGATGTGCCCTCGTGGCTTAAGAGCCTCCGCTTGCACAAGTACGCGGCCCTCTTCTCACAGATGAGCTATGAGGAGATGATGACACTGACAGAGCAGCACTTGGAGTCTCAGGTGAAGCAGAGGGGACCATCAGGGCGGGGTTGGTGGCAGTGCCATTTTGACATCACCCTTGCAGCCCAAGCCTCCTCTGTCTCTTTGGGCCTTGTTGGGGCACCTTGAGTACCTCAGCCTCCCATTTCCAGCTTCCTATCCCCTTCTGCCCTACCGCAGAATGTCACCAAAGGTGCCCGCCACAAGATAGCCCTGAGCATCCAGAAGCTGCGCGAGAGGCAGAGTGTCCTCAAATCCCTGGAGAAGGTGAGGACCTGGTATCCCCATCCAAGGCCAACTGGCTACCCAGTGGTGCTAGTGGCTGAAGTCTCTGGGTCAGCCTTACTGCCCATGTGGCCCCCATCTCGGGACCTCCCCAGCCCTAGGGAACCAGGGTCCAGGGACCAAGTGCAGGTCGGATCACAGGGCTCACTTGCTGTGGCTAAGCTAAGAGGCTCTCCTCCCTGTCTGTCCTGGCCTGTGTCTCCAGAATCTTGTTTGTTGACTCAGCCCCTCTCTTCCATTTCACTTTTCCATTTCTAACAGCTCTTTCTGATAGAGCAGAGTGTCTCCCCTGTGTGCATGATCTCTCTTTCCAGTTGGTTGTTTCTTATCCGCTCACTCTCCTTACACATCTGCCTTGATTTACGTCCCTTTTTCCCTTTCCCCGCCACTTACCTTCTGGTTTTTGCCCCCTTCAGTGCCTTAGTCCAGATCTCTGGGTCTGAATCTGGTTCCATCCTTGGTGGGACCCTGAGGCCCCACCTTCTAAGCTACGTGGGACTCTACCTTGATGGGGGGAAGAGGGACTGTGTATGTACAAATGTGTGTGTTTGTGCGTGTGTGTGTTTGTGCGTGTGTGTGTGTGTGTATGCTCTGGCAGTGCCCTTACCTGCCTTCTCTGTGTGCTGGAACCCAGGGTCCCACCAGCCCTCTGCAAGGACTGTTTGACCCCACGTGTATAGTCATTCTACGTAGCTCTGGGGGTTGGCATGTGACCCAGGCTGTGTCTTCCCCACTCAGGATGTGCTGGAAGGCGGGAATCTGCGAAACGCTCTGCAGGAGCTGCAGCAGATCATCATCACCCCCATCAAGGCCTACAGTGTCCTCCAGGCCACTGTGGCCGCCGCCACCACCTCTACTGCCAAGGATGGGGGCCGGGGGGAGCCGCCGCTGCCAGGTGCGGAGCCTCCCCTGGCTCACCCTGGCACAGACAAGGGCAGTGAGGCCAAGGACCCTCCAGCTGCAGAGGGCTACCCCCCTCCACCAGCTCCAGCTCCCACTGATGGCAGTGAGCCAGCCCCGGCTCCCGTCGCTGACGGAGACATCCCCAGTCAGTTTACACGGGTGATGGGCAAAGGTGAGACCACCCAGGGCCCAGCAGGAAATTCTGGGGCAGGGTGCCAAGTGAACCCAGGCATCAAAGGTCAAATCCAATTTAAATGATGGAAGCAAAACTTTTCAAAGCACTCTGGGGATTAGAGCACTACAGAGAGTGGCTAAGATTGAGATGACAGGGCCCCTGCCCTCGGGTGCGTCCAGGCTGATGGTGGGAGACAGCCCTTACCCTCAAAGTGTCTCCAGCCTCAGCAGAAGATGGGACATTGTGTCAGTGGAAACTGCATACAGTAAAGAGTGAACAGATAAGGCGAATCCGTTGGTTCTTTCAGAGGGGACTGAAGTCCACGGGATGGGTATGGTGAAGCTCTTAATGGGCTCGCCGTTTCCTAAGGCAGCACAGTGTAGGCAACTTTACACTTGGGTTTAAGTTTGTTTTTTTTTTTAATAAGTTTGTTTTCTTTTTTTTTATATATAAATTTATTTATTTATTTTTGGCTGCATTGGGTCTTCATTGCTGTGCACGGGCTTTCTCTAGTTGTGGCGAGCAGCGGCGACTCTTCCATTTCAGTGCGCGGGCTTCTCGTTACGGTGGATTCTCTTGTTGCAGAGCACGGGCTCTAGGTGCGCGGGCTCCAGTAGTTGTGGCACGTGGGCTCTAGAGCGCAGGCTCAGTAGTTGTGGCGCACGGGCTTAGCTGTTCCGCGGCCTGTGGGATTTTCCCAGACCAGGGCTCGAACCCGTGTCACCTGCATTGGCAGGCGGGTTCTTAACTACGGCACCACCAGGGAAGTCCAGGTCTAAGTTCTTTCAGCTGTGTGGCTGGGACAAGTGACTCAACCTCTCTGAGCCTCAGGCTAAAAGTGCCTACATTGATGAGACTATTGCAAGACTTAAAAAGGAGAAAAGGTATCATTGACTTCACATCTGCTTTATGCCAGGCACTATGGTGGGCACTTCATATATCCTTGTGATAAGCCAGGTACAGTGCTTGGCACATAGCTAGTACTCATCCAGCATGAGTTTCCTGACCCACCTTCTGTGCCACCCAGCTGGGCCAGGGAAGCTGGAACATGGCAGAGGGCACGCTGGTAGCTAACCTCCTGCCCTTTCCCATGTCCCCAAGTGTGCACCCAGCTGCTGGTGTCCCGACCAGACGAGGAGAACATCACCAGTTACCTCCAGCTCATCGAAAAGTGCCTGACTCATGAGGTGAGGCCTTCTCTAGGGGTCCCAAGAAGGGAAAGGCTGCCCTGTCACTCTCAGGACCAACATTCCTTATACAGCCAATAGGGCCCTGCCTGACTGGCACGTGCCCACCTCTCCAGCCCTCATCCTTCCCAGTGTTGGGTTCAGTGGATGCCCCTGAGCACTCATTCTTAGAGCCTTAGTACATAATCTTCTGGGGAGTAAGTCCCCCTCCCGTCTGCTGACCCCTCAGATCTCAGTTGATAAATCTGTATCTCAGGGATGCCTTGACCAGCCCCTCATAACATCAGGTTTCTTGTGCCTCCTGTGCTTCTCCCTCACAGCATTATCACTGTTACGAATGCGTGTGTACCTTCTCCCCAACTAAACTGTAAGCTCCGTGAGCACAGGTCACCTCTGTGTCCCAGCATTGACCAGCACAGGCAGTTGATAAATATTTGAGCAAATGGATGGAAGGCAAATGTGAAAGAAGCACACACACCCCTTTCACCCCCCTAATTCTAGGCTTTCACGGAAACGCAGAAGAAACGGCTGCTGTCCTGGAAACAGCAAGTGCTGAAGCTCCTCCGGACCTTCCCGCGCAAAGCCGCACTAGAGATGCAGAACTACCGGCAGCAGAAAGGGTAGGCGGGCGGCCAGGGCACAGGGACTTCCCTCCCTAGGCCCTCGTTGGTTGACAGATAGTGCCTAGAGGGGTGATTGCGTTCTGGGCTGGGAATCCTGTTATACTCATTCAGTAACTGGGTGTCTTTATATAAGTCACCCAGTGAGGACTTTGCCATAAGAAAATCAGGTGGTCCCTGATTTTCCATTAGAATAGAGTGCTGAGCTGGCAAAACTAGCACATGTCCCCATAGCTGGCCCCTTACCTGTCCCTTGTTCTCCTCACCTGTGTGCAGAGGACTCTGAAGTCCCTTCTCACTCCAAACAAACAACAGAAATACTGTGCTTGAGAACTGAAGTTAGGAGAACTACTTGGAGTGGACTTGAGGAAACCTTCGTACGCTCCCCGTCTCCATCCTGGGAGTACCCTTGGGGCAGGAGGAGACAATGTACAGAGCAGGGACTTGGACAGGGAATCCCTGCTCAGAGCAGATCTGTGTTCTGTCTACCCATGGGGGCTGCGGGGGGGGTGAGGAAGAGGTGAACAGATGGGCTCCATCCACCTAAACTGACACCCTGCCTTCTGCTCTCTCACAGCTGGGCATTCGGCTCCAACTCACTCCCCATAGCTGGCTCTGTGGGGATGGGGGTGGCCCGGCGGACCCAGCGGCAGTTCCCAATGCCTCCCCGGGCCCTTCCGCCTGGCAGAATGGGCCTTCTGAGCCCCTCGGGCATTGGGGGCATCTCCCCTCGACATGCCCTCACCAGCCCCAGCCTTGGGGGCCAGGGCCGACAGGTGAGCCAGCTGGAAGCAAAGGACCTGGCACTTCTGGGGTTGGGGTGGTGGTGCCTGAGATATGTGTCCATATCTTTGTGTCTGGGCCCCCCGTAGAGGGGAGGGGACGACTCTGCCAGCTCCACCACTCCTGGGTCTGGGCCTCTTCCCCGCTCACCCACTGCTTTCTCTCCCATGCCACATGCAGAACCTGTGGTTCGCCAACCCTGGAGGCAGCAACAGCATGCCCAGCCAGAGCCGTAGCTCTGTGCAGCGGACCCACTCGCTCCCGGTCCACTCGTCCCCCCAGGCCATTCTCATGTTCCCTCCAGGTACAGTGCCCACCCTTAGGACTCGGCCTCAACAGCACCCTTAGCTGGCCTTTCTTTTCTCTTCTGGGTCTTGTACACACTATCCCTTGCATGTGTTCTGTCTCTCTGTCTTTCTGTCTTTCTCCCCCTCCCTGTCATCTTCTCTCACTCCTTATTCCCACCCCACTCCCCATCTCTCTCTCTCTCCCTCCCTGTGTCATAATCTTAGTGTTCATACTGGTCTCTGTCCCCGTCTTCTTCGAGAATCATTAAGTACTCAGTTTGGAAGGGTGGAGGGGATGAGACAGTCACAGCAGCCAGTTGTCTGTAGAAGGGAGTCCTGCCTATCAGTCCACTGGCATTCTTTCAGGAGCCAGGTGACCGAGCAGGAACCATTAGACTTCAGCTCCTGGAATGGGTTCTACACTAAAGGGTGGAAGGGCTGTCTTCCCCTCTGCTCACAGATCAGCCTAGAGATGGGAGATTAAAATGAGGGCAAAGTGGGCAAAAGGGAGGTTAGAGAAGCGCTAGCCCTGCCTTGCTCAGTAAGTCAGAGGTGACCCCCTGTGCCAGGCCTGCTGCTGGGCACTGAGGCTGCAGAAGCAGGTAAGGCTGGTTTGGAAAGGGCTGCCTCTAGAGAGAGCTTAGATTTGCCTGTGACCCTAAACTCTTCATGTCACAAATAGCCAAATCAATAGGGATTCTTTATGAGATTATGCAAACTGCCATCTGTGGGAGGCAAGAGACCCCATTCATCCCATTCATCCTAGCACAGGGCTTGGCACGTGGTAGGCATCTGTAAATGATATTAAATGACTAGATGGATGAATTACAGGAGTAAAAAATGAGAACAGTTCTTTTCACCAGTATGCCGTGTGCTAGACTGTGTGTCAGACAGCTTTTCTGCACTGTTGAATGAAATCCTCCCAACTGCACATGTGAAGGCACTGATATTATTCCCATCTTATTAGTCATGAATCTGAGTCTCAGAGAGGTGATTTGCCCAAGGTCAAAAATTTTTTTTATTAAGGAGAGACAGATGGTCTGACATGGCTCAGGGGTTCAGAGGGGAGGTCGTGAGAGGTGATGCTGGAGCGTGAAAGAGCAGGGTCTTCTAAACCTAGGTAGAGAGCTCAGAGTTCCTCTAGAAGCAGTGAGGAGCCCAGGAAGGGTTTTAAGCAGTGGGTGGTGTCAGGTCTGCCCAGGGACCTAGTGGGCTCTTGCCCAGGTGCCAGAACAGGAGGCCCTTTGAAAGACTGAAGACCAGCCCTCATGGCTGCTGTCCAGAGTTGCCCTGCCTGCTAGGCCTTCCCCAACAGCATCCTGCCAGAGGAGCAAGTCCAGGTGGGAGGGAAGGGTTCTAATTAAGCTTCCGCACCAAGTACAGAGCAAGTCATTAGGGAGCACGGGGCTGCCCAGTGCTCAGGGCAGATGCCCTCACTGTGCCCAAGGGAACGTGTAGTGTGTCCAAAATAGTCGTGGCCTCCGAGCAGCTTCGCCAGCTTTACATTACTTCCTGTCAGCCTTTCTCTGTGTTGCCAAGCCTCTGCCCTTTGCCATCATCACCTCTGCCTGCTTAGTGGCACTCCCAGGCCTGTCTGTCCTTCAACTCTGCCCAGTCATACCTTCCATCCAAGTGTGTGCATGTCTTACATTCTCTGTGTCTCTGTCTCTTGCCTTTACTTTCCCTTCCTCCCTTTCCCTCTCGTCCCCCTCAGCCTCTCCCTCATGCCAGCCTTTGTCTTCATGACTCTACCTTTCACCCCAGTCCAGTCCTTACTGCTTCCATTCTCCTCTCTCCCACCCAGACTGCCCGGTCCCTGGGCCTGACCTGGAGATCAATCCCACTCTGGAGTCTCTGTGTCTGAGCATGACAGAACACGCCTTGGGTGGTGAGCATTTCCTCTTTCCCTGACCCAGCTCCCACCTACCCACCAGCGTCTCCACCTCTGAACTGAGCAACTCAGAGTCATCCTGAGGGGTCCCCAGGGGAGGCCGGACTCCAGGGAGGGCCTGACTGGGATGACAGGCTACCTGAGCACCTTTTCTTGGGCCTCCCGCCAGCTCCTGACCTTCCTCCCTTCCTCCCTTTCTTACCACAGATGGGACAGACAAAACCTCCACCATCTGACGGGACCCACAGCCCAGCGCACCCATAGGCTCCCCGGGCGGCGGGCGGGGGCCAACCCCCAACGGGCTTCTCCGCGACAGCGAGAGGGTGGGCTGGCTCAGCTATACATTCTAATATTTTTCTACTCTCTCACCCTTTTAACTTTTGTTTAACATTGGCACATACCTTGCTCACTCCCAGGCCCGTCGAGGGATCTCTGCTGAGGCCCAGGGAGGTAGGGGGCAGCCAGGATAAAGGGGGCAGGGACTGGCCAGCCTGCCTGCCCCCTCCTTCCCTCCTTCATCCCCCACCTGGCCCCGTCCCACCCCTGCCTCCTCCAGACTGCCGGCCACCTGCCCCTCCCAAGGAAACAGTCTCCCCCAGAGACTCACCCACTGTCTCGTGGGGCCTGCTCAGAACCATCTGACATTTGGGGAGAGATGAGTGAGGTAGATAATCTGCTCTCCTGAAGGTTATTTGAGAGGAGCTGAGGAGATAAAGGCGGGTGAGGAGAGGAGCGTGTCTGTCTTGGCATGCTCTCTGTCGCTCTCTCCCCCGCCCCCCGCCCCCCACCCCCCTCACCTCCTTGCCGCCTTCTCCTCCTTCCCCATTCCCATCATTCCCCAAGGACAGGAGCCACTCTCCTCTCCCTCACCTCCCTTTGCCCTGTTTATCAGAGGTTCTCTGCAATTAATTTCTTAGGCCTATTTAAGATACATATTTATATAGTTCTTAACGGTTTTTCTCTGATCATTCCCTCTCATTTTTTTAGAATCCCCAGGCCTCTCTCTGAGCCAAGAAGGTGGCAGGGGGAGCCTGAATTTCACGAGGGGGGAGGGCAGCGCCCTCTCCTCCAGACCCCTCTAGCCCTTCCCCACTTGCCCCCAGCCCTGGCTCCCCAGATGCGGAGGTTGAAGGCCGGGAGCCAGGGCAGCCAGTGAGGTCAGGAAGTCTGTTGCCTTAACGTCTCCTTCCCCCACCGACACAAACCCTTCTCCACTCCCAGGTCTGGTTGCTGAAAGACTTGGGGGTAAGGAATAAGGGAAAGGGGATGGTTTTTGGTTTCTCTCCCCACCCCCATCCCCTTTTCTTTCACCCTTACCCCACCCCACCCCCCATTCTGTCATGACCTCACTTAAGTGGAACACTATATCATAAGCCAGAGATTCGTCCCAGCCCCAGAGTCATACAGACCCTCTGATCCCTGTTCCTCCTGAGGGGTTGTGCTGGGGCCCAGGTGGAGGGAGGGGATTTGGGGGTTCAGGCTGTAGGGAAGCCAGGGTCCTCTATTCCAACCCCCTGTCCCCCTCAACCCGCCCCCCCACACTGGGACATTCTCAAGCTTTTCACACCGAAAAGGAAAAAATGTTATTTTTAGATACATTTTATGAATAACTTTTGTTATGAATATGGCTGGTAACCATTGTGTATGTTATTAAAGATACAAAATGTTGGGAAAAAAAAAAACCAAAAAAAAAAAAATTTTAAAACCACCACCCTCCCTGCACTCACCCATTCCCCAGACCTTCTTGCCTCTGCTCTCCTGGTCTGGACCTCCCTCGACTCTGAGCCCAGGGAGGGGGAGGAAGCCAGGGGGTGGGGTGGCCCTGGGGACCTGCTCTAGGTCCCCACCTCCTCTCCCAGTGCCGGGCTGGGTAGGGTGTCAGGTTTATTTATGTACCTCTTGCACACTCATCAACCTATGCAAGTCCCCCACCCCGGCCCCTCCATGTTTCTGTGCCTTTGCTCATTCCCCTCCAACTCCCAGGGCTTCTCCAATCCTCTCCTAGCCCGGGGAAGTGGGATGGACAGGGGCCACCTCGTTTTGGAATCAGCAGGGTGTTCCTCTTAGAGACCCTCACCTCTTCCCAGCCAGTCCTGTCTTGTTCACTACCCATCAGGGTGAGCTGGGTCTTCCTGGCCCTGGGAGGCGGTGAGGGACACCCCCATACACAGTGGGAGGCACGAGTTGCCCCCCTCCCTCCACCTGTCAGCAGAGTGTGCAGGACGCAGGCGACCCCACTCTGATGGGCAGGACCCTGATCCACTCCTGACCCTCCCCGGCCCCTGCCCCTCCACCATGATTTCACTCTCCCTTCTATTCCCAGCCCCACCGGCAGAATCAGCTTTGAGTAACTGTACAGTTTTTCTCGCTGTTGGAGAAGACTTATTTGTTGGAGTTTCACTTGTTTAATGGTCTGGGCTTATTTTGGAAAAAAAAAAACAAACAAACAAACAAAAAGGATTCTGACCTTTGTTATGCTACATTTCATGAAAAACCTAGTGGCCCTGCCTTTGTGGGCTTTGCTTCTATGCCTTAAGCACCAGGGGTGCGGGGGCGGGGGGCAGGAAGGGCAGGAGAATGAGACCATGGTGCCTGGGAGGGTAACTAAAGAGAAGTTGGCTTTATTAACAGCAGAGGTTTGGAGGAGAGGGAAACAAAGCAAAAGGCTCACAAAGAGACCACTCGAAAAGTGCCTTCCTGCACGAAATAACTATCCGCACCAGCCCTGAAGGCCCTGGGACTCAGTCACTGTCACTTTCAGCTTCACTGGAATCAGAAGCTGCGGCTTCACTGCCGTCCTCCTGAGCAGAATGCTCGCTGCCACTGGGGAAGGGACTGGCGCTCCGGCTCCGCTGGCCACCCCCATCGCTGCCACTGTCTGAATCATTGTCACTGCCGTGGGCCCGTCCTCTGTCCTCATCATCAGAGTCAGCATCGTCCTCTGAATCAGCATCACTGCCGAAGATCTCCTCTTTGTCCCTGGCAGCCCGGGCCTCATCCTCACTGCTTTCGTCCTCACCGCTGCCACTCTTGTCACTCGCCTCATCCCTGTCACCTTCCTCCCGTTCACTCTCGCTGCCTGAGCGCTCATCCTCGCTGCCTTCCTTCTCACTGCTGCTGCCCTTCTCTCGTTCCTCATCTGTGAAGGAGCAAGAAGAAGTAAGACCCAGTTCCCCACCCTCCCAGGGCTCCCAGAGTTTGGCCCGTCCAGCTTTACCTGAGCCCCCAGCTTCTTTCTCTTCCGTCTCCATTTCCTCCTCTTCTTCCTCCTCGGGTTCGTGGTTCTCCAGCTGGGCCTTCCGTGCCTCCTGGAAGCAGCAGGGTTGAGGGGAAGGGGAGGGTGTTCTATCTGGTTCCTGCCCCACTCCTCACGAACTACCACCCGCCCCATGGGTGCCCTGGGTCAGTGGTGCTTGTTACCTGGGCTTCTAGTTCCTTCTCATTCATGTCCCGGTGTTTGACCACAAGCAGGGCATTGGTACCCGACTGAACCCCAGCCTTGGCTCGGCGCTTACTCAGGCGGACCCTGCAGTGGTGGAGTTGGGGGAGGGGTGCGTGAGATTCAGTTAAGGACCCCCGTGGGGAATCTGGTCTAATATGGTTCTTTACCCATCCTTACTCATCTATGCTTAGCCTAGAGCAGACCAGAATAAGTACAGACTGAATAAAGGAGACTAAACGGGGGGGTAAGGGACGGGCGGCATGATAGCCATCAGGATAGCAGTTTGGTTGCCCTGCACTTTATATATGTGTATATGTATGCCCTGTACACATACACATAAACGTATAAAGAAAGAGACTTTAATGTGAATTAGATACCAACACTTTAAAAGAACATAATCTCGATTTCTGGCTTTTGGAAAATAAGATTCTGTGACCCCCCTGGGCCTTTGTTGCCTTGCCAGCACCCCCCACCCCCACCCCGAGCATAGCGGCAAATGGGTTGCTGTGCTGGTCACAGTGCCCCTTGGAGGTTGCCAAGAGCTCCAGGTCACCCAGCCCCCAGCAGCCCACTGTGCCTTTTAGATTTTTTGCCTGTCTTAATGGGATCAGGATCTGGATCTCTCCTTTAAATAGAAACTCCAGGTCACACTTTCCCAACCTTACACCAAGGGTCCCAACATAGCAAGTAAACTTTTAACCATCAGGGAAGTCTGGGGCGTCATGTTTTTTGAACTTGGGTATCTAGCGCTTCATTTAAAACATTCATGCTAATTTTATGTATTACTCCATACTTTAGCTATGTTTACTCTTACATGAAGTCTCATTAGTATCGATAAACTTGGTAGTCCTACCCTACGTGAAAGCTCTAAATATTTCCAGTGTTAAGTAAAGATTTTGTTTCTGGGTTCTTGTGTCAGAACCAGGTCCAGCCCACATGCATGAACAGGCTTCTGCTCTTACAAATGCACATGGCAAATCTTTAGGTATAAATGACCTCCAAGGTGGCTCCTGCATACCCCAGGGTACTGAAGTACAAGCCCAGGCTAATCTGCGTGAGGTAGGACTGTGCTGAGTACCTGGTCTCCAACTCATTGTAGTAAACCCCATCACCCTCTCGGAAGATGAAGAAGTAGTTTTCCTCGTAGCCCTTGCTAGCCTTGTTCTTCACATTCCAGTTGTACTCCCGAGCAATCTTGTAGTCGTACCTGAGGATAAAGGGGATAGGGTCAGCCCCATTTCTTCCCTGTGAGGGAGAAAAGGAGACACTTCTCAATACCCAAAACCTAACCCCAACCCACGCACACGTCATCTGGTGCATAATCCATCTCCTCTTCCTGGTCCCGTTTTCGCTTCTTCAGTGTTTCTTCCACAGGCAGGAAGTAAGCCACAAACTGGTTCCCTTCCTCATCCATCATGCCCCTGGTTGGGGGAAGAGGAGGAGCAGTTAAGAGTGAGTGAGGAGAAAGAGACAAGAAGAAGCAGGCCAAGGTGGACAGCAGGGCCACTTACCTGATCATGGCCTGAGACATCATCTCCAATGCAGCTGCACCACTTGTGTCCTTGGGGGCGGGGTCTGAATCAAAGATTACCTGAGCGCAAGGGTTGATCCACATCTGGGAGATGGAGGGCACTGGGGTTAGACTGGACAGGGAGAGATGGCAGGCTATCCCTCTCTGCCCCCTGCCCTGGATCTGACCTTAAAATCTGGAAAGACAGGCATGACCTCCACTGGTGTCACTCGGGGCTTGCTGTAATGCTGGGAGATCTGGCAGAGGCAAAAACGGGGTGAGAAAGAGTACAAAGTGCTCTGGAACCACACCTTTGTCTGCCTCCCCCCGATCCCAGTCCCTCAATTACGGATTTCTGGGCATCCTCAAAAGTCTTCTCAATAGCTGTGATCTGGCTATCCCTGTCTTTGTATATTTCTTCCTCAGTGAACTGCTGCTTCACAGAAACCCCAATCCTAGGGAGGAAGAAAAAGGCCTTTAGAGGCCACGGGATATACCTGAATGCTCCACCTTCCCCGCTACCCACCGCAACTTACTTAACCTCAGGCTTCTCATTGGAAATGCCATAACGATTGAACTCGGTGGAGATGTACTCTGTCTTCCGCATCCATGGCACCACCTTTGCATGCTGCTGGGATCTGGGGCGGGAGAATCGGGCACCTCAGGACCCCACTGCCTTCCTCCCATCAGAGCCAGTCCTGAGTCCCCACTCAGCACCCCCTCACCTCTTGGAGCTGGTAGGGGCCTGAATCTCCTCTTCCAAAAGCTTCTCATCAGCTGGATCTAGGAGTACTAGAAGAGAGCAAGGTGAGAGAAGCACTATGACAGAGGACCACAGCCAGCCCTCGCTAGCCTAGGGCAGGCCCTCCCTGTCTCCCAACACACCATTGGGGTCGATGCGGTAGGTATCAGGGTTGATGAGGTCAATGGTAACTCCCAGGTCTGGCTCAGTCAGGAGATCATGCTTGTGCTGTTTCTCCAAGGAAGTCGCTTTGTACTGGACGAACCTGGGTGGGGAAACATGCCCATTATGGTTGCCTAGTTCCAGCCTCATCCCTCACATCCCTGCTTCCCAGAGGCTAAGCTCCTCCAGGGAGGAACTCAGAATGAAATGTCCCCCATGTTGGAGTCCGCAGGCTAGCAGCTCTCGAAGAGACTTGGATGCTGCTTGCTTCTTTACTTAAATATTTACGGGGCACCTACTATTACGTGCTAGCTACTGTTGTATGCCTGAACAGTCAACAAGAAAAGCAGTCCTTGCCCTCAAGGAACTCATATTCTAAGTGAGGTGTTTCCCTAACCCCCATGCGCAGTCTCACCTGTTCTGGTCGAAGGGATAGGTAATGAACTTGGGGTCGAAGGGGATGTCAGGGAGGCTATTGCAGTACTTGACTCGGCAGACCACTCCAGACCTGGGAACACAGTGGCTCAAAACCCAGCCCCTGATGCCCCACCTCTGTTCGCAGCCCCCATTGGCCCACCCGTCCTAAGAAAACACAATGGAGCTCACCTCTCAGGCAGAGTCCGGTGAGAATTGGGCCTGGTGGGTAAAAGAGAGACACTGACAAAAGGTTGAAAGAACGGGACTGACAGGAGAGCAAAGGGGGGTTTTCCAAACTTTTAAAAGGGAAGGAGAGAATGACAAACGCTCATTCCTCTTGGTAGGGGTGTCCCAAGTGCTCTAATGAGAGTGTCACGTATTCCTTTCAGTGTCCCTAAAGGCTTTAATGAATGAAGCCAAGTGCTCAATCCCTTTTGAAGGAGATGTGTTCAAGTGCTTTAATATAGAGTCGCATGCTCAATTGTTTTTGGGAAAAGGGATCTCCAAACGTTTGACTGGAAGAATAAAAACTCAATCCCTTCTGGGTAAAGTCCCCAAGAGCTTAATTCCAGAACTCCGCGGCAGGGAAAGACGGGGGCAATACGCCTTCTGAGACCCGCCCCCGTGAACGGGTGAGCGCTCCATGACGTTACGGGCTGACTTGGGGGGCTGGTGAGGTTGTAAGCTGACAGCTGGGCTCGACCCTCCCACCTCGCCGATGCCTACCCAAACGTAAAGAAAAACAGTACAGTCAGGCGCCGTAATGCCTACCTGTGGCCATCCTCGCGCTGGGCCTGGGTCTGGATAGTGGGCGCCATGGCGACGACGCGAGATAAGTCCTGACAAGAGCCTCAAAGAGCCACGGTAAAAGGCGTGCCGACTTCGGCGCACGCCCAATCCGAGGCAGGACTCGGGTTGACACCGCTCTCCTCAGGGATAGGGTCGGAGTGAGGTGGGCTGGTGAGAAGAGTTCCAGCAACACTGGAGTACTACGTAGTACTCAGGTAAACGCGCAAACAACACCAGGGACTGACTCACAGCTCCAGAACACCAACTGCCGCCAGTGTTCTGAGGACCGCAGGTCGCCTCAGGCGGCGACGCCTTCTGGGAAATAGAGTCTGATTGGAACCACACCCGGATTGGCGAGCGTCTGGGCAAAGGGCGGAGCGAGGCAGGGAGGGCCTCTTGTGATTGGTGAATCGGTATCTCAGTCTAGACGTCGGATTTGAGAGTCGAGTTGGAGGGTGGGTTCTTTCCTCCCATTGGTTAAATTTTATGGGAGGCGGAGCTAACCAGTAGACGGGGCCTAGAGATCAAGACGCTAAGAAGAAACCGGGAAGACGCGCTTCTGACGCACTTCCCGCGCGCGAAGCGAGAAAGATGGCTGCATCCCAGCAGCAGGCTTCCGCGGCTTCCTCTGCCGCTAGTGTGTCAGGTCCGGGTTCGGCCGGTGGCTCGGGTCCCCAGCAGCAGCCACAACCACCAACACAGCTTGTGGGACCTGCCCAGAGCGGGCTTTTGCAGCAACAGCAACAGGACTTCGATCCTGTGCAGCGCTATAAGATGCTTATCCCGCAGCTGAAGGAAAGTCTGCAGGTGATTGGTCGGGAGATTTGGCTCTCTGACATCACGGGGGTGGGCGGAGGGACTGTTCAGTCAGGGAGAGAGCAAAAGGAGCGTTAGGCAGGGAAGAGGAATGAGACTTGATCTTCGTGAGGCCAAAGCGAAGCTCTGTGGATTGACAGTGTGAGGTGGGATCAGGGCGAATCTTGAGCTCGAGACTGACTGCAATTCGAGGGGGAGGGAATTTAAAGGAGAAACTTAGCTCTAGTCGTTAAAGCCTGAGGAAAGGACTGGCCTGTACAGAGACTGACCGTGACTGGTGGGTGAGGGAGGACTCTAAGGTATGTCCGGGAGGGTATTGGCGAGAACCGCAGGTGAGAGCGGGCCTCCGGGAAAATACAGGTGGTTATTGCTATAGAGGAATGGAAGCTGGAGTTACTCTGGAGTGACGGGAGGGTAAGTGCCAAGTGAAGAGGAGGCCTGAGATTGGGTGTATCTTAAGGAAGAGTGTAGATCTACCAAAAGTGTCCTCTTCTCTTTCTCCATCTCCTGCACCTCTTTTTTGTTTTTTGTTTTTTTTTTTTTCTTTAAACTAGACCTTGATGAAGGTTGCGGCCCAGAACTTGATTCAGAACACTAACATTGACAATGGACAGTGAGTACTCCTCTTTCTCCTAACTCCATCCTAGTCTTAGAAACTCATCCCCCTTGCACCACACCCACCCCACTTTTCTCTTATTTTCAAGCCTGGCTCCCTAGCGCTTGACCTTGCCCTTTTTGCCCCTTCCTCTATTAACTGTCCCCTAGGCCCTGCCTTGGGTCTCCTGGGCCTATACCTGGTTTTCTGATGGATACTTGGTTGGGTAGTCATTTAGTCCCAGAGACTGGAAATACATTCCGCACCTTCCTCTCCTGGACTGTAGGAAGAGCAGCGATGGACCCATTCAGCGCTTTGACAAGTGTCTGGAGGAGTTCTACGCACTCTGTGACCAGCTAGAGCTCTGCCTGGTAAGGGGTCTCCCAGCCACCGGGTGACCACAGCCCTGCCTCAGTTCCTGGTGCTTCAGGAACCTTCATTCAGTCAATCAACACACGCTCACTGAGCACCTCCTGCGGCCCAGACCTGTGCTGATGCTGCAGCTGATGCTGGGGGCACAATATTGCCCAATCCTTGCCCTCACAGAGCTTCCAGTTCAGTGGGGTGACAAATATATCCTCAAACAGTGACAGCTCAGAGTAGTCAGGGCTCTGATGGGAGAAACTCAGGCCATGGAGGGCTCTGAAGGGGGAAGCACAGACAGAAGGCTCAGGGCTGGAGTCGTGGAGGCACAGGCAGAGGGGGCGGGATTAAAATGAGGGAAGCTCAGGGGGGCTGTGGAAGTCCAGAGAAGGCACCTGACCCTGCCTAGGGCAGGTTTAGGGAGGAAGTGGCTCAGGGTAGACTACTAGTGGAGAGCACATCTGAGCGGAGGCTGGAACAAAAATGGAAGAAGGGCAGGAGTTGAGAGGAGGGCAAATGGCTCAGAGCACAGCCTTTGGAGTCAGATGGACCACCAATCTCTACCTCTGAGCCTTGGGTTCCTCCTTTGGAAAATGGATTTTTGGGAAGGGCTCAGCAAGATCTTGCATACAAAGCACTTAACCTGGTGATGGACACATGGCAAATGTTTCCTGTAGTATCCTCATTGTCATGATTATTTTGAACTGGACTTTGAAGGAAAAGTCAGTCTGAGGAGCCTCGTAGTGGTAGAAAGATATTCCAGCCAGACGGAACAGCTTCTGCTTTAAGTTCCCTTTAGGAACATCATGAAATTCAGTCTGGCTGAGGTGTGGTAGGCGTTGGCGCTTGTTGGATTTTGAATATAGCCTGGAGGGTGCTGGGGAGCCATGGAGGGTTTCAAGCAGGGAAGGACATGGACCCATTTGCTTTTTTAGGAATATGCCTCTGGCTGCCACATGAGGGATGGGTGCAAGGGGCTGAGAGTGGAGGCTGGGAGCCCATGGCAGGATTCAGGAGGGCCAGGTTCCACCAGGGCAGGGTCCTGAGGAACTGGGAAAGGGCAGGTGGGAGAGGTACTCAGAAGGCTTTGTGCACAGGGCCATGGGACTGACAGGCTCGGGGAGGAGCCTCCAAGATGAGGCCCAGGGCTCTAGTTGGAATGGTAGGGCCGTCCCTGAGACAGGGACCCAGGAAGGAGAGTGGTTTTGGGGGCAGAGTATGGGAACTCTGGAATTTTAGGGGAGGCTGGGCGCACAGAAGTGGTGTCATCAGTACAGAGGTCGGAACAGCAGCGTGTGTGGGTGAGACAACCCCTAGAGGGAATGAGAATGAGAGGAGGAGAAGGGATACGGGAATGACCACATTTAAGGCTTAGGTAGATTAAAAAGCATCTAGAAGGACCAGCCAGAGAAGTAGGAGGAAAACCAGGAGGAGCAGGTGCCGCCAGAGAAGCGAGTGCCAATGCCAAGCCTAGGGTGAGGACAGTCACAGCAATAGTAGTTGACATTCATCAACTAGCACTTAAGTTAACTTGCCAGGACCTGTGCCTGTGTCTCTTGCACGCTGCTCCCACCATTCTCACCTTATTAGATAGTAGGAGTAGTTATTAAACCCATTTTCCAAAGGAGGAAACAGATGCAGAGAGGAGCAGCCGCACGCCTGAGGTCACCCAGCGAGTGGCAGGGCCAGGCTCTGACCCCAAGACCCCAGGATTCCAGAGGCTGAAAAGGCTACCCCAGGCTGGCCCTTGGGGTGGGGTTGGCAGTACCCGGAGTGAAGGCTGATGCCACGCCTTGCCTGCCTGCCCACAGCGCCTGGCCCATGAGTGCCTGTCACAGAGTTGCGACAGTGCCAAGCACTCTCCGACACTGGTGCCCACAGCCACCAAGCCTGACGCCGTCCAGCCTGACAGCCTGCCCTATCCGCAATACCTGGCGGTCATCAAAGCCCAGATTGCCTGTGCCAAGGACATTCACACTGCCCTGCTGGACTGCGCCAACAAGGTCACAGGCAAGACGCCTGCACCGCCTACGGGCCCGGGGGGCGCCCTGTGAGCTGGCAGGGCTGGGACTGGGTCTGGCAGTGGGGGAGGGAATGAAGAGTGGCCTCAAAGCAGCTATGTCTCTGACTTTTCTTCCTGCCTGCGCACTGCGGCTGGCGCCAGCAGGGGGCAGCAGAGGCCAGCAGGGAGCACCCAGGGCGGGGCCTGGCCTCTGCGGGCTGCCTTTTCTGTTCCCTGGCTGAGGGTGGACTTTGGATTGTGCCTGTTGGTGACCTCTTCCAGGGGCTCTCCCCCCACCTGGCCTGGCTCTGGAGCCCTGACTGGGTCCCTCTCCCTCAATCCTTCCTTGATTCTGTCCCAGTTTGGGGGTGGTCTCTGTGCCTGCTCCTTTTTCTAGCTGCTCCTCTGAGCATCTTGGGTCATTCGATCTCTTTGTCCCCATCTCCCTGTCTCTGACCATCTCTCTCCCAGTGCCCCTTTGCTGTCTTCTGCCCCCAGCTCCTAACTGGGACTCTGTGTCTGTGCAGGGGGCCAAAATGGAAGCCAGAACCCCTGGCTTACCTGGGGCTAGAAGGAGCTTCAGTTCCAGGGACCACAGTCATATCCAGGGATCCCCAGCACCCCCCATGTCAACTTGACCCAGGAAAGAGGAAGTGGAGGGGTCTAGGCCCTGACCTCAGCACGCCCGATTGGGGAGCAACCCAGCCCGCCACCCCCCATAGCTGGGGTCTGCGTCAGCAGCACTCAAACGAGGGGCATTGTGCAATCTGCGGTGAAGCCTGGCCCAACTGGATGCCTGGGTCCCTGTATTTTTAGCCCCAAAGGAGAAGTGAAAAGGCCCCAGCAGGGGTGAATCATCAGTCCTGGGGAAGAAGACAGGCGCCTGGGCCCCAGCTCCGGGAAGCAGACCTTGGGGAGGGGGCTTCAGGGAGGGAGTGCCCCACCAGGCTTCCCCATGGCCTTCAGGCCTGGGCAAGTATAGGGCGGAGCTACCAGCCCAGGCCCAGCTGGTGGGTGTGAAAGGCTCAAGTGACTCAGCCTGGTTGGGGGACTGACCCACCCAAAACCTTCTGTACCCTGGTTCCCATGGCACCGCCCAGAGGCCTCCTGTCCTGGACTCCACATCTGTAAGGAAAAGCCGGGACCATGGAGACCTGCGATTCACCCAGAGCCCAGGTCCCCATACTGGAATCCTGGGAAAGTGTGTGAGTGAGTGAGTGAGTGAGTGAGTGACAGAGTGTGTGTGTGTGTGTGTGTGTGTGTGTGTACACATCCCAGACGTTCCTTCCCCTTCTCCCTGACCTTCCTTGAAGTGCCAGGCACATAGGGGCAAGCTTCACGCAGGGCAGCAGAACTCTTGGACACTAGCTGAAGCTGTGGCCCATAGGTAGAATTTCTTCTGAAAGGAAGCCACAGCTCTGCCCATTTATCTGACTGAATCAGCCCTCACCCCCCCATGTGACTCCCCAGATCTTCTAGGATAATCTACTTAAAGTCAACTGATTATAGACTTTAATCATATCTACAAAATACGTTCACAGCATCATCTAGACTACTTTGATTAAATAACTGGGGACTGTAGCCTAGCCAAGTTGACACATAAAACTGACCATCATAACCTTGTCCTTGTCAATTTGGCACCCATACACATCTCCTTAACCATACGTAAGGTCCAAATAAATACAAAAGCAAAGTCATATTTCCACCTAACATGATGCAATTATCTGAGTACAGCATGCTTTCCCCAGAAGAGCCCAGTGGCTTCCAGCCTGGGGGCACACACCACATACTGGTAGAGATGTGTCAGTGCACAGGCCCACACACTCAGAATGAAGTACAGCTGGCCCTGTGAGGCAGCATCAACACATCACACGCAGATGGGGGCATGACATCCCAGCAGCCCTGACATGGGGCCCAGCAGTGCTTAAAACCATACCCAGGGAGACTGCGGAGACACCTGGTGGGCAGTGGGATGATGGATACACAGTTCACACAGCCACACAGGGTGGAAATTGTGCACCCGGAAGTGGAGTTGATTCAGCACACATTTGCCGAGCATCTATTTTGGGCCAAGCCCTGTACAGTGTAAACCAAAGATCCCTGCCTTGCTGGAGGTGATATTCTAGTGACAGTAAAGTGTGATAAAGTAAAACACAGTATGTCAGGTAATGAGAAATTCCAAGAAGGAAAATAGAGAAGTGAGATCAGAAGTGGAGAGAGAGAATAGGAGGAAAAGAAAAGTATTGGGGAATAATAACAAGATTTGCATGTGGAGAATTATGTTACTTTATTGGAAAACATGAAAGTTTGAGAGTTTAGGTTGGGTAGTAGTTCACGTGTATTAATATGATCTGTAAATAGATGTTACATGTATTTATTATTTGTTAAATAGATGACAAGGTTATTTTTAAACCTGTTAAAGTCCTTGACCCAGGTCATGAAGGCCTGAGAAGGTAGTATTGGAGTGAACTTGAAGGAGAGGGAATAAGTTGTGGACATTCCAAGGAGAGGGAACAGTAAGTGCAGAGGCCCTGCCTGAGGCAGAAATGTCATGGTGTGTTGGTGGAATAATGTGGAAGCCTGGGCCACAGTGAAGAGGCAGGGATAGGAGAGGTCCTTAGTGAAGGTTCTTACTGGATTATTAAACCCAGAGGGAGACTACAGCCTCGTGCACAACCGCCCACTCCAGGGAAGCATGCACATGAGATGCACAGCCACACAGAGCAAAACAGACCATGGCAAAACACAGGCACACACGACACCCTTCTTCCCTAGCAGAGAATGGCATAACCCACCATCCTACAATCATGGTGTCCCTGGTGTCGCCGTCCTGGGGGCAGTCCCACGAACAGACTCAAGGAACAATCCAACTATGTGAATATACAAACAACTCTCTAACCACCCTTTAACCCGCTATCTCCCACCCCATCTCAGACTTTGCCCATCACAGGGTGACTCAGCCCTGCCCTCAGCTCAACATGATCAAAAGCAGCGGAGGCTGGATTTAGATAATGCTTCTCAGGTTTGAGTGTGCGTGCATGTTTTCCTCTGCTCTGCCCACGGAGGCCTGTGCGAACCGCAGGAG
This sequence comes from Hyperoodon ampullatus, assembly GCF_949752795.1. NCBI lineage: Eukaryota > Metazoa > Chordata > Mammalia > Artiodactyla > Ziphiidae > Hyperoodon > Hyperoodon ampullatus. The sequence continues at coordinate 49,976,468 of NC_136931.1, forward strand.
TGGGCCAGCTGCCCCCCCATCATGTGCGCCTGTAGACGTCAGGAACCAAAGTTCAGTTTCACTGCCCTGTGACTGAGCCACAGAGGAACTGCTTCCAGACACTGGCCTCCTGGTGTTTTCAGCTACACCCCAAGGACACAGACACAGGAACACTATTCACACACCTGATGACCACACACACAGCTGCAGGCGCCCTGCACACAGCCACAGCTGCCTGCAGCCACGCACATGCTCCCACACACCCTCAGCTCCCAAGCTGTGTGCTCACAGAGGCTCATCACACCTGAGGACACAGCCACTCTAGCCGGCCTCCCTCAAAGAGTTACAATCACTCAGTCACTACAGATCCCAAGGTGTTTCAGAGCTACACACAGACGTGCAGGGAGGTATGTAAGTCACACGTTCTCAGGGATGCCACCTCAAAGACAGTTACAGCCGAGTACACACTCCCTCCCCCATAGATGGTGAGAGTAAATACAGTCTGGTCAGAAACACGCAGGCATAGGCGGTTTCCCGCATTTATTCTCACAGCCAGCCTTGCCAGGTGGGTTGTAAGGACACAGCGTTGACACAGGAAGGTGGGCGCACTTGTGTCCCACACCTAATTGCCCAACTGCACACCCAGGCGCGCCAGGGCAGCCCCACCTCGCACCTACAGCGCACACGCGGTCCACACGCCGCAGGGCCCGAGCAGCCGCGCACACTGCCAGCCCGCGTCGGCCGCACCCGCTCCCGCCCAGTCAATCACGCCTGGGGCTCACAAGGCACACGTGCCACGCGTACACGGTCCCCAGCTCGCCCGCGCACTCTGGCCGTCTCTCACACCCCCGCGTTTCCCGTCCCCGCTTGTTTTTCTGGAAACTGCTCAACGTTCCCCTCCCCCTAGGCCGGAAGCGCTCGCCGTATTTTTAGCCTCTCTGGTTTCCGCCCCTTTCCCCCTCTGTCTGCCCGCCCAGGACCTGCCCCCTTGCGCCCCGCAGGGGACCCCGGCCGTCCCCCTCCCCACCGTCATTCCAGAGGGGATTCCCGGCCTTAGCTGGTGCCACGGATTTTCCCGCTGGCTACGTGGGGAGCGGGGCGGGGCCCTGCCCTGAACTTCCTCCTGGGCTGGGACGCCTGAGGCCTGGACGGGGGGTGGGGGGGGTGGGGGAGTGAAGGGGGGATGGGAGCCAGACTCCTAAACCGTTGGGAGAGGGGCCTCGGGGGCTCGGACTCCTGCGTTTGAGATCGAGGGTAGCTGGGGGCCTGGACTCCTGGGTCTGGTGAAGGAAGGGGCTGGGGGCCGGGTCTCCTGGGTCTGAGCGAGGAGGCGGCTTGGAAACCCGGACTCCTAGATCTGAGCAAGGAGGGGTGGAGGCCCGGGCTTTTAGGACCCCCGCCCCCGTCAGTGTTTCCAGGGGTGGTCGGTTCTTCAACGCGCAAAGCTCCTTCTAGCCTCTTCGAGAGTCGCCCAGTCCGAAGCGTCCTGGCTCTCGGGCCGATGACTCAGCAGTTGGGAGAGGGGAGGGGGTCAGCTTGACTCAGGGATGGGAAATGCTCCCTGTCTCCAGGGAATTGAAACTGGTATCCCTCCTCCAGGATCGCGGCCAGAGCCGAGCCGGACACCGGGGACCCCAGGGTGCCTCCCACCTCTCGTTTTACCGCCACCTTAGTCCCACTAGCCGCACAGGGATTTGGAGCCCAACCGGGCGGCGGGTGCCAGGCACCTCCCCTTTCCCCCTTTTCCCGGAGCCCTCAAGCGTCTGTTTACAGGCGACAGAAGCCCTGGTTACAGAGAGGAACCCTGGCATCCAAGCCTAGCCTCCTCGTCACGGCTTCCAGGAAGCCCCCCTCCCTCGCCCCGTGCGAGTGAGTCACAGGCTAGAGGGAGGCTGCAACCGTGCCAGAGCCGCCCGCAGCCGCCCAGCTCACGAGACCGGCCGGGAAGGCCCCTCGGCCCCAGAAAGCGCCGCACCAGGGATTCCCCCGTGCTCTGTCGGATGAGCAAGTCGGCGTGTCTAGCAGAATCTCCCCACCTCAATACAAGCCCGCAGTCTGCAGTCGCAACCTGCAACAATGAACTTTCCACCATTATAACTGCACTCCGTGGCAATGGTTTATTTCTACCCCCGTGTTTTCACTCAGGGCAGCTAGTTAGCTCATCGAGACCCAGTTTAAAAATTAGTTTCTCCTCCATATCTTAAGAGAGCGTCACTCAGTGCAACCCCTTGACAATAAAAGACTTGCCAATAAGGGGAGTGATTTCTGCACATTTAGAGTTTTCTCAAGGTACATCCCTTTATTAGAGACCCATCCGACCGTCAGCTGGGGACGACCCATTTCTGCCATTCGAGACAGCTTTCCACCAAGGAAACCCGCCACCATAATAAAAGATCTCCCCCTTTCCAATCTTGAGTTTTCTCTGAGCACAAACTCTTAACATAATTTAAGGCCCTGGTATTAGGCTGCTGCCATTTACTAAAGGAGGATAACTTGGCCTCTCTCTTCCAGGGTTTCCTCGTGTGTAAAATAGGCATAACGATACCTCTTTGAGTTAATGTATGTAAATAAAGCACTTTCATGCAACAGTGCCTAGCCCAGAGGAAGCGATCAGAAGTGCCATTATCTGCGTGAGGGTGAGAAGACACAGAGGAATTGGGAAATTGCGAAAGGAGGCCCCTTTCCAGCCTCGCCAGGTGTCCAGAACCCCACCCACCCCCAACCCCCGTGAGTGGGGGCGGGGAGGGCGGTCCAGGTCTCTGGATCTGGGCTGTTTGAGAGCGAGACCGTGCCAGGCCGGCAGGTCTCAGAAGAGAATTCTCCACCAGGCCCGTGGGTCTCCTCTCTCCGTTTTGCTCCTGCGGATTTCTGTCTGTGGATGCTTGTTTCTCCCTGTTTTCTCCCTTTTTCTCTGTTTCTTTATGTGACTCCCTCCCTCCCGCTTCCCGCTCTGAATTTGTCTCTCTGGGACTGTCTATATCTTGTGTTTTCAATCTGTGCCTCCCCACCTCGCCTCCTCTCCTTACCCTGTCTCTCTCTCTCTGTGCACGTCTCCCTGTGTGCGCAACTCCCTCCCTCTGTGTGTGTGTCCCTGTGTTTTTCTCTTTGGTCTCTCCATTTCTGTCTCTTGCTCTCCTTGCGTCTCTCCCCGCCCCTGTCGGTCAGTCTCTCGGTCGCACGCCCTCTCAGCCTCTGCCCTAGTCAATTCCCCCAGGAGCCCTGCCCCCACCTCCGTGCCAGTTCCCTTCTCCGCGCCTCAGTCTCCAGCCTTTGAAAACTGGGCCGACACCCCCCACCCCACGCACTCCCCGCGGTGTTGCGACCGCACGCAGGCCCCCCTCAGGCGAATCCCGGCCGGGAGCCGGGCGGATGGGGTCCGGTCCAGGGCTGGGCGGGCTGCGCCGGGGGCGCGCGTCCGGGAAGCGCCCCTCCTGGCCCCGCCCGCCCGGGCCAACTCCTCAAGGCCCCGCCCCCCTCTGGCTGGATAAAAGCGGCGGCTCTTCAACCCCACTGCAGCCAGACTTCAGCGCTCCCACTTTCGGCCTGTACCTCAGTCTTCGGCCATCTGCGCCGCCATGGATCTCACCGCCATCTACGAGGTGAGCCCCCGCTGATCGGCACCCCGAGGTCCGCAATGCCTGACTCCCTTTTCAAACCAGGGCTCTCTTGCGCCACAAACTCCCGCCCGGGACCCCTGGCTCCTTTCTCAAACTGGAACTCCTTAGTGCTTTACACTTCGGCCCGGGGTCCCTGCCTCCCGTCTCAGACCAGTGTGATGCTCTGGAGGTGAAAATGGAGCCCGTGACTTTCTGGTCTCGGTCCAAACACGGGTGGGGTGGCCCTCGGAGATGGAAAGCTGGAGAACTTTTCTCAGGCTGGGGCTGTCTGCAGGCGGAAATGACCCCACACCTGGCTTACCCCTGGTAGTTGCTGAGGGTGCGGTTTTGCGCGGGGGCGTTTCTTGGGCTGGAGTCTCAGGGTGAGGGGGAGCCGACTTCTGTCTCTCCACTCCCTGACCCAGAAGACTCTGGCAACTGTAAAACCGAAGAGATCCGGACTCCTGGGTTAACTTTGCCCGCTCCTCCACTTGTGAAACTGGAGAACCCAGTGAGCAGGGTCAGATCCCTAGAGGCCCAGAGGCTGAAAATTGGAGGACAGCGGTGTGTCCTGACTTTAGAGCCCCTCTGATCCAGCCGGGGGAGCCGGGATTTCTGGGTCCCTCGGGATAAGTTTCAGTCGCGAATAAACTCGGAACCTCCAAATCGGGATCCTTGCGATCCGGAACCCATGTTTGTTTTCTAAGGACGGGTGGGGCTCAGGCTGGGAGCCCACAAACCGGACTGGCAAGCTCTTAGGTGCCCTGCAACTGGGGCGGGGCGTCACCCTGCATTTTCGGTGTCTTGACCGATCCCTGTTTCCACAGAGCCTCCAGTTGCTGAGCCATGACCTGCCTTCCGACCACGGAGAGACTGAGTCCAGCTCGGCCTGGGCCTCCTCGGGACTCTGGAGCCTCGGCTCACCCGACTCCAGCTCGTCTGGGGTGGCTGCCCGCCTGCCTGGCCGCTCCACCAGCCTGGTGGAGGGTCGCAGCTGCGGCTGGGTGCCCCCACCCCCAGGCTTCGCACCCCTGGCTCCCCGCCCAGGCCCTGAGCTGTCGCCCTCACCCACCTCGCCTACTGCGACCCCCACCACCTCCTCCCGCTACAAGACCGAGCTATGTCGGACCTTCTCAGAAAGCGGGCGCTGCCGCTATGGGGCCAAGTGCCAGTTTGCCCACGGCCTGGGTGAGCTGCGCCAGGCCAGTCGCCACCCCAAGTACAAGACGGAACTGTGCCACAAGTTCTACCTCCAGGGCCGCTGCCCCTACGGCTCGCGCTGCCACTTCATCCACAACCCCAGCGAGGACCTGGGTGCCTCTGGCCACCCCCACATGCTGCGCCAGAGCATCAGCTTCTCAGGCCTGCCCTCAGGCCGCCGAACCTCGCCACCACCAGCAGGCCTAGCAGGCCCTTCCCTGTCCTCGTGTTCCTTCTCACCCTCCAACTCCCCACCACCACCACCTGGGGACCTTCCACTTTCACCCTCTGCCTTCTCTGCTGCCCCAGGGACCCCGGTGGCCCGAAGGGACCCCACCCCGGGCTGTTGTCCTTCCTGCCGAAGGGCCACCCCCAGCAGCATCTGGGGGCCCTTGGGTGGCTTGGCTCGGAGCCCCTCTGCGCACTCCCTGGGATCTGATCCTGACGAATATGCCAGCAGCGGCAGCAGCCTGGGGGGATCTGACTCGCCTGTCTTCGAGGCCGGGGTTTTTGGGCCACCCCAACCACCTGCAGCCCCCAGGAGACTCCCCATCTTCAATCGTATCTCCGTCTCGGAGTGACAAGTGCCTGCCTAGTGCAGATCAGCTGGATCTTAAGGGGGGCCAGTTCTCTTATGCTGTGGGTTCCACAAGGGGTCCCAAGGTTGTGGGGGAACTGAGGGACTCTTAATCAAGTAGCTCCGCCCCACCTTCCAAAGTGCATTAACTCACTCCCCTGACCCTACGCTGGGGCAGGTCCCCAGTGTGCAAGCTGTTCATGCTGTTGGGGGAAGGAGTGTTTTCTGGGGTCTTAAAAAAATGTAGCAAATTGGAGGCAGTGAGGCCTCTTTCACCTCTCCCCTGTCCAATGCTGTGAATAATAAGCCCCCGCTGCCCCCTTCCAATTTTTTTTAGATCCTGAGGTTCCGGTGTCTGATGGTGACTGGAGCCTCCCCTGAAGGGGAATCCTGGTGCTCAAATTTCCCTCCAAAAACAAGCAGCCAAAGCCGTTGCCAACCCCCTGCTCTCCCACCCACCCACGCCTTTGGGCCTTTTATTTATGACGACTTTATTTATTCTAATAGATTTTATAGTATTTATATATATTGGGTCGTCTGCTTCCCTTGTATTTTTCTTCCTCTTTTTTGTAATATTGGAAACGATGGACTAATTATTGTTATAAGTATACTATAATATATGAAGTAATATATATTGTTAAAATTTTATTTTTTTTGGAATTTTTAAATAAAAGAAATCTGTGTGTAAACTGGAATCCTGGCTCTTCTGCGGTCTAGAGGTAGTGAGATGGGAGGGGAGGACGGTGTGGCCTTTTTTAGAAGCGAGATGCAATCAGCCGATAGCTCCTCCAAACCTCCCCGGAGCCGAGCCGCCAGCGGCGCTTACCTGGCAGGAAGTGACGTCACATGGCCCGGCCATTCACCTGAGAGGGCGGGGCCAGGTGAGATCACCGGGTAGGAACCAGGAGAGCCAGTTCCCGGGACGTGGGAGGCGCTCCCGTCCCTCCGGGATCCTTGACCCAGCTCTCGGCCGGGCGCGGGCGGGGACGGGATGTTTCCGTCCCCATGGGGCCGAGGGAGGAGGGCGGGGCGGAGTGGGGAGGACGGAATGTGCCGGGGCACGAGCCCAGGGCAAGGGAAGGAGGCCGGCGCGGCGGGTGGGGGAGGGGTCGTCCCGGAAGCCGCGGCGTCCTGGGGTCCCACCGCCCGGCCTTCCAGGATCGGAGAGTGTGGGGGACTCAGGCTTTCGGCATCTCGGCGGAAGCAGCTTGAAAGCCTTCAGGATTCTAGAATGTCAACACTGTGGAATCTCAGACTTGGTCTCTTGGCGACTTCTAGACCCTGGGTGTCCCAGAACGTTTAGGAATCGCAGAACTGTAGCCTCTGGCTTTCCGGGCTCCTCCTTCGGAATTCCAGAATCTTGGCCTGTCGGGATTCGAGAAGTTCGGGATTGCGAGACCTCGACACTTCTGAGCCTTGGAAACTCGTGGTCTCGCGCCCCAGGCGGGGTGGGGGTCGCGGCCGCGCCGGGACGGGGCGGGGCCCCCGGGAAAGCAGCGTCCTCGGACCATACAAGGCAAGAGGCGGCGAGAACCACACTGGGGCGGAGGAGCCCAGCGCCCGGAAGCCGCCTTGCGTCAGTGCCTGCGCCCCGCCCCCTTCCGCCGCGTCCTCCTACCCCTCCCCTCCTTACCCCTCTTCCCCCCCGCCCCTCACTTCTCTCTCCTCTCCCTACCTCACCCCTTCTCCTCCCTCTCAGTTCCTCCTGCCCAGACCCTCCTGCGCCGACCTTCCCCTCCCCTTCTTCCCCCACCCTCCCCAGCTCTTCCCCTCCCCCAGCACTCCTCTCCCCTTCCCCTTTTTAATATCCTTACCTTCCTGCCGCCCATTCCCTGTCCTCTATCCCCTCCTCTCTTTCCTTCCAATTCCCCTCCTCTTCCCCCTTCTGGCCCCCTTTCCTTCTCTCTCCACCCATTCCTTCCCTGCCCACACTCTTCATCCCCTCGGTTCCACCTCCTCACCCCATTCCCTCCTGCGAGTGTTCTCCTCTTCCCCTCCCCTCCTCATGCCTCCTTGACCTCTCAGCCCTCCTTGGCCCTCTCCCCTCGCCCACCGGCAGGCCCTGACCTTTGATCTCCTCTTCCACGAAGCACCCCCGCCCCCGCGCCCCGTTTTGGGAAAGGGCTCAGGTCCCCATACTTGGAGAGGAGGTTTGGGAAAGAGAGAGAGAGAAACCCAGAAACCCGAAGACGTTGGAGAGGAAGAGCAAGCCACGCAGACATTCACAGGCACTGAAAGAACAAGAAGTAACACATCTCTTGCCCTTCCCTTTGCGAAAAACAGATTCTCTGCCCCTTGGAAACAAACGAACTAACAAACCCTCACTTGCAAAAATGGCACCTAGCACCAGCTACCAGTGCCAAACACCTGAGAGTCATTCCTCTTGACTCTTTCCTCAAACCCACACCCCAATTCAACGTCAGTCCTGTCTGATTCACCTTCTAAAGAGATACTACAATCCACCCTCCTGCCTCCTCCTCTTTCCCCCACCCTGGTTCTATCGGGCATCATCTCCCACCTGAACCATCATAGCAGCCCCTTCCTGGTCTCCTGGCTCAGGCCCCTACCCTCAGTCTCTTCCCCACTCCCCCACTAGGCAACCAGAGGGAAGCTGTCATGACACCTGAGTCAGATCACATAAAAGCCAGAGTCTTAAGTCCTCACCAGCCTACACAGCCTGGCTCTTATCTTTGATCACTCTTGCTCTAGTCACTCTGGCTTCCACCAGTGCATTTGCCATACTTCAGCCACAGGGCCTTTGCACTGCCTGTTCCCTCTGCTTGGAATACTCCCCCAGGTATCCCAACAGCTTACTCCCCTTCTTCAGGTCTCTGCTCAAATGTTTCCTCAGTGAGATGGTCCCTGACTACTATTATTGCAACCCCCATCCTCCCTACCGTGTTCTACTTTTTCCAAGATGTTTATCACCACCTAACTTATAAAATGTACTTAGATCTTATGTTTATAGCAATCTTCCTCCCCCACTAGAATGTCAGATCCTCAGGGGCAGGGACTTTGACTTTGTCTTGTTCACTGCTGTATCACACCTAAACCCTAATCACTCACACAGGAACCAGTCACATAGTGGTCACAAGCTTCAGAATTTGTTGAAAAAAATAAATAAATCGATTCAGAAATGGGGAGAGAAAGAGAGAAAACTCCAAGACACACACACACACAAAATAGTAACTGTGTGAAGTAATGATGTTAATTAAACATTGTGGTAATTATTTCACAATTTATACGTATCTAAAATTATTATTTTGTACATCTTGGACTAATACAATGTTATACGGCGATTACATTACAATAAAACTGGGGGTGGGGTGGGGGCGGGAATCCAAGACAGAAGATGATGGAGAAGGAGACAGTATCACATAGGCAGTTTGCTGAGGACCCATGGCCTGACACATCTCCTACAAAAGTCTTAAACTGATTTGCAGACTGAAATTCCCAGGCATCTAAGAGGCAATACCACCCCCTGGTGACCAAGAGGAAAACGGCACCTCCCCACAACAGAAAACACTCCCTAACAGATCGTCACCAGAGTCCCAGGATTCCTCCCAGCTTAAAAATTCAGGAGACCGAAACGTTTATTCTTTTAAGTGATGTAGATGTTCGGGTTGATGAATAAGATGCATAAATTTATAAAAACCGGTAAGAGAAAACTAAAAGTGCTCCAGGTGAGGATCGAACTCACAACCTCGGCATCGCTTCGCTCGCACTGTTATATAAGTACCGCGCGCTAACCGATTGCGCCACTGGAGCTCCGGCCGCACCCTTTCGCCGCGGGGCCTTTCAGTCATTCCTGGCCACGTGACCTTGATGGATTGCTCCGCCTCGTCTCCGCATATACAAATAGGAATCTTTGGATTGACCAATAGGAGAAAGTGCGTTACCAGTTCCGGATTCTCACGCCTGGAAGGCTCTCGCTGTAAAAGGGAAAAGTCCGCGAGGTTTTTGGAATGTGGGGGTGCAGCCTGCCTGGGACTCGCCTTCTCATGAATATTCAGAAAGCAGAGAGGAGGGGTCTTAACCCTTCGCTGGCTGGCCGGCCGGAAGGCGGCCCCTCCCCCCTGCGGGCGGGAACAGGATATGAGCCCGGGCGGCTGGGGGGAGGGGAAGCCCCAGGCGACCGCCCCCCACCCCACTGCTGGGACCGGGCTCTCCAGCCACAGATGTATGTGGCGCCGCCGCCGCCAGAGCCGGCGCCACCCATCCCGGAGCCTGAGGGGTCCACAGTCGCGGACTCCAGCCTCCCGAAACTGCACCGCGTCCTGAGGGACCCCGAAGCCCAGGCCCCAGCGTCCAGGCTAGAGGACCCCAGATATCCAGGTGCCCAGCGCCCCCTCCTGGAGGAGCTAGGAGTCCGGGACATCAGCGCCGCGCCGACCCTGGAGGCCGAGCTTCCTGCACCCGGTTTCCAAGAATTTAGGATCCCAGACCGGAGATTCCCTCCAGAGTTTCCCAGAAAGCTGAGCCCAGGACTCCCGGGGTTTGAGGAACTTGGGATACGGACTCCTAGCGCCCCATCCAGCCCGTTTGGGGTTGAAGCGCCAGCTACTTCAAGAGGACCCTGGAATTTGGGGCTCCCTGCGCTCCCTCCTGGAGTTGGTTTAATCTCTGCTCTTAGAGTTAGGGGAACTCAGGAATCCGGCCACTCCACCCCACGGCCCCATCTAGAAGACTCAGGAATTTGGGTTCCCAGCACCCCCATCTGAGACTCAAGAGTCGAGGCCCCCAGCATCTTCCATTTAGAGGACCAAAGAAATTTGGACCACTGCACCCCATTCTCCGAGAGACCCCGGATTCTGGTTCCTGGATTCTGAGAGCCCGAAGTTCAAACCCCTGACTTGCAGAGACCCAGGAGTCCCGGCTCTGCGCCTCCCCGGGGACCGTGCTAGGGTCGAATAGGAACTGGGCTGCCTCGGTTCGGGGCTGGAGACTCCCCGGGAGGTGAGGGGGGAGGCGAGGGGCCCCGAAGGGTTGGGGGAGGGGGCGGCGCCGCTGCCGCTGAACAATGAGGGGGCGTGCCGGCGGGGGGCGAGCGGAGGAGCTGGCGGGAGTTGGGGGCTAGAGGGGTGTGGGGAGGCGCTGCAGGGGAGCTGCGGCGGTGGGAACAGTGAGCGGATCACTGAGGGACTGGCTGGAGGGGGTCGAGAACTCAGGGCCAGCGCCCCAACTCGCAGCCCTCCGCGGGGGAGGGAGCCGTCTGCAGGACCCTGGCATCCGGTCCCCCAGCCTCCTCCGCCCTCCCCTGGGACCCCGCGGCCTCCCGCCCACGGCTTTTTCCCAGCCCTGCCCCTCGCCCTCGGCTCCAGCCAGAGCCCAAACGTTCCCAGGATCCCTGAGCCTCCGGCCCCAGACACACCAGACTCACAGCCTGGACGACTCTTTCGCTCGCTTTACTCTTTTGTCTCACCCTTTCCATCTTTTTCTCAGTGTTATCTCTCCTTGCTCCCCTCTTTCTATCACTTTGCCTCTGTCTCCCCCAACAGTTACTCCCTGGGCCGCCTCCCAGGATTTAGACCACACTGTTCATTCTCAGCCCCCAGCCTCTGAGCGTGGGGGGCAGGGAGGCCTATGGGGTCCTGATATCCAGGAAGGGGGTCTTTCTGCAGAAGCCGCTGAGCCACTCAGCCATGCCCGAAGGAGCCCGTGGACTGGGCCTGGCCAAACCCAGCCCTAGCCTCGGCCGCAGAGGTGAAGTGTGTGACTGTGCGGCTGTGTGTGAGACTCGGACAGGTGAGCCTGTGAGGGAGGGGTGGAGCCTGCTGGGCATTCATTCTTTCATGAAAGACAGTGCAACGCTCTGGGGCTGACCCAGTGCTGGCAACACAGGCTGACCAAGGCAGCCCCAGCCCTGCATGCACAGAGCTCCAGGTGTGGTCCGGGAGATGGACCCATCCCCATACCATGATAGTCCAGAGGGGAAGCCCAGCATAGAGTGGTCAGGGCTGGGATGAGGAAAGCCGCGGGGGCTGTGGGAACTTAATCTGGGAGGTCCAGGGAGGCTTCCTGGAGGAGGGGACATCTAAACTGAGAATTGAAAGATGAGGAGGAATGAGTTGAGAGAGGCAAGGAAGAGTGTTTTGCACAGAGCGAACAGTATGTGCAGGGGCACAGAGGTGAGAAGAGGCTGCTTATTTGAGTAACTGAAAGAAGCTGAGTGTGACTGGAGTCCAGAGGGTAAGAAGTGGTGTGTCGGGAAGAGAGCAGATTGGAAAGGTCTCTAATGGCCACCTTGCACAGGCCCCTGTGGATCTGAGGAATCTGGACTTTACCCTGAGGGCAGGAATGGGGTAATACTCGTGGGAGTGACAGAGTCAGGCCAATTAATAAAGTTCTCCCAGGATGACACATGGAGGTAGATTGAAGGAATGGAGGCCAGCAGTCCAGAGAGGACCCTGATGGGAGAGGACAGGGCACAGGGAGGGGAGCAGGGAGCCCATGGGAGAGCTGTTGAGCAGGGGTGGGTGAGCGTGGGGGCTAAGCACACTTACTCAGTCGGGGAGACCCCTGATCGCCTCTTCCACACCCCCAGCAGCCCCTGCAACCCCCGCCATGGCCTCCCCCCGAGGTTCTGGGAGCTCCACATCCCTGAGCACAGTGGGCTCAGAGGGAGACCCGGCTCCGGGGCCCACCCCAGCCTGCTTGGCCTCCAGGCCAGAGCCCCTTCCAGGGCCCCCCATCCGCCTGCATCTGTCACCCGTGGGGACCCCAGCTTCGGCGAAACCCTCGAGGCTGGAGCGTGTGGCCCGTGAGATCGTGGAGACGGAGCGGGCCTATGTCCGGGACCTCCGCAGCATCGTGGAGGTGAGGCGGGGGGGCACCCAAGTGCAGTGGGGACCCAGGCCAGCCCCTCCACCCCTGTAACACCAGTCATTCCCACAGGACTACCTGGGCCCTCTGCTGGACGGCGGGGTCCTGGGGCTGAGCGCGGAGCAGGTGGGCACGCTGTTTGCCAACATTGAGGACATCTACGAGTTCAGCAGGTCAGGGACGGGTGGGATGGGCGGCAGCGCTGGCTCGGGGGGTCGGGGAGGCAGGCTGTGTTCTAACCCCAACCTTGGCACCCCACAGTGCCCTGTCCAGGCTGGAACACGGGGCGTCATGACATTGGGCAGGGGTCATGATGGGGAGTGAGGATCCAGAGTGGTGGAGGAGTGAGGTGGATGGGAGCCTGAGGGCCCAGATGAGGTCCAAATATCGGGATGGGTCCAGGCAGCGAGATGGGGCTATCGCTATTTCAGGTCTGGGATCGTGATGAATCCAAGGCTTGTGTGGGGCCTGAGGATCATGACTGTGTGAGCATTTGTGTGACCAGCTCATCCTGGGAAACCCCTCAGTCCCAGACAAACCAGAATGGTTGGCCACTCAGTCCAAGGAGCATGACACCAAGTGTCTTAATGACACCTAATTACACTTAATTTCTCTCTTTTTTTTTTTTTTTTTTTGGCCGCACTGCTTGGCTTGCGGGATCTTAGTTCCCCAACCAGGGATTGAACCCGGACCCGGCAGCAAAAGCGCGGAGTCCTAACCACTGGACCACCAGGGAATTCCCTAATTACACTTAAAGTTACTGCAGGAGGTTTGTGAGTCACGACAAGATCTCGGGGTCACAGTGGGATCTTAAGATCATCACAGCTCTGAGCGTCCTGACACCCCTCTCCCTGGGTTGTGCCATGAGACGTCCCAGGCTCCTGCCAGCTGTCACAAGATCTCAGGCCGAGGAATGTAATGCTGACCAAGAACAAAGTCTGAGCAGGTTGCAGTCTCCCATGTCGCGATCAGAGGACCCTTCGTACGGACATGACATCCCTTGAGAGATCCTGGCAGCCACCAAGGCCCCAGTCTCCTGGAGTCCTCCCACGGGGGGCTGGGGGGGCAGGGCAGCCCCTCACCCTTCCTCTCCCCTCCACAGCGAGCTCCTGGAGGACCTGGAGGGCAGCAGCAGTGCCGGGGGCATCGCCGAGTGTTTCGTGCAGAGGGTGAGGCGAGGGCCTGGGCTGGGGCCTGTGTAAGGGGGGAGCAGGCCTGGGCTAGGCGTGGGGGGGTCATCGGGAACTGAGGCCTCCCTGACTCCCTTGCTGCCCACAGAGCGAGGATTTTGACATCTACACGTTGTACTGCATGAACTACCCGAGGTGAGGGCTGAGGAGCCCCTGCTGGGCCCCAGGCTGTGCCCACGAGCTGATGTGCCAGCCAAGCTCCCTCCACCCCCACCCATCCAGCTCCAAGCCCTGCCATACCGTGACAGCGTCCACCCTCTCCCTAACCCACCCCAACCCTGGCGGGCCCCTGAGGGTTCCAAAACCCTGGCCACTCCCTGACCCCTCCCAGCCTCGCCCACTGTAGCTGCAAGTCCCCCTGACCTGTGCTGTGCCCCCAGCTCCCTGGCCCTGCTCCGGGAGCTGTCAGTGTCTCCGCCAGCAGCCCTGTGGCTGCAGGAGCGCCAGGCCCAGCTCCACCACTCACTGCCCCTGCAGAGCTTCCTGCTGAAGCCTGTTCAGCGCATCCTCAAGTACCATCTGCTGCTGCAGGTCAGCTGTGGCCCCTGGGGGGCTGCTTGGGGAGGGGCAAGGTCCTGTCCATTGGCCACCTGGTGGAGCATCTGGAGAGTGGACCCTGGACGAGTTGGGCAAGGCCTGGGAAGGCATCCGGTCCCTAGAAACTGGGCCGGTGCTTGGGGCAGGGTCTTGCTGGCAGTGGGGGCTGGCGCCAGCTGATTTCACTTCGTGTCTTCGCCTGTTTGTCTCTCTCCGTCGCTGCCCCTGCCTTTATTTCTCTCTCTCTTTTACCCTTGTCATTCTTTCTTCCTCTGTTCCTCTTCCACTTCCTGGGTGCCTGGTGGCTGCCCTCCAGGAGCTAGGCAAGCACTGGGTGGAGGGCCCAGACGCCGGGGGCCGCGAGTTGGTGGAGGAGGCTATCGTGTCCATGACGGCGGTCGCCTGGTACATCAACGACATGAAACGCAAGCAGGAGCACGCCGCGCGCCTCCAGGTGACCCCTGGGAGAGGGCTGGGACCGGCGGCATGGGGGGCAGCGGGCGTGAGGGCCCTTGCGGGGGGTCGGTCCGTGCCTCGGAGGGCGGGCTGGGACAGCACAGTCTGGTTGCTAACCCCCCTGTGTTGGTGTGCGTGCACCGCCCACCGGTGTGTTCCTGTGCCCGCTGCACTGGCGTGGTCCCGGCAGGAGGTGCAGCGGCGGCTGGGTGGCTGGACCGGTCCGGAGCTCAGTGCTTTTGGCGAGCTGGTGCTGGAGGGTGCATTCCGAGGTGGTGGAGGGGGCGGCCCCCGACTTCGAGGCGGTGAACGGCTGCTCTTTCTATTCTCACGGATGCTGCTCGTGGCCAAGCGCCGGGGACCAGAATACACATACAAGGGCCACATCTTCGTGAGTTCAGGGATGGGGCAGGGCCAGAATGTTGCCTGCCAGGTATGTTCTATACACGCATACCTGCAGACCTAACGGCTGGGGGCAGGATCCGCAAGGAGGGACAACCCAGCTTAAGAGGGCCACGTTTTCTTGAGTCCGAGGAGGGGGGGGCAGGGTTTAATAAGGAGGGGGGAGGCCAGTGGGATGCACGGGTGGTGAGGGCCTGGAGGGGGAGGACCTGGATTTGCCCACCAGACAAGCATCTTCATGGGCAGGTACGTCTTCTTGATCCAAATGAGGTGGGGAGGGCTGGTGAGGGAGAGCTGAGCCCAGCCTGGTGGGGAGAGTCGACGGGGAAAGGGGACATCTTTCTAGGGGGTAGGGACCCAGATACACACGAGGGGCACATGGATGAGTCGGAGGCCTCTGAACTTGCCTCCCCTCTCTGCCCCTCATCCAGTGCTGCAACCTGAGTGTGAGCGAGAGCCCTCGAGACCCTCTAGGGTTCAAGGTGTCCGATCTGACCATTCCCAAGCACAGACACCTGCTCCAGGTGAGCAAAGGGTGGAGCTGGGTGGGCAGGGATCCCCCAGTCCCTAGACCTCACCCCTGGCTCCCCACCCCGCCCCCAGGCCAAGAACCAAGAAGAGAAGAGGCTGTGGATTCACTGTCTCCAGCGCCTCTTCTTTGAGAATCACCCCGCCTCCATCCCTGCCAAGGTACAGCTGCTGCCACTGCGGGGGTCCTCAGGGTGCTGGAGACTCCCCTCCCCCAGTAACACCGAAAAACCCTGAGGGCAGGGGGCGCTGTCTCAGAACGTGATAGTTAACTTGCAGTGTTACGTTGCCTGCGTTTCAATCCCAGCTCCGTCACATCCCTGCTTTGTGACTTTAGGCAAGTAATTTAACCTCGCTGGCTTCAGTTTCCTCACCTGGAGGAATGATAGCACCAACCTCATAGGGTTGCGGTGAGGATTAGTCATTATCAGTCACGTAAGACACCTGACATGTAGCAGCACCCTTTTTTTTTTTTTTGCGGTACGCGGGCCTCTCACTGTTGTGGCCTCTCCCGTTGCGGAGCACAGCCTCAGCGGCCATGGCTCATGGGCCCAGCCGCTCTGTGGCATGTGGGATCCTCCCAGACCGGGGCACGAACCCATGTCCCCCGCATCGGCAGGCGGACTCTCAACCACTGCGCCACAGGGAAGCCCAGCAGCACCCTTTAATAGGACTATGCCTGGGGTGCTCAGGGACCAGCCCCCTCATCCCTCATCCTCGTCTCTTTCAGGCAAAACAAGTTCTCCTTGAAAACAGCCTGCACTGTGAGTGGGGGCCCTGGGTTGGGAGGATGTGGCAGTAGAGGAATCACTTCTAAGAAAAAGTAAAGTATTAGCCCCAAATCTCTCCCTGCAGGTGCTCCTAAAAGTAAGTCTATCCCAGAGCCCCTGACACCTCCACTTGGGTCTCCCCGACCTCGAGATGCTAGAAGTTTCACCCCTGGACGAAGGAACACAGGTAAAAGAGATGGAACCCTGAGTTCCCCCTCCCTCCACTCCTCCCCCAGAAGCCTGGAGCTGGGCTCCTAACAAGGTTCTGATCCGCCTCTCCCACAGCTCCATCCCCAGGACCCGCCACTACCCGCCGTGGCCGCAGACAGTCTGGTGAGTACCGTTCACCTAAAAGTGAACTAGGCATCAGGTGGGACCTGGCCCCTGACATCACTGTGTCCTCCCTCCAGAGCCCCTGAAGGACCCTTACGTCATGTTTCCACAGAACGGTGAGGGACCACCCACCCCAGCCTGCCCCGTCCCTGTCTGTCTGTCTGTTCCCAGGGATGCCCAGAGTTCGTGAGGGAGGGGTGATAGGGACAGCTCATCAATGACAAGGAATAACACTTGTTCTTCCATCTCACTCTTTTCTCTTTCTCATCTCTTCATCCCCAGCTAAGCCTAGACTCAAGGTGAGAAACATCCTGGGACAGGGTTTGTTTTGGGTCCTGGACTCCTGGGTCTGAGGGAGGAGGGAGCTTGGGTTCCAAAGTGCTGGGTCTGAAGAAGGAGGGGGATGGGGCCCGGGACTCCCGCCCTCCTTCCTTTCCTTCCTCACAGCACACTGGCAGTGAGGGGGAGCTCTACCCGCCCTTAGAGCCTCTGCCACCAGTTCCAGCTTCTGAACCCCCTGAGGACCTGGAGGACACTGGGCCCCCCACGCTGGACCCCTCTGGGACCTCAATCACTGAAGAAATCCTGGAGCTGTTGAACCAAAGAGGCCTCCGGGATCCAGGGGTGAGCCGGGCATCCCCTCACGGTGTCCTTGGGGCTCTGGGCCTGGGCAGGCACAGCCTGGGGGTCAGGGGGGCCAACCCACCCTGATACCTTTGGCTTCTTCCTCAGTGCCCACTACAGCCACCCCCCCATGACATTCCCAAGTTCCCCGGAGATTCCCAGGTGCCAGGCGACAGTGACACCCTCGCATTCCAAGCCCTGCCCAGCCGGGACTCTTCAGAAGAGGAGGAGGAAGAAGAGCTGGATATGGATGAACGGGGCCCTTCCCCACTCCACGTCCTAGAGGGGCTCGAAAGTTCCAGTGCGGCTGAAATTCCTGACATTCCCAGCCTTTCCAAAAATCCTGATGTACCCAACCTCCCTGAAATTCCCAGCCTTTCTGAAATTCCCCAAATGCCCCGCCTTCCCAGTCTCTCTGACATCTCCAGTGTTTTTGAAATGCCCTGCCTTCCAGCCATACCTAGTGTCCCCGACATTCCTAGTCTTTCCAGCGCTCCCACCCTCCCCTGTGACTCCTGGCTCCAGGGACCTCTGCAGGAGCCGGATGAGGCTCTAGCCACCAGGAGAGAACTCTTCCCTGGAAGCAGTTCTGGAAACCTGGGAGAGCCCTCCTCAGAAAGCAGGGCAGGGCAAGCGGAGGGTGAAGGAGCATCATACCCAGATGTCCAGCCCCGGGATGCCACCCAAGATCAGGAATTCCCAGATGAGCTGGAGTTCCGCTCTTGCTCAGAAATCCGGAGCGCCTGGCAGGCACTGGAGCAGGGGCAGCTGGCCCGGCCAGGTTTCCCAGAGCCACTGCTGATCCTGGAAGATTCAGATCTAAGTGGAGGCAGCAGAAGCGGGAAGGCAGGAGCCCCAACTTCGGAGAGGTCAGCGTCCCGAGTGCGAGAGTTGGCCCGGCTTTACAGCGAGCGGATCCAGCAGATGCAGCGGGCTGAGACCCGGGCATCAGCCAACGCCCCCCGCCGCCGGCCACGGGCTCTGGCCCAGCCGCAGCTGTTGCCCTGCCTGCCCCGTGAGCAGGCTGAGCCAGGTGAGGTCCAGGTGTGTGGTTGGCAGACACAGCCCATGTGGGGGCATCCGTCCTAACTCGATCCACCTTTCTTTGCATACAGGGCCCCTGCCTGCCTTTGGACATGTGCTCGTATGTGAGCTGGCCTTCCCGCTGACCTGTGCCCAGGAATCTGTCCCCCTAAGCCCTGCTGCCCAGGTTCAAATTGCCACAGCTGTGACTAAGCAGGGAGGCTGCCTGGACGGCCAGGGTCTAAATGTTTCAAGTTTGCCTGAGCAAGACCATCTGGGCATCCAGGTTCCAGCTGCTACCCCTCTGCCTGAGCAAGGAGGCCTCTGGAATATCCGGATTCCAGCCACCACACCTTTGCCCACGCAGGAAGGCCCCCCCAACGGCCAGATGCCAGCTATTACAACTTTGCCGGATCAAGAAGGCCATCCGGAAATCCAAGTTCCAGCTGCCACTCCTTTGCCCGAGCATAGAGGCCACGTGGATATACCGGTTCCATCTACCACCTCTTTTCCTGAGCAAGGATGCCACGTGGACATCCAAGTTCCAGTCACCCCAGCTTTGCCTAAGCGGGGAAGTTGCTCTGATGTCATGGTTTTAGCCGCCACTCCTACGCCCAAGCAAGAAGGCCACCTGGACAGCCAGAGCCCAACCAACACCCCGTTAACTAAGCAAGGAGATTCTAGGGATGTTCCGGTCCCAGCCACTGCCTGTGGCCAAGCCGTCGATCCTTTGCTTATACACAGAAGCAGCCTGGACCCTCAGATCCCAGCTGACACCCCACTGCCCTTGCAACATGACCTCCCCAACATTCAGGTTCTGGGTACCTCACCTTTGCCTGCACATGGAGGCCACCTAGACCATCAGACCCCAGCCAACACTCTGCCGTCCTTGCCCCAGAACCTCCCACACTTACAGGTTCCAGCTGCCACACCTTTCCCGCAGCCACAAGGCCTCACGGACACCCAGGTCCAAGCCCTCCCACCTTTGCCCCAGCAGGGAGGCCTCCCGGACATCCAGGGTCCAGCTGCTGTGCCTCTGCTTGAGGAGCAAAGCCTCACAGACCTCCAGGTTCAGAAACTGACACCTTTGTTGGCGCAGAAGAGCCTCACCAACGACCACGTTCCAGCTGCCCCACCTCTGCCTGAGCGAGGAGGCCCTCGGGACATTCAGGGCCTGTTACCCACCCGAGTCCAGACCACGGTGGTTTTGTCTAAACAAGGAGGCCACGCGGTCTCTCACGTTGCCAGGTCAGAGTCTTCAGACTTGAGCCCACCCCACAGTCCCCAACTCGCAACCCGGCAGCTCCTGGGCTCCAACGCAGCTGCCCTCTCAAGATACCTGGCAGCCTCATACATCAGCCAGAGCCTGGCGCGGCGGCAAGGGCCTGGAGGAGAGGCTCCCCCAGCTTCCCGGGGCCCTTGGTCCTCTTCCGCCCCCACGTCACGGGCACCTTCACCACCACCCCAGCCTCAACCCCCAGCGCCCCCAGCCAGGAGGCTCAGCTATGCCACCACGGTCAACATCCATGTCGGGGGTGGCGGGCGGCTACAGCCAGCCAAGGCCCAGGTCAGGTTGAACCACCCTGCTCTCTTGGCAACCCCCCAGGAATCGGTGGGCCTTCGCAGAGCCCAGGGGGCTCCCGATGCCCCTTTCCACATGTGAGCCAGGATGTCGGGCTTCTTGAAAAGCAGAGACTTCAGCCAGATGCCACAGACCCTCAGAATTCACCCCGAAGTCCAGACGCTGAACGCAGGTCTAAAAATTGCCACAGCTTTCCAACACCTGGAGTCTTTGGCGAATGGGCCTTATTACTTAACCTGGATTAACCCAGCAGGGATGGGGAAGGGGATGTCATTAATATTTTGTTAATTAATATTATGAAATTATGTATCTTTCCCCATTCTGGGGGCCGTGGGGGATGACAGAAGACAACAATGAATGGGAAGGTCTGATACAGCACCAATCAGTCGTTCTGAAAATTTGGGGAATCTCAAACTCCTTTGAGAATTACTGAAGACTGGACCCATTACAGTTTGGTGTATGATTTTAGAGGGTTTATGAACTGCTTGATGCCTATCCAGGAAGGCCAAGTTAAGCTTTTTCCCAACCAGATGCCTCAAAATTCATTCCCTTAGCAGTTTCTCCAGTTGATGTGTCCCACTATCATCTATTCCTCTCATCTACTTAGCCAGCTCTATCCACCCAGCTATCTCTCCATCACCTCTCTCTGTCCATCCGTCTTCCAATCCATCATCCCACCCACGTCTTGCTTCATTCAACTTTCTCTACCCTATTCATCCATCATCCTACCCCACCCCCCATCTAGCACCCATTCCTCCGTCAATCCACTCATCTATTATCCCACCTGTCCATCTTCTCCAACCAACTCTCTCCATTCATCCATTTGTCCCTCCATATTCCCATCTATGTCCATTCATTCATACTTCTCATCACTCAACCATCTCCTAATCCATCAAGCCAGCCGTCCATTTAACCATCTCTACCACCATCCATCCAACCATTTTAATCTCTTTACATCCATCCCTCCTTAATTGGATTCTTCTGGGTCTTGGTACTACAAAATTTCAGAGACAGTTCCCTGCTAATGCCAAAATGGATCAGGTTTGGGGTTCTGGCAGAAGTGTCCCACATCTGCCTTACTTCTCTTGGCAACCACTCTCCACCCCCCTAAGTATTCCAGTTCTTGTACCCACCCATCGAATTCTTGTGTCAGATCTCTTAACTCCCTCTCTCTAGTTGGGGACCTCTACAGTGCCTCAATATGCCCCCACCCCCCACAGTAATTCAGGTCTTAGGGACAAAGGCCTTTATATTAAGATCGTTCTGTCCTCCCAGCAGTGGTATGCCCAGTGAGCAGCACAATTTAAGCAGTTTCTTTGGTAATATTAGCTGCTTTTATTGAACACTTAACCTCTTGTGCTTTAGTGCATCATCTATTTAGTCTTCCCTGGAATTCTCTGAGACACCACAGCATCATGGCTGAGTTGAAGTCCTAGCTTTTCTAGTACTTGCTGTGTTAACTGCCCTCCGAGCCTGGGTTTCCTCATCTGTACAATGAGGACAGCAATATCTGCCTCGCAGGATCATCGTAAAGTTTCAGTGAGCGTATCCTTACTTCCCAAACGTATTTAAGCCTAACTCATCGAGGCAGTGTTCAAATCAGATGCCCCAGGATCCAGTCCCAACCCATGGAATGAGAACCTCCAAAGGCAGGAGCCTAAGAATCTGGTTTTTAACAGTCAATTAACGGCAGTAACAAAAAATGCCGTTATAGTACTAACTGCATACCACAGGCATTAGTCACTTTATTTGAACTCGTTCACTTTGAGTCCTCACAACATCCCTAAAAGGCAAGTGAGGATGATTTTTACTCCCCGCTTTAGAGATGAGGAAACTGAGGCACAGAGAGGATAAGGGACTTGCCCAAACAAGTGGGAAGGAGCAGAACTGGGACTCATCCACACTGCCAAGCCTGTTGGCACTTTTACTTGAGTGTGTCAGTCGCTATTCTTGTCACTGGGGGCACAACAGGGAACAATTCCATGCCCACAAGGGGCTTGCAGCCTGGTGCTCCAAAGGCCCTAGGTAACTGGTCATTAGCTGGGTAAACTGAGTAAGTCCTGGCTCAATACGCATTAGCTGCTGGCTTCTATTCAGTTACTGAGTGGTCACCATGCCATACACTGGGGCCTAGGCCGAGTCGGCTTCTTGGCCTGGACCTGCTCCGCCGCAGCCTCCCGACAAAGGTCAGGACTGAGGCTGGCCCTCCCCTCTTCCGCCCCCGGCTGCACATTCCCAGCTGAAAGAAAGTTCCCAGCCTGGCCTGGGCTCCCAGCGGTGCCGGAATTCCTGGTATTTGAGGAGGCAGCAGGGAGGAAGGAGGCTGTCTACTCCAAGGCTTGCAGTGAGGAAGGAGAGGCAAGCCCCCTCAGCCACTCCAGAGGCGGCCCAGCTGTGCCTCTGGGAGGGGGCTAGGAGTCTCAGTAAGGGGGTCTCCGGACCCCGTGGGAAAACCCTGCGCACTAGGCCTGCCTCGGGCCCCCCTACTCCCGGCCCCTGAATTCCATCCCTCCTGCCTGCCCAACTCCTACCTCTGCTTCATGACCCCAGCTCCAACGCCTCCTCAGAATACCTTTCTTGCTGGTCTACTACAGCCTGCCTTTTGTAAACTGTCTTTAGAGCTGCATTTAAGACAGGCTTGAAAAGGGAAAGGGCAGCCGTCCACTGCCTTCTCTGAGACACTGCTGCCCTCCTTGGGATGTTTAGGTTAATGCCAGCCAAGCCCAGTTAACCCGAGTTAACTCCAGCTCCAGTGCAAAACTTGGTGAGGTAGTTATTTAGCCACTAGGCTTTCTCGCCAGCTAACACGAAGACACCTGTCGCCAACCTCACAGGGATGCTGTAAACACTTAGCCTGGCAACCAGTTGGAGCTCAATCAACCCCTCTCTCCATCTGTAGGCAGCACTTTATTTGTATGTTTTCTCTGTACACCAGTGCTGTCCCACAGAATTTTCCTGTCAGTGATGACGTTCTCATCAGTGCAGCCCAGCTTGGCGGCCACATGTGGCTACGGTTTTGGTAGGGCAGACATACAAAAAAGGGCAACTAGTCAGTAAATCCCAAGATCCTTCTTTTATAAAGAAAATTTGTGAAACTACTCCTTGATTAAGTGTGTAATGATGTTCTTGCCAATACGCTCAGCAGGGGGAGTAGTGAGGAAGCCCACCTGGGGGCAGATCGCTTAAGTATCCAGGTTGGCTGCAAAGGCTGGTATGGAAGCACAGATGCCCTTCCCACCCCAATGATGTTCACTAGCTTCCGTTAAAAATGGGGGAAGAGGGCTTCCCTGGTGGCGCAGTGGTTGAGAGCCCGCCTGCCGATGCAGGGGACATGGGTTCGTGCCCGTCCGGGAAGATCCCACATGCCGCGGAGCGGCTGGGCCCGTGAACCATGGCCGCTGAGCCTGCGCTTCCGGCTCCACAATGGGAGAGGCCACAACAGTGAGAGGCCCGCGTACTGGGGGGGAAAAAAATGGGGAAAGAAACTGAAGGCAACTCAATTCACAAACAGCACTTCCCTATACATATACCAGGGCCGTCCCACAGAACTCTCTTCCATGATGGAAATGATCTCTGCAGCCCAGTGGTAGCAACTGAGAGCCCACCTATGTCAGCTGTTATCATCCCATGGCAGACACAACAGATGAACAAGTCCTCAGACCTATATGTTCCCAGGCCCATAAGGACAGTCACCACACTGAGCGTAACTGGGACCTGCTTTAAGGAAGCCATGGGGAGTGGCAGACTTCTCAGGAGTTACTGTTGACATCCTGAAGGATGTGGCCAATCGGGGGGAAATCATGCACCCATCCACAGTGCGGTGGTTACAGCCCCCTGCCCCAGTGTCAGTCCTATCTACACTACAGGTTGGCATTAAGAGAAATTCTTTTCCCAACACAGGCATGGATTGCTCTTAGTTGCTGACTTAAAGACTCCATCCAGGCAGTTTCTCCTCACTTTGTAGTAAAGATTATTGATCTTCCACATTTCCCCTGCTCTTCCCTGACATGTCATTAAAACAACAGCAAAGAGACTTGCTGGTGGCGCAGTGGCTAACACTCCACATTCCCAATGCAAGGGGCCTGGGTTTGATCCCTGGTCAGGGAACTAGATCCCACATACCGCAACTAAGACCCGGCACAGCCACATAAGTATTTAAAATAAATTAAAAAATAAAACAGCAGCAAAAAGATTGGGGGAAAAAAAAAACTCACAAGGATACCCCACACAACCAATGACCTAGAACCACGCCCACCTCACCTGTGCCAACACACTGAACTCTACTGGAGGTGCACAGAAACTGAGACCAGGTCTGCTCCCACCAGCCTCTCCAACCCAACCCATCTCCTACCCCGAGTGGTAGCCTCTAGAAAGGCTTCTGGGGCATCTCTTGCATTCCTTTTAGACAAAGACCACCACAGAAGACCACAGCATAGTCCTTGAAACCTTAAATCCCATAACGTTTTTATTATAAAGGTGAACCCTGATCTTTATGATGGGCTTATCGGTAGGATTTCTGGTAGCGAGCACGGGCACCAGGACCTCCAAACTTTTTGGATTCGCAGCGACGGGGATCAGCTACCAGCAGGGTCCGGTCATACTGGATGAGGATGTCTTTGATCTCCTTCTTGGAAGCCTCATCCACGTCTGGGGATTAAAGTATGGGTGAAGATTTAGATATGCCAGGAAGTGTCCTCCTGCTCTTTGTGACTAAATGCAAGAGTGCCAGAGCTAGACCTTGACCTGCCCCCACCCACCTGACGGGAAGGACCCACCCTCACTCACATTTCTGGTAATAGGCCACCAAGGCTTTGGAGATGGACTGGCGGATTGCTGTGCGAAAGAAACACACACACAAAAAAGGTACATCAGCTTTAGGAACACCCAAGGGTAGGACCCACCTTCCACCCATGTGCCCAGTTCCTGGGACTCACCGTAAATCTGAGCCACGTGACCACCACCCTTCACTCGGACACGGATGTCAACACCAGCAAATCGCTCCTTGCCCAGAAGCAGAACAGGTTCCAGTAGCTAGAGCAACAGAAAGCATGACAGGATTTTAGATCACAACCCGGGCAGCCAAGCCACCTCACTGAACATTCCTCCCCAACTCTCTCCAAGTAGCTTCGGCCACCACTGGCCTCAAAGTATTAGTGGAAGAGGGCTGGGCTGTTACTCAAGGCACTCGGCACAGCCAGCAAAGCAGGGAGGTTTCCAGAACAGAAGAGATTGCTGAAGGCAACCTGAAACTTGAGGTGGGCTCCCTCCTCTGTGTTTCCCTCTGGACATCAGATTACCTATCTTTAAGACTGATTCTTAGAATGCTGGCACTTTAGCCCAACACTAAGGAAAACCTCTGCAGCCACTAAGGCTGCCCCAAACAGTGAAAAGCCACTCCTGAGCTATGTCACACGCTTTCCCCACCTGAGCTCTGTGCCCTCCCTTTGAGCCTCACAGATTTCCAGATTACAACTACGTTATAACCCTACTTTGTTTTCCCTACTTCAGGCCTCAGCTCACAAGTCTCCCCCGACCCTGCTCTGACGCTTCCACCCAGGTTTGAGCCAGAAACCTTCTCTGGGCTCCTCTATGGCAGCTCTGACTACTTTGGAGCAGTGTCTGGTACTGGGGTCCAATGTGTCTCCCCCACTGGATTGGGAGCTCTGTGAGGGCAGGCCCTGAAGCCAGCAGGGTCACTGATTTGTCTCCAGCGCTCAACACAGGCTGCACACACAAAGCCTTCGAGTAAACTGACAGTAAGAATAAGCCACAATACTCAATTATCTGCTACACAAAGGAATCTCAGACACCACCTTATCAAGTTTTAACTAACCCTGCAACGGAGACGTTACTCTTCACCTTTAAAAGCAATAGACTCGACAAATGCATTCTCACACACACGAACAACCTCACAAGGAGAGTCCAATTTACCCTCACAACAGCCCTCCAAGGTAGGAATCATTCCTCTTTTACAGAAAAGGTAAGTTACTGCCTCAAATCACACAGCCAGAAACGGCAGAAATCACACTCGGATCTCTGTCCATTCTGAGCCAAAGAAACTGAGACCTTCCAATAAAACTTTATTCAGGGAGAAAAAAAACAAACTGAGGCTCAGGGAGAGGAGGAACTCCTTTCACAGCCAAGCACAACAAACTCAAATTCTTGTTCTTATAATGCTTATTACGTATGTACAATATTCTAACTCTACCTTAATCACAATGTTTTGAAAAACAAAACATTGATTCCTGTTGTCGGGGAGTGTACTATGCTAAAAGTCAAAACATTAAGATATAAACAACCTTATGTCCCCCATTAACTTACTGCAAGAAATCAGACCACATAAACTCGGGTAATCCCCATGCCATCCGGTCCCCAAAATTGAGAGAGCTTCCAAATAACCCAATTAAGCACCTGTTTAATCTTCAACATCCACGTTTTCCCTTTCAATTCAAGCTTTTATAACATCGCCTGAACCCCCAACACCCGACTCCATTCATCGACAAATACCCCATTTTTCTGTCCCCTACTCAGCTTCTAAACGTGCCACTGTTGACACCAGACCCTTCAGCTTCCAAGATCGACGAGCTCCAGGAACCCACTTACTCCAACATCTCCATCTCCAGAACCCTCCACTCAACCCAAACAACCATCCTCAATTCCGGCACCTTGTACTGCAGCGTGCGAGGTTCGATCATCTCCAGGGGTCGCCCGTTCACCTTAATGAGGCCGTTACCTCTTTTGCAGTGCGCCACGGCCGTGGCCGTCTTCTGCGGAAAGCGAAGAGAAAACGGAGCCACGTGAGCTCCGGGCCCCGGCTCCCAAGTCGACCCCAGACACCTGCCCACAAGCCTCTCCCCGACCCAGGCCTCCCCTCGCCCATACCATCGGAAGCCCGGCTTACCTTGCGTCCGAAGACCTGCACCGACTGCAGAGGGCCCTTGGACGGCATGGCTGCTGACGTTCACGAGAGCTCCTCACCGCGCGGCGCCGCAACCGGAAAAGGAAAGTGCGGGCCCACCCTGGCTGCTTTTCAGGGTCTGCGCAGGCGCGTTGTGCTCACCTTCGCGACAGGAGGGAGCTTTACGGCTCGTGGGCGGGGCTTTGGATTGGCGGCGGGAAGGTGGGTCCAGAGAGCGGAGGGGGCGGGACCCAGGAGCGGAAGGGGCGTGGCTTGAAGTGTGTCGGGGGCTGACAGAGAAGGGTGAGGACAAGCTGAAATTCACATCCTTGGTCTTCATTGATCACCTCCAGTTCTCATTTGCACTTAGGCTCTTTAATAACCTCTTTCCGCTCCCATACGCAACCGATTATCACCCTCTTCGAAGGAGGTTTGTGTTACTGCTTCATCATCGGCAATCTTCTTCCCCTCTGGAGTACCCTTCCGAGAAACCTGACAGGATTCAGACTCCCCCTACGTCCTAGAACCCACCTTCTTAGAGAGTCCCCCCAGAATCCTCTTCCTCTTAGAGCTCCCTACCCCGAAGTCTGGCTTTCACCAGAACTTCCTTTCTTTTAGAGTCTCCTCCTGCCAGAATTTGTCTCTAAGAGGTCTTCTCCCAAATCCCCCTCCTCAGAATCCTCACACTAGACTCCTTTCCCTGAATCTCCCTCCACTCAGGGCCCTTTCCCCCCAACATAATTCTCCCCAGAATCTTTCTCTCCTCAGACCCACGAGCCCTAGAATCCCCCTTCTTCAGAAGCTCCTTCTCCCCCAATCCGCTTTTCCCGCAACTGTCCCCCTAGAACCCGTTTTCACAGAATCATCAGTTTCAGAGGCCCCGCCCTCAAAATCTACCTTTCCCAAGAATTTGTTTTCCTTCAGAGCCTCCTCTCCCCAGCAATTGTCTCCCCTGATATTTGCCTCCCCACTAGAATCCCCCACTCCTTGGAGACCCTCCCTCCAAAATTCTACTCTTCAGAGTCTCTGAGAACCCTCTTTCTCCAGACCCCCCCAAATCACCCTCCTCTCTAGGCCCCTCCCACACAGAATTCTCTATCCCAGGGGTCCCCAACCCTCAGGATCTAACGCCTGGTGATCTGAGGTGGAGCTGATGTAATAATAATAGAAATAAAGTGCACAATAAATGTAATGCACTTGAATCACCCCGAAACCATTCTCACCCCCACCCCCGGTCCTTGGAAAAATTGTCTTCCACGAAAACGGTCCCTGGTGCCAAAAAGGTTGGGGACCACTGCTCTAACCCCAGTCCCCCCAGCCCATCTGAGGAACCTCAGGATTGGGTAGCTCCCTGGCTCCTCACCACTCAGGATGCTCCCTCCCTAGCCCAGAGCTTCCTCTCAGGGCTGCAGGGAGCCCACCATTGCCTCAGTTTCTCTGGCAGCACTGGGTCTGGAATCCAAAGTGCAAAGGGGTGTGGTGGCTCACCTGTTCCTGGAGGGCCCAAGACAGGGTGGAGATTGGTGGGCGGGTCGGGGGCCAGAGGGAGGATCCTGCAGCTCAGAATCCAGCTCCTAAAGGGTGAGAGAGGGAGAGGAGCCAGGCCCCGGGGAGAGAGGAAGGGAAGACCCAGAGGCTGACTTGGAGGGACCCACGGACAGATACACAGCACAAGAGAGAGACAGGCACACATGGAGGTGAAGGCAAAGACGGGACCAACAGAGGAGAGGAAAAAGAGAGACACCAGGTCAGTCAAAGATAGAGCCAGGAGACACAAGTGACAGAGATCCAGAGGCAGAGAGGCCAACCCTCAGAGAAAGAAGATGGGCAGGTACAGGCAGGCACGAAGATTCCAAGACACTTTCAACAGAAATAGAAGTAGAAAGCAGAGCAGAGACTCCCAAATATGCACCTGCAGACACAGATAAAGCCTAACACTGGCGTTTTCCAGTGAGAAGACAGGCCACAGAATGCACACACTTTCACACACGCTGTACTGCCTTATGGGCCTCTTTGGGGGGCAGGGGAAGCTTCCAAACTCTCCAGTCTCTCCACGGTGATCCTCGTAGCCTCGCTGAGTCTGGTATCTTGGGTGGGGGGGAAAGAAGGGGGTCTGGGAGTCCCCTGACCTAGGTCCTCCCTACTCTAGGGTCACCATCTCCCCCAGCCTCTTGGAGTACATTTCCTGGGTATCTGTGGATTGAGTAAAGCTGGAAGGGAGGGAAAGGGGGCAATTCCCCTCATCTATTCCAGTTTTCCAACTTGCTCCCACTCTCTGTACCTCTCGTTTCCAGGACCCCAGGCCGGAACCAGAGAAAGTCTGGGGGTGGGCAGGGTGCCCATCTGGACCATCCTCCTGCTGGTGTTGCCCTTGGGAGGCCTAGGACCACCCTTCTGCCCAAGGGAGACTTTCTACTTCCTCATTGCCATCATGAAGGTGCTGATGAGGAGGGAGGGAAGAGCCAGCAGACAGGGACAGGCTAGTTAGGGAGTGGGTGGGGGGCATGTTTGAGGAAGGGTCAGTCTCTCCCCTCCACCCCCAAGATCTGATTTTACTCCCTACCCCGCCATTGTAAGGAAGCAAAAATGATGGCACTCTTTACACCGCAGATGATCTTTTGGTGAGTATCTCATTAGCTCCTTACTGAAGCTGGAAGTTTAGGGAGAACCCACTAGGCTCAGAACATGCACATGTTAAGGCCAGGAGACAGGCAGGCTGATATTCTGGCTGACCAGCTCCTGACCCACCCCAGCCTTGACAAATATATATGGCTGCGTTGTGTCTTCATTGCTGCACGCAGGCTTTCTCTAGTTGCAGGGAGCCGGGGCTACTCTTCATTGAGCAGCACGGGCTTCTCATTGCAGTGGCTTCTCTTGATGCAGAGCACGGGCTCTAGGCCTGTAGGCTTTAGTGGCTGTGGCACTTGGGCTCAGTAGTTGTGGCGCATGGACTTAGTTGCTCTGCGGCATGTGGGATCTTCCCGGACCAGGGCTCAAACCCGCGTCCCCTGCATTGGCAGGCGGATTCTTAACCACTGCGCCACCAGGGACGTCCAACAGATATATTTCATTCACTGCTGTCTCTAACACCTACTACAGTGACTGGCACATAATCACAACACAGGATGATGGTGATGATTACAGCTGTTCTTATATAGTGCTTACCCTGTACCAGGTACTGGGCAGTATATTAGCTTAATTACTCTTCACGCTGACCCTATGAGGTAAACAAGGCCATCATGTATGGATGTGAAGGTGTACACTGCACAAGAATCCCACATCTACAAGGACAGTATTCCCATCCTGGATATATTTGTCAGTTTCCGGCAGACGGCAGTAAAGTATCTTGTTCTAACAAAATCAGCACTTAGAAGTACTTTAAGGAAGGAGTGTCTTTTTCTAACTTACACAGGGGCACTTCCGGTAAGGTAGAAGGTAGGGATTATTCAGAGCTCCACTTTACAGATGAGGAAACTGAGGCTCAGAGAGGTGAAGGGGCTTGTCCCAGGCCACAGGTCAGAAATTGTGGGGGTGAGGACTTGGGATCAGCCCTTGCCCAGAGACACCAGATCATTCTGTCCCCACAGGTGTGTCCTGCTGAGGCTCTAGGCTGCTTCTGGCTGGAGCTGTCTGTGATTGGGTTTGAGGAGGGCCCATCCATGGAGACTGCTGTGTTCCGGCTACAACGCCTATTGGATGCCCTGGGGTCCTGGCTGTGGGTGACTGGCTGGGGCCCTTGTCCACCCTGTGGAGGATACCCTCAGAGACCTGTCCATCTTTTTCTGGCCAAACTCTTGGAGTTAAAACAGGGGGCTTGTGCTCAGCATCTGCCCTCAGCATGAACCTGGGAGGATACAGACTCCCTGGTACTCCCGGAGAGGCTGCGTGGAGAGAGGGAGAGGAGATTTGGTCTCCAGCCCCAGTTCCCAAACCCCAAGCCTTCTCCTTCTAGGCCAGAGGACCTCACCTGGAGCCCCAGAAGCCAGGAGAAGAGGAGAGAAGGTAAAAAATAAGGTGAGATCTGAAGCCTGAAGTCTCTGACCTACTGGGGCAGAGGGTTGGATAAATTGCCCACACCTGTCCCCGTTGGTCTCCGTCTCTTTCAGATACTCCCTCCTCTCTCCTCTTCCAGGAAGGGACCGAGAATTGCACACCTGTCCTCCAAACTCATCCCCATCCCTTGAGGACAGGAAGAGTCTTGTGGCTCACATTCCTGGCTGCAAATAGTCACCACCTGGAAAACTTTTAAGTGATGCTGATGGCCAGGTCCCAGCCCAGAGAATTTGACAATTGGTCTCTGGTGAATCCTGAACATCTATATATGTATTTTTTGAATTTCATTTATTTTTTTATACAGCAGGTTCTTATTAGTTATCTATTTTATACATATTAGTGTATATATGTCAATCCCAATCTCCCAGTTCATCCCACCCCCACCACAACCCCCTGCCACTTTTCCCCCTTGGTGTCCATACGTTTGTTCTCTACATCTGTGTCTCTATTTCTGCCCTGCAAACCGGTTCATCTGTACCATTTTTCTAGGTTCCACATATATGCATTAATATACGATATTTGCTGAACATCTATATTTTTAAAATCAACTCTATTGAGGCATAATTTACATACATTTTTTAAAATATAAATTTATTTATTCATTTATTTATTTTTGGCTGCGTTGGTTCTTTGTTGCTGCGCGCGGGCTTTCTCTAGTTGCGGTGAGCAGGGGCTACTCTTCGTTGAGGTGCGCGGGCTTCTCATTGCGGTGGCTTCTCTTGTTGCCAAGCACGGGCTCTAGGCATGCAGGCTTCAGTAGTTGTGGCACGCGGGCTCAGTAGTTGTGGCACATGGGCTTAGTTGCTCCGCGGCATGTGGGATCTTCCCGGACCAGGGCTTAAACCCATGTCCCCTGCATTGGCAGGTGGATTCTTTTTTTTTTTTTTTTTTTTTTTTGCGGTACGCGGGCCTCTCACTGTTGTGGCCTCTCCCGTTGCGGAGCACAGGCTCCAGAAGCTCACGGGCCTAGCCGCTTTGCAGCATGCTGGATCTTCCCGGACCAGGGAACGAACCCGTGTCCCCTGCATTGGCGGGCGGACTCTCAACCACTGTGCCACCAGCGAAGCCCGGCAGGTGGACTCTTAACCACTGCGCCACCAGGGAAGCCCCTACATACATTTTAAGTGTACATTTCAATGAGTTCTGACGAATGGATATATACCACCACATTTCCATCACCCCAAAGCACTCCTTTATGCCTCTTCCCAGTCTCCATCTCTAGTCCTAGACACCCACTAATCTGCTTTCTGTTTGTATAGATTAGTTTCGCCTGCTCTAGAATTTCATATGAATGGAATAATATTGTACGTATCCTAGCGTCTGGCTTCTTTCACTCAGCTAATGTTTTTCAGATCCATTCATATGTGTATCAATAGCTTGTTATTATTCCATTGCATGTATGTACTGCAACTTGTTTATCCATTGTCCTCATGATGCACATTGGGTTGTTTCCAGTTTGGGGCTATTATACATCTCTCTCTCTTATCTTCTCAACTATTCTGATGTGCTGCCAGGTTGAGAGTTGAGAACCACTGATACACCAAAGAAGAGCTTTCCACAGGGAGAAAATGACAGTTCCTGCTCCTTCCTGGAGTAAATGTCTTCCTGCAGAAGTGTCAATAGGCATTTTTATGTGGACTCCTATTTTAAAGAACTGCTGTTTAAAGAAACCAAGCTTATAGAAGGGGAAACTTTTTTTTTTTTTTTTTTTTGGCCTCACCCTGTGGCACGTGGGATCTTAGTTCCCCAACCAAGGATGGAACCCACGCCCCCTGCAGAGTCTTAACCACTGGAAGGCCAGGGAATTCCCGGGGAAACATTTCTATTGTGTGCGCAGCCCCTCCCCAATCTGTCTTGGGTTCATTTGGGGGTTGGAGGGGAGACTGTATGCTTATGCAGAGATGCACCTGTGATGTATACTCACTCCATGGACTATGAACCTGCTGCCAGTCCAACAGCAACTCATTCCCTTTTAACTAAATAGATGTATATTATATTTCTGTAAATTGAATCCGGATGTCTCAATGCTTATGTGGGAAATTTTAGCAATGTGTTCTAAAAGCTTCGATTACTTTTTCCTCCATCAGGTTAATTTTTCATCTCTCTACCTCATCATACCTGGTTGTCTTTGCCATCTCTCTGACAAATAATTACTACTATGTAAATTCACATTTCAGTCAATTTAGGGAGATTGCTAAGGAAAACAAGGGCTTTGGGGTTACCTAACTTGGGGAGGAGTCTTAGGTCTGCCACTTTGCAGTTACATAGTTTATTTTTGAGATTCGGTTACCTTGTCTGCAAAGTAGGGGTATCTACCTCCTAGGAATGTTTCAGAGGCTGTGAGATAAAGTCTGATTTATATGCAAATTTGTTATTATTTGCTAATCCCTTGCTTCCTCACGGCTTGGCACACCACGTTAGTGATCTGGACTAAATTCAAGCAAGCACTTATTTCTGACTAGAAAAGGCCGATCCCAGGGTGTTATAACACTCCGACTTGACCATCCCAAGATGTCAGCTCCACGCTCTACTTTAAGACAACTCTGCCACTCTCAAGATGGCGTCCTGGAAGTGCGTCACCGGGGATGAGCCCCAGAAATCTCGCGTTAGGCGGGGCCAAGTGGTAGGTTCTCGCGAGAGGGCACGTCAGTCTCAGCCAGGCGTCGTGTGAATTGCAGCTGGTGCCGAAGGCGGAGGTGGCACCTGAGCGGTGAGCCGTTGGGTTGGAGGCCGTGGTGGCAGGCCCGGGAGTCGCCGGGGGCCAAGGAGGTGTAGAGACCTGATTAGGGGACTCGGGAGGTATAGCGGGTGGCGTGTGTCGGGGGGTGGTCCCCTTTCGGGATCACAGTTGCCGGAACGAGGCTGCCGGAAGTGCGCTGAGGGGTTTTTCTTCTCCTCGGGAACCCGAGGGGAAACTGAGGCTCGGGGTGGGGCTCGGAACTGGGGGAAGCGCTGAGGCCGCCGTCTTTTCCTGCGAGCAGAAGATGTCGGACAGCGAAGACAGCAACTTCTCCGAGGAGGAGGACAGCGAGCGCAGCAGTGACGGCGAGGAGGCCGAGGTCTGTGGCTGGGACGCTGGGGAAGGCATTGCGCCTGGGGACAGGACCAGAGCAGAACGGCCCATGTGGGAGCTTAGCGGGGATCAGAAGGAGCTCTGGCCTCTGGGAGCTTCCAGGTTGTCGGGAGAGATAGGGAAGTAGGCAAGCCCAAGTCAAGCAGAGGCTCAGGTGCTGGAGGTCGGGGATGTTCCAGGTCCAGTGAGATAACAAGTGATGTGTTTGAAGGACTTGGCATATAGTAAGAACTCACTATTAGTTTTTATTTTTAGGTGTGCTCAGTCATTCCAGAAATATACTTCTAGTGTCTACTACATGCTAGACGCACTTCTTTACCCTTGGGCTATACCAGTAAACAAAACAGATTTTTAGAATCTTTCTTTGCTCTGGTGAAGGTAAACAAACATAACTGAGAAGTAAATCATTTAGTTAGCTAGAAGGCACTCTGGAGAAGAGTAGAGTAGAGAAGGGGAATAGGGAGTGCTGGTTGCACTTTGAGTAGGGTGATCAGGGTGATCATGGTGAGTCTGGGAGGGTGACATTTGGAAAAAGATTTGTGAGGTGAGTGAGTGAGTCATGTCATGTGGAAGAAGGGTGTTCCAGTAATGGGGAACTGCAAGTGCAAAGTTGGGAGCATGTCTGTGGTGTTCAGAAAGTAACAAGACGTTCAGTTTGGCTGGATCAGAGTGAGTGCAACATAGAAGTAACAGGAGCGGGCTTCCCTGGTGGCGCAGTGGTTGAGAGTCCGCCTGCCGATGCAGGGGACACGGGTTCGTGCCCCGGTCTGGGAAGATCCCACATGCCGCAGAGCGGCTAGGCCCGTGAGCCATGGCCACTGAGCCTGTGCTCCGGAGCCTGTGCTCCGCAAGGGGAGAGGCCACAACAGTGAGAGGCCCGCCTACCGCAAAAAAAAAAAAAAAAAAAAAAAAGAAGTAACAGGAGCCAGATCTTGTCGAATCTTAAAGGCTGTGGTGAGGAATTTGTCCTTAACTGAGTGAGATGAAGCCATGAGAAGGTTTTGAGCAAAGGAAGCATGTGATCTAATATTTTGAAAGGATCACTTTAGCTTCAACCCAAAGGGGTCTGTTGAATGTCACTGTTTTAGGAACCAAATAAACATTTCCTGGGACATATCTGATTTCAAATATTATTTTATTGGCTATTAGCCTGTTTTATTTATTTCTCATTTACTCATTTGTTGAACAGGTAAATGTTTGAGCATCTATTGCTATGTTCCAGACACTTCCTAGGTGTTGGAGAGAGTGGAGCAAGGCAAATTTCTGCCTTCACAGAGTTTACACTTAGTAGGCAACAATTACAAACAAATAGATGGGAGTATGATTATAGAAACATTAACTTATTGCTTAAGTTAGTTGCCAACACTTGTAGAAATTTCATGTAAAAATCAAGCTTTCTTGCTTTTCTGGGACAATGGGAGGAGCCAGCAATCTGAGTGACACCCACAGCAGCCGTTTTCTCAAGAAATGGCACCCCCTCTTTAAAGTTAGGAATTTTCTCCAGTTCCCGGGATATATTAATTGCCATTTGTCATCACGCAGATTTAAGAAAAGGAAAGATTTCATAAACCTGTGTTCTGGAAAACATCAGGTAGGTGAAGAGTGCCATAGGTTTCCCTTGAGCTGCCCTACTTATTTACGTTTCCTGTTTGCTCTCTGCAGGCATCTGATTGTCAATCCTTGTTGTGTCCTTTGGGGAGTCCTCAGCTTGCCATGGTGGGAATGGGACGAGGGAAGATGACACGAAGGGCCTTTACTTGAAGCTGTCTCACTGAGTCCTTGGTCTCTGACTCATGGCTTCAAGACACTTTGCTTGTGGTTAAAGCCTGAGGGTAATGAGACCCTCATGAGCTCTCTGTCTTGAGGTGGAGGTAGTTTTATAAGCAGATGGTTACTCCAGGGGATGCTAAGGACGGACTGTGTAAGAGCACGTTCAAGCCCTGAGGTAACATAGAGATAGTAGTGAGAGCTATCTCCTCAGAGGATGCGGAGCCAGGTCTGGAGAGAAGACTGCTGGGACTGAGCCAGGGGGATGATGGCAGGGTTCCTAGAAGTCAGGCTGTGGTCCTCTTGTAGTTTGAGTTGTTAAAGTAGGGGACATCGTGGGCTAGTTAGGATTCTGTATTAAGCAAATAGAATTGACCCTTGAACACGAAGGATTTGAACTGCTTGGGTCCATTTATATGTGGATTTTTGTTCAATAGTAAATTGTACTACATGATCCAAGATTGGTTGGATCCTGAGATGCAGAACCGTGGATACGGAGGAACCTTGTATTCGGAGGGCTGGCCATAAGTTATGTGTGGATTTTTGACTACACAGAGGGTTGAAGCCCCTAACCCCCATGTTATTCAAGGGTCAGCCTTATTTTTTTAAAGTCATTTTCTGTTCCCAGCCCCAGGCTGGGTGGTGTGTTAGGGACCCAGCAATCCCTGAGCTAGCATGGGCCTTTCACTTAGGGAGCTAGCTCTCGGTGGTCAGGGCTGTGATGGAGGAAGCCCAGAGAGTTGTGAGCCCAGAGAATGTGCCTGACTTTCCCTGGTGGGGAGAGGGCAGGCATCACTTCCTGGGCATCACTTCCTGGAAGAGAGGGTATTTTGATTGAAGTATGAACAAGAGGCAGAAGAGAAAGGCTTTTTATGCTGAGGACCGGCACGGATGATGGACAGTGCGATGAGAGCATGCTGCAAGTGGTTCAGTGTGGCTCAAACCTAGCATTTAGGAGGGGGAGCCCAGCGAGGCGGGATGAGAGGGAGAGGCAGAGGGTACAGTGTGCACTCCCAGACCAGGCTGCTAGGGAGCTGGTTCTTTACCTGAGAGCAGTGGGGAGCCGTGGCTGTGTTTTAAGCAGGGGACCAAATGATCAGATTCGTGTTTTTTTGTTTTGGTTTGGTTTTGTTTGTGTTTGTTTTTTGGCCACATGGTGCGGCGTGTGGGATCTTAGTTCCCTGACCAGGGATTGAACCCGTGCCCCCTGCAGCAGTGTCTTAAGGTTAAGGAGTCTTAACCACTGGACCGCCAAGGAAGTCCCCCAGATTCGTGTTTTAGGTCATAGTTTCCCAAAACTGTAGGATGTTTTCCGGGTGAGGAGTAATGAGAAGTGCTTTTAGGTGGAATAAGCATAAGACCTGAAGCGACATTGACTCATTTAGTGAGAAAGTTATTTTCTTTTTAGTTGCACACCCTGTCTTTTAATTGGGTCATGGAGAAAGTTTCACTTTAGTGCTACTGTGTCTTGAACACCTTTCTGAAATTTGCTAGTCTCTGTGTTTGGGAGGGAGAACAGGCCTTCAACTTAGCCTGCAGCAGGCGACAATATCATGTTGGGACTTAGTAACATTGTTTTCATTGCTTTGCTTTTATCTTTATGGTTACTTTCTGTTTATAACTAGCTAACCTTTAAAGAGTTTTAACTTCTGAAACATTTCAAAACAAAAAAGTTTGCCTCAGAAGTAAAAATTTTAGTGAATTTAAAGAAAATATTAGATAAATGGGTTGTACCGATGTGGACATGGCAAGAAGTCATGAAGTTAATGAGGGAAAGGTTGAAGTTTGGGGAACACTGTTTTGTGTGGGTCATTTCCTTTTGTGGTTTGTATGAAAAAGAGGGATTGGAGGCCAAGAGACAAGAAAGGAAGCTGTGGCAAGGATTCAGATTTAGAGGGCAATGTTCTAGCCTAGGCTAGGGGCTGTGCAGGTGGGGAAGAAGGGACGGATTGAAGAGATGATGCTCAAAAAGCAGAAAGGTCAAGAATTTGGTGCCTAATGGGAGCTAGAGGAGGCAAGCACAGGTCTAGGGGAAGACACCGAGGCCAGTTTGGGGTGTGGTGGTTGTGAAGGGCTCAGAGGACATCTGAGGAAGGTATCCAGGAGGCTGCTGGCACAGGAGGGTCTCTAGTTCTGGAAAAAAGTAGGGGACTGGAGACAGATGGGATGTCATCTACAGAGACAGTAGGTGAGATCGTGGAAGGTAAAATGGCCAGGAAGAGAGTGCATGGAGGGAAAAGGCAAGTGGGCCCTTGGTTGAACCCTGGTGATTGAAGCCAGTATTTGAGAGGTGAGCACAGTAAAGGGAGCCTGCAGAGGAGCAGGCGGAGAGGTTGGAGAAAAGCCAGGAGAGTGCGATGTGGCGGACACCAAGGGAAGAGCATTTGCCTGCATAGAGAGTGGTCGGTGGTGTGAGAGGTCTTATAGGTAAGGACCAAAGCATGTCCATAGAATAGCTGTGAGAGGCGGTCAGTGGCCTTGGCAGCAGTGTAGACTGGAAACAGATGTGGGAGTCGATGTCACAGAGATGTCCACCACAGCCAAGGGAGTGGATGAGATGGCCCGGGGGAGCTGTAGCATGGAAAAAGACAAGAGCCAAGGACCAAACCTAATGGAGTGATAACATTTAAAGGCTCCGTGGAGGCTAGCAAGGAGATCTAGTTGGGGGTGGGGTCAGCTCCCAGATATTGGTTGGGTGGATGGTGTTGCTGTCACTGAGATAGGATGGCTACCAGGGAGGCCTGGCCGGCGGGGAAGGGCATGTATGCAGAGCAGAGGGGGCTGTGATCGTCCAGGCAGAGCTGAGGTCAGATTTAGGGGTGGAGAGCATGGTGTCTGGATTTGGGGGGTTCAGTACACTGGTGCCCCAACCCTACCTGACCCTGCAGGTAGAGGAGGAGCGGCGGAGTGCAGCAGGTAGTGAGAAGGAGGAAGAGCCTGAGGAAGAAGAGGAGGAGGAAGAGGAGGAGGAATATGATGAGGAAGAGGAGGAGGAAGATGATGACCGGCCCCCCAAGAAACCCCGCCATGGCGGCTTCATTCTGGATGAGGCTGGTATGTGACAGGGCTGGCGAGTGCTGAGCAGAGGCTGGACTTCCACCTTCAGTTCTATTTCTCCAATGTACTTTTTAAACATTTTCTTTTGGTAAATGTCAAGCACACAATCGTAGGGGAGTTTACGGAGCCCCGTGTGCCGTCACCTGGCATCAGTAGTGAGCAGCTCAGTGCCGCACCTGCTTTGCTTATTTCCTCCTCACTCCCACCCTCCACTGGATGATGTGGAAGCCAATCCCAAGTACATAATTTAACCCCCAAATATTTCATATGTATTCCTATAAGATAGATCCTTTTAAAACCCAGTTACAATGCCATTATCCTCCTTTAAAAAACCACTAATCGTGAAAAGCTCAGATGACCTAGAAGTAGGCAGCCGGACGGGGTAGCGGAGGCTGACAGGTGCAGGTGCCTTCTGGCCTCTCTGCTCTTTTCTCCACGTGGCCCTGGGCAAGTTGCTGCCTGTCTGTCTGAGCCTCTTTTCCCCCTTGTACAGGGGGACAGGCAGTTCTGCCTACTTCAGCAGGGATATTTTGGGGATTTGGGGGACTACGCATGTAAAGCACGTCAAGGTGATGGCAGCCCAAAGTATAATGCCCAGCCTGCAGTAGGCCCTCAGAAAACAGGGTTATTATTTATGTTACATAGACCCACAATGTCTCTGCTGTTCTGTAACTGCTTTTCTCTTCAATGCTTGTGGAGGTAGATATAACATAGATAGTTTAGGTTAAGTGAGTTAATTCTTGTAAGGAAAGTTTTCTGAACATTTGGCAAGTACTCTGTAAATTTTAGCTGCTCTCATCATCATCATCATCATTGTTGAAATATCTGTTTTTTCCAGTGGCTGCACATTGTTCCATTCTGTGATGTGCTTTATTGAACCAGTCTCTTGTGGGACATTGATGTTGTTTGAAGTTCTCAGTAGTATAAGCAACACTGCCGTGAGCATCCTCATATAACATTTAGACTCACATATGCAAGTTATTACCTATTACCTAGATCAGGCGTTCTTAATCTTTTTTGTACCGTGACCCCTTTTGGAGTCTGGTGAAACCTATGGAAGTGTGATTCCCTGACCCTGCTCAGAATCATGTTCTGAAATGCATTAAAAAAAATACATAGGGGCTTCCCTGGTGACGCAGTGGTTGAGAGTCCGCCTGCCGATGCAGGGGACACGGGTTCGTGCCCCGGTCCGGGAAGATCCCACATGCCATGGAGCGGCTAGGCCCGTAAGCCATGGCCGCTGAGCCTGCGCGTCCAGAGCCTGTGCTCTGCAATGGGAGAGGCCACAACAGTGAGAGGCCCACGTACCGCAAAAAAAAAAAAAATACATAGGATTCCAAAGAAAACAATTATATTGAAATACAGTATCTAAATATTAAGAGAACATTGTGATGTATGTGCTTCTTTTTTAGCACATTGAAATAACAAGATTTAGTGGAGGCTCTGTTAAGAATCTAATTTTGAAGTAACACTGATTGTGAGTAATATTTTGAGATATTTATAGCTGTACTGTGCTATGAAAATATCAGATTTCATGGCTAACACTACTGTGGTTTGTTGCCATTGCACATAATTGATGTAAATACTAAATTTCACTTAGAGATTAGTGAAAATGAAGATGTAGTTTTTTCATCTAACACAGACGTGGCAGATTTTTTACATGGTAAATCCCTATAAGTCAAATTGCTGGGCAATGGGGATACATATGTTTTTAAAGCTTTTTGATATCTTTGGCCAAATATCAGCTCCTGAAAAAGTCACTACTTGATACTCCCACCATCCATAGATGAGAATGCTTGTTTCCCACACGCAGGTAAAGAGGAGCGACTTGAAACACCACCCTTCATTTTCTTGGGACCTTCTTACCTGAGGGGAAACCAGGGAACAGAGGGGCAGGAGATGCTCTAGGTGTTCCTGGTTCTCAGAGAGCTTCGGCCCTTTTCTGAAAGGCTGAGAGGGAAGGAGTCCTTGCTTAGAGAGAAAGTCTTAGACAGCAGATGGGCTCAGATCAAGAGAACGGATAACATGCCATGTGACAAAGATGTGGGCCACTAGGGACACCCACTTGGTGGTGGTGGGAGTGACATTCAGCACTGCCTGTGGCAGTGCCCATTAACATCTACCACATCAGGACCCTAGATCCAGCAGTTCCCTTTTAGGAGTTCACCCCACAGGTACATGAGGATACAAGAACAAAGACACTTGCTGTGATCCTGTTTGCAGTTTCAAATGTTTGGTGACCTAAATGTCCATCGATGATAAGGGCCTGGTATAATGAACTATAGGACAGATAGTGAGGCGTGTGCTGCTGTGGAAGAGCTCCAAGCTACTAGTATTGCTTTAAAAAAGAGGGTGGGACAGAACAGTGTGTTTAAAAAATTGTGTGGAAGGGGACTTCCCTGGTGGCACAGTGGTTAAGAATCCGCCTGCCAATGCAAGGGACACGGGTTCGAGCCCCGGTCCGGGAAGATCCCACATGCTGCGGAGCAACTAAGCCCATGCGCCACAACTACTGAGCCTGCGCTCTAGAGCCCGCGAGCCACAACTACTGAGCCCGCGTGCCACAACTCCTGAAGCCTGCGCGCCTAGAGGCCGTGCCTTGCAACAAGAGAAGCCACTGCAGTGAGAAGCACGCAACCACAATGAAGATTAGCTCCCGCTCACCACAGCTAGAGCAAGCCCGTGCGCAGCAACAAAGACCCAATGCAGCTATAAATAAATAAATAAATAAATAAATAAGTTTATAGGAAAAAATTGTGTGAAGAGAAAATAGTGGTGGGGGGGTTTATATGCATTTCTTATATAAGGTCAGATTACCTTTAGACTAGAAGCTGGTCACACAGTTGCATCTGAGAAAGGGGACTGAAAGGGGTTAGAAATGGGAGGGAGACTCACTGTACACTTACGTCCTCTGTACACTTTGGATTTTTTCGTTGTGTGTTGTTTCAGTTTTTAGTGTAATATTCGATACATACAAAAGAGTATATGTTATGTAGTGGAGAGGTTAAGCGCGTGGACCTTGGAGCCAGACTGCCTCTCAGGTGTCAGAGAGTCTTTAGGCAAGTTGCGTGACCTCTCTGGGTCTTCGAGCCCTTACTGTAAAATTAGAACAATGGTGGTACCTCCCTTAGGGTTGCCAGGATGATTCAATGAGGAATTTGGGAAGTACTTACAGGAGGGCAGGGCACACAGTACGCTGTCAGTAAGGGTTGGCTGTTACAAATGTAAGCGAATAATGATAAAACCAACAAACCACAAACCCTATCTTTAAAAAAACAAACAAAAAACCCTATATACCAATTTTCCCTTCCCTTGATAGTTGGGAGGGAACTTTTCTGCTTCCTTGTTTTTATCTTATTTTTAAAATGGATCTGTGGGTGGTAGGGGGAGGGATGACTTCTAGAGTCGGGCGGATCTGCACATTAGACCTGACCCTGCTGCTTGAAGCACTTCTGAGGCTTTGGGTGAGAGCCTCACCTGTCCGAGCCTCAGTGTCCTGACCTGTGAGGTGGGGATTTTGTAGTGCCTGTTGCCCAGATGGGAGCTGTTGTCATGAGGTCATCTTTTCCCTGGATGCCCCCCTGACCACCTGGTGTTCCCGTTCCAGATGTGGACGATGAGTATGAGGATGAGGACCAGTGGGAGGATGGAGCAGAAGACATCCTGGAGAAAGGTGTGTGTGGGCCCCACCTCTGGGAGACCACTGGGGGTGTGGCCGAGAGGGTCTTGAGAGCCTACCCCCACCCCCATGCCCGGAGCCACCCCAACCCACACCCTCCTCACCTTGCTTCTTTCTGTCGTTGCCAGAGAGGCCAGCTCCGCACCCTTTTCCTTTTAGGCCCATGAGTTGGGGGGATGGGGGCTGTGGGGAGAGGACTCTGGGCTCCTAGGGCCCCAGTGAATCCCTTCTGGGGGCTGTGGGGGTGGGACAGGCTCTATCCCAAGATACCCCCCACTTCCTGGGCCAGTGCCACCCCTTCCCTGTTATTTTCCGTTCTGTGCGCCTCATACATTTCGGCTTCTCCCCCCACCACCTGGTGCCTGGCCTTTACTTTTGATTTTCAACCTTCTTGTGTCCCTCCCTTCCCCTTCCCCCAACCCATTGGTTGATTTCGCTGCTATAATTTGGCTCATACTTTGTCTGCCCTCGCCCACCACCACCACCACCACCACCACCACCACCACCACCACCACCACCACCTCCTCTTCCTCCAAGTAGAAGAGATTGAAGGTAAGAACCTGAAAAGTGTGCTTCCCCGACC
Organism: Hyperoodon ampullatus; assembly: GCF_949752795.1. Taxonomy (NCBI): domain Eukaryota; kingdom Metazoa; phylum Chordata; class Mammalia; order Artiodactyla; family Ziphiidae; genus Hyperoodon; species Hyperoodon ampullatus. The sequence continues at coordinate 50,019,197 of NC_136931.1, forward strand.
CTCCTCCCATATCCTGACATCTCCTCCTTCCTGCCTGTGGCACCCTCCCTCACCCCTGACCCCTCCCCGGCCCCGGGGGCTCTGACTCACGTAGGGTCCAGAGGCAGGGGGTCTGGGGCCAGGTCTCCAGCAGTTGTTGGCCTGGGAAAGCGTGTATGTGTTTATGTGTGCGTGTATGTGTGAGTGTGAGCGTTGCCGGTAGCAGGGTGAAGGGGTGGGGGGGCTGGGACGGAGTTCAGGATGTGCTTAGGCAGTGGCGATGAGATGGGGAACAGCTGGATGTCCCCAACTGCTGGGCCCCATCCCCAAGGAGGACACTGAGAAGCAGGATGCTGAGTAGGCCAGAATAGGAAGGTGAGGGTTACGGGTCTCCTCAGTGAGGTATCTGCCGCCCCAGGACCCACCTCTGACCCCCTTAACCCCCACCGCTTTCTCCAGGCCCCTGCTTGCTCTTCATGTCCCCTTACTCACCCCATCTGCCCATTTTTTTTGCAGCCTCCAATATCGACAATGTTGTCTTGGATGAAGACCGTTCCGGGGCTCGCCGCCTACAAAACCTCTGGAGGTAAGCAGTGAGGGGAAAGGGAGGTTTGGGGGCAGGTCAGCCCACCCTCCTCTCCCCAACCTTCAATTCTTGTTTACTTTCCCCCTCACACCCCAGGGACCAGCGAGAAGAAGAACTGGGCGAGTATTACATGAAGAAATATGCAAAGTCATCTGTGGGAGAGACGTAAGGGTGTGGGCTGGGCTGATGGGAGGCTGGGAGCCGGTGGTTCCTCTCTGAGAAGGGTCAGGGGTCTGACAGACCCCTTCCTTCCTGACGGCCTTTCTCTCTCCAGGGTGTATGGAGGATCCGATGAGCTCTCGGATGACATCACCCAGCAGCAGCTGCTCCCGGGAGTCAAGTAAGGGGGCGGGACAGGAGGGCCGAGGTGGGAATTTTTACTGGGGTGATGTGCCCACACGGCCCACTCTCTGAAATAAATCAGGTCACAGTGTCACACAGACAGAGTGGTGGATGGTGGGGAAAGAGGGGAAGGGCAGATTGGCCCTGTTCTCCTTCTCTCTGCTTATGGATGGAAGGATGGAGAAGGGAGAGGGTGTGGAGGGAGAGGAAGAAGGATGGGTGTGGTGATTTGTATGTTTCATGATGAGGAGACAGTTTCACTAAAAGGCTTCCTTTTCCTCTCCTGTCAGGGATCCCAATCTGTGGACTGTCAAATGTAAGGTATGTGCTCTGGCCTCACGGCCTGGGGGAGGCAGGGGAATGGGAGAGGCGGCCTCGTTGGGGGGAACTCTCCTTCCGTCTTTCCTGGGTCTCCTTGATCTGTCCGTCTCTTCCTTCTGTCTGCCTCTACATCCTTCTCTCTCCCCCCACCCTCCTCCTCCCCTCCCCCTCCCTCCCTCACTCAGTGTCTCCTCCCTGTTTTTCTTGCTGTCCATTACTCTTGCTCTGTAATCTCTCCATCTCTCTTGCTCCTCCCTCTCTCCTACTTTGTCTTTTTTGTGGCCACGCCACGTGGCTTGCAGGATCTTAGTTCCTCAACCAGGGATCGAACCCAGGCCCCTGGCAGTGAGAACGCCAAGTCCAACCACTGGACCGCCAGGGAATTCCCGCTGTCTTACCCCATCTTTTTTGCCTGATGATTCTTTCTTTCTTTTTTTCATTGAGGTATAGTTGGTTTACAATATTATGTAAATTTCAGGTGTTCAATATAGTGATTCACAATATTTTAAAGTTACTCCATTTATAGTTATTAGAAAATATGGGCTATGTCCCCTGTGTTGTACAATATATCCTTAAAGCTTTATTTTATTTTATACATAGTAGTTTGTACCTCTTAATCCCCTACCCTTATCTTGCCCTCCCCCAACTCTGTCTTTCTTGCTGCCGTCTCCTGCCCCCTTTTCTATGTCCTGTTCTCCATCTTGCCATTTCTCTTAAGTCTGCCTTTCTTCTTCCAGATTGGGGAGGAGCGGGCCACAGCCATTTCCTTGATGCGCAAGTTCATTGCCTACCAGTTCACAGACACGGTAAGTCGGGTAGGCAGGCAGCTTGTGGGTGAGAGACAGGTAAAGCCCAGAGTGAGGGACAGTACAGGTTCAGGGGTACCAGGTACCCCTTGCACTGAGCAGCACTGCCTGGTAGGTGAGCTGCTTCAGCTAGAAAATGGCCACTTTCTGGATCAAAGTGTTCTTCATGCCTGACAGAGATGCTGTCTTCATTCTCTCTGCATTTCTGGCAGGATTCCCCAGCCTCTGCACCCCTCTGGAAGTCAGCCATCTAGCTCCCTGAGCCTTCTCTGCCTGAGAACGAGTTCTGCCTGTTCACCAACCCTGGTGGGCAGCTGTCACCCTCTTACTGTTTGGTTGGGAGTCCCACCATAGGGCAGTGTGGCTAAGTGCATCACAGAACAGGCCTTTTGGGAAGAGAATTCCTTCCTTCTCTCTTTCACTCAGTTATCAAAATCCACTGAGCCCCTCCTCTGGGCTGGTCCCGGCATTGGGAGATGCTGAGGATACAGCTGTGACAGTGCCAGAGCTGGTCCCTGCCCCTTAAGGGCTCATTCACACACAACACACAAAACATGAAGTAATGCCGGCTGCATGCAAGGCAGCAGATGCTGCATTAAGGGCACAGATTTTTCTTTAGACTCCTGGGTTTTGAATCCTGCCCCTGCTGCTTCCTCACTGTGTGACCTCTATCAAGCCGCTTCCCCTCGTTGCACCCCTTAATTGCCCCTCAGCATCATTAGGATTAAGTATACTTGAATATGTCCAACCCTTAGCCGGGACTTGTTCTGCAGCTTGTGTTCAGTAAATGTAATTGTTGTCATAGGCGTAATTGTTAGTTTTGGAACCAGGACGTGCTGGTTGGTAACTTTCTCACTGAATATGATTTGTGTTAGGCTGAGTGCATAGCTTTTACCTGCCAAAACAGTGGGTGTGTGTCAGTGGGACCAAGTGGACAGTTGCAGGATTTGCAAATCATGATTTTGAATGTGCTCAAACTTCTACCCTGTGCCCTGGGCAAGATTCTAGTGACCCCATTTGAGATGGGACTGAAGTGGTACATGTATATCATGAAAGCCAAAATCTCTCCATACCCAAGTCCCATTTTTCAGAAGTAATTACTGTTGGTTTGTGTGTCTTTCCAGACCATCTTCTCTGCATATTGAAAATAGGTATTTAAAAAAAGTAAAATGGTATTATCTACGTATCATTCTGCAGAGAGCCTTTTGTCAATACCATAGTTCTCTTTCCATGACAGTAAACGTAAGGTGGTTTCCATTTTTCACTATCACAACAAATACGGAAACAAACTAGGTGCTTTTTAAAAAATTGAAATATAATTCACATAGTGTATGAAAGCATGTTGCTGGATTTGGTCTTCTACTATTTCATTAAAGATTTTTGCATCTATGTTTATAAGGGATGTTGGTCTGTAATATTCTTATGATGTCTTTGTCTGGTTTTGGTATCAGGGTAATAATGGATTCATAGGATTAATAGGGAATGTTCCCCCCTCTTCTATTTTTTGGAAGAGTTTGTGAAGGAGTGGTATTAATTTTTTAGATGTTTGGTGAATTTCACCAGTGAAGCCGTCTAATCCTGGGCTTTGGGTGTGTGTGTGTGTCTGTGAGAGTGTGTGTGTGTGTGTGTGTGTGTATGTATGTTTTTTGCTTATTAATTCAATATCTTTACCTCTTATAGGTCCATTCACATTTTCTATTTCTTTTTGAGTCAGTTGTAGTAATTTATGTCTTTCTACAAAACATTCATTTCCTTTAGGTTATCTTATTTATTGGCATGCAGTTATTCATAGTATGCCTTAAAATTCTGTAAGTTTGGTTGGTTGTAATGTCCTTTCTTTCATTCCTGATTTTGGTAATTTGAGTTTTTTCTTTTTTTTCTTGGTCAGTCTGGCTAAAGGTTTGTCAAATTTGTTGATCTTTTCAAAGAACCAACTTTTGGTTTTGATGGCCTTCTCTTGTTTTTCTAACCTCTATTTTACTTATTTCCACTCTGATCTTTATTATTTCTTCCTTCTGCTTGCTTTGGGATTAATTTCCTCTTTCTCTTCTAGTTTCTTAAAGTGGAAGGTTAGGTTATTGATTTGAAAAAAAATTTTTTTTAAGTTGGTGTTTACAGCTGTAAATTTACCTCTAAGCACGGCTTTCTCTGCATCCCATAAATTTAGTATGTTGTGTTTTTGTTTTCATCATCTCAAAATATTTAAAAATTTCCCTCACGATTTCTTCTTTGACCCACTGGTTACTTAGAAGTGTGTTCCGCATATATGTGAACCTTGTAAATTTCCTTTGATTTCTGACTTCATTCTGTGTGGTTGAAGAATATATTATACTTGATATGATTTCATTCCTTTTACATTTGAGACTTGTGTTGTAGCCTAACATATGGTTTATCCTGGAGAGTGTTCAGTGTAACCCTGAGAATTCCACTGCTGTTTGACAGAGTGTTCTAGCTATAGATGTCTGTTAGGTCTTGTTGGTTTGTAGAGTTGCTCAAGTGTTCTGTTTTCTTGTTGATCTTCTAATTGTTCTATCCATTGTTGAAGGCGGGGTATTGTAGTCTCCAGTTATTATTGGTGAATTACCAATTTCTCTCTTCATTACTGTTGCGTTTTGCTTCCTATAGTTTGAGTCTCTGTTGTTAGGTTCATATATATTTATAATTCTTATATCTTCTTGATGGATTGAACTTTTTATCATTATTAAATGTCCTCTGTCTCTGGTAACAATTTTTGTCTTTAAGTCTGCTCTGCTGTTAGTATAGTCACTCCAGCTCTCTTTGGTTCTAGTTGCTTTTTCCACAGAACATATGTTGGATATCTTTCTGTGTCACTACATATAGATCCATCTCATTGTTTTTTTAAGTACTACATTGTATTTCATGGTACAGGCAGACCTCGGAGATACTGGTTCCAGACCCTCACAATAAAGTGAATATCATAGTAAAGCAAGTCACATGAGTTTTTTTGTTCCCCACTGCATGCAACAGTTATGTTTACACTATACTGTATTCTGTTAAGTGTGTCGTAGCATTATGTCTAGAAAAAACAATGTACATACCTTAACTAAAAAGTAATTGCTGTTGGGAAAATGGCACCGATAGACTTGCTCCCTGCAGGGCTGTCACAAACCTTTAGTTGTAAAAACCACAATAGCTACAAAGTGCTATAAAGCCAAAGAGCAGTAAAACGAGTTATGTCTGTATGGTTATTCCATAACTTAACAAGTCCCTCTTTGGGGGCATTTTAAAATTTCCAGTCTTGTTTGTTTTCTATGCTAAATGGCTCTGCAGTGAATGTCCCTGTGTGGGGGTCATTGCACAAACATGTTTCTGTGGGATAAATTCCTAGAAGAGAGACTGCTGAGGTGGTGGTCATTCCTGGTACCAGCAGTCGTGTCTCACTGTCTCTTTTCACTGGCTCGGCCCTCCAGCCCCTGCAGATTAAGTCGGTAGTGGCACCAGAGCATGTGAAGGGCTACATCTATGTGGAGGCCTACAAGCAGACCCATGTGAAGCAGGCCATCGAGGGCGTGGGCAACCTGCGGCTTGGCTACTGGAACCAGCAGATGGTGCCCATCAAGGAGATGACAGATGTGCTCAAAGTGGTGAAGGAGGTGGCCAACCTGAAACCAAAATCCTGGGTCCGCCTCAAGCGGGGCATCTATAAGGACGACATCGCTCAGGTGTCCGGGGCTGGACTGGGCTGGGGCGGCCGAGGAGGCCAGGGCTCTCTGTTCTGTCCTCCCCTCCTTTCTCTTCGTCCTTTCCAGCCCCCTGACTAGTGCAGAGAGCAGAACCCCACACGGATCAGGTGATGCAGAGTCTGGACTTTGTTGCGAGCACACAGGAAACGGATGACCATCTTCTGTGCATGTTCTGTGAATGTTGAGTAAAGATCTGAAGGTGGTGAGGGAGTGAGCCACGCGGAGTTCTCGGGGGGATGGGGTGTGGCAGAAGGCAGCCCATGAGCTAGGACCATCACTGGCCAAAGCAGAGTGAATGAGGGTGAGAGTGGCAGGAGATGAGCTCAGGGAGGCAGCGGGGCCTGTGACTCATCCTAGAGCCTTGGCTTTTACTGGAGTCAGATGGGAGGGTTCTAAGGGATACAGCGTGGCTTGGATTTTGATAGGATTATGCTGCTGACTGCATTGGGACTAGACCGCTGGTTCTCAAGCAGGGGTTCCCCCAGGGGACATTGCATAGTGAATGGAGACACTCCTGGTTGTTTCACCTGGGGAGGGAGTTGAGTCTGCTATCTAGGGGCTAGAAGCCAGGGGTGCTGCTAACATCTGTCAAGGCATGGGACGGCCGCCACAACAAAGGCTTACCCGGATGAGAAACCCTGCAATAGACTAGATGGACCACGGGAGCAGGGAGACCAGTAAGGAGACTGCTGCCACAGCCTAGGTGGCAGGTGATGGTAGGACAGGACTGAGGCTGCAGTAGTAGAGGAGGGGGGAGAGGTCAGAATTTTTGAAGGCAGAGCTGACCGGTTTGCTACCAGGTTGGATATGGGTGTAAGAGAAAAAAAGGAGTGAAGAATGCCTCCCACGTTGTGTGCCTGAGCAGAAGGAAGGATGGAGAGGGACAAGATGGGGAGAGGAGTGGGTTTGGGGCAATCAGGAGGTTAGTTGCAGTTATGCTGGGTGTGCGGGACCTTCTAGACATCCAGGTGGAGATGTCCAGATGGCAGTGGATACTCAGTTTCAGAATGGAGGGAAGACAGGCTAGAGAGTGAATTTGGGGGACTTGTCAGCAGTTTCATTTCTTCCCCATCACCCTCTGTCCCTTGCCCTTCCTGGCATCTCCTTTCCCTTTCTGTGTCTGGGGTCAGGAGGGGAGGGCTGGGCCCCTGCTGACCACCTGTCTGGCCTTCTCAGGTGGATTACGTGGAGCCCAGCCAAAACACCATCTCCCTAAAGATGATCCCGCGCATCGACTACGACCGCATCAAGGCCCGAATGAGCTTGGTATCGTGGGGACGTGCTGCCGGTGGGGAGAGGGGGTGATTGACACCCCTGCTGGTGGCCAAGCCCTCGTCCCTCACCCTTCCTACTCGTGCCCCTTTTCCTGCACAGAAAGACTGGTTTGCCAAAAGGAAGAAGTTTAAGCGGCCTCCACAGAGGCTGTTTGATGCAGAGAAGATCAGGTGAGTGTCCTTGGGCTGGGCCAGGCCGGGTGCCCAGAGCTGTGGTGTAGGATGTGCCTTTGCAGGTTCCCCCACAGGGCTGGGCTCCCGGAGCCATCCATAGTTTGTGAGTGGGTAGCTTGGCAGTATAGCCTTAGCCACGTTATTTAACATCCTTGTGCCTTGGTTTCCTCTGCTGCAAAGATTATAATAGTAACCCCCACTTCCTAGGGTTGTATTGAGACTCAAATGATTTAATATGCATGTGTACCCAGAACAACACTCGACACCTAGTAAGTGTGATTAATGGTATCACATATTGAAATGAGATTTATCGACACATCAGGCTTTATAAAGTCTCTTACCCTCATCTCCTGATGCCTGGACACCTCAGTTGTGGGTACAGAGCCCCTTCCACTCAGGGTGTCTCCCTCCCGCTCCCCGCTGGATAGAGCATTGGAGCAGCCCAGGGTTTCCAGTGTTCCAGGGCTGCCGGGGGCTCCAGCAGGAGGGCAGGAGAGGAGGAGGTGGAGAAACAAGAGCCAGTGACACTTTTCCTCTGGTCCTGTTCTGGAAACACATCATGAGCAGCCAGTTTTTCATTCTGTTAAAGGCTGGACTGTAGAATGAGCCTTTTGATTTGCCAGGCTGGGTTAATACCTCCAGCCCAGGCCAGATTAATACTTCACATGCCTGAATTGGACTCATTTACACCAGTGGTCTCCACCCGTCTGGACATCCCCTGCTGAGCACAAGCTAGGGTGACCCTTCCCTGCCCCCCAGTAGCCGGTCTGACGCAGTGCCCAGACATGCGCAGCTGAGCAGTCTCGCCTCTTGCCAAATGTAGCGTGTGAATGAGATGATTGAGCAGTTGGCAGGAGGAGCTCAGCCTGCTCCCCAGCGCTCCCTTTTTGAGAGCGCGGCAGGCTTTCCCTCCCCACTCTAGAAGCACGGGCAGGAACTAAGGTCCCGCTGTCCCACATGCAGGGCCAGTAGAGTTAAGCACAGGCTTGGGAGTCCCGCCCCCATGCATTTGAATCTTGACTCTCAGACTCAAGGGCTCAGGCCATGTTGGCCATGTGGTGTGCCCTCCCTGAGCCTTGTTCTCTCATTTCCCTGGAAACAAGGCTCATATTACTGATGTCATGGGCTTTGGGGAGGAGTCAGTGAGGTCATATGTGTCCGTGAGTGTTAACTGTTAGCAGCATCTGAGACTTTGTCTAGCTAGTACTCACCGAGTGCTTGCTGTGTGCCAGGCCCTATTATAGGGGAAATAGTGAATAAAAGATGCTAAGTCCTCCCCTTCTGGAGCTGCCATTCTAGTTAGGAAAATGGGTCAAACTTGCTGTAGTGGAAAATAAAGCAGGGACGGGGGGCAGCAGGGTGCAAGAAGGTGGGTGCTGTGCGCCCTTCCGTTGAGGCGGGGCTTTCGGGCTTTGTGAGAGGTCACTCTCGCCAAGGGGTGTGTGTTTTGGGAGGGGATGGCTCAGGCATCCTGTGTTCTTTTCCCCCTTTGCCAGCAGAGGAGACTGAGGTACAGCCAGATTCTCCTCTTAACCTCCACTTCCAATGTTCTCTCCCCCACAAACTCCCAGGTCCCTGGGGGGTGATGTTGCCTCTGATGGTGACTTCCTCATCTTCGAGGGGAACCGTTACAGCCGGAAGGGCTTTCTGTTCAAGAGCTTTGCCATGTCTGCTGTGGTGAGGGTCCCAGAGGGGGTCGTGTTAATGGCGGTGGGAAGCGGGGAGCCCAAGCTTTCTCCCTCCTGCAGTCCAGGCCCCAGAGCAGTGGGTTATCTGGGCTTGTCTTGGATCCTCAAGTTAGGAGTATCCCCAGGGGATTAATCTCACCATCTCTCCAGTCCCCTCAGCTGGGCTGTGACGCTGACTTTCATCCACTTCCTTCTCTCCCTCTTGTCTCTTGGGGCTCAGATCACGGAGGGTGTGAAGCCCACACTCTCTGAGCTGGAGAAATTTGAGGACCAGCCAGAGGGTATCGACCTCGAGGTGGTGACCGAAAGCACAGGTATTTGGTCCCGGTCAGTAACCCAGGCCAAGGAGGGGGCGGCCCATGGTGAGCAGCCCTCAATTTAGCCCTGTGCCTCCCCCCACAGGGAAGGAGCGGGAACACAACTTCCAACCTGGGGACAACGTGGAGGTGTGTGAGGGTGAGCTCATCAACCTGCAGGGCAAGATCCTCAGCGTGGATGGCAACAAGATCACCATCATGCCCAAGCACGAGGACCTCAAGGTGGGTACCATGCTGCCCGTATGTACGTGGTGGGTTGAGGGCATGACGAAACCGTGGAGTAATCTTGAGGTCACTGGTTTTAGTTTGCTTAGGGGTGGTTGTGTCTGAGGCTTATCTAGGCCCAACATGGTGTGTCTGGGGTGAGGCTGTCTCCAGGTGGGTCTGAGGAGGTATCTAGTCTGGTGTCATATGTCTTGGGGACAGGCTGTCTCTGTGCGGGGTAAAGGGTTGTCCAGACTGATATCCTGAGTCTCCGGGGCAGGCTGAGGTTGGTCCAGGTGGCCTGGGGTAGTCTGTGGTTGGGGGTGTGAGCCTGGAGTGGGTTTTGGCCAGGGTCTTTCTGAGACTACGAGTGGAATCTGAAGATGGGTGGACAGATGGGTTGTGATGACTTCCCCTGACTTGCTCGTTGTCCTCACACCCGATCCCTAGGACATGCTGGAGTTCCCGGCCCAGGAACTTCGGAAGTACTTCAAGATGGGGGACCACGTGAAGGTGATTGCCGGCCGGTTTGAGGGCGACACAGGCCTCATTGTGCGGGTGGAGGAGAACTTCGTCATCCTCTTCTCTGACCTCACCATGCATGAGGTAGCTAGCGGAAGGCTGGGAGTGGGGTGGATGTGCCAGGAGGAGACCGAGGCCGATGAGCCACGTGGACCCTGCTTCACCCTTTCCCATCTCCCACAGCTGAAGGTGCTCCCCCGGGACCTGCAGCTCTGCTCGGAGACGGCATCAGGTGTGGATGTCGGGGGCCAGCATGAATGGGGGGAGCTGGTGCAGCTGGACCCCCAGACCGTGGGTGTCATCGTGCGACTGGAGCGGGAGACCTTCCAGGTGTGTGTGCTGCACGCAGAGGCAGGCTTACTTTAGGGGCTTCCTCTCCCTCCAGCTCCTCATCCTGGGAGGTGGCCGAGCATGGTGACTAAGATCCCAGACTGCTCAGGGTTGCAGACCTGGCTCTGTCACCCATGGCCAGCTGTGTGATATCAGGCAGGTGCGTGTCATTTACCCTCTCTGTGCCTCGGTATCACACCCTGTGAAAAGAAGATAGCAGCAGCATGTACTTCGTTAGTTGTGACTGAATCCGTGATATCAGATACGTACCCAGGCATTCGGTGCTTTCTCAAGGGCTGGGTGCTGCTGGCGCCTTCCTCCCCGTCACCGTGCACGTGGGAGCCACAGAGCGTAAATGCTTAGGACCCTGGGCTCTGGATTCACCTCTCAGCTCTGTTGCTCTGTGCTGTATGACCCTGGGCTAGTAACTTGCTCTCTCTGGGCCTGAGATTTCCCCTCTGTAAAATGGGAATTGTGACAACATCCATCTCACAGGGAAATTTTGAGGCCTCAGTGAAATCTTGTGTGAAGAATTTAGCATGGGTCTGGCACAGAGTGATGGGTAGACGTTAGCTATTATGTTAACATCTGTTCCTCTGCTCATCTCTCAGGTCCCTGATGCTCAGTTGGAATGGAGGCTCCTCCCAGAGGGTGTTTTGGAATGACTGGGGACATTTTCGGTTGACCCAGTATCTGGGGGGTGGTTCCCTGACATTACCTGCCCCAGAGTCAGGGAGTCTAGACGTCCTGCAGAGCTTGCGACAGTTTCCTACAGGAATAATCATCCCACTGTAGGGAAGCCCTGCTCCACATCACCCCTTTCTACTCTCATCCCCTCAGTATCCCCTCCCCTCCCTCCATAGGTGCTGAACATGTATGGGAAGGTGGTGACTGTCAGGCACCAGGCTGTGACCCGGAAGAAGGACAACCGCTTTGCCGTGGCCCTGGACTCAGAACAGAACAACATCCATGTGAAAGACATTGTCAAGGTCATTGATGGCCCCCACTCAGTGAGTATAAGCTCCTGCCCGTCTGTCACATCTGAAAGAGTTGGGGTGGGGCATGGCCACGAGAGTGACTGTCCTTCCCCATCCAGGGCCGGGAGGGCGAGATTCGCCATCTATTCCGCAGCTTCGCCTTCCTGCATTGCAAGAAACTGGTAGAGAACGGGGGCATGTTTGTCTGCAAGACCCGCCATCTGGTGCTGGCAGGGGGCTCGAAGGTGAGACAGGCATGGTGGCACCCTGTCTGTTGGCTACCTGACTCGGCTCTCTGACCTACCCTGGCCCCAGGAGTGACAAGAATGGGCTTGTGGAGGATTAGGAGAACAAGTGTCAGTGTCAGGCCCTTGGCAAAGTATGGAAAAAAAGGGTTATTGGGATACTGAGCTATTTACCAAATCATTTGTTCATTCAGTTTTATTGTGCACCTGTTAGGTGCTTGACTCTGGAGGTACGGCAGTGAACAAGACAGAAAAATCTCTGCCTTTCTAGTGCTGCTGCTCTGGAGATGAACAGATAAATAAATACATGCATAGTGCAGCTGGGGCTGATGGCAAGCACTGTGAAGAAAAATAAAACGGAACAAGGAGATAGAGAATGCTGGGGGCTGCTGCAGGTGGCATTTGAGCAGAGACCTGAAGGAAGGGTCAGAGAGCCACCTGAATGTCTCAGGGGAAAGCAAAGTTCCTGAGGTGGGATTTGTAGGGAAGTTGTACAGAACCAGGTATCAGAAAGGAAATGAAACCTGGGATCTGGGGAGCTGGGACCAGGAGATGGTTTTCTCAGGCCCTGCAGGTGGAATACTGAATTCCCATGGCTTGCAGTTTCTGTGTCACTGGGGGTTTAAATTCCTGACTACCACATTTTAGTCTCACTCCTTGCCCAAGGGAGGCCTGGGCCTCTTGATTGACAGGCCCACAATGGCATAGGGGTGACTGTTTTCCCAAAGGGAAATTGAGGCATTGTGACCAGAAAGAGGGAGGCATGGCTGCTGCACAGGTTCAATCAGGAACTGTTCCCAAATGGCAGCAGGCAGTGTGGTGCAGGGGCTGGGAGCCTGTCACCCAGGCCCTGCCTTCCCGTTCACTTCTTGCCCTTTCCCCAGCCGCGAGATGTGACCAACTTCACAGTAGGTGGCTTTGCCCCTATGAGCCCCCGGATCAGCAGCCCCATGCACCCCAGTGCTGGAGGTGAGGGGAATTTGGGGTGGGGATGTGTCTGGGGGGTGGAAGAGAGAGGCTGTTCAGCCCACACTCACTGAGTGTCTGCTCTGGGCTGGCCCGACCATGGTGGGGCTCACAGCCCAGGGGAGACCCGACCCCCACCACAGTGCAGCCCAGGGTGGCTAGGGCGGTGATGGGAAAGCCCAGGCCTCTGGTGGGGGGCCCCCAGAGGAGCCTCCTAACCCAAGGGTGGAGGGAGTCAGGTGAACAGGGGGCTGGAGGGTACCCTGACTGTGGGCACAGCACATGAGAGGATGGCCCCGGGGACTGGTGACAGTCTTCTTCCTCAGGTCAGCGTGGTGGCTTTGGCAGCCCGGGTGGCGGCAGTGGCGGCATGAGCAGGGGCCGGGGGCGGAGAGACAACGAGCTCATCGGCCAGACTGTGCGCATCTCCCAGGGGCCTTACAAAGGTGACCTGCGAGGCCGTGTGGAGGCCTGGGGAGGGGCACGGTGAAGGAGAGCCCACCCGGCCTGACCTCCTGCCTCCCCACCAGGCTACATTGGCGTGGTAAAAGATGCCACGGAGTCCACAGCCCGCGTGGAGCTGCACTCCACCTGCCAGACCATCTCAGTGGACCGTCAGCGCCTCACCACGGTGTACGGGCCAGGGCAGGGCTGGGAGGGAGGTTGTTGGGTGGTGCAAGGGCCCTACTCACCCCACTTGTTCTCTGTGTCTACAGGGGCTCACGGCGCCCGGGCGGCATGACCTCGACCTACGGGCGGACACCCATGTATGGCTCCCAGACGCCCATGTACGGTTCTGGCTCCCGCACGCCCATGTACGGCTCTCAGACACCTCTCCAGGATGGTGAGCACTCCCAGGGGATGGGGATGAGGGACAATGTGGGGGGATCTGGAGCCAGGACAGAACTGATGGACACACATCTCTCCCGTTCCAGGTAGTCGCACCCCGCATTATGGCTCTCAGACACCCCTGCATGATGGCAGCCGCACTCCTGCCCAGAGTGGGGCCTGGGACCCCAACAATCCTAACACACCGTCACGGTGAGGGCCAGGAGCTGGGGGCTGGGGCAGGGTTCCCTGAGCCACTGGGTGTGTGTGCCCATGTGCGTGAATGGTTCTGCTGTGTTTCTGTGGGATGGATGGGCCTGTGTGGTCCACCCTGAGTTCTCTCCTCCCAGCCCCAGGCTGGTCATGTGAAGGGGTAGGCAAGGCTGGGGCTGGGGGCAAAGTAATCTCTCCAGCTCCCATCGTAGTAGCGTGCTGTGGTCAAGACCTGGGCTTGGAGACAAATTGTGTGGTCTTGGTCATGTGACTTTGGGCAACCTCATCTCTATTTCCCAAGTCTCCTCACCTGTGAAATGGAGGCCTCTGGATGGGGCTGTTTGTGAGGATGAAGTTGCCTTGGTTTTGCCTGGTGTTCAGCGCTGTTCTGGAAGCATTTGCTATATCACTGCGATCACCACAGTCATTCTCAACAGACGTCTCTCCCCAACAGGGCTGAGGAAGAATATGAGTACGCGTTCGATGATGAGCCTACCCCATCCCCACAGGCCTATGGGGGCACCCCCAATCCCCAAACACCTGGCTACCCAGACCCCTCGTCCCCGCAGGTCAACCCACAGTACAACCCGCAGACGCCAGGGACGCCAGCCATGTGAGTCCACTGGGGCTAGCCCTTATCACCCGCTGTCCAAACCCTCCCCACTGCTACCACCTCCTTCTCTCCCCGTCTAATGCCCCCAGCTAATGCCCCCCCGCTCTCCTTGTCTCTGCAGGTACAACACAGACCAGTTCTCCCCCTATGCAGCCCCCTCCCCGCAAGGCTCCTACCAGCCCAGCCCCAGCCCCCAGAGCTACCACCAGGTGGCGCCAAGCCCAGCAGGCTACCAGAACACCCACTCCCCAGCCAGCTACCACCCCACCCCCTCGCCCATGGCCTATCAGGTACTGCTCACGTGGCACGCCCTTGAGGGTGGTGGGCTAGGGTGGGCCTTGGACCTATAGGGACAACCAGGCCAAATAACCTGTTCCCAATGACCCCATCCCTTTTTCCCTACAGGCCAGCCCCAGCCCGAGCCCTGTTGGCTATAGTCCGATGACACCTGGAGCTCCCTCCCCTGGTGGCTACAACCCGCACACACCGGGCTCAGGCATTGAGCAGAACTCCAGCGACTGGGTGACCACTGACATCCAGGTGAAGGTGCGGGACACCTACCTGGATACACAAGTGGTGGGGCAGACAGGCGTCATCCGCAGTGTCACGGTAAGTGCCCAGGCTGGTGGGTGGGCAGGCATCCCTTCCTTTGGGGTCCCCAGTCTCTCTGGTTACTGTTTTCTGTTTTCTTTTTAACTGTCTATCCCCATTTTCCAGTACTCATTTATAGCTGGAAAAATAGATATGGAAAGGTTTGGCATGTAAGCTCTACAGGGCAGGGACTTCTGCCCTTTGTGCACATGGCTGGGCCCCCAACGGCCTGGGACAGTGACTGGCACCCAGGAGTGTGGTTACTTTTTGACATACTCTTCTGAGATCAGTTCAGTAACGTGGACTAAGTGCTCCTCTGTGCCAGGCTTCGGCTTAGCGCCAGGCACCCACGCCCCCCGGGCGTTCCCAGCTCCAGCTCTGCTGGCCTCTCTCCATTCTCAGTCACTGAATTCTCTGCAGCCTCAGGGCCTTTGCTTATTACTTTCCTCTGTCTAGAGCTCTCTTCCTGCCATTCTTTGTCTAGTTAACTCCTACTCATCCTGCAAGAAAGCACTTGGGCTGTCTCAGATCTGTCTCTTATGGGTCCATGTAATTCTTTTTCATGTTATCTACCTGTTTAAAAGCTTAAAGTTTACCCTGGTATGGTTCTTTGATTACCAAGCCTATATTTTCTTCCCAAGTAGCCCCAGTTCCTAGATGAGGGACTGACACCTTGTTGGCCCTTCAGTAAATATTAATTGAATTAATTAAACACCAGAGAGGAAGACAGCTCCAGGCCCTACCCTCACAGATTTCACATTCCAGTGGGAGAGACAGACACGTTTCCAGACAGTGACAGACCAAGTGGCCAGAGCTGGGATATGGGAAGCCCAGAGGACAAGGGGAGCTATGTGAACCCAGGGAGGCACCTTATCCAACTTTGGAAGGGATCAGGGAGGGCTTCCGGGAGAAGGTGACATCTGCGCTGAGACCTGAAGAATGAACAGGAGTAAGCCGAGAGAAATGGCTGGGGAAGGGGTTGAGTGTGTTCTAGATAGAGTGCATGTGCAAAGGCCTGGAGGTGAGGGAAAGCCTGGCACATTTGGGGGGTTGAAGTCTCTTCATTGTGGCTGAAACATAAAGATTCAAGGGGGAAGGTGAGTGATGAGGCCAGAGGAGTGGCTGGAGCTGGTCACATGCCAGCCTGGGGAACTTGGATTGTGTCCTCAGGGCACTGGTGGGTGGTGGAGGAATCTAAGCAGGGGAGTGGTGGGATCAGATCTGTGGTTTGGAATCAATTCACTGTGTTGCTCTGTCATAGTTGGATCAGGGGCTGGGAGCCCAGAGGGAGGTCAGGCTGTACTACAGGGCTGGGGGGAGGAGAGGAAGGAGGGAGGTGGGAGAGACCCTCGGAGGCTGAATGGACAGGCCACAGAGCTGGAGGTTGTTGGTGAAGTTGCTGACTAAGATGAGGTCTAGAGCTCTGGCTGGTGCCGGGGACCGTGGGGCCATCCTTGAGACGGAGACCCAGGATGAGAAGCGAGTGTGGGCAAGAAACTGAGGCCAGTTTGGGGCACGATGAGTCAAGAGCCTGAGAAATAGTCTCCCTTTTGGCCTAAGTTAGCTTCATGCTGGAGCTTCCCTTGCTGAACTGATCACCCTGCCCCCATACACCACAGACCCCAGGCCTTGGAACCAGGCCCAGCCTTCACCTTTCCTGCCCCTGTGTCACTTTGGGAAAGTGACTTCTTAGAATAAGCCCTGATCCTATGTCCCTTGACGGGGGGTATCAGTCCTGTGTTGGGAGCAGGCCAGGCTGACCAGGCTGTCCCCACCCCCAGGGAGGCATGTGCTCCGTATACCTGAAGGACAGCGAGAAGGTTGTCAGCATCTCCAGTGAGCACCTGGAGCCCATCACCCCGACCAAGAACAACAAGGTAAGGGAGGACAAAGGGATGTGGGGACATTGGGCTGCTGCCAAGGACCGTGACCCCATGTGTCGTGTCGTCCCCGCCCCCACCAGGTGAAGGTGATCCTGGGTGAGGATCGGGAAGCCACAGGTGTCCTGCTGAGCATTGATGGCGAGGATGGCATAGTCCGCATGGACCTTGATGAACAGCTCAAGATCCTCAACCTCCGCTTCCTGGGGAAGCTCCTGGAGGCCTGAGGCAGGCAGGGTGGACTTTGGCAGATGAATCTGGTAGATGGAGAGTGTCCCTCCTTCCTTTCCTGGCCCTTGGCTCTGACACAGAATCTGGGCCCTGGAGCAGGGCTAGCCGGGTTGATCAGGATTTCTTTTATTTTCCTTTCTGGGTTCCTGTCTCCCTCCCTGATATTCATGGGAATCAGAGTAGAGTCGACAGGGAGGGTCCCCACCTTGTACTCCACCTTCCCCAGCTTTCTTTTGTGTTACGGTCTTTCAATAAAAAGTTGTTTGGTCAAAAGTCGTGCGTGTGTGTGTGTGTGTGTGTGTGTGTGTTCTGGTTTGTAAGTGGGGTCATTTGCAGACCCCACTTCCATGCTGTGTGGTCTTAGGCAAATAAAAGCCCTACAAAAGCCTGTTTCCCCGTCTAGAAAATGATACTCCCTACCCCAGAGGGCTGTTGAATGTATAAGACATTGGAAAGAGATTATTAGAACAGAGCCTGCCATGTGATCGACAAAGTTACATCTTACTCATGCTCGAGTTAAGTGAAAATCACTGAGTATCCCTCAGGAAACCTAAATTGCTCCTTTGGTGCAGGTTACAGCATTTGATAGTTTTTTCTCTTGAGCCCACGTAGCAGTGACACCAGAATTGCCGTAGCTTGTGTAAGGGCGTGGGGATGGGGAGCAGTGTGGAGAGTGGGCTTAGTACTTGACCTTCCTTCACTTTCCTCATTTGATATTCACATGTCTCTTTACAAATGTAATATAAACTGTATTATAAAATAGTTCAGATGTTTAAAAAGGTATGTCAGGAGCACCCATGTCCCCACCACCCAGCATAGGAACCGTATGTGTACCAGATAGGAAGGACCCACTTGAGCAGCACACCCAGTCCATTCCCTTCCAGAAGTAACCGCACCCTGAATCCTGTCTTTTCCTAACTTCGTACATTTACTACCTTAGTAAATGTCCCTAAATGTTGTGTGGTGATTTACATGTTTTTAAAGTTTACATAAACAGTATCAGACTTGTTTTCCTCTCAAAATAATTTGAGGAAGATTCATCGTGGTTCCTGTAGCCTCTAATTCATGGATTTCCTCTTAATACCCCGAGTCCGCCAGATACGGGCAGCTGTTCTTTTGGCTGAACCTCCATGAAACTGGCTGGTTTTCCAGACCCATTTTAAGAAGCTCACGGGAAGAGGGGCAAGAAAGGGCTCGGAGAATGGGAAGGAAGACGGATGAGGCCTCTGGGCCGCACGTGAGTAAGAAGGTGTGTGAAGGTGGCTTTCAGGTTTTAGGACAAAGCAGGCAGCCACTGGGTCCCTCCGTTAGGGCTCCCGCTTCACCTCGGAGCAGTGGGTGTCCGGCGCCGACCTGGAGCGTGGGCGGTGGAACGCCGTCCGGCGCGAGGGGGGCGTGTTGCCGGCTGTCTACCAGTCCTAGTTAGAGCGCCCGCGGCAGTGCGCCCGCAACCCTTTGTCTCTCTCGGGCTCCCGTCCACCCGCCCCTCCCCTACACCACCCATTGGCCGCGGCCCCGGCCCGGGGCGGGGAGAGAGAGTGAGGGGGCGGGGTAGAGTGGCGTCAGCGCAAGATGGCGGCCTCAGCGGCGCCGTTTCTGCGATTGTGGAGCGGGCTCCGGCGAGGCGCGCGGGGGCTGTGCGCGAGGCTCGCGACGCCGCCCCCTCGGGCCCCGGACCAGGTGAGCGGGGAGGGGGTGGGGGTGGCCTCCGGGTGCTGGGGCTCCTTCCTGGAGTTCCAGGCGGACCGCCGCCGCCCGGAGGTTCTGGGACGCAGCACCTCAGGGTGCTGAATGGAACACCGCCAGCATTTTGGGTCTCTTCCCCGCTTCCCGGGGTAGGCAACGCTTGCGTCCCGGGCTAGATGCTTGGGGGCTCAAGTGCGTCCTCTGGACCCCACCTCCTCGACCGCACGTGGGCGCCGGGGGAGGGGAGTCATCTGTTCCCCCATCTCAGTGACTGTTCAGGTAATACTTGAGGGGGAGGAGCCCGGGACGCTGGAGTCCCAGCCTGGCCTTGCGGGTATTTTCCCCGCGGTGGTGGTGGTGGTGGTGGTGGTGGTGAGGTAGATGTTCGGGCTTTTGATTTGACCTGCCTCCATCTTGACAGAGACCCAGTCATTCTGACCTTCGGGTTCATTACTTCCGTGCCCTAAGCCCCAGCAAGCGATTGCCCCTCTGGCGCCGCTCCCATTCTCTCCCCCTCCACACCCCCCTACTGTGAGCCCCAGGCGTCCGGAGGACTTAACTCCCCGTCCTGTCCCCTTGAGTGTCCTTCATTGTCTTGCTCCAGGAATCCCAGTGTTCAGCCAGGCTCCCTCATCTTATCTCCCTGCCCTGCTTTTTCCGGCTCCAGGCCCTCCAGTTTTTTGCCTTGGGATCCCGGGCACCAGAGCTTGTCAACTCTTGAACCCCTGGGATCCTGGCGCCAGACAGTTTAGTTCTTGACCCCTCTGAGAGACCCAGTCTCCTGCCTGCCCCTCCAGGCACACAACACCTGGAGGCCATGTGGGTGGCTGCTTCTTGGCTCCCAACCTCGATTCTTCTCAGACCAGGGTGCCCAAACCACCCTGACCTTCTTTCTCTCCTCTCTTGGCCAACCTACCCCCTTTCGGTTGCAGGCTACAGAGATTGGGAGCCGAGCAGGCACTAAGGCCCAGGCCCAGGGGCCACAGCAGCAGAGGAACTCGGAGGGTCCCAGCTATGCCAAAAAAGTCGCACTCTGGCTTGCTGGGCTGCTCGGGGCTGGTGGGACCGTGAGCGTCATCTATATTTTTGGTGAGGAACATACCCTTGCCCACCAGTTTTGTTCTGTTGGCCCTCTGTTCTGCTTGGGAACTTCCCCCTCTTTCCCCTAAGGGCTTCACCCGTCTTCATTCCCTGGCTCTTCCCTCAGTAGGGCAGCCAACTAGAATTTGGAAATGAGGGAAGTCTCCCTACTACCTCTCTACTCAGCGTTCTACTCTTTCTAGTTGGTTCCTGCACTAAGCTATGGGGAGTCAATTGGAAGAGAAGGAAGGATAGGCTGGGCCCACCCCCCTAAGCTACCTCTTCCCTCAGCACCCAAAACTCCAGCCTTCCCCCTAGTCCCTTCATTCCTCAGAGACCCAGGAGACTCTGCCCCAGCCCTTGTCTCAGAGGCCCAGGTATCCTGGCTACCAGCCCCCTCCTCTCTCTCAGGAGGCCATGATGCTCTAGCCCGCTTCCCTCAGACCCAGGAGGCTAGGCCCCCTGCCCTTTTCCTTCCTTAAAACCCAGGAGACTGGATCCTCAGTCCTCTCATTCATCACTATCTGCCTTACAGGAAACAACTCTGTGGATGAAAATGGTGCCAAGGTGAGCGGGAGAGAGACCCAGAGCCTTACCAGGGGTCCCATCCTGTGGGTCTCCTCCCGTTTGGCCTGTTCAGGCTCATTTCTGGTCTGGGGTGAACCTCCCCCTCCCAGGGACCTTTGCCTACTCTTCCCAGGGCCCTGGAGATTCCTTTTCTGGGTGTGATGGGGTTCTGCCTTTGCCATCCCAAACCCTCCATTTTTCTCTCTACCTCCCAGATTCCCGATGAATTCGACAACGGTGAGTAAATAAGCACAGATCCTGGGGTCCCCTGACCCTCTCTACTGTGCCCTCCCCATTTGGTGCTCCCCCACCCCTCCATTGGGAGGTAGGGGAATCAGCAGCTGGATGGCTTGGGGGGAGGGGCATACAAAACTCCAGTCCCCTTCCCTGGCCCCTCAGCCCAAGAGCAGATGGTCAGGGACAGATAGATGGGGGAGGGGAATCCTAGGTGGGTGGGAGTGCTTGGGGAGAACTGGGCTTTCTATTGCCAGACACGTGACTTCCTGTGCCTTAGATCTGAGCATCTGCAGCCCCTCACCCCCTTCTTTATGACAGCCTCTTTTTTTCCCACCAGGCCCCTACCCCATCCAACTCCTCATTTCCGAAACAATGCCTCCTTCCTTCCTCCCCCTTCTGATTAACCAGCTCTTAGGGAGCTTCTGACAAGTTGGATAGTAGAGAGTAGTTGTCAGTTCTATCACACCTGGTCCCTCCCAAGAGAAATATACAATTGGTCGGTCCAGAAAGCCACTTGTTTGTGGTAGGGATGTTTGCAAACTGGCATGTTAGTACATTGATTGTTTTAAACTAGGCAGGTAGGTAAGTATGCTGTTTTAACTGGGCAGATGTAGAATCATACTGGTTTAAACAAGGCAGTATACTGATTTACGTTGGACAGGTAAACTTGTAGTTTTAAAGTGTGTGTGTTTATTAGCTTAAGTGGTGTTTCGATATTTTGGTTTCAAAAAGGCAGGCCCACAGACAGTAGTTTAACTGCACTAAAAATATTATATTGAAACAGGTAGTCATGTAAGATTTCTGTTTTAAACTGGATTTGGTGTATTCATTTATCCAAGATTTGTCAACCTCAGCCAT
Source organism: Hyperoodon ampullatus (assembly GCF_949752795.1). Taxonomy (NCBI): domain Eukaryota; kingdom Metazoa; phylum Chordata; class Mammalia; order Artiodactyla; family Ziphiidae; genus Hyperoodon; species Hyperoodon ampullatus. Next base: position 50,040,416 of record NC_136931.1, read on the forward strand.
TCTGATACTATAGATCATATAATTCTTTGTTGTAGGGGAGTGTCCTATGCATTGTAGGATGTTTAGCAGCATCCTGGGCCTCTATCCACTAGATGCCAGTATTGTGACAGTCAAAAATATCTCCAGACATTGCAGAATTTTCTGGGAAGCGAGGAACAAAACCGCTTCTAGTTGAGAACCACTGGTTTAAAGTATACAGACGTGTGTATATGTTTATCGTGGCTTAACTAGATTTCACATACTTGCTTAAAGTGGGCACATCTGGAAACCTAGAGGTTCAAAATGGACTAAATATACTGGCATAATGTCAGCAGATTTATTTATATGTATGTGGGATTTAAGTGGGCAGACGTATAAGCATTCTATTTTATACCTGGGGTGGTGTGTGGATATAAGTATTCAGATTAAAACTTGACAGGTGAATAAAAACATTGTTCCTACCTGGCAGTTAGTTATGTCATTGCTTTTTACCTTTGTACTCGGAAATGAGCTGTTTCAAACCAGGTAGGTATGTAGACCTATTTGTATCTGGTAGATAAATAAACCCCTGGTTTGTCCAGGAGGTTGAGCAGTGGCTTATCTTGGAATCCTCTTGTGCCCTGGTGTTCTCCTAGATCCAATTCTGGTACAGCAGTTGCGCCGGACATACAAATATTTCAAAGATTATAGACAGGTGAGCAGGAGCCCTGGGCCCAGTCCCTATCCCTTCACCCCCAGCCTCCTGCCTCCTTGTCTGAGTGCCCCCATTACATCTCTCTTTCACAGATGATCATCGAACCCACCAGCCCCTGCCTTCTCCCAGACCCTCTGCGGGAGCCGTACTACCAACCACCGTACACGCTGGTCTTGGAGCTCACTGGCGTCCTCTTGCACCCTGAGTGGTCGGTGTGTCCTGGGGAAGGCAGCGGGTTAGGGACACCAGATAGGGCTGGGTGGCCGGCTTGTGATGATGTGGTTAAGAGCATAGACTCTGGAGCCAGGCTGGGGTTCAGCCCCAGTTCCACTCTGTGATCCAGGGGAAGAGGTATCACCCCTCATTGCCTTGCTTCCCTCAACTGTGCTACTCCGCAGCCCGGAGGTGGTTGTAAGTGTGCCTTGGCACACAGTAAGTGCCATAGGGGAGTCACATCCTCCATACTCCTAGACGCTCAGTCACAGCCGTGTACTCCTGAACCCCTCTGAGAGCCACAGAGATTTCCAGGAATCCCCCGAGACTGGGTCTTTGTCCTCCTGGGGCTACAGGGGCCTCCGGGTCTCAGTGTTTCACTGTTCTCACTGCCTTTCCAGCTGGCCACTGGCTGGAGGTTTAAGAAGCGTCCAGGCATCGAGACCTTATTCCAACAGCTCGCCCCTTTGTATGAAATCGTCATCTTTACATCAGAGACTGGCATGGTGAGGCCCCCAGGGCATGGGCGGGATGGTCGACGTGGCAGGAGGTGAGGGAGAACTGCAGGGCCAAGGCTCAGCCTGACCTTGTTCTCCCCCGCCCCACCCCCCAGACTGCCTTTCCACTCATCGACAGCGTGGACCCCCACGGCTTCATCTCCTACCGCCTGTTCCGGGACGCCACGAGATACATGGATGGGCACCATGTTAAGGTGCCATGTGGGGGCCATGGTGGGGCTCTGGGATTTGGGGTAGGGCTAGCACTTCCCAGAGGAAAGAGGACCTAGCTCTGACCCCAGCCTCAACCTGTTTCTGGTTGAGAAGCAACCGGCTGCTTCTGGTTCTGCCCCAGGTCTGATTCTGGTAGGACACTAGCCTGCCGCCAGCCTAGGCTGGGCCTCTACGCCCTTTTCTCTGTCCCAGAATCTGGGAGTGGGAGCAAGGGGAAATGGGGTCTCTCCAAAGAAAACAGTTGGGAGTACGGGGTAGGGACATGAAATTTGGAAGTGGATTTTTGTTTCTGTATCTGCAGCTGAGTGTCTCTGGGACTATGTAATTGTAATAGTTTAAATGAGACTGTTGGAATTTGACTTGGGGTCTGTTGCTGTGACCAGTGATACATCCAGGGGTCCAGGAGTCTGTGGGGCTGTGAATGGGTCTCTTTGTGGGTCTTTGTCCAGGTATCCATGGGTCTTGGTGTCTGTTGGGTTTCTGACTGTGTCTTGGTGGGTCTGGGGGTCTGTGTAGTTTTTCAGGGTTCAGAAGGACATGGGCTATGATTGAGGGTCTTGAAGGGTCTGTCTGGGTACCTGTCTTTGTATGACTCCCTGTGTGTTGCTGTGGATCAGTCTGCACCTCTGTCTGTGAGAAGTTGACAAATGTACAGCTTGTCACAATCACCTGGGGCAGTGGTTACATACACGAGTGCCCATCTCCCTCCCCAGGGAGCCTCCAAATCGGCCTGCCTGTGCGCCAGGCCCGGGTCTAGGAACCCGTGTGAGTGGCTCCTCTGCCCCCGGCCAGGTTTGATGTCTTCATCCCAGCCTGGTCTTCGGGAGGCCCTGTCGTGATGATCCCACTGTGTGATACCAAGTGCACGTGTAGTCTGTCCACCTCTCTCTCCCTCTGTGGGTTCCTGGTGGGAAGGGAAGGAGCACAGGCCTTGACCTGACCTGTCACCCACTTCCAGGACATTTCGTGTCTGAATCGGGACCCAGCCCGAGTAGTAGTCGTGGACTGCAAGAAGGAAGCCTTCCGCCTACAGCCCTACAACGGCGTTGCCCTGCGGCCCTGGAATGGCAACTCCGATGACCGGGTCTTATTGGACCTATCTGCCTTCCTGAAGAGTGAGGCTGACCCCTGACCTCCTGGCCTCTGACCCTGGAGCCCTTGACATTCAAGAGGAATGATAAGATGCTTGATTCTGGCTTGTTTTTTTCGTGAAACCAGGGACTTGCAATGCAGGAGATCCATGAGCATCTTGCAGTCTTTAGAAGCTTCTTAGAATGTTTGGGATGCTCCTCTGGAATGTTTAGGGGATGCCTGGGAATATTCAGGGGAATCCCTTTTAGACTGCTGAGAAGTGTTCCACGTAGCTCTGACCCCACCCCAGTCTGACCTTTACCCTTGCGGGCCCTGTCTCCCTCTGACCGTCAGCTGGCTGACCCCCACCTGCTATCCCCACAGCCATTGCTCTGAATGGTGTGGAGGATGTCCGAACTGTGCTGGAGCACTACGCCCTGGAGGAAGACCCACTGGAGGCTTTCAAGCAGCGGCAAAGCCGGCTGGAGCAGGTGAGTCCTCAGCTTCCCAGCATGGGTGGGGGGCGTCACCCTCAGTTACCCAGGCTCTTGAAGGCGGAGCCCTGGGGCAGCCTGTCTCCACTCTGGCTGTGTGACCTTGAGGAACTACCTTCCCTTTCACACCACCCGTCCCCGGGGGCCCTTTAATGAGGGGCGAATTGATTCTGCAGCCTGCGCTGAGCACAGGAGGCAGGAAACGCCAAGCATTTGAGATAGGTCCAGAGGCCTTGATGGTCTGGGGGTCCTGGTATTTTGTGGGGTGGGGGTTTGGATTAGGTCCAGGAAGAGAGATCCTTGGACACTTGGCCCAAGGGTTTGGGCAAGGAGTTCTGATGATCTGTGATCCTCTAATTTGTAAGTGGGGATAAGAATATGAATTGAGTCTGAGAAAGAGATTCCCAGGAGTCTAGGCTGAGGTTGATTGAGTTTGGGGTTGTGTTCCTGGCTAGAGCTCCTGAGTACCCAAAGGAGGAATCCCTGGAGATTTGGGCCTGGGATCCCTCAGCATCCAGACAGGGGTCTTAGGGCTCAAGACTGGGCACTGGGGGCTTAGGGAGCAACACGTTGTAGTCCAGTGTAGGGCCTGGGATAGGTTCCCAGGGTTCAGGGGACAGGCCCCCTGGGATTTGAGTCTGGGCTTCTGTGGCTCAAAGCTGGCTTTTGCCAGTGTCTGAACTGGGTCCTTAGGGTCTGGGTGCATCCTGTGTCTGGGCTGGGCAAAGGTTTAAGGAAGGTGGCCCCTGGGCTGACTCTCCCTCTCTGCCCCCAACTCCAGGAGGAGCAGCAGCGCCTGGCTGAGCTCTCCAAATCCAGCAAGCAGAACCTCTTCTTTGGCTCCCTTACCAGCCGCTTGTGGCCTCGCTCCAAACAGCCCTGACCTCTAGGCCGCCTCAAACTCAGTGCCTGGGTTCTGGGCCTCAGGCCCAGTGCTCCCAGACCACGGCTTGGCCAACCACATGTCCAATAAAGTTCATCCCAGACGCCACACTGCTGTGTCCGGAGAGTCTCCAGATGGGGGCATCAGGGTGCAGTGTGGGACTCTTCGGGGGTCGTCCCACAGTGGCTGATCAGCTGCCAAGCAGCGAGGGCACTCTGGTGGGTGATGGTTGGTTTTTAACTCTGGCCTGGGAATCCAAAAACCTGGGTAGGGCTCTGCCCTAGCCGTGTCTTCCCATGTGCCATGTGGTCTGCGAAAGTGCATCTCCCTCTTTGGCCCTGGATTCCCTGTGGAAAAGAGGAGAGAGGACGGCACTGTGGGTTGAAATACAGGCTGCTGTGTAAATGTGTGAAGTGTGGGCGCATGGGGCTTCGGTGGACCAGAGGCCCCGCCCCATCTCAGGAGGGCAGTTGCTGCTCAGCTCTGCCAGCCATGGCCCTGTGGGAAGGTGGGCCTAGAGTTGCTTGATCTTCTGGTTTTTCAGTAGAAGCCAGGAAAGGGGTTGTTATATTAAATCTCCCAATTTAAAAATGTTGGCTCCTAACTAAAACAGACTGTAGCAGCACTCTGCGATGGAACTTTCCGCAATGCGTACCCTGTGTCATGTATCTGCACTGTCCGGTAGAGCAGCCAGTGGCCTCATGGGGCCATTGAGTACTTGAGATGTGGCAAGGGTAACTGAGGGATGAGATTTTTAATTTTGTTTCATTTTAATTAATTTAAATAGCTGCATGTGACTACTGGCTCCTGCAATGGACAGCACATTTGGGTATTATTTAAGAGTGTTGAGTTCCAGACTGTTTTTTTTTTGGCCGCGCAGCAGCACAGCATATGGGATCTTAGTTCCCTGACCGGGGATCAAAGCCTGCTGCAGTGGAAACGCGGGGTCTCAACCACTGGGCCACCAGAGAAGTCCCTCCAGACTTTTATAAACCCAAATCCAAGTTCGGATCCAAGCTCTATACCACGTCCTGACTTGTGTGATCACAAGCAAACGAGCAAGTTACTTCCCTTCTCGGTGCCTCAGTTTCCACGTCTGTGAAATAATAGTATCTACCTCATAGGCTAGGCTTGAAGGCTGAGTGAGGCCCCCCAGGTAGGCACTCAGATGGTAGCTGTATGCACCTTGGGAGCACCTTTCTGCCTCCCTTTCCTCATCTCTAAAATGGGGGCGATGATAATATCCATCGTAGTGGAGTGGCTGCGAGGAGTAAATGGGACAGCTCATGCTCAGGCTGCATGTATATTCAGTGGGGCTTATTGTTACCAGGCCATGTTGGTTCTTCCCAGACTGAAATATCCTGTACCGTTTTGGCAGTTGCCTGCCCCCCGGCTGTCTCAGCCTCTCCTGCTCCCGCCAGCATTTAGTGCTAGTACCAGTTAGATACTTCTAAAAACCCTTCCCTGGTGTGTGTGAAAATAATTAAAATGTATTTGAAACTGTGTGGGCCAATTGGACTTGAACTCTAGATTTTTAAACAAGGCTCACAGATGTCTACAAATAAGCAACATTTGCAGCCCTCCACCCCCACCCTGAGGTGTACCATTTGTAATCCAGGAGAGAGTTTCCTCAATATCCTCAGGATTCCCTAGCTTGAGAGCATCTGCAGGATTGAGGGAGGGCCTGTGTTTCCTTTGCAGGTAGCTTTGAGTGTTGGAAACTCCTAACTGAAAGCAAGGTATTTGGGGAACATGATCCTGGGGAGAGGGTTTGTGGATGGAGGGAGCCACCACAAGTGAGTGCTTGCCGACCACGGGGGGTGACCCATGGGACCTTCCGAGGAGCCTTTTGAAATGTGACTCAGATGTGTCCATCCACGGGGCATGAAAGGAGGAAATACGTTTGTCCATTGGCCTGTGGCCCTGGGGGTTATGGTTAGCACTCTGGGTGGCACATGCTTCAGTGTCCAGTGGGTTCCTCCAAGCCCTCTCCCCGACATTGAGGCTGGTTCAGGGATGGTGCTGTCAGGTCACACCTGCTTAAAGCTGGATGGGAGGAGAGGGTTCGACTTGCGCCAGGTGGCCTCTGAGACGCTGCTTACGTGATACGGCGTAGGATGTTTATATATCAAATGCTCGGTGCTAGGGCTGCATTAGGGCGTCATCCAGTGGGCAGGATTGGGCCAGTGTTAAGGCATATCCCAGCAGGGGCTGAATTCCCAGGTTGCATGCCACTTGCAAGCCCGGTGACCCTGGGCAAGGTCTCGAGCATCTCAGTTTGCTCGTTCATAAGAGGTTAATAATAGTACCTCTCGTTTGCTTACTCAGCAAGTATTTCCTAAGTACTGACTGCCAGGCCTCATTTTAGGCACAAGGGCGTATTGGTGAACAAACTAGAGAAAAAACTCTAGAAAAAAAGGAGCTGATGTTCTCATGGAGGAGACAGAAAGTGGTCAGATATTTCTCGGGGTAGAATAAGTGCATACAGAAAAGCATGGTAAGGAGATAGAATGGTTTGGGAACAGGAGTGCTGTTTTAGATTGAATGGGACAGTCAGAGAAGGCCTCTTGGGAGGGTGTATTTGAGCAGAGACCAGAATGAAATGAGACGAACCATGGGGAGATCTGGGTGTGCCGGGCATGGTCACCCCAGGGCCTTTGCACTTGCTATGCCCTCTGCCATGAATGTTTTTTTCCCAGGATCCATATAGCTCACTCCCTCCCCTCCTTCAGGTCTTTGCAGATGTCACCTCAGCATAGCCTTCTGTGGGCTCTTAGGTGGGCACATAAGGAAAAGTCCTAGATAGCCAAAACGATGCTTGGAAATCCCTTAAAGTACACATACAGACTTGAGAGAATTCACATGAAACACTCATGCCTGGCACAAACCCTCAATAAAGGCTGGCTATTTTTACAATCTTTAAAATTTTTGAGATATCTCAGACTTGGAAACTGTTACCTCCCCAGTTATTATCCAGGGCAGGAATTTGCCTTCTCCCACAGCTTCTAATAGCTGTCCAAATCTCATTTGAATAGTTCCTATAATGGGAGGCTCACTCCTTCACCTACCCCAGTACAGGCCCTAATTTGCCTCCTAGTAACTGGGGTCCACAGGGTCTGGCTCTGCTTTGGGGCCACAGAACCTGTTTGAGTAGGGGGATGTGGAGGGAGGGCCTTAAATGTCAACCTTAGAGTTTCAGAAGCTGGAAGGCACTGGGGAGCCATGTAAGAGTCTATGTAGGAGAGGGTCATGATCAGATTTGTGCTTAGAAAGACCTCATAGGCCAGAGTGGTTGGGGCTGGGATAGAGGAGTCCCCAGGGGCTGTGGGAACTCAGAAGAGGTGACTGACCCCCTTGGGGGTGTTAGGGAAGGCCTCCTACAGGACGTGAAGTCTGTATGGTAAGAACAGAATTTAAAAAGAAGGAAGTGGAAAGAATATATCAAGTAGAAGAAAAATCTGTGCAAAGGAACCTGGGATATTCTGCACAATTGACCACGGCCCTCCCCTGTTCAAAACCCTTCCATGGGGCTTCCCTGGTGGCGCAGTGGTTGAGAGTCCGCCTGCCGATGCAGGGGACACGGGTTCGTGCCCCGGTCCGGGAAGATCCCACATGCCGCGGAGCGGCTGGGCCCGTGAGCCATGGCCACTGAGCCTGCGCGCCCCGAGCCTGTGATCCGCGACGGGAGAGGCCACAGCAGTGAGAGGCCCGTGTACCGAAAAACAAAAAAACAAAAAAACCCTTCCATGACTCCCGTCCTCAGGATTATGAGAAAACTGTTTAGATTGAGTTCTTTCATTCATTAAAAATGACTGAGCACTTACTGTATGCCTGGCTCTACTGGGCTGTGCTTTATTGAGCACCTTCTCCAAAAGAAAAGTATGTACGTATATAATTGAACCTGTATTTCCCCCTATAATTATTAGCTTCTAAGTGTTAAATTTTTTTATTCTGGAAAAAAAAAAGTTTACTCCATCTAAAGGGCTTTGCTCAGCACCTGGCACAGAGTAAATGATTAGGACCGGAGGGCTGGAACATCTGCTCTAACCGGCTTTCCTTGCATTGGTCCTGGAATACTAAGGAGCTTCTGGAGGGCGCGGGGTGCCCCCCCATTCATCCTGGAGTGAGGGAGCGGGCCCCTGATCTGTGAGGACCGAATTTCCTGCCCATTTGCTGCTCACACCTTCCGGAGGCCAAACGGGGCAGCCCAGCTGCGGCCCAAAGGGGGAGGGGCGCGGCCGCCCAGCAGATGGCAGCATTTACATACAGCTGGGAGCCCCCTCTGAGGCGGGGGCTCCTCGCCCTGGCGTCTGGTGCATCCGTGATGCGGGTTTGGTGAGGGTGGCTTTGTTTTGGGGAGGGGAAACACACTCGAGCATGCTCGCGCGCGCACACACACACACACACACGGGTCCACAAAGAACACTGGATCTTCATCGTATCCACACAGGGCTACACTCATGGACCTCCCACACCCAGCCTCCTTCACACACAAACCCTCAGCCATTCACAACCTTGCACAGACCTTACCACACACACACACACACACACACACAGCCACCTAGAGGCACCTGCACAGACCACAAAGTCACCGGTTCCTATGACTACACATAGTGGTCCAGGAGCTAACACATTTTTGTACACCTGCACAGAGAAGCATCTACACAGCCACAGAATCTCAGAAGTCACACAACCGTGAAATCATGTACATCTCCATTCTCCCATGCAGGTGTGTGCGTGCGTGTATACACACGCACACACACACAGAGAATCTTAGAATTATTTACAACCTCACAAAGACTTAACCATATACAATTTCAGGCACATGTGGAGCCACACAATCTGACCTAGACACACAATCACAGTCATGTACATCCTCCAGTAGCTCTTGCTCACACACCACACATACTCAGAGTTTTAAAATCATATCCAACCTCACACACAAGCTTAACCCCCCAACCCCACCCTATCCTCAGCCACACAAATCATGCCCACAACCGCATGTAAGATGTACACTCACTGCATTACCTGTGGCCACGACACAGTCTCATGGCTGCTCCAGCACATTCTTCTTCCCCTGCGACCTCCTCCCCTAGGGTCCCCTGGAGCCGGCGGCTGCCCGAAGGGGCGGAGCTGTCCTCTCAGATATAAGTCTCCGGAGCCAGCAGCTGCGGCTCCCAAGACCTCCGGAAGGCCATGGTCTCCCCGCAGATGCCCCAGCTCCTCTCCCCGACGGTGATCCTGGCGCTCTTTTTCCTTCCCCAGGTCGGAGCCCAAGTGGAAAGGGTGGATGGGAGGGTGTGCAACCCGGGAGTCTTGGGGAGGGGGCGCGGGGCGGATGAGATGTCTGGGTCCCCGCAGTCCCCTCACCCTGTACCCCTTTCCGCCCCAGACACGGCCGGCCGGCGTCTTCGAGCTGCAGATCCACTCTTTCGGGCCAGGACCAGGCCCGGGCGCCCCGCGATCCCCCTGCAAGGCCGGGGACACCTGCCGCCTCTTCTTCAGGGTCTGCCTGAAGCCAGGGATCTCCGAGGAGGCCGCCGAGTCTCCGTGCACCCTGGGCGCGGCGCTGAGTGCGCGCGGACCGGTCTATACTGCGCAGCCCGGAGCGCCAGCGCCTGACTTGCCCCTGCCAGACGGCCTCATGCGCGTGCCCTTCCGGGACGCCTGGCCGGTGAGACCCAGCCCCGGGGCACGCCCGTACTGGGGGCCTTACCCAAACCTCGACTGCCATCTGCCCTCCAACTTCAAAGACCCTGCCCCCTGGGGACCCCAAATTTCCAGTAACTCCATCATCTGGAATCTCACATTCTCAGACCCATAAACCCAAATTTTCTGATTCCGAATTTCCCTCTAGGGATCCCAGATCACAGCCTTGCATGCCTGGAACCCTGAATTCCCAGAACCCCAAACTCACCTTCTAGAAATCCTCAATTCACAGGACCCTACCCCTGTTCCTTGGGGATCCTTAAACACTGGTATCCCCATCTTTGTCCCCAAATTTCCTTGCACCTAGGGAGACTTTCACACTCTGTCTTGGGGAGCCCCAATATCCTCTCACCTTATCTCTTCTCAGACCTTGCAGTTGGGGCCTGTATCCATGACTTTTTCACCTCCAAAATCCTATTTTCCATCCCACAACCCCAAAAGCATAAAGGTGAAGAGAATTGTTTTTGAATTCTAGACACTTATGCTTTTGGGCAAGTGACTTTCCCTTTTCTAGCCTCAGTATCCTCATCTGTAAAATGGGATCATCATGGTACATTATAGTGGTCCCTTTTGAGAGATTCAACCAGGTATCTTGAGTATAGTGCTTACCACATAGTAAGTACTCAATAAAGAAAGCCAAAACAGTCATTCCTTGCCTGGGCCAGCCTCTGGGAATTGTCCCTTGCCTGTCTGGCCCCTGGAATGGTCGTCACTCTTTACCTTTTAAAATCTGGCCTTCATTGAGTACCTACCTGCCCTGACCACTGTCTTCATTCTTCTCTCTCCACCTTCCTCCACCCAACCAGGGCACCTTCTCTCTCATCATTGAAACCTGGAGAGAGGAGTTAGGAGAACAGATTGGAGGTGAGTATCTTCAATTCTGGGACTTCAGTGTAGAGTGTGGGAGATCCAGGGAGTTGGGGCCCGATGTGAGGTCCAGGAGGGTGACATGGGGCTGTCTGTAGGGTGGGGCATTCATGGGATTGCTGGACCCATGATGTCATCACAGCTCCCGGAGTGTGGTGCTGGGTGTTGACAACCCCAGGGCTCTTGGCATGTCGACACAGAAATGTCCTGATACCAGGCAAAGCGGGGTGGGGGCAGGGAGAGGCGGGAAGAAGCTCTCTTACTATCTTGGAGTCGAAGCAGCAGCGTTTCACAGTCCTGCCCTGTCACCATCTGATTTTAAGAACCCAGGGTACAATATGAGTTACTTTCTGGTTCTTGTAGGCAAAACCCTGTCACCTTGTCCATATAGAGGGCCTCAGGACCCCTTTGGGATGTTGCAGTTTCACCAGAGAGGTTTCAAGGATATGGGATGATCTTAACCTTAATTCGAGGGAGACTTTGATGCTATATAAGGCCCAGAGGAAGGGTTCTGTCACCATTTTGATATAGGAAAAGCCTGAGGCACAATTTGGGGGTGTTTTTGACCTCACTTCAAAGACCTGTTATTGCCCCTTGGCCATATTAGGGATATTATATGTCCCAGGATGTTAGGGGTCTCATAACTACTTTAATATACAAAAATTCTGGGGCAAAATATAGGGCCACTTCGGCTTCTCTGGGAGAACTGTTATCATCATGATGGTCATAGGGTTCGCGTCATCGAAGATCCCAGGGCGCATTAGGGGAGTTTGCAGCCTTGCTAAGTAACTGCCATTCTCAGGACTCAAAAGGGGTGTTTTGGCTTCGTTAAGACGGGAAAGGAGAGTGCAAGCCTGCGCGCTCCGTCTCCATCCCAAGACCGAGGCGGGCCGCAGCCTAGCACATCTCCCTTCTCACCGCAGGGCCCGCTTGGAGCCTGCTGGCGCGCGTAGCGGGCCGGCGTCGCCTGGCGGCCGGGGGCCCGTGGGCCCGGGACGTGCAGCGCGCAGGCGTCTGGGAGCTGCGCTTCTCCTACCGCGCGCGCTGCGAGCCGCCGGCCGTTGGGGCCGCATGCGCGCGCCTCTGCCGCTCGCGCGGCGCCCCCTCACGGTGTGGCCCGGAACTGCGCCCCTGCCCGCAGATTGAGGACAAATGCGAGGCACCGCGTGAGTCCTGCGTTCAAACCCACCCCACCCCGTCATGGCCCCTCCGGCTCCTTTCACAACCTAGTTACCCTCTTCAGGGCACTGGGGACCTGAGAACCCCTCGCCAGCTTCATTCATGGTCTTCAGCCCGCTCCCATGATCCAGCTACCACTCTCTGGGAAACTAAGGACCCTAGACTTCTCTCCAGCCCTGCCTGGGCACTCCAGCCCCCTTCCCTCTTCCCAGCACACTTGTCTCCCCAAATAAGAGCCGCACACCCATTTCCCATCCTTGTGCCCCCAGTTCCTCCCCTAATCCATACCCACACCCCTTTCCAGATGCTCGGACCCCAAAGCTCTTCTAATTCTGGGGCCCTCCCTACCCCCACGCAGGAGCTTTGGAAGCTCCTCCCATTCACCCCAGGGGTTCCACCATCCTCCCTCCCTGTGATTGCACTCTAGACCCCACTGCGTTCTAAAGCTTGGGATCCCCCAACCCACCCTAGATATCCCAATGTCTGAGCCCCACTGAAGCCCCTAGGACCCCCAGGCTTATCCAGATCCTCCCAGACCTCCCCTAATCCAAGGCCCTCCCATTTCTCCTGAAAGGCCAAGGGTCCCTCCTCAATCCTCTTCCTTCATTCTCCTCTCTCCAAGCTCAGACCTGGGAGCCTCCACTCCATTCTCCTTCCAAGAGCACAGACTCTGGAACTCACTGGTCTGGGTTCAGATCCTAGCTGTGCCACTTCCTAGCTGGGTAAATCACCCTGCCTCTCAGGGCCTCAGTTTCCCTGTCTGTAAACTGGGTGTTGCAATACCATCTAGCCCATTGGGTTGACAGTCACAAAGATGAAACAAGTGATGCACGGAAAGTGCTCAGAAATTTCTCTGATTTCCTATCCTCCCTTCATCAATATTCCTCTTCCCTCTGCCTCTGCTTCCCCCATAGCGGCATGTCGAGCAGGCTGCAGCCCAGAGCACGGCTTCTGTGAGCAGCCCGATGAATGTCGATGCCTGGAGGGCTGGACTGGGCCCCTCTGCACAATCCCTGTCTCCACCAGCAGCTGCCTCAGCCCCAGGGGCCCATCCTCTGCCACCACTGGATGCCTCGTACCCGGGCCTGGGCCCTGTGATGGGAATCCGTGTGCCAACGGAGGCAGCTGTAGTGTCAGTATCACCCCCCCCCCCCCGGATCCTGGGTAATACTTTTCCCAGGGAGTCCCCTGTCTGGGACTCCATGAGACAACAGCCTGGTGGGGGAGGGGGGGCTGGGGAAGCTATCAGGGAGGGCTTCCTGGAGCTGTCCAGTCTGCATCTGGGGCCTTGAAGTAGGATGACGTGTTGGGGAGAGGAGCCCCAGTGGGTGGCACCTAAAGGTGTGGATGTGGGAATGATGAGGGATCCTATCGGGCCACAAACTGCCCCGCCTATGGGGTAGAGAACAAGTCAGAGCTCAAGGTAGGGGTGGTGGCGCCGAGTGGGTTGAGGATTAGGGAAGGGCGGGCATCAGAGAAGGCTTCCTGAAGATGGACCCGGGCTGGGGCTTCTGAAGTAAGCCCCATTTGGCAGACAGGAGGTGACTGGAGAAGCTAGACCGGACGAGTGGCCTGGGGGAAGCGAAGGTGTGGTGGTGGGAGTGAGCCTGGAATGAAGCAGAGCCTGGTGTGGGCCACCTGGACACTGCCACCATGGGACAGTGAGAAACATTCAGCGTTCAAGTTAGGGGGAGGGCCTGAGAAGGGGAGATCCAGGGAAGGCCCCATGGAGGAGGTGAACTTAGAGCTAGGACCTGGAATTAGGCCTGGGCCATGCGGACAGCATCGGGGAGGGCGGACAGGGCGGGCAGCATTTGGCAGCAAAGGTGTAGAGGTGGGAACGGGATCTCTCTGGGCCTCCAGAGCGTCCCCTCTGTGGGGTTGGATGGGCAGACCCAGAAACGTGGAACAGAGAGGTTGTCTTGGCCTCAGGGACTTCCTCGGTGAGGCCGCTACACCCTAGGAGGTGGGACTAGACCAGGAGCAGCCCCGCAATGGTCAAGACTGAGGAAGGGGGGACTTCCCTGGCAGTCCAGTGGTTAAGACTCCGTGCTTTCACTGCAGGAGGCACAGGTTCAATCCCTGATCAGGGAACTAAGATCCCTCATGCCGCACCGGGCGGCCAAAAAAAAAAGACTAAGGAGAGGGATGGGATTTCTAAGGAGATGCTGATCCAAAGTCCTCTTGCCTGTGCCCAGGAGACCCCGGGGTCCTTCGAATGCACCTGTCCCCGTGGGTTCTACGGGTTGCGGTGTGAGGTGAGCGGGGTGACATGTGCGGATGGACCTTGCTTCAACGGCGGCTTGTGTGTGGGAGGTGCAGACCCCGACTCTGCCTACATCTGCCGTTGCCCGCCCGGTTTCCAAGGCTCCAATTGTGAGAAGAGGGTGGACCGGTGCAGCCTGCAGCCATGCCGGAATGGTGAGGTGGGGAGGACAGAGCGGTGGGGGAGGGGAGTGGGGGTCCCTGCATGGTCAGTGGGCAAGAGCAGGGCTTGGCTCACACAGTCCCGGGGGGGGATCCTGACTTTGTCTCCTCTCGGCCTGTGGCTGGGCTCCCCTCTGCCCAGCCTCAATTTGCTCTTCTGTAAAACGGGCGAGGTGACATTCCTATCTCGTAACTATTTGTTGAGCATCTACTGTGTGCCAGGCCCTGTTCCCGGGATACAGTAGGGAATGAGATGAAAACCCCCACCCTCGTAGAGCTGATGGAGCAGAGAGACAATAAAGAAGATCAATGAGTAAATATAGGAGGTTTTGTGGTGATAAAAACTAAGAAGAGGGAATCCCCTGGTGGTTAGGGCTCTGAGCTTCCACTGCAGGGGGCATGGGTTCAATCCCTGGTCGGGGAGCTAAGATCCCAAAAGCCGTGAGGTGCCGCCAAAAATAAAATAAGACAAAACAAAAAAATGAAAAAAAAAAAGAAAGCCAGAAGGGGGATGAGAAGTAGTGTGTATGGGGTGGCAGGTTGACATTTTAGCTAGAGTGGGTAAGGAAGACCATGCTGCAGGTAGGGAGGCAGCCATGTGGGGATCTGAGGGAAGAGTATGTTCCAGGCAGAGGGATGAACAAGTGCAAAGACCCTGAGGTAGGAATATGCCTGGTGTGTTCAGCATCGCAGGGAAGCCAGTGTGGTTGGGGCAGAGGGAGTGAGGGTAGGCTGGTGAGAGATGAGGTCAGGGAGGTGACTGGGACAGATCCTGTAGGGCTTCATGGGTTATGGGGAGGATTCGGATGTTACCCTGAGATGGAGCCAGAGGAGGGTTCTGAATAGTGGGGAGACCTGATTTGACATAGGTATTAAAATATTAAATGAGACCATGAATGTGAAGGGCTCAGCGCCCTCTTCTTTTAATACTAATTCTCTCCAAAACGCTCACTGAGTGTTCACTCTGGGCTGAGTGGTAGTGGGAACACAGCAGTGGTACATAGGGGTAGCAGTCCAGAGGGGAAGACAGAGTCGTCCTTAGACAGGGCCCACAGTGGCCAGGGTGTGATGGCGGAGCGCAGGGTTGGGATGGAGGAAGAATCGGACGGCTATCTGGAGGAGGGGACACCTGAGCACAGACCTGGAGGATGAGCTCGAAAAGAGAACAGGTGAAAAGAATGAGAGAAAAGGAGGAAGGGAAAAGGGAGAAGAAGGCACGGGCAAAGGCCAGGTGGTTCAAACCCGTCGTTCCAGAACTGTTGAAACTATTTCAGTACGGTTAAAGCCGAGAGAAAAAGAGACAGAGACCCAGAAAACCAAAGAGGTGTGAGGCCGAGTTAATGCAAGACTTCACCAGGGGGAAAAGAGGCGGGCCGGTTTTCCAGGCAAACTCCCAGAGGCTGGCCCTAGAGTTAGACGGGCCCAGAGAAAAGATGAGGGCGAGGATCACCGAGCTGAGAAGAAATCGCGGGCTGGCTTGGGGCGGCGGGCTTGGGGGACTCCCCCCAATCGGGCCACGCCCCTGACGCCCCCTTCCCCACAGGCGGGCTCTGCCTGGATCTGGGCCACGCCCTGCGCTGCCGCTGCCGCGCGGGCTTCGCGGGGCCACGCTGCGAGCACGACCTGGATGACTGCGCCAGCCGCGCCTGCGCCAACGGCGGCACCTGCCTGGAGGGCGGCGGCGCGCGCCGCTGCTCCTGCGCGCTGGGCTTCGGCGGCCGCGACTGCCGCGAGCGCGCCGACCCCTGCGCCGCGCGCCCCTGCGCCCACGGCGGGCGCTGCTACGCGCACTTCTCCGGCCTCGTCTGCGCCTGCGCGCCCGGCTACATGGGCGCGCGGTGCGAGTTCCCGGTTCACCCCGACGGCGCAGGCGCGTTGCCCGTGGCCCCGCCGGGTCTGAGGCCCGGGGACCCGCAGCGTTTCCTTTTGCCACCGGCTTTGGGACTGCTGGTGGCCGCGGGCTTGGCCGGCTCTGCGCTCTTGCTGGTCCACGTGCGACGCCGTGGCCCTGGCCGGGATACTGGGTCTCGCTTGCTGGCGGGGACCCCGGAGCCATCAGTCCACGCGCTCCCTGATGCACTCAACAACTTGAGGACGCGGGAAGGTGCCGGGGATGGCCCGAGGTGAGTGGCTTGGCCGCAGACGTAAGCCTTGTCCCTCTCGTCTGCTTGCATCAATCTCCGTAATGCAATTGGCCTGATTCCTTGATGGGCCTTCCTTGATTGGTCCCTTTCTCTTATCCCAGCTCCAACCTTTTTCTGGTTGGGTCGTTTCACAATTCCTCTGGTTGGCTTTGAGTTCCCTTCCTTGGTGGGTGGGAAAACAAGATATGAAAATTTAAAGTGTCTGGATCTTACTCTTCTCCTCCCGCAGCCCGTCCTCAGATTGGAATCGCCCTGAAGATGGAGACGCTCGTTCGGTTTACGTCATATCTGCTCCTTGTATCTACGCTCGGGAGGTAGTTACCACCCTGCGCACGTTGGGCATGCTGGGCAGAGGCAGCTCCTGCTTTTCCTGTAGATCTCCTTTATCTGTAAAATGAAGAGGGTAGTGTCTCTGGAAGGTCCTCTGCCCATTTTTCAGTTTTGACTTAATTTAGTTCTATCTTGCATGCCTTTTGCTATCGTTTTGAGCTACTTGGCATCTTCTCTTTGGATGATCTTTGGGCCTCAAGAGGTCACAGTGGGGAGCCTCAGCCAGAGCTTCTCCACTGATTTCCACTCACTGGGGAGAGGGAGGGGAGAGGGAGGGGCAGACCTTTCTAATGCTTCCTACTTGCTCTGTTTCTAGGCCTGAGCTGCCCCTTCTCCATCAGCACCTGGGGACAGAACCTGGATATTTTTGTATTCTCTGCTTCAGACACTTAGGAGTTCAAGCTGGAAGGGGTGATGGGGAGGATTTTACCATTGGAAGTTGTACATAATGGTTATTTATATCCTATCTCTTTTTCTCTCCCCATCTCTCCAGAGACATCTATAAAGGCTCTTAGTTTGATCAGCTTTGACTCATCAAGTTGAGTGCTTTGTATGTGGTTTTGGGGCTGAGGGGAGAGATTTTGTCTCCTGGGAAGAATAATAGGACTCTACTGCAGGGGTCAGAAACAACTCAAAGTAGTTTAAATAAACAAGAGAATTTATTAGTTTATAAAAGTGAAAATCCTGTGGCAGGTGTAGCTTTAGCAGGGCTGGATTCAGGGGCTCTGTGTTTTCCTCCAGTTGTCTCTAGGATGACTTCATATGTAGACAGGCTTTCATTGGCCCTGGCTTATCACATGACCTTGCTCAAACTAGGGGCCAGGCAGTATGGCTTATTTTGATTGGCCAGGCTTGGCCATCTGTCTAGTGCGTGCATGGCAGGGATTAAGGTCAGCCTGTTCAAACCACATGGAATATGTGGGCAAAGGAGTGTCCCTTTCTGTATCAAAAATCAGCATTTGTTACTAGATATAAGTACTGTACCTGGCAGGCAAACGGACAGAACCAGTCAGAGCAGAAAGAAACTATTTTACAGAGGAATGGGAGGCCCAGAGAGTGAAGTAACTGCTGCAGCTCCTTCCTGATGAGATGGAACAAATCTAGGTAAGATCTAGCAGAGAGGGGGAACCTTCCTAAATTTGGGGACTATCGTAATACAGTTCATCGCACATCTAATACTACTTCTACCACTGAAAATATAAAAAGCCTGCATCAGCCAATTTCTGCCAATCCTCCTTCCCCATATTTTCTAGTGGGGAGTAGGCTGGGACAGTGCCCAAGCACTTTTGGAAATGAGCAAAATCATAGGAACTGAAGATGAGAGAACAGAGAAAAGTAACAAATGGAATATAGCAACAAATGAACAAATGAAGGAGTCCTTTTATTAGAACATCAGCCAAGGGATCCACATGTTCTTTTAATTCAGTCAACGATACCATATATTGAATAAATACTTATACATACGAATTCTCCTTTCAAGTTTCACTATATTGAATTTCTGTGTCATGAGAATTAACTGTACCATTAAGGAATATGGACATTGAAACAAAGGCCTACTATCAAATGATATTTAAATTGAGATTAAAGGCAGACATCAACACCAGCCCATTGTTCCTTCAAAGACAACGCGATATTCAGAGGCCGAGTCTTTGCTGCCTTGAACAAATTATACCACCTGCCGAGAGAGCAGAACTCAATTTAAAAGCAAAGATGGGGGCTTCCCTGGTGGCGCAGTGGTTGAGAGTCCGCCTGCCGATGCAGGGGACGCGGGTTCGTGCCCCGGTCTGGGAGGATCCCACATGCCGCGGAGCGGCTGGGCCCGTGAGCCGTGGCCGCTGAGCCTGTGCTCCGGAGCCTGTGCTCCGCAAGGGGAGAGGCCACAACAGTGAGAGGCCCGCCTACCGCAAAAAAAAAAAAAAAAAAAAAAAGCAAAGATGGGAAACTGTGTTACACTCATGTATTTTTTTAAATTTTTATTTATTTTATGTATTTATTTTTAGCTGCATTGGGTGTTCGCTGCGTGTGGGCTTTCCCTAGTTGGCGGTGAGCGTGGGCTACTCTTCATTGCAGTGCACGGGCTTCTCATTGCGGTGGCTTCTCTCGTTGCAGAGCACGGGCTCTAGGTGTGCGGGCTTCAGTAGTTGCGGCATGTGGGTTCAGTAGTTGTGGCTCGTGGGCTCCAGAGCGCAGGCTCAGTAGCAGTGGCACACGGGCTTAGTCGCTCTGCGGCATGTGGGATCTTCCCAGACCAGGGATCAAACTCGTGTTCCCTGCATTGGCAGATGGATTCTTAACCACTGCGCCACCAGGAAAGTCCCTTCATCATGTTTTTTTTTTTTTTTTTTTTTTTTTTTTTTTTTGCGGTATGCGGGCCTCTTACTGTTGTGGCCTCTCCCATTGCGGAGCACAGGCTCCGGACGCTCAGGCTCAGCAGCCATGCCTCACGGGCCTAGCCGCTCCATGGCATGTGGGATCTTCCCGGACCGGGGCACGAACCCGCGTCCCCTGCATCGGCAGGCGGACTCTCAACCACTGCACCACCAGGGAAGCCCTTCATCATGTATTTTTGATCAGTGACTGCATGCAAGCTGAAGGCAGGCAGCTGAATCCCATGGATTCCCCCCTTTGATGCACTTCTGGTGTCAAGGATGCCTCACCTATCTCAGAGTCTTGGCACCATCGCTGTACATGTCAGTGAGTCATCACAGGAACAGTACTGGCTGGATTATCAAAGAGTGATGACCAGAGTCCTCTGATTCACCACCATAAGGGAGGAGTCCCACACCCAAGCCTGGAGGCCCTTTAAAGTGCAGGCTCTGTTCTATCACTTTGCCTCACAGGCTGCTGCAGGCTCAGCCTAAGGTCATAGCCTCTGGGGCAAGGAAGACTATCTCAGATGATCAGAGCTTGCAGGGAAGAGAAAGTTATTCTGGTCCAAATCCTTCACTTGAAAGGTGAAAGGAAGCAGGGCCCCAGAGGAGTAAGGTGGAAGGCATTGCACACCAAGGAGAAACTTGTCATTTTTTTTCTCTTTTGGCAGAGCTTTAAATCTTTAAATCAGGCATACACTTATTGCATTTAGCACAATGGCAGTAGCAAATAAAGTAACCTAAATGATCACTCCAAAAAGCACAAACAAAGACAAAAAACCAAAAAGCCTACAAATGCACAGAAATCAGACTGCTTTGGTTCAGATCTTGGTTTTGCCATGTATTCAGACAAGTCACTTTACCTCTCAGTGCCTTAATTTCCTTATCTGTAAAATGAAACTAGTAATAGAATCTGCCTCAGAAGTTTGTGAGTGTTAAATGAGTTAATAAGTACAAAGCATTTTATAACAGAGGCTGGCATGCAATAGATGCTCAGTAAATATTACTTCTCAATATTATGCTATAAGAGGAAAGCCCATTTCAAGTTCATTTCACAGAGGGGCAAACTGAAGCCCAGAGAGGGGTAGACGCTTGCCTAGCATCACACAGAAAATTCAGTGTCTTTCTTGATCTTCCTGGTTTTTGGGACCCAGGCCCAAGGTTTAGCACAGGAGGGGCTCTCGGGGGTTGGGAAGCACAGTGGACTTATGTTTGAAACCCTTCCATGAATCTGAGTAAGGTCTGTACCTGACCTAATAGTATTGGACTGGACTTCCCTGGTGGTCCAGCAGTTAAGAATCCACTTGCCAGTGCAGGGGACGTGGGTTTGATCCCTGGTCCGAGGGTTTGATCCCTGGTCCGAGAAGATCCCACATGTCTCAGGGCGACTAAGCCTGTGTGCCACAACTACTGAGCCCACACGCTGCAACTACTGAGCCTGCGTGCTGTAACTGCTGAAGCCTGCACCTAGAGCCTGTGCTCTGCAACAAGAGAAGCGACTGCAATGAGAAGCTCACGCACCAAAATGAAGAGTAGCCCCCGCTTGCCACAGCTAGAGAAAGCCTGTGCAGCAACAAAGACCGAGTGCAGCCAAAAAAAAACCAAAAAAACAATAGTATTGGACCAATTGGTTTTGACAGTGTACTGTGGTTACATAAGATGTTATCAGGGAAAACTGGGTGAAAGTTACACAGGAATTCTCTGTACTATTTCCCCAACTTCTCACCAGTGTTAAAACTATATCAAAATAAAAAGACATTTATTGAGTGCCTACTGTGTGCCAGGCCTTGTTCTAGGAGCTGAGGATTCAGCAGTGAACGAGACAAGTTCCCACCCTGGAGGAACTCAGTGTGATAGAGCCCTTGACACAAGGTTCTGTGTCAGGACCCTAGAGTCTGATGGCTGCCGTTTGAGTCCTGGCTCTGCCACTTACCAGCTGTGGGTATGTGTGTAGCACTTAGCGCTACGTGAATGTAAAATCTGTTATTGTTGTTATTATTTTTCTCCAGGTCTCTCAGTTGTCACCTCTTCTAGGAAGCCCTCTCTGATTGCCCCCAGACTGGTTCTAACACCTGTTTTGGGATCCCACAAGTCCCCGTGTTTCCTCACCATATCTCTAACCCCTCTGCCTGTGCCTCCTCCACCCTCACCCTGACCTCACTGGGCTGTCACTGTTTGTTAAGGGGTATATCTCCTCTACTGGACAGGGAGCCTGATAACTGGACTTCGGCTTTCCTGACTGCTCTGGCCCCAGAATCACCCAGTACAGGACTGTGCACATAGCAGGCACTCAATGAACATATAGTGAACACCTGAACGTTAAGGACACTGGCAATCTGGAGATAGGGATTTGGGGGATGGGAATTATCAGGGGAGATCCAGAGGCCTCCGCCCCATCTGCGGCTCTGGGCAATAGAACCTGAGCGCTGAATGGAACCCCGTGTAATAGCACCCCATTGTGTTTGCCTCCCGTTTTAGAACCTGGTGTAGATGAGGCTCTCCCCACCCAAGGCAGGAGGGTCGGGCAGGATCCCAACCCAGGCTACCTGGAGTCTACCCCTATCCCCCATGAACAACCAGGCGCGGGCCCCAGCTCCTTCCCCGGTCTGGCCCTCGGCCTCGGTCCGGGCCTTGACTCTGGCCCGGGGTACGACCCCGGTCAGGACTTCGATCCAGGTTCGGACTCCGACTCTGGTCCCGGCCTTGGGCCCGATCCGGATCCTGATTCTGGTCCGGACCCTGAACCCGGTCCGGACCCCGACGCCGGTCCGGTCCCCGACTCCGGTCCAGATCCTGACTCCGGCCCGGATCCCAACCCCGACCCCATCTCGGGTCCTGGTTCCTGCCTCGGAATCCTTTCCGAACTCGGCCCTATCTTTGGATCCGCCCTAGGAACCTGAACCCGAGCTCACTTTGTCATCTGATAGGGATCCTGAGCCAGCCTTGAGGGTGAAGCACGTCCCATCTGTCACCGATGGATTTGGTCCCATCCAAGAGCCCTTTCCTGCCCTTACTCCACTGGCCACCGATTTACTGGGGCCCCCCCTTGGGTCCACTCTGAGGGCAGACCTATCGGCCACCAAGTTGACAGATTCCTCTTCTGGACATATCCCGGGGACGCCCATCCTGGGGGCCATCCTGGCGTTAGCTGTCGCCTTACCGATTTCTACCCATGCGTTCGCCTCCACCAGCGAGAACATCCACGTGGACGGCAGGATCATGATTCGAGTGGTGTAAGGGGCTGTCCCTGCCCACACCTGCCTCCTCCCCGTGGGGAAAGGGCTGCAGGGGGCAGGCTGTACCTGCCATTCTCTTTGGGACTAGAGAGCTCTGAATTCATTCATTCACTGTCCTGCCGGTCATGGGTCAGGACTTCTGGGGATAGAGGGCTGAGCAGAGCCATGCTTTCCTGGGGGTGGGAGGGGTGGGTGAGAGTGGGGAGCAGAGAGCCCTGAGGGAGGACAAGGGGTGGGAGAACTTCAGAAACTGAGTGTTTGGAGACAGCCTTTCTCAGGAGGTGGGTCTTAGGCGGCTACATCTCAGTGATGAGGCTACTAAGTGGGGTGGGGAGGGGAGGGTAGGAATAGGGGGATCAGGGTAGCAAGGGGGAAGGGGAGCAGCCAGTGCAAAGGCCAGAGGAGGCTGGCTTCAGTCCGTCTTTGTGGTCTCAGAGCTGAATCTTTGTGTCCATGACACGAGTAAACAGCAGTGACCTTCCTTGACCTCCCTGAGACCCAGGGCTGAATGTGGCCCAGGGAGGGGCTTTGTCTTCCCCTCCAGTCCCCTGCTGTGTCTCTTTTGCTCTGGTCCTTCTCTGTAGCTCTCCAGCTCCCTCTCCAACTCACTGCCTCTTTTCCTTTCCCCTTGTGGTGTGCATCTCTTTCTCCTTCTCTCTATCTCTCTTTTCCCATCTCCCCCCTCTCTCTTTCTCTGCCCATCTCCTCTTTTCTATCTCTTTCCCTGACTGCATGGACTCATTCATTATTTTATTCATTCAAAAACCATTTATTCAGCACCAACCCTGCTCTCAGCATCACAGACACAGCAGTGAATAAGACAGAGATGCCTGTGGCACTGACATTCTGGTTGGTGTGGAGGGGCAGGGATGGACAATAAATATGACACATGGCAAGTTATCTAGTATCTTAGAAGGTGATCAGTGCTATGGACAAAAGGCATCTTGTGGGGTGGGGGTGTCACAATTTTAGCTGGGGTAGTCAGGAAGGCCTCACTGAGGAGGTGATATATGAGCAAAGACCTGAAAGAGGGGAGAGAAGGAGCCATTCAGATACCAGGGAAAGAGCATTCTGCAGAGGGAAGAGCCAGTGCAAAGGCCCTGAGGCAAGACATGCTTGGAGTGTTGGAAGTGGCTGGAGCCAGGGGGTCAGTGGGAGGAGATAGAGCAGAGAGGTGATGGGGGCAGATCCTATGGGGGCTTGTGGGCCATGAGGAGGACTGTTTTTTTGCCCTGAGTAAGATGGCACTATGGGAGGCTTCTGAGCAGGGGAGGGATGGGATCTCACTTAGCTGTTCAGTGTCCCTCTGGACTTGAGGAGATACTGATGCGGTGTCTTCCTTCCATCTCTCTTCCTCCCTCCTCTCTGCCCTTGCCTCCAGTGGCCTCTGAAGCTATGGACTTCGGGTGAGTAGTTTTGACTTTAGAGGTGGGGGGAGTGGGGTCATGAAGTCTGGAAGAAGTTCCTGTTTTCCCTCCTTTTAAGACCTGTGATCCTGTGATGCTGTGACTACACGATCCCATCTCTTTCCCACAGTATATCCTACTGAAAAAGAGTCTGGAGCAGCAATTTCCAAACTGTCTACTCTTTGTGAGTGTGCTGGTGGCCTGGGAGAGTTGGGGGTGGTGGTGGTCAGGGCTCCAAGACCCCCAGGGAACTTGGAGGGAAGTTCTTAACCTCCCCCAACCTCCACCATTCCCTCCCCAGGAGGAGGACATATCTGCCCAGGCTACAGGGGAATTTGAAGTGTTCGTGGACGGGAAACTGGTCCATTCAAAGAAGGTGATTCTGAGCAAAGGTCGTGGACAGGGAGGGAGGGTGGAGCTGGGGTCCCAGGGGATGGGAGACATACGTGTCTGTGCTCTTTCCCTTCTGTGCCCAGAAAGGTGATGGCTTCGTGGATGAGACCAAGCTGCAGAAAATTGCGAGCCTTATCAATGAGGAGATCAAGAAAAGGTAGCAGGCAACTGGTGAGCTGGAGGTGAGGTGAGGGAGGTGACGTGGGAGGGGTGGAGGCTGGGCTGTGGATAAGTGGGTGGGTGGGCAGGAGGCAGGGCCCTGTCTTGGAGTCAAAGACACCCTAGCCCCAGTCCTAGCTCCGCCAGTCCTCACTGTTATAATCAGGATAAGTCATCTACATCCTTTTCTGAGCCTCAATTTTCTCATCTGTAAAGTGGGGTTGTTGAGATGATTCCATAAGAGGCCTCTTATAAGGTAATAAACAGTACACAGCTCAGAGCAGGGCTCAGTGTATGACAACTATACATTCTTTTCAAAAGAGCTTTAGGGTTTTTTTTTTTTAGCTTTTAATTATAAAGCTGTGCTGTCCAATAGCAGCATGTGACTTTTCAACGTATAGTGGAGTTAATTAAAATTAAATACATTAAAAATTCAGTTATTAGTCACACTAGCCACATTTCAAATACAGCCACATGTGGCTGCTGTACTGGATAGCACAGATATAGAACATGGAATCCATCATCGCAGAAACTTCTATTGCTAACGTTGTCTTAAGGTATTAAAGCATAGACACAATAATTTATTTCCCACCAATACTGGACTTTTTTTTTTTTTTTTTTTTTGCGGTACGCGGGCCTCTCACTGTTGTGGCCTCTCCCGTTGCGGAGCACGGGCTCCGGGCGCGCAGGCTCAGCGGCCATGGCTCATGGGCCCAGCCGCTCCGCAGCACGTGGGATCCTCCCGGACCGGGGCACGAACCCGTGTCCCCTGCACCGGCAGACGGACTCTCAACCACTGCGCCACCAGGTAAGCCCCTCCTTTTTCTTTTTTGTATGTATATCTATTATGGAGGTTTGGTTTGCGGTTACCATGAGGTTTTTGTGTAGGAGTCTATATACATATGTGATTGTTTTAAGTTGCTGATCTCTTAATTAGAAATGCATTTTTAAAACCTTGCGTTTGTACTCTCCTCCCCTCACCAATTACTGTTTTTTGTTTTTTTTTTTTCGGTACGCGGGCCTCTCACTGTTGTGGCCTCTCCCGTTGCGGAGCACAGGCTCCGGACGCACAGGCTCAGCGGCCATGGCTCACGGGCCCAGCCGCTCTGCAGCATGTGGGATCTACCCAGACTGGGGCACGAACCCGTGTTCCCTGCATCGTCAGGCGGACTCTCAACCACTGCGCCACCAGGGCAGCCCTACTGTTTTTTTTAAAAAATTTTATTTATTTATTTACTGATTGATTGATTGATTGATTGCCGCACTGGGTCTTCACTTTCTCTAGCTGCGGCGAGCGGGGGCTACTCTTCGTTGTGGTGCACGGGCTCTAGGCACGCAGGTTTCGGTAGTTGTGGCGCACGGGCTTAGTTGCTCCGCGGCATGCGGGACCCTCCCAGACCAGGGCTCGAACCCGTGTCCCCTGCACCGGCAGGAGGATTCCCAACCACTGCCACCAGGGAAGTCCCGCAATTACTGTTTTTTGACATCATATTTTACATCTAATTGTTTTGTGTATCCCTTAACTGCTTATTGTGGATACAGATTGTGCATACAGATAGTGGATACAGATTTTACTACTTTTGTCTTTTAACCTCCCTACTAGCTTTGTGTGTGGATGATTTCCCACCTTTACTGTATGTTTGACTTCGCCAGTGAGCCTTTTCTTTCCGTAGCTTTCTTTTTTCTAGTTGTGGCCTTTTTTTTTTCCGCTTGGAGAAGTTCCTTTAACATTTGTTGTAAAGCTGGTTTGATGGTGCTGAATTCTTTTAGCTTTTGCCTGTCTGTAAAGCTTTTGATTTCTCCATCAGATCTGAATGTGAGCCTTGCTGGGTTTCCTCATTTAAAAAATCTTATTTCTCTTTCCTCTTCTACTTGTATCACAGAGTTCTATCTTCAAGCTTGCTAATTCTCTGTTCCATATAGGGTGCTCTATTTCCAGTGCTTTCTAATGCATTCTTCATCTCGTTTATTTTGCTCTTCGGCTCCAGAATTTCTGTTTGATTCTTCTTTAGAGTGTCAATCTCTTTGGTAAAGCATTTCTTCTGTACATTAATTTTATTCCTGAGCTCACTGAACTACCTTTCTGAGTTTTCTTGTAGCTCCTTGAGTTTCTTCATAGACTTATTTTGAATTCTCCATCAGTGAGATCTCAGGAGTCTGCGACTTTAAGTTTGGTTTCTGGAGAATTGTCATTTTCTTTCGTGTTACAGTGTTACCGTGGTTCTTCATGGTGCTTGATGAGTTGCTCCTCCGCCGATTCATCTGAAGTAGGGGACACCTTTCTGCTTGATGCTAACGATTTAACAGGTTAGAAACTGAGGCGTTTCAGGGAGTTCCCTGGCGGTCCAATGGTTAGCACTCGGCGTTTTCACTTCCATAGCCCCGGTTCAGTCCCTGGTGGGGGAACTAAGATCCGGCAAGCCAAAAAGAAAGAGAAAAAAAGAGGGGAAAAAAAAAAAAAAAAAATGGAGGCGTTTCTTCTGTTTTCCAGTAGGTGGTGATATAGCACAAGGTTTGGGTTTCTCTTCCCTGCGCTGCCTCCGGTTATATTTGAGAGTCTGCATTTTCCACACTCCACTGCCTTTATCGTTGCTTCAAGCCCTCTTTATTGCTCCTTGTGCCTCCGGGGTCATTGGTGCCTTGTTTCCTGCAGGAAACACCAGCAGGTGTTTCCGCCTGGGGCTCGGAGATGGTGTGCTCTTCTCTTACATTCGGGATCCCCACCCCTTGCAGACTCCGCCCCTGGGGGAGGGCGAAGGTGGCGATGGTGGCGGGGGAGCGGTGTTGCACCTGGCGCCTCTGCCAGTATTGTAAGGTTTGCCGGCTCCACCGCTGCGAGTGGGTGGCCAGGGGTCCGAACTGTGGATGCCTCAGCAGCTGGAGGGATGGGATCTCAGGCTCCACTGCTACCGGTGACTGTGGGCACCGCTGCCGCTGGGAGGTTAGAGTCGTGTGTGCCGCTTCCTCTGCTATTGTTACTGGCTGTCTGGGGCTGCGGCCTCAGCTGCCATGGCAGGAGGGCTGGGTTTGCAGGAACCACCTCCCTGTTCCCTCAGTTCCGGCTCCTCTGTGTGTCCCTGTACATCCCCCTGTAGGTGTTCAGATGTGTGAATTCTCTGGACACCTGGTGTGTTGGACAGAGGTACCCTTGTTGTGTTGTGGATGTTTTAGCGGTTGTAGATTGAAGAGACAGAGTTTTTCATCTGCCATGTTGCTGGCGTCATTCTTCTGAAACAGTTATTTTTCATAAAACTGTTAACATGTAACTTTTTTTTTTTTTTGGTACCTGCGCCAGACAGGCCTGTGGGATTTTCATTCCCTGACCAGGGATCAAACCCGGGCCCTCGGCAGTGAGAGCTCGGAGTCCTAACCACTAGACCGCCAGGGACTTCCCTAATGATTTTTAAAAATATTAAAAAATGAAGGGCTTCCCTGGTGGCGCAGTGGTTAAGAATCTGCCTGTCAATGCAGGGGACACGGGTTTGAGCCCTGGTCGGGGCTCCACGTGCCGCGGAAAAACTAAGCCCGTGCATCACAACTACTGAGCCTGCGCTCTAGAGCCTGCGATCCACAACTACTGAAGCCTGCGCGCCTAGAGCCTGTGCTCTGCAACAAGAGAAGCCACTGCAGTGAGAAGTCCGAGCACTGCAACGAAGAGTAGCCCCGCTTGCCACAGCTAGAGAAAGGCCCGCGCACAGCAACGAGGACCCAGTGAAGCCAAAAATAAATTAATTTAAAAAAAAAAAGAAAAGAAAGGACATGAAGTCATCACTTGTCTTACTTGTAGGCTTTGGATAATTTTTCATAACATAACTGTCGATATTGTTAACATCACCCCCATTTTACAGATGAAAGACTGATCCAGAGAAGTAGAGTAATTCACCTTAGAGCTCACTGCTGGTAAGAAGTGGAGTAGGGATTTGAACCTTGACAGTCCAGCTCCAGTATTCTAGTATCTCATTGGCTCAGCCTAGTTGAAGTGCCACCGTTGATCAAATCAACTATAGTTGGAGGGGAAGTGAAGTCACAAAGGTCAAATAGCATTAAGAGGGTGGGGTCATGAGATTCCTGGAGAAAGGAGAACATAGTGGGTAGCCATCTCAAGAAGTGTCTTCTAGAGTCAGAGTGGAGTCCTGGGAAAAAATTTTCTGGTCAGCACTCCAGTTCATTTCTAAAGGTGGTCCGTTTTGGCAATCACTGATGAATTGATTATTAGTATGAGTTTTGGAGGCAAGAAAGCTGGGTTTGAGCCCTAATTCTACTGCTTCTTAGCTGTGTGAACTTGGGTAAGTGTGATGATAAATTCTGTGTCCACTTGGCTAGACTACGATGAACAGTTGTTTGGTCAAACACTAGTCTAAGATGTTGCTGTAAAGATATTTCTTAGAAGTGATTAAGATTTATAAACAGTTGGCTCTAAATAAGGCAGACTTGCCTCATCTAATCACTTGAAGGTGGTTTTTTTTTTTTTTTTTTTTTTTTTGGCCGTGCGGAGCCAGAAAGATCTTGCAGGGTCTTAGTTCTGTAAGAGCAAAAACTAAAGTTTCCTGAAAAAGTGGAATTCTCCTCTAGATTGCAACATAGATATTCTACCTGAGTTTCCAGCCTTCACATTCAGGACCACAATGTTAACTTTACCTAAATCTCCAGGCTGCTGGCCTGCCCTACAGATTTTGCACTTGCCAGCCTCCACAATCCTGTGAGCGAATTCCTTAAGATCTCTTTCTCTCTCTGTATATACAATATATATGTATACATATACAATATACCTTACACACACACAGAAAGACAGAAGCCCACGTGCCTAGAACATGGCTTTCCTATTGGTTCTATTTCTCAGAAGAACCCTGATTGATACAGCTAGTAAGCCTCAGTTTTCTCATCTATAAAATGGATATGCTAATACTCTTTACCTCACACCATGGTGAGAATTCTGTGAGATGCCATAAATAAAGCACCAAGATCTGTGCCTGGATCACCGTAAACTCTCAACCGATGGTGATGGTGGTTATATCATCTGTGGTGACCGGTTTCCAAAGATGGCTCCCCATAAACCACAGTGCTCAGGATTCAGTTCCTTAGGTATTGCTTCTCCTCCCTGGCCTATGTAACCCACAGAATGAGGCGGATGTGTGCTAGCTCTGGGCCTGAGTCTGAAGGCCCGGCCGCTTCCCACCTTTGCACTTTTGGAAGCCCTGAGGCGGCCACGTAAGAAATCTGGCTACACTATTGGAGAGCAAGGTGGAGAGAGGAAGAGGGTTTGAAACTGCAGAAAGGGAGAGGCCCAGCCTTCTAGCCTTTTCCCACCAATATGACAGGCATGTGAGTGACCTGTCCAGGACATTCCAGCCCAGCTGAGCTCCTGGCCAACATCACGTGGAGCAGAACTGCTGAGCTGATTTCGGTCAACCTACAGAAGAGTGAGCAGTGATAAAATGGTTGTTGCTTAAAGCCTTTAAGTTTTAGGGTGGTTAGTTACACAGAAAGAGATAACTGGAACATCAATATTAGGGGACAGAGACTAATTTCCCCCAGAATTCGTAAAGAGAGGCCAGTACTGGTTTGGAAGAACCATCATGTTAATTTGACTGGACTTTGTCCCTAATTCCCAGAAGGTAACCTATAAATCTTTGGAATTTCCAGCGATAGTGTTACCAAATGCGAGTCTGTGTGCCCGATGCACAGTGAGGCCAAACAATACCAAAACGTCCGAGTTTGGAGCAGAGAAAGGTTTATTGCAGGGCCACGCAAGGGGATGGGTGGTTCATGCCTGAAAAACCCTAAACTCCTTGAAAACTTTCAGCAAAGCCCTCTTATAGCAATGGTGAGGGAGGGGCGTGGTCAGTTGTAAATTTCTTGGTGTCAGATCCTTTGTTCTTGAGGTTAGGTCAGGGTCAGGTAATGGTGTTCCTGTAAATCTCCACCCAACAAATGTTATTCTCTGTTCTGACAAGAAAGAGCAAGGTCCCAAGGCTCAACTTTCACCCTCCGAGGTCTAGGTCCTGGCTAAGAGGAGGGGGTCCCTGCGGGGGCCGGTTACCCTGCCCAGGAGCGTTCGTCCGGCACCCAGTCTGGATCCTACCGGCTGAAGAGGCAGATCCCAGCTGGCAGTGCCCTCAGGACCAGGTCCCCAGACCCTGCACAGCTGTCATCACTGAGGGAGCCAGGCGCCTAGGACCCAGCCAGCCCTCAGGCTCCTCAGGCCGCCCAAACGGCGGGGGCCAGGTCCCGCAAACCGCGTCCCACGCAGACTGCCGCTGCCATTAGGTCGCAGAGGTGGGGATGGGGGCAAGGTTCACCGCAGTCTCAAGGCCTGGGCCCGGCCAGTGGGAGGCCTTGGCGAGGGCTCTGGAGCCCTGCAGGACACAGCCCCCAGCCTATCCCCAGCCCCCCAGCTCACCTGCTGGCCCAAGGCCAGAGTGCCTGGAGGGCCCCCGGGAGAAGGCCGGGATCCGCCTCTTACCTCACTTTTCCCCAGAGAACCACCAACCTCCTGACTGGCAGAAGGGGCCCTCTAACCGGCCAGGCTGGCGGTCTCGCTCTAACAGTCCCGCATTAGCGGTCTCCCGGTAACGGTTGCCTGGTAACTGTAGCGCCAGAGGCAGCAATGCGAGGGACCTGTTCGTTACAGGGCAACGGTTGCCTGGTAACTGTCGCGCGGTAACGGCCACCCCATCCCCATTACAATAGGAGTGTCTTTGTTACTCGTGTGTGTGAGGGACCCCTTGGGCCATCCCTGAGGGTCTTAGACGATTTAAGCCTCGCGATTTCGGCCTAACTTCAGGGCTTGTTGAGCGTCCCTGGTTGGTAAATGCTCTGCACGTGCTGGAGGATGATGCATCCCTGAGGATGGCGTAATATCATGTTTGGGACTCTCCCAGACTTGGTCCTACTCGTCTTTCCCTTTAGCTGGTTATGATTTGTATGCTTTGCTATCATGAAATTGTAATCATAACTGTAGTGCTTTCTTGAGTTCTGTGCGTCTTTTTTTTTTCGCAAATTATTGAAACTGCATGGGAACTGGGAATCCTCAAACTTGTAGCCTGCTGGTCAGACGTGGGAGTGGCCTGGGGACCCTTGAACTTAGAGCTATGGTGTCTGTAACAGAGGACTGTGTCCCTGACCTGGGGAGTTTGGCTAAATTCTGGGGAAGAAGCCACTGTACGTGCTGACACTGCAGCTGAAATTGTTCAAGCAAGAGAAGAGGCTCCTTAAAATGCTTTGAGAGACAAGAAGAGGACTTGATTTTGCTCCTGGGTTGAAAGGTGAAGAGGAGGGAAGGGGAGAAGTTGAAAGGAGCCAGCCAGGTGGGGGGGCTTGTCTTCCAAGGGATGACCCCAGCCCTGCGACCCACCAGATTTTCACTCAAGTCTACCAAAGTGAAGGGGTCTGTCATGTGAGTGGATTTGATTGGAAATGTATGAAGGAACTGTCAGGGAGGGGGAAATTTTCCCTTGGACCCATCTTGAGGTCTTGTGGCTGGACTAATAATAAAATTGACACAAGACAGATCAACAGGAGAAAAAGAAACAAAATTTAGTTCATGCGCATGGAGGTCTCATAGAAATGGGATCTAAGAAGTGGCCAAGAGAATTCCCTGGCGGTCCAGTGGTTAGGACTTGGCGCTTTCACTGCCGGGCCTGGGTTCGATCCCTGGTCGGGGAACTAAGATCCTGTAAGTCACTTGGCGAGGCAAAAAAAAACAAAAAAAACCCCAAAGGATTATATCTCATTTGTAAATAAGGATCATTTGAAGAATACAATCATGGTGGTGGATATAAAAATAACACCTTCATGGATTATGAAAAGGCCTTTGACAAAATTCTATAACCACTCTAGATAAAACAAACACATGTACAAATAGTGAGAGATGGATATGTGAAGAATTTCTACAAAATCAGGACAAGTTAATGATGCTTCACTATCATTCATATTATTTTACATTAGAAAGAAGGTAGCAATAAAGTACCTTCTGTCTAATGTATAAATAAAGAGAAAGAAGTCAGAAGTATAAAAATTATAAAAGAGGCAATACTGTCACTATTTGCATATGACTTGTTCCCCAATCTAGGAGATTCAAATGAAAAACTACTGTAAAACAGTAAGAGAATTCAGTATGTTAACAGGCTATCAAATAAATATGCAGAAATGAATTATTTTCAAATACATAGGCAAGCTTTTAGAAAATATAACAGAGATAATCTTCATTTACTATAGAAAAAAGATAAAAGATAAAATGTCTAAGAATAAATTATTAGACCCGTAAAAGACCTACTTTAGGAACACTAATTTAAGGACAAACATTAATACTCTTCTGAAGGATACAAAGGAAGTCTTTAAAAAATGGAAAAATAAATAATTTGGATATCTTAGAGATGGCAGTTATCTTCGATTTATTAAATATAATGTGATTCTAATAAAGAACTTTGAAATAAGGTAAGCTGACTTTGAGGTTGATGTAGTAATATAAATAAACAAAAATAGCCAGAACACTCTGAAAATGAAGAGAGGTTTTAGCATTATTACATGTAAAACTAGTTAGAAAAATTTAAAAAACAGTTTAGTATATGATGAAGAGGCACCTTTAAACAAAGTTAGTGGGGAAAAGATGGGCTAGTTAGTAACTGGTGTTGGGGCAGCCAGGTAGCCACCTAAAAAAGAAAATTTGGATCCTTACCTCATATTGTACATCAGGATAAATTCCGAATGGTTCAAAAATTCAAATATGAAAAATAAAACCACACACATACATACACATGCACACACACTGAGAAAACCTTGAGTTTCAAAATCTTGCAGGTTTTCTCTCTCTCTCTCTCTTTTTTTTTTTTTTTTTGGCCACGCTGCATGGCTTGCAGAATCTCAGTTCCCCGATCAGGGATCAAACCCGTGCCCCGGCAGTGAAAGCACTGAGTCCTAATCACTGGACCACAAGGGAATTCCCCAAATCTTGCAGGTTTAAAAGATAAAAGGAAACAAGAGCAAAAATCTCCATGCCAAAAGGCTTTCAGGGAAACCAAAGACAAATGACAACCTAGGAAAAAATATCCATAACTCACATTACAAGCTATTATCATATCTCATCTCACTATTTCATTAATAGTTAACAGAGTCAATAAAGGACAAAATTATTCAGGAAAGAAATGGAGAAAAGATTTTGAATAGATAGTTCATGGAAAAGGGAATACGTATGACTCAAATGAAAAGATATTTAACTTCCCTCATAATGAGAGATAAGCAAATTAAAACCGATATACCATTTTCCAACTATATAGATTGGCAAAATCCAGATACTTGATGACTTACTGTGCTGGTGAGGCTGCAGGGGAAATGTCCACGTTTAGCAGTTGCTGGTGGGAGTGTGAAGAGGTACAACATGAATGGAAGGCAACTTAGTAATATCTATAAACTTTCACATGAGTGCATTCACCTCAGAATTCTCACCTCTGGAAATTCGTACTAAGATATTATACATAACAAGGAATCTAAGAAGCTGCTGATTATAATATGCACCATTATTTTTATGAAAATGCTGTATTACACCATCAAGTGTAAGATACACCCCAATTTCAGAGACGTCAATATATGAAAAGTGCATTTAGAGTCAGAGCAATACTGTATTTGTGCCCATGCCATGGGATATACAGACTAGATTAACTATTATAGCAACTTTTTTGGCCAATAGAAAATGATGGGAAAAAACCTAAATGCCCATCAGTATGTTCCTGGTTAAGTAAATTACAACATAACCACAGAATGGAATAAAATGCAGCTCTAAAAAACAATGAGGAAATGTAGTGGTTTGGAAGGATATTTAAGATAAGTTCTTACTGAAAATGCAATGCATAAATCAATAAATATAATTTGCCAACTTTTGTGAAGAAATGAAAAAAAAAACCCACCCAGATTTGTATTTGCTTTTGTATACATAGGGAAACTGAAAAGACAGAAGAGGTACAGTGGTTACAGATGGGAATTGTGGTAGGTACTGGGTGGGCAGGGGGAAAGGTATAGAAGACTTCTCATTGCACACTTTATATTTTGGGGGCTTATAGATTATTTACCAAAAAGGTATTAAAAATTGAATGAAGAAAATCCAGAAATTTCTGATAGTCTTGAATACGTAATTTATCATGTAATATATACAGTATTTACTTTGCCTTTCATTTGAAATGCCTCAGAAAACACAAAATCAATCTTACACTATGGGCTCTATTGGCAGTTTTTCTTCATCAAGTCTCAATTATATAAAACCATTCTTCACTTTAGTGAAGCAATTTTAAAAGACATTTCCACAATGCAGGGAAAACAATCCGGATCAATCACAAACTCAAAGGACGTTAGAGGAGTCATAACGGTTTTTATTTTTTTCTATTTCTTTTCTGATGGTTTTTCTTGATAAGCTTCCTTTTCTTTTTCAACTGTGCCTTGCCTTATTCTCAAATACTTTTTTTTAAAAGCAAGTTACAGGATTGGTATGACTACTGAACGCAGAGGTTCTTGAAGTAGTTTCATCACTTAACTATTCTCTACCGATAAACTTATCACAACCAAGTTCTTCTATCAGAGGATTGATAATTTCAGATGCAGTCAGAGTTATACTAAATGTTAAAATATCAAAATCCATCCTCTGAGGATTCCGCTGATATTCGGCATCAAACGCTGCTTCCCTTGCTCTGCAGGCTTCCACAAATCTCCTGCGGCGTCCTTCAAGCTCCTGAATTCTGCCGGGAGCAATCGGGTAGTGTTCCAGATAGTGGCGGAGGAGCTGCTGATAATTAATTCCTAAAACGCCAAGTGGGTGACGGAGGCGGAGATTCGGCAACGCAGCCTGGCCTGGGCTGTTCCCGGGCCTGGACCGGCGTCTGCCCTCAGGACCCTCTTCCTCTGCTGGCTCCGCCAACAATCGGGCAACCTCTGCAATCCGGGCTTCCCTGGCCGCCGCCGTCGGACCTTCCCTGGCATCCGCCACTGGACCTTCCCTGGCCGCCGCCATCGGACGGTCCCTGGCCTCCACAGGCCGCGCTGGGGCCGGCTCCCGCCTCCCGCCGCCTACCTCCGCCTGCGGGACGTCGCCGTTGTCATTCGCCGCGCCCTTCGGTGGGACACTGCTGTCTGCGGGCAGCTCGGACATCCCGGACCGCGGGGTCAGCTCGGCCGCTCTCAGAAAAGCTGGAATAACGGTACAACGCGATCAGCGGTGTGCACCTAAATGCGCGTGCGTGAGCGCTGTGCATACGGGTCAACGCTGTGGGCAAACCCACGTGCACGAGCGTAGGGCCTGCGGCTGAACCTAAGAGCACTGCGCATGAGTCATCCCCACGCGCCTGCGATCTTCCAGGTGCCACCTAGCGGCCGGAGGAGCCAACAAACACACCTGAAACCTTCCCCTGTTACCCAGAATGTCTAAGGGCGGAGTCGAGCCTTGTTTTACATTTCAACCAGTTTAATGTTTACAAGGAAAGTCCCACAAGATCGCTTCCTGTTGGCTTTCCCAAGATTACATCCTAGGATGCCTCTTCCTAACTTTCTTGTTCTCTAGTGATTATAATGCCACCTCTATTATATACCCAGATAGTTTAGACTCATGGGTTATTTGGGGGGTATTTTTCTATTTATTCATTTGCCTATCTTCACCCATACCAATCCTCTTAATTACTAAAACTTTGTAATAACGTTCCCTTGTTATTTAAAAAAATTGCTTTGGCTATTTTTGGACATTTATTTTTTTTCTAAATCTTTTTCATACAATATAACATGCAGGAAAAAATATACAAAATATAAATATACGGCTGAATGATTTATCGCAACGTGAATGTCCATGTAACCACCACTTGGGTCAAGGAATTGAATATTTCTAGTATCCAAGAATCCTTTCCGCCTTCTTATCACTATTGTCTCCTTTCTACCCAGAGGTAACTACTATACTGATATGTATGGTAATCATTTCTTTGCTTTTCTTTATGTTTTACTACCTAGGGGTGCATTCTGATACTGTAGTTTAATTTTGCTTGTTTTTTTGAATTTTACATACTCTTGTGTCTCGTTTCTTTCCCACAACATTATTTTTATGAGATTCACCTATGTTTTTCATTGTGCTTATAAATACTTCATTTTCTTTTCTTTTTTAAACATCTTTATTGGAGTATAATTGCTTTACAATCGTGTGTTAGTTTCTGCTTTATAACAAAGTGAATCAGCTATACATATACATATACATATATCCCCATACCTCCTCCCTCTTGTGTCTCCCTCCCACCCTCCCTATCCCACCCCTCTAGGTGACTTAATTTTCTTGATAGTTACATATCCATTACCATTATTTTTATGTGTTCCATAATATTACAACATTCATCTTAAATACTGACTCTCCAATTAACTTTTTCTTTTTCTAATTAACGTGAGAAACATCATATAAGGAAATTCCGCCTTTGATTTTGCTAGTGATGACCCCCATGGTGGTGCCGTGATTCATGGGCATCAGTAAATAAGTTTAGTGACTCGTTCTCTGCCCTGTCAGGAGTAGCTATTCTGAGGCATTAGGTCTCACCTACAGATCATGAGGTTTCTTTTTTTCTTTTTTTTTTCTTTTTTGCAGTACGCGGGCCTCTCACTGTTGTGGCCTCTCCCGTTGCGGAACACAGGCTCCGGATGCGCAGGCTCAGCGGCCATGGCTCACGGGTCCAGCCGCTCCGTGACATGTGGGATCTTCCCGGAGCGGGGCACGAACCCGTGTCCCCTGCATCGGCAGGCGGACTCTCAACCACGGCGCCACCAGGGAAGCCCGCATTTTCTTTTTAAAATTTATTTATTTATTTATTTTTGGCTGAATTGGGTCTTCGTTGCTGCACACAGGCTTTCTCTAGTTGCGGCGAGTGGGAGCTACTCTTCGTCGTGGTGCGCGGGCTTCTCATTGTGGTGGCTTCTCTTGTTGTGGAGCACGGGCTCTAGGCGTGCGGACTTCAGTAGTTGTGGCTCGCGGGCTCTAGAGCGCAGGCTCAGTAGTTGTGGCGCACAGGCTTAGTTGCTCCACGGCATGTGGGATCTTCCCAGACCAGGGCTCGAACCCGTGTCCCCTGCACTGGCAGGCGGATTCTTAACCACTGCGCCACCAGGGAAGCCCCGAGGTTGCATTTTTGTTTTCCTGGTCCAAGCACCACATTTATAAAACACAACATCCAGCCTATGTGCTGCTTCAAACACAGCTTCACCCCAGCATCTGGGCAATGACTAAGTGTGTGGCTCCTTTAAGACAGCTCCCAGGCTAGTCTGGAGACCAAAGGTCCATTGCTGCTACCCTCAGGCTGCCTGGAAAATCACAAATATTTAATAGAAGAATCCCCAGACTTGTATAATAACATATACTATTAGAGGGGGAACTAGAAATTGCAGTAATTTGCTATAATACTATGGAGGCAGATATCTGTCCTGCCTTTTGAGGCCCCAAATCACCTTCCAGCTGAAGCTGAAAGGCCCTCCCATTATCCAGGGATAAGAATAGCTCTAGAGAAAATTATGGTGTATTAAACAGAAGTGCTCATGTGGGGAGATGAAAGCAAAAATTTGAGATAGAGTCCAGGTTAGCTATTGCTCCCAAGACTGTTCCTGTGTAGCGGCTGTAGCATCTTTGTCTCTGACTCACCGCCAGCATTTCAGAATCATTTGAGGACAGTTTTAGTCATGGTGCAGACTAAACAATTAAGGGAGCTGATATCAGGGGCTCCACGCTGGCATATTTTTACAGGAAAAAATAGAGAATTTAAACCCGTGGTCAAACAATTAACATTTTAAAAGAGGAGGTGAAGAGTTTATAAGGAAAGGGACTGGATCTTCTTCTCCCAAAGGCTGCAAAAGCCTGTCATAAATAGCACTGGTGGGATATTTATCCTTACTGGGAACAAAGACTTCCTTTAAAGGATAAATACACATGTTGACCTAAATCAGTACTTTTGTGGATATGGGTTGAAACCACAACTCAGAATCTGAACCTGGCTCAGGAGAATTGGGGAAATCGTGATGTCACTCTTGCCTCTTTATTACCCCTGATTATTCTAGGCCTTACATGTTCTGCTCACTAGATGGGCTTGAGCTGACTTAATGGTGGATATAGGTGCTTCTTTCTCTAAGGGGATTTTCCAGATTTGCTTATCTCTCCTGAGATATTTAATGCTGTGGTGATTGTTACTGTGCTAGATTAATTGTAAAAGTGGCCCCAATTCTCCATCCTCTCTGTTTCTACACCCTTTGTAATAATAGTTTGTAACTCTTCTCATCAATAGGTAGATTCCTTTTCTCCATCCCTTGAATCTGAACTGGCCTTGTGACTTGCTTTGACCGATAGGATGTGGCAGAAACACAGACATGTATAATCAAGTGCGGCTCATTCATCCTGGAATGTAAGTGAGCAGCCCTTTGAAATTAAATCAAATCAGACTGAAACCTGAGGAGCCTCTTCTCAAACTGCCCCATATCCCTTTGTACCAGAAGCAGAGGAGGGTGTTCAAAAGTTATCTGTAATGCCGTAAAAAGTGCCACCTATTTTTTACTTTTTGTCTATTCTAGCACCCAAAACAGTGTCTTTTATTTTTTTATATAGTGTGTGCTCAACAAATATTTATTGAATTAGAGTGAAGTCCACTTAGGACTTTAAGCTCCCTCTCCCCCACCACTGACTTTCATATACCAAGGTATCCAATATTCCTGAAGCTACTTTGTAGCCTCCCAAATTTCAAAAGCTAAATGAATGACATGAAACTCACAAACATTCATTCAGTGGGTTTAAAATATCTTGTCCAACAGGTGTGCAAAGAAATTAACCACTTTGCTTGACTTTCTTTTTTTAATATTTATTATTTATTTAATTATTTTTTTTGGCTGTGTCAGGTCTTAGTTGCGGCACATGGGATCTTTGTTGAGGCATGCGGGATCTTTCGCTGCAGCGCTCAGGCTCTTTGTCACAGTGTGCGGGCTCTTTGTTGCAATACACGGGCTTCTCTCTACTTGCGGTGTGTGGGCTCCATAGTTGTGGTGCGGGATAGAGAGCGAATGGGCTCTGTAGTTTGCAGCATGTGGGTTCTCTTGTTGAGACACAGGAGCTCAGTAGTTGTGGTGCTTCAGCTTAGTTGCCCCGCGGCATGTGGGATCTTAGTTTTCCCCACCAAGGATTGAACCTACATCCCCCGCATTGGAAGGCGGATTCTTTACCACTGGATCACCAGGGAAGTCTTACTTGACTTTCATCTGTATCTTTTTGCTTTTCTTTCATCTGTATCTTGTCAAAGTTCTGAAGTTACCAAAGAAAATAACCCATGCCATTAATCTACTGCCTAGGACACAATATTTCTGCAGGAAGTGTGACAGCTCTCCAACCACGACAGCTGTTCTCAGGACCTAGAAAAACTCAACCTGTTTTGAGTTTCACAAATGCATCTCTTTTTATTTGTGACTTGCTATTGCCAACAATGGAATTAGGATATTGATCAGCCACAAACCACTAATAAAATGATCCCAGAATTGCTCTTCCACAAGAAAATATAGAAATGCCCCCCACCTCACCCCATCCCATAAGCAAACCCTAACTTGAGCCCAAGAATTAATTCTAATTATATCAAAATTACTTTCTTTTACCCTCAAAATATTGGCATTGTACTGGAAATACTGATACAAAACCACAGTGACATGTGGGCTTCCCTGGTGGTGCAGTGGTTGAGAGTCCGCCTGCCGATGCAGGGGACACAGGTTCGTGCCCCGGTCCGGGAAGTTCCCACATGCTGCGGAGCAGATGGGCCCGTGAGCCTGCACGTCCGGAGCCTGTGTTCCGCAACGGGAGAGGCCACAACAGTGAGAGGCCCACGTACCGCAAAAACAACAACAACAAAAAACTGGTTACATATATTGTGGTACATCCTTAGAATGGAACAGTGCACCTTTGTAGAAGATTGTAGGAAGATTTCTATGTATGGACTTAGAAAGGTTTCTAAGTTACAATGGTAAGTTAAAAACCGAGGCATGAACTAGGATACATATCCTTTGTGAAAAATAACCTATATTTGTATTTGTGTTTTAGTCTATGAAGACACTTTGGAAGAACACATAAAGAACTAATAACTGTGATTATCTGTGGGGTTGTAGTAGGAACTGGGTGGATGGGAACAGGCAAGGAAGACTTTTCACTGTATATTTTATACCTTTGCTCTTTTGAGCCTTATGAAAGTATTACCTATTCAAAAGATAAAATAAATAAAAATTTAAAAGTGAAATATGTCCTTTTCATATTTCAGATGTTCTTGGAAACGCTCTAACACATAAGATATACAATATATGCTTTGTTCTATTTTGATTTTACCTGTCATTTAAAATATTTTAGGGCCTGCTCGCCCCAACTAGAGAAAAACCTGCGTGCAGCAACGAAGACCCAATGCAGCCAAAAATAAATTAATAATAAAAAAAAATCTTAGGGGACTTCCCTGGTGGTCCAGTGGTAAAGAATCCGCCTTCCAATACAGGGGACGTGGGTTCGATCCCTGGTCGGGGAACTAAGATCCCACATGCCACGGGGCAACTAAGCCCACACACTGCGACAAAAGATCCCGCATGCCGCAACTAAGACCTAACGGAGCCAAAAATAAAAAGTAAAAATAAATAAATAAAATAAATATTAACAAAAATCTTGGAAAAGACAAAACTAATCTTCCACTAAGTAATCAGTCTTCGTTGATTATGACACAAAGGAATTACAAATTCTGAAATTTCAAAAGTTCCTCAATAGTCTTCCATTCCTAATCTTCCAGGTGTTAAGTTTAGAAACTTGGGTCTTGTAGTTATTTCTTTTCTCAACTTGGTTAATATCCATGGGCTTTGCTATTGGCAAGTTGTTGAGTCATGCTTTATTCTTGTAAAACAAACCTTTGTAGTGAGGCAAACATAAAAGATACTTTCCACAATGCAGTGAAAAGAATCTGCATCAATCAGGATTTTTCTAAAAACAGGCTTCAAAAGACCCAAGATTTACTCTCCCTGTTTTCTCGTTTCCTGATGATATTCTTTTTTTTCAACTGTGTAAGAACTGCTTTCTTTTCCCTTATTTACAGTCCACTCCACCTGCCCCGATAAAAATGTTTTAGTTGTAGGATTGGCAAACGACTCTGTCTTAAATGAATCCAAAAGAGAATGGCAGGGTTCTCTGAAGTAGCTTCCTCCTCTTCCGATGTACAGGACATCGCGTGTAACTATTCCCTGTGTTTCAGCTCATCGCAGCCGAGTTCTGCAGCCAGGTGACTGAGAGCCACAGATGTAAAGAGATCTTCGATAAATGTATAATCAGACAGACGCTGGGATAACGCGTTTGCCAGCTGGCATCGTGGGCTACTTCCCTTGCTCTACACACATCCGTAACACACCCAGTTGGGTTCGTCAAACCCTCTTAAATCGGCTGCCGTGGGCGCTGGGCACCTATTCCCCACACCAAGGCTGCGCCTGTCCCAAGTCAGGTTTCGAAGCCTTCGGGCTCGCGTTGCGGTCGTGGGAATTCGGCAGGGTCGGGGCCATTCCCCTGCCGGGGCGACTCTCGGGGACTCCCTTCCCCGCGTGGCCCAGCCACAGGGCCTTCTCTGTCCTCGTCCGTCATCCGGGCTTCCCTGGGCTCCGCAGGCCCCGTAGGGGCCGGCTCCCGCCTCCCGCCGCCGACCTCCGCCTGCGGGACGTCGCGGTCACCATTCGCCGAGCCCGTCGGCGGAACACTGCTGCCTGCGGGCAGCTTGGGCATCTCGGACCGCGAAGCCCGCGCGGCCGCTTCTCAGAAACTTTGGAACAACGGAACAGCACAATTGTGCGCGTGAACACGTCAGCGAGTGCGCATGCTCGTGCGTATCTCTGTGCGCGTGCGTGCACGTGAGCGTGTACGCTCGCGCGGGTGTATTTAACTGGCATGCTTGTGTGGTGACCGTGCCTGTGAGAAGGTTTATAATGCTAAGTTTCGGCGAGGCTTTTGTTGCTGTTAGTGCCCAACGAATGACAAGGGCTGCTTCATACTTTTAAGTTTTAGTCAAGAATTCTTGGTAAGGCACACCTACACCATCTCGGTCCTTATTTTATTTTTTTTTAAAGATGTTGGGGGTAGGAGTTTATTAATTAATTAATTAATTTTTGCTGTGTTGGGCCTTCGTTTCTGTGCGAGGGCTTTCTCTAGTTGTGGCGAGCGGGGGCCACTCTTCATCGCGGTGCGCGGGCTTCTCACTGTCGCGGCCTCTCTTGTTGCGGAGCACAGGCTCCAGACGCGCAGGCTCAGCAGCCATGGCTCACGGGACTAGTTGCTCCGCGGCATGTGGGATCCTTCCAGACCAGGGCTCGAACCCGTGTCACCTGCATTAGCAGGCAGATTCTCAACCACTGTGCCACCAGGGAAGCCCTCGGTCCCTGTTTTATTTTAGAAAAGCTGTGCAACTTTTTTTTTTTTTTTTTTTTTTTTTGCGATACTTGGGCCTCTCACTGTGTGGCCTCTCCCGTTGCAGAGCACAGGTTCTGGACGCGCAGGCTCAGTGGCCATGGCTCACGGGCCCAGCTGCTCCGCGGCATGTGGGATCTTCCCGGACCGGGGCACGAACCCATGTCCCCTGCATCGGCAGGCGGACTCTCAACCACTGCGCCACCAGGGAAGCCCCAAAGGTGTGCAACTTTTGATGCTGGAAACCTGAAACTGCCCTCCCATGTATGCTGTTGCGTCATAAACTCTTGCCCCTCTTGGCGTTCCTCACCTCCTTTTCTCTTTCCCGCTTTTCTCTTTCCATTCCTTTCCTCTCCTCCCCTCTCTTTCCCTTCTCCTCCTCCTCTCTTCCCCTGCTACCTTCTTCCATTCCCCCTTTCTCTCTTTACCTCTGTCCTACCGCTTTTTCATCTTCCTTCTTCTCCCAGCCCCCTTCCCTTCCATTTCTTTCTCCCCACCCCTTGCCTTTCATCTTAAGTCTAAGTCTCTGACAGGCTCCTCTGCCTACCCGACTGTTGTAACGTCCCAGACTTTCAGCCCAGACTGCTTCTAATTTCTAGGGGAACTGTCTTCCAGACTCCCTTGTAATGCCGCCTCTCTGCTTGGGTCTGTTTCTGGACTTCTGCTCTTTTCTTTCCCCTTCCCCTTCTTCTTCCGAGCTGTGTGGCATGCAGGATCCTAGTTCACCTACCCGGGATCGAAGCCTGTGCCCCCTGTAGTGGAAGCCTGGAGTCTTAACCACTGGACCGGCCGGGGAAGTCCCACGTCTGTTCTTTCCTATTAATTTATATCTGCACCAATACAAATCGTCTTACTATAATTATATCAAACACTTTAATACGTGACTTATTGACATTGGATGAGGCTGAATCCTCCCTCCTAGTTCTTCAAGATTGTCTTAGCTCTCATTGGACTTTTACACTGTGTGTGAATTTTTGAGTCAGTTTGAGAATTTCCTTAAAATCTTATTGGGATTTTGCTTAGAAATTCATGACTTCTTAGATTAATTCAGGGAAGAACTGGAATCTTTAAAATGGATTCTTCTCCTGAATTA
Source organism: Hyperoodon ampullatus (assembly GCF_949752795.1). Taxonomy (NCBI): domain Eukaryota; kingdom Metazoa; phylum Chordata; class Mammalia; order Artiodactyla; family Ziphiidae; genus Hyperoodon; species Hyperoodon ampullatus. Next base: position 50,084,235 of record NC_136931.1, read on the forward strand.
ATGTGATGTATGTATGTATCCACTTATTAAGGTTTTCTATTACATTATAAAAGCTTTATAGTTTTCTTTCTAATTGTTTTTAGATGTAGATATTAAAACTAACTAAAAACAATGAATGAGAAATTCAAAATGGAGTTTACTTGGGAAAGTGAGCAAGTAGAGGCAGTAGGGAGGGACACCTAGAGAAATTCACAGGTGTTACCTACCAGGGTTCTTGGCCTCCTTAATCAATAGAAATCGATGAGGCCAGACAAATTCAGGCAAGCCTTTACCAGGGCTCCTGCGGCAGCAGGAGGGAGTGAAAACAAGTAACAGTTTCTCTTGCTGGCTCTCTGAGGGGGTGGCCAGCTGGTTCCTTTTATGGAGGTGAGGGTAAGCGTGGGTGGGTGCAGGGGTTAGGCCAGAGGCTTGGCTTAGGCCACCCCCTTGGTGGTGCTGGGTGGGTTTTTGGTCTTTTTGTATCTTGTTCATAATTTGCCTCAACTGTGCAGCACGAAGTTATTTTTAGTCCCTTATAGTTTCTTTGTATTTTACTGCTCTAGGAGATGTTTATCCAGGTGCAAGCACTGCAGCAAAGGGTCCCAGGTCCCAGCCTGTCTCACAGGTACTGTTTTTATTTCTGAAGCTTGGTGGTGGGTACATGACTATTTTGTGTGTGTGTGTGTTTTTAATTTTAATTATTCTAGTTTGTTATAAGTTTTACGTGCATGATATATTTCACAGTTTAAACAAATCTCGCATGCCTTTTAGTGGATTGAATTTTAGGAACATTAAGCATTTAGTTGCTGTTGTGAATAGGCTCTTTATTGCCAAAGGACTCTCACGCTGCTCTTTAAGAATGCTGATGGTTCCCATGTTGTTTTGTCCAGTAACTTTGCCGAATGTTTGTAAGTTCTAACAGACTTTAAAAAATAGTTTCTTTGCCAATTGCAAATAATTTGAGCATTCTCTCTTTTTTCTTGGTCAGTATACCTAACAGTTTGTCAATTTTGTTAATCTTTTCAAGGAACCAGCTTTTGGTTTTGTCTATTGTTTTTCTCCTCCATTTCTTTTTTTTTTTTTTTTTTTTTTGCGGTACGCGGGCCTCTCACTGTTGTGGCCTCTCCCGTTGCGGAGCACAGGCTCCGGACGCGCAGGCTCAGCGGCCATGGCTCACGGGCCTAGCCGCTCCGCGGCGTGTGGGATCTTCCCGGACTGGGGCACGAACCGGCATCCCCTGCATCGGCAGGCAGATTCTCAACCACTACTCCACCAGGGAAGCCCCTTCTCTTCATTTCTGTTGTAATCTTTATGATTTCCTTCTGCTTGTTTTGGGTTTAGTTCGCTCTTTTAGTTTCTTAAGGTGGAAGGTTAGTTTATTTATTTGAAAATTTTTGTTTTTGTTAATATAGGTATTTACAACTATAAATTTCCCTGCAAACACTGCTTTTTCTGCATCTCATAAGTTTAGGTATGTTGTGATTTTGTTTTCATTTATCTCAAAATATTTTAAAATTTCTCTTATGATTTCTTCTTTGACCAGTTGGTTATTTAGGAGTGTGTTGTTTAATTTCCACACATTTGAGAATTTCCCAAATTTCCTTCTGTTATTGATTTCTAATTTAATTCCATTGCCCTCAACATACTTTGTATGATTTCAGTGCTTTAAAAATTTTGAGAATTGTTTTATGGCCTAACATGGTCTCTCCTGGAGAATGATCCATGTGCACTTGAGAAAAATCTGCATTCTGCTGTTGTTGGGTGGGTGATCTCTGGATTTCTGTAAGGACTAGTTGGTTTATAGTGTTGTGCAAGTCTTATATTTCTTTGGTTTTCTGTCTAGTTGGTCTGTCCATTATTGAAAGTGGAGTATTGAAGTCTCTATTATTGTTGAATTGTCTCCATTCAAGTCTGTTTTTTGCTTCGTGTATTTTGGGGCTCTGTTGTTACGTGCTTATATGTTTGTTATATCTTCTTGATGAAATGACCCCTTTTAAAATGTCATTCTTTGGCTCTAGTAATAATTTTTTAAAATAAATTTATTTATTTGTTCTTATTTTTGGCTGCATTAGGTCTTTGTTGCCACGTGCAGGCTTTCTCTAGTTGTGGCGAGTGGGGGCTACTCTTTGTTGTGGTCGTGGGCTTCTCATTGCGGTGGCCTCTCTTGTTGCGGAGCATGGACTCTAGGTGCATGGGCCTCAGTAGTTGTGGCACGTGGGCTCAGCAGTTGTGGGTCACGGGCTTAGTTGCTCTGCGGCATGTGGGATCTTCCCAGACCAAGGCTCGGACCTGCGTCCCCTGCATTGGCAGGTGGATTCTTAACCACTGCGCCACCAGGGAAGCCCTCTAGTAATAATTTTTATCTTGAAGACTATTTCTCAAATATTAGTATAACCACTCTAGCTTTCTTTTGTTTACTGTTTGCATGGTATATGTCTTTCCATCCTTTTAATTTTGTCTATTTGTGTTTTTGAATCTAATTTGTGTCTTGTAGATAGCATATATTTGAATCATAAAAAAAGTGAATTTTACCAATCCCTGCCTTTTACTTGGAGTTCTCTATGCTGTCATTCAGGGAACCAGGTTGGTTTCAGCCCTGCCATCATTAACACCTGGATTCCCAGGTCACCCTGGAGGTTTGCATCCCAGTCAGCCAGAAGAGGGAGAATGGAGCCTCCATAGGAGGTTTTTGTGGGACAGGCTTGGACATGGTGCCTGCCACTTATATTCCATTGGCTAGAAGTCAGCCATATAAATATTTAACTGGTAGGGGGTTAGGAAGTGTGCTTAGATCTGTGCTGAGGAAAAAAGAAGAAAGGGACTTAGTGAAAGACTAGCAGAGTCCACCACAGTTATATAAGAAAAGGACAATGTATTTGGAGAGTAACACTACCATCAATGGGGTTGCATATTCCAGTAGCTAAAAGATCTTGCTGATAACCTCTTTAAATCAGATACCTACAGAGATGGTGGCTACTGGAACTAAAGTCCTACAGAATTCATGGCTCTGGATTTTGCTTGGATAGCAGGAGGAATTAATACTGCAATTGTCAAATTATGATAGACCTTAACTAGTAGAAGGGATGTGTACTCTCACTGATAAGGAATGTCAGGCCTATTTGACTCAGAAACTAGAAAATGTCCATAAAGAAGCATTGAGGCTACACAAGACTGGGAGCTGGGTTCTGTTTACATAACTTGTAGCCTTTAGGGAATTTTGGGATACATATTTTACAGTTATTTTAGTAACACTAGGAATAATAATTGGCACATCTTCAGTGGAAATACTTATAAAAAGTGTAAGTTCGGGGCTTCCCTGGTGGCGCAGTGGTTGAGAGTCCGCCTGCCGATGCAGGGGACATGGGTTCGTGCCTCGGTCTGGGAAGATCCCACATGCTGCGGAGCGGCTGGGCCCGTGAGCCATGACCGCTGAGCCTGCGCGTCCAGAGTCTGTGCTCCGCAACGGGAGAGGCCACAACAGTGAGAGGCCCGCATACTGCAAAAAAAGAAAAAAAAAAAAGATATACAGTTGGACAAGTTAAGGTCTTCACTGCTATAGTTGGTCTTGATCAGAATTTTGTTTGTATATTAGCATTCAAGACTCCTCTCATACTTGACCAGTACTTCTCTTGATCTATGTTGCTTACTTGTTGAAATAAACATTTACCTTCCTGTCTGAGCAATCTGAACCCTGGTTACTTTTCCCTCATCACACTGATGCTGCTGCAATTCCCCATCTACAGTTAGTTCTGGGCATGGAGGCATCAGGAGTTCTAGACATATTCTCCCTTATTCCTATTACACAGCAGCAGTCCTGTTTCCTGCCAATATAGTCATTTATTTCTTTGCTTGCTGTTCTCTTGACATGAAGAGCCCAAAAGTGATTGGGTGGCAACCAAAGCTTAAGGTTAGTGGCGCTTTTGCTGTGTCCTCTGGCGGAAGTGGTTCCTCCCCTGGGAACCAGGACCTCTAGATCTGCAGGGTCTGGAATCACAGGAACAGAAACACATAGTCCCCAAAATGGGTCATGGGAGTCATGGTGAGAGGGGTCAATTCTATGTCTGCCTCTAGTTTTACTGGACCTGGGTATTCTGCTTATTGAGAACTATACTATACAACGGTTGTTGGTATAAGGCATCTTGAGGGACAGTACTCCAGTACCACAGGGTATAATCTCCAAGTTGGTGCCTTAGCTGTGCTTGCAAAAGGTCAAACAAAGGCAGGGAGTGAAGCCTGGATTCTGTTCTCAGTTCCTTTTTTTTTTTTTTTTTTTTTGCGGAGCACAGGCTCCAGACGCGCAGGCTCAGCAGCCATGGCTCACGGGCCCAGCCGCTCCGCGGCATATGGGATCCTCCCGGACCGGGGCACAAACCCATGTCCCCTGCATCGGCAGGCGGACTCCCAACCACTGTGCCACCAGGGAAGCCCTGTGATTATGTTTTTAAAGTCCTTATCTGTTAGAGATACATTCTGGAATATTTATAAGAAAAATGACAATATGCCTGAGTTTTCATTTAAAATCCTCCAGAAAAATAAGTAGGAGGAAAAATGAAACAAGAATGTTAGAATATTCATAGTTAAAGTGGGATAGTAGGTACATAGGGGTTCTTTATATTATTCTTTCTTGTGAAAATTAATAAAGGGAAACCTCACTAAAATGAAGTTGGGGGGCCAGAAGAGGGAGCTCTCATGCATGTACCACTGGCTGTTTTCATAGATCCCAACAGGAAGAGATGTACCTTGCATCTCTGGCAAAAAGTGACCTTATTTTATGATGCCAACAGGAGGAAGAAAGATTTTCTCTTTGCTTGGAAACAGCTCAGCCAATGAAAATCCACTACACTTTAAACTCTGTTTCCTCCAGTGGACTTCTTGTTTATAACAGCCTCTCCCAACTTTCCCTTCTCCTCTATAAAAGAGTTTCCTCTCTTTTTCTTTACTGGACTTGCATGTGGTTCACCATAGTTGCATGTCCTGGACTGCACTTCTTTGGTGCTCCTGAACAAATCTGTTTTGCAGGTAAAATAACTAACTGTTTTATTGTTTTTAGGTTAACAATCTTCTTCTTTGGTGCATGTTTGAAATTTTTCATTAAAAAGTGGGGGAAAGCAGGTTGGATCACTGCTCTCCTGTTCTAGAGATGGAAATATTTGCTCAACAATCCCTCAAAAAAATTCAAATATGATTTTTACAAAGGGCAGGTACAAGGCTTTGAGGGCTAATTCTAGGATGAATTGACCTGGCTAGGGAGGTCAGGAAAGATTTTCCTGAAGAAGAATATCTAGAATCTGAGAAAGGAGTAAGAGTTAACTAGGATAAAAGAGGAGAGAAGAATTTCCAGGTGGAAAAACAGTTTGTGCAAAGGTATAATTGGCATGACGGACCTAAAGAACACAGCATGGTAGGAGTAGAAAGTGTGAGAGGAAAAAATGAGGAAATACAAGTATGCCAGGGTTTCATGACAAGCTGAGTGCTATTGTGAAGGGTTTGGTTTTCACCTGAAAGCAGGAAACCATTGATGTGTGACATGATTAGATACGCATTTGAAAATATACCTCTTCCTCCATCCTGGAGAATGGAGTGCAAGGGGCAGGGAACTGAATCAATTACTAGTTGTCCAACTGAGAGATGATGATAGAGATGGGAAAGAGGACATACATGAGAGATGTTTAGGAGGAAAACTTGACTTGGACTGATGGGAGGAGATTGATTTTCTGACTTGTTAAACGTGGCTGGATGTTGCTGCCAGTTACTAAGATGGGTGACACTGCAGCAAGTTTGTTTGGGAGAATAAAATCAGCAGTTTGATTTAGGAGGTATAGAGATCCTTTAAGACATTCAAGATGAGCTCACAAGTAAATATATACAAGTCTCAAGCTCAGAGGAGAGGCTGATAACAATTAATGCCATTGCAGTTAGGACAGCAAACTTTGGATTCAGACTACCTGGGTGCAAACCTGATTTTGCCACTTGTTTATTAGCCCATGAATTGTAACAAGTTAGTTAAGTTCTCTGTCCTTTAAAGTCCTCATTTGTAAAGCCTAATCAACAATAGACCTGCATCACATGGTTTCTGTGAAGATTAAAGGAAATATATGAAATCACGTTAGAACTTTGTGTGGCACAAAGAAAATACCCAATAAATGTTAACTCTTATTATAAAACTGTGAGAGTGCTGTCTTCTCAAGTAGATAAAATAATCATAGGATGCTGGTTTCAGAGCTTTGAATCATTCAATGCAATTAGATTTCACAAATCTAATGTGTGCAAGTAGACTTGTACAAATAGATCTCCTGGTATGCCTGCTAAATTTTTAATGAAGGTAGTGTTTGTGTATATTTTTGGATACAGGCATTCTTAAAGATTTAAATTGTGTTATCTTACTCTAAGTGGATTAACTTTTTCAGGCAGTGAGAGTGGGGACACATTCTTTCATCCAAATAAAAACAGAGCTGATTAGGGCTTCCCTGGTGGCGCAGTGGTTGAGAGTCTGCCTGCCGATACAGGGGATACAGGTTCGTGCCCTGGTCCGGGAAGATCCCACATGCCGTGGAGCGGCTGGTCCCGTGGGCCCGTGGGCCCGTGGGGCCGTGACCGCTGAGCCTGCGCTTCCAGCAGGCCACAGCAGTGAGAGGCCTGTGCACCGCAAAAAAAAAAACAGAGCTGATTAGATTCAGTCTTATTTGCTTTGAGGGATGATTGATACACTTATTCCCCTAGGGTGCATCCCTCTCAGAGCTTTAGCTTTAGCCTAAGGTGCTTATCAGATCCCCTCCCCCCTTGGCAAGCACTAAGCTCCAATTTTTGTACCTTCCACAAGACTGATAGATGTTCTGCTCTGCTACTGCTTAAGAATTGGAAACTAGCTAACTAACTAACTAACAGTCCATATTTAAATTTCCCCAATTGTCCAAAAACATGTCCTTTATAGCAGAGTTTAAGTCCAGAATCTAATCAAGTTCCATGCATTCCATTGGGTTGTTATGTCTCTTTAGTCTCTTTTTTTAATCTAGAACATTCTTCTGCCTTGTTATGCCATTTTTGTACGTTTCCAGGACAGTTGTGTAACCAGCAAGGATTCGTGTGCCCATGGCCAAGAAAAACAAACTCTCAGTGAGTGTGTGCAGCAAAGTAAGGGTTTATGCAGGGCATTCAGGAAGGGAGTGGGAGACAAGCCCTCCAATTCACTCCAACCTGGTCTTTGAGTTAGGGTTTTGTTTTGTTTTGTTTTTTTAAATAAAGGGGAAGAACAAAGAAGCTGGGGTTAATCATCATCTTGTGATGTTTCTGTGACATTTCTTAATGTAGTTTCGGGAGTCAAGATGTCTCTGGTTATGATTCTCTGGCCATGTGGTCCATGGCTCTGGAGTTTCTTAGCTACTTTTTGCCCTGGAGAAACAACCCGAGTTTGTACATTAATGATGATGTCTGTAATAGCAATTTTAGTACATTAATGATGTTATCGAAAACAGCAATTTTAGTCACCTGATTCTCCTTGAGTAGTGTTCAGTTAGCACAGGATGAGGTCCGAGGGGACAAGAAAGAAGTTTTGGATAGAGAGATTAATCAAAAACTTGGTAAAGAGACTTGGTTTTAGGGGGATTCAGTTTCAATCCCCACTCCTGTTTTAACTTTCCCTAAAATTTTGAGGAAACAAGGCAATGATTGCTCTAGTTAATTCCTGCTGAAATAGGGCATAGTCCTGCCTCAGTTTGGGGAATCTACAATGAGTTGGAAATCTTCCGAGTTCCAAGTACTGGATCTAAGTCTTTCATGATTAAGAACTTAGTCCCTTGGTCCTCCCTTTTGGTGCAACAGACCCAATTAAAAGCAAGTGGAGGAGCGACAACCAGAAATTTAATAACCCTTGGAAAACAGATCTTGTTCCCTGAGGAATTCAGGAGAATAATCCTGAGAAACAGTCTGGACCTGGCATTTCTGGGGAGACTTGTTTTAGCCTTGTAGCCAGTTGCCTAATTTTATCTAAGTAGGTTTTATTTTGTTATGTGGTATTAATATATACAAAACAAGAGCTATTGGCCACTATGCATATGTCTCCTTTTTCTGCTAAAATCTATTCTAAAGCAATTTTATTGTTGAGTACTATTCAGGATAAAGAATCTAGTGTTTTATTCTGAGAGGCTGTAGCTTGAGCTCTTTCAATTGTTACTACTATTCTTAAGTAAGAGAAAGGTTTCACCATTACCTTGAGACTCTAATGTTGTAGTTGGCAGATATTGTTTTGAGAATGGATGGTGGTATCCTTGATTCTGATACAGTTCAGAAAATTCAGGTTCACAGTAATACAGGCATGTGTCTAAAACCATGTCCACAATGGCCATCCAGCTCTATTTTGATTTCTAAATGTATTCTTTCCTTAATGGTTAAAGCAAGTGTACAATCATGTTTGATAATCCAAAAAACAGACCACTCTGGTCAGCATAAAGTTTAAGTTAGATAATGTATAAGCCAGAATGACTTCCCCAATATGTGAAATTTTCTTCTGTCATTTTTTGATTGCAGATCTTTAGCTAGATCAAAATATTTGTCCTTTGATGCCAGGGTGGTTAGTTGCTGCCTGCCCTGGGACCATGATGTCCTTTGGTGCTAAGCCTACTTTTTGTTTATATATATATTTCCTAGTTATCCACATTGGAAGAAAACTAATCATACATAGTGAACAAGCTCAGAGGTATTCTAATGGGGAAGCATTTTATAGGATATACATTTTATTTATCAATTATACCAATTTGTCATACAAACACTGTACACATGCTTTTAGCATAGACTTAAAGCAAGCAGAGACATGTCATGAATAGCTATACTCTGTGACAACTTCACTAGAGAATTTTCTTTCCATCTTAAATATTGGGGCTAACAGTATGGTTAGAAGTAAAACAATAATTTTCAATGTTGTAGGAAGATAAACATCTTGTGAACAGTTCAATTAAATTAGTTGAATGGGTCTTACAAGCCTGGTCCAGATTCTTGGATCAGCTGCCGACCACTGCTGTGGTTTTCTTCTCATCCTGATGTGGGTGTCATTTGGGGTCAGCAGGCCTTTCTATAGACGAGTCCAATGCAAAGGCCTTTCTTAAGTGGGAAATACATATTCAAGAGTCAATTCCCTTCAGTTTTATTGCATATTAGCTATTTAAGAGTACCTGATGAAGGCCCTTTTATCTAGGTTGGAGGCAGTCCTTTAAATGATGCCTTTTCCAGTATGCACAGATCTCCTGGTTGCAGTTCTTGGGGCATCTGATCTTCATCCAAAGACAGCTTGCTGTGATCAGCTTCAGAAGTAAATTTAAAATGTCCTTCAATAATTCAGTTAAACTTTAAAATAATGTAACATAACAGGAAGGAGCTGTCTCAGAGGTGAGTCTTAGACAGTAAATACAGACCTCAATCAACAAAATTAGAATTTAATATCCACTGAAGCATAATCTTTTTCTCTCTAAAATTACCCTCATTTCTACCAAATATAGCCAAATTGAGACTAATTTGTTTGCGAAATAAGCTTGGTTTCAATGAACTTGTTCTGATTTTTACATTAAGTGTAATTGATTACATAGGCTCTTTTTTTTTTTTTTTTTTTTTTTTTGCGGTATGCGGGCCTCTCACCGCTGTGGCCTCTCCCGTTGCGGAGCACAGGCTCCGGACGCGCAGGCTCAGCAGCCGTGGCTCACGGGCCCAGCCTCTCCGCGGCATGTGGGATCTTCCCGGACCGGGGCACGAACCCGTGTCCCCTGCATCGGCAGGCGGACTCTCAACCACTGCGCCACCAGAGAAGCCCAACATAGGCTCTTTTAAATTAGCTGTGCTGGAACTTTTTATAAGGAATCTTAATAACTTTTAAAAGGCCTCTCAAGGCCACAATGCCGTGCCAAGAGCTTGCCATAGATTTTGACTATGCTATCTGTAGACTTAGGTGAATTTCTGTCTTCTTGAAGTTCCCAGAGTATCTTGAGAATTCTGCACCTGTCAGGAGGTGACCTTCCTTACTCAGTTGATAAGCCTGCTTGGAACTTAAGAGTTTCCAATTCTGGAGGGATCAGTAGAGAGAAAAGATAAATGTTTAAATTCTGCTTACAAAGTTATAATTTATCAAGTTGCTGTAATTCATAATTATCTTGAGGGGAAATGTTTCCTTATATCTGGAAAACACAGATTAAAAGCCAGTAATATTTCAGATAAAACATAAAATTTTTGCCCATGTTCACCAGTTCTCTCCATCCTGTATAACGAATTCCATTTTGTTAACGGTTTTATGAAACCATTAGGGTTTCCATTAGAATTATTTAATTTCTTACCCAGTTCAGTGGTATGATCCAAAATTTATCAGAAACCTGTACTTGTGAAAAAATCCTTTCTATGAACATTCTTGAAGATGAAGAATTTTTGCAAAAGCATGAGTAGAACAATAACTGTCTATGAAAAACAGAAGACTTAATGTATGGTTAAAGATCTGATTACAATGCAATTAACAAAGAAAAATGGTTACCCTTGTGACATACAACACTTTAAGATAATAACTTGAAATATGACTGATAATATTATGCCAGGACATATCCAAATTTTAGAAATTTCATATAATTTCCAGAATATCTATACTAATGACATTTAGTAAAACCTAAGAATGTTTATCTCCAATCACTTGACGTTTCCTAAGTAATTTAACATACCAAATAATCCTCATTAGTTTGATATATGTCTCTGAGATGCCTCAGGATTCCTCTGAAGCATCTCTCTCTCTCTCTTTCTCTCTCAGCCATGCTGTGTGGCATGCGGGATCTTAGTTCCCCGACCAGGGATTGAACCCATGCCCCCTGCAGTGGAAGCTTGGAGTCCTAACCACTGGACTGCCAGGAAATTCCTGCTCTGAAAGTATTTCTCAAAGGTAGCTGGAGGTCAAAATAATTCAACTAGGATTTGATATTTGGGAATTTGTAAAAAATATCAAAAAAATATATAAAAAAACTTCAAAACACTGGGTCAAATAGGATCACAGGTCACTGTGAAACAATACTTGGTCCCTTAACCAAAGTGATAATAAAAGATAAAGAAATTTTACAATCTGTTATCAAGGGCGGATGAATATTCCAAGAATACTTTGTTCCTCTGACAGAGGGAGAAAATCTAATTCAAGGTTTGTACTACTTTACCTTTAATATTAGAATTCCCTTATTCAATAAAATTAATTCTAATCTTAGTTAGTCCTGACCACACATAGAATTCCTTTTTAAAGTTTTTTTTCCCCTCACAAATCTACAATTTTCTATATCCATATTACTTTCTTTCCCATTTAGAAATAACCAGTTTTGGACCAAATTACTTTCTTTTCCTTAACAAAATGGATTTCCATTCCTTATACCTTCTTTTTCCTTGTATACAAAGATGTGTTTCTTATACATTTGAATTCTCAACTCTTAAAAACCTTAATTTCTAGTGAAAACTAAGAAGTAAGCAATTATAAACTTTCTTACATTAGCACTCTAAGATTATAAGTTACAGCACTCTGTAACTTATAAATACTCTTCATAATTTCTAAAACCATGTGCTTTTTATAGAAAATGTGCAGTGTAGCACCAAATATATGTATTAATAGTCCCAAATATCTTTAGTTTTTCTGTAAAAGGAAGCCTATGTTCAGTAATCAATGTTCCATTATCTTATTTTATTTGGGAATGATCTAGATATTTAATAAACTTCCACCATTTACCTTAAGTTAGCAAAACCCTAAAGGTTCAAGTTACCAAAATCTGGAGAGACTATTTAAGTAGACAGTCATAAAACATAATTATTCCTAAAGAGTTCACCCCAAAACTTTTATTTACATTTAACTTTCCATCATATCAAGTTATTTTTCTTGCTGGCAAATTTGCAACAAATAAAATAACATCTTATTTGACTTCTAGTAAACCTAGGTACATTCAAAGTATTATACTTAATGGATGACTCTAGAGACATGTCTAAATTAATTAAGCTAACTAGCATCAGCTACTTTAATATCAGATAGTAATTTAATAGTGAGTATTTTCCAGGTCATGTGATCCTGAAATTCTTCAGTTTAGTCTCTTTTATATTTCTAAGAATTGATATAAGCACTTAATTTCTTACCTTAAAAAAAAAAATTTATTTATTTTGGCCGCATTGAGTCTTCATTGTTGCACACAGACTTTTCTCTAGTTGCGGCTAGCGGGGGCTACTCTTTGTTGTGGTGCGCGGGCTTCTCATTGCAGTGACTTCTCTTGTTGCAGAGCACGGGCTCTAAGTGCACAGGCTTCAGTAGTTGTGGCACATGGGCTCAGTAGTTGTGGTGCACAGGCTTAGTTGCTTCGCAGCACGTGGGATCTTCCCAGACCAGGGCTCGAACCCATGTCCCCTGCATTGTCAGGCGGATTCTGGAAGGCCAGCACTTAATTTCTTTTAAGCCAATTAAATAGAACTCATTTATAAGTTAGTTCTGATAATGCTGTCTCAAGGTAAAGACATATCATATTCATAATGCACACATAGATACGTAGAACCAGAGATCTCATAAGTTCATTTTAAAATTTAGTCACGGGGCTTCCCTGGTGGTGCAGTTGTTGAGAGTCCGCCTGCCGATGCAGGGGACACAGGTTCGTGCCCCGGTCCGGGAAGATCCCACATGCCGCGGAGCAGCTGGGCCCGTGAGCCATGGCCGCTGAGCCTGCGTGTCCAGAGCCTGTGGTCCGCAACGGGAGAGGCCACAGCAGTGAGAGGCCCTCGTACCGCAAAAAAAAAAAAAAAAAATTAGTCATGAATCAGGTATTACTATATAAAAGTCACTCATTTATAAATAACAGTTGAAATAATTGAGGTTTATTATTTTTTTTATTAATTTTTATTGGAGTATAGATGCTTTACAATGTTGTGTTAGTTTCTGCTGTACAGAAGAGTGAATCAGTTATACATATACATATATCCACTCTTTTTTTAGATTTCCTTCCCATTTAGGTCACCACAGAGCACTGAGTAGAGTTCCCTGTTTATGCAATAGGCTCTCATTAGTTATCTATTGAAATAATTTAGGTGTAAAAAGACCTCCATTACCTTTTTTTCCTTCAGTCTCAGGAATTGGAGATGGTCTAGATGAGATAAGACAGGAGTTCCTGAGGGCCCTGGTCAAACATTCACATCTCAAGGCACAGGGAGAGAAAAGCACGTTCCTCCTACAGAGACTTATTCCCTTAGGGTCAGAATTCTGAAAAGATGTTTATGGAGTTGGAAAACCGGTTTGGGATTGTTAAATGAGCCTTATCTTGGACATTTTTCTCAGGAGTCTAAAGAATATTGTGGCCATGCAGTGTTACACAAAAAATATCATTTTGGCCTTAGTCATGGAACCATAACTAAAGGTGGTCCAATTTTGTAGGACTCATTTTAAAGGACTATTTTTAGGAACTGAACTTTCCCATGTCTGCCAATTAAAATAGTGCACCTTCTTTAAGACAAATATACAAGAGAAAAGTTAAACCACTTCCAAAAGATTTGAAGTTAAACCAATTTCAAAAAGTTTAAAGCCATTTAAAGCAATTCCCAAAGCAACCTTAGACTATTACTTTTATCAAACCCATTTTTCCCCCAATACCAGGCAATAGGCCTAGGAGGGCACCATAATACAAGGATAAATGTTTTTGGCCTGAACTGTCATGCTGGCTGCTTACCGAAAGATGTATTTCAATCCAAAAACTGTTCCTTTACTGCATGCCTAAAACATTGCCTACGGCCTTCCCTGGTGGCGCAGTGGTTGAGAGTCCGCCTGCTGATTCAGGGGACACGGGTTCGTGCCCCGGTCTGGGAAGATCCCACGTGCCGCGGAGCGGCTGGGCCCGTGAATGGCTGCTGAGCCTGCACTTCCGGAGCCTGTGCTCCACAATGGGAGAGGCCACAACAGTGAGACGCCCACGTACGCAGAAAAAAACAAACAAACAAACAAAAACATTGCCTAGGGTTGCTGATACTCTGTTGCAAAGGGAATTCCCCAGCTGGATCCCCAGGCCAAAGGGGCCTGGGCGTCTGCTGGATCTGCAAATGGAAATCCCCGCACCTGCAGAGGGCCAGCAGACCATGGACACTATCCTCAGAGGAAACTGAGAGGTCCCTCATGGTTGCCAAGTTGTAACCAACAAGGACTCTTGTGCCTGAGGCACAGAAAGACAGATTCTGACAATGTGTGTTTGCAGCAAAGTAAAGTTTTTTTGAAGGGTGCCAAGCAAGGGAGTATGAGACAAATCTCATATCCATTCTGACCTGGTCTTTGAATTAGGGTTTTTTTGTTTTTTGTTTTTCAAGGGGAAGAATGAAAGAAGCTGAGATTGCATGGCCCATGGAATCCCTGTCCTTGTGCTGACCTGCTGGTGGGTGGGGACTGGGACACGAGGCTGCTGGCTGTGGAGCCCCAAGGGTCCTGGGGCTAGTGCTGGCCCACTGGTGGGCAGAGCCAGGTTCTCCTATGAATGGCTGAGGGGCCAGAGTCCCAGAGCTGGTGTCCTGCTGTTGTATGGGGCTAGATTCTGGGGCAGGTGGCTCAGGAGCCCAAGGTTTCTCGAGGCTGGTGCCAGCCTGGTGGTGGGTGAACCAGGTCCTGACCTGGCTGGCTGCAGGGCTGTGGTGGTCCTGGGGCTGCTGCCCACACACTGGTGAGTGAGGCTGTGTCCTGGGGCTATTGCTGAACCACCGGTGGGTGGAGCCAGGTCCTGGGATTTCTGGCTGCAGGGCTTGGGGTTCCCAGAGCTGGTGTCAGCCCACTGATGGGTGGAGCTGTGCCCCAGGGTCTTTGTTCCAGGGTTCTGTGGGTCCCGAGTTGGTGTCACCCACTGGTGGTCAGGGCCGTGTCCTGAAGGCTAGCTGTGGGGCCCCATGGGTCCCAGGGCTAGTACCAGCCCACTGGTGGGTGTGGCTGGGTCCTGGACCTTCTGGTTGGTGGGGCCAGGTCCCAGGGCATCTACCTGCTTGGTACTGGGTATCCCAGGACTGGTGCCAACTGACGGATGGGTGGGTCTAAGTCCCTGTGCTAATAAGCTAGAGGGAGGATTCCAGAATGACACTTGCCAGTAGCAGTGTCCTCCCAGTAGAATAAGCACCCCAAAATGGCTGCTGGCAGGGTCTGCTTCCCCAGGGTGAGTCCCAGTTTTCTCCTGCCCCTCTAGGAGGCTCTGTAAGATCAGCAAGTGTGTCTGACACAGGTTCCTTTCAAATTACTGCTCCTGCCCTGGGCCTCAGAGCAGGAGAGAGTGGAGTCTCTGTTTCCTGCAGCCCTCTGACTCTCTCAAAAGTAAGTCCCAATGGCCTTCAAAGCCAAACGTTATGGGTGTATGTCTTCCTGATGTAGAACCCCTGGGTTGGGGAGCTCAGACCCCTCACTCCTTCGGGAGAACCTCTGCAATTGTAATTATCCTCTTGTTTGTGTGTTGCCTAACTAAGGGGGTTGGTTTTGACTATACTGCATCTCTGCCCCTCCTACTTATCTTGTTGTGGATTCCTTCTTATATCTTTATTTGTAGATCTTTTCAACTAGTCTTTGGGTCGTTCTCATAGATAGTTGCTCTGTAAATAGTTGTAATTTTGGTGTGCCCATGAGAGGAGGTGAGCTCAGAGTCTTCCTACTCTGCCATCCTGGCCACTCAGCGAATTTTTTTAACATATCACAACTGACTCAAGAAGAAAATATAAAGTGTAAACAGAACTATAAAAGTAAAGAGATTGAACCAGTAACCTCCCAACTAAAGCCCTCCTAGATGAGATGGCTTCACTGCTGAATTATACAAAACATTCTATGAGGCCAACTTTACTCTGATAACAAAGGCAGACAAAGATATCACAAGAAGGGAAAATTGCAGATCAATATTCATATGTATTTTCTGCATGCCTCGGAAAGAGGAAATATGATTGCTTAATATCTAGCTATTCTCTCCCACAGTGTGACTCACCTGTGAATTTTACAGGGTTGCAAATGACCCCTTCTAAACCAAATTCTCTCCAAATTATGGAAAGCACACAATTTCAGAAAATATTAAAATTAAATTAATTATAGTAGAAGGTAATTGAGTATTCCTAAAACTTCTAGACTCTACAATGACCTAAATTAAAATGGTTCTTTAAAAGAAAAAGCTGCCATCAAATTTCGATGTTGCAAATATTTATAACAGATATAGAGTTGTCCTAAGGCTTTATAGTACATCCAGGAAGTCACCAGTAGGTCTCCATATATATGTAAAGACTACCCTGGGATTGCTAGGGACAATGGTCATCAAAGTGTGTTTCCCAGATCAATAAATCAGCCCATCTGGGAACTTCTTAAAATGTATATTTGTGGGTCTTAGTCCATATCTACATATATTGGGTTGGCCAGAAAGTTCGTTTGGGTTTTCCACAACATCTAACGAAATTTTTGACCAACCCAATATATACTGAACTCTGAGGGTGGGACCCAGCCTTATGTGTTTTTATAAGCCCTCTAGGTGGTTCTCATGTACCCTAAAGTTTGAGAACTACTGGCCAAAAAAAATCTCTCTTCTGGTAAAACAAAAAACAAAATAAAAACAAAAAAACTCCTGCAAACTCTCAAGAGAATGAGAAGACAAGCCACAGGTTGGGAGAAAGTAACTGCAGAACACATATCTTGATAAGACTCTTGTCCAAAATAAAAGAATTCTTAAAAGTCAACAATAAACCTAAACAGACCTAAATAGACATTTCTCCAAAGAAGATATACAGATTGCCAACAAACACATGAAAGAATGCTCAACATCATTAATCATTAGAGAAATACAAATCAAAACTACAATGAGATATCATCTCACACTGGTCAGAATGGCCATCATCAAAAAATCTACAAACAATAAATGCTGGAGAGGGTGTGGAGAAAAGGGAAGCCTCTTGCACTGTTGGTGGGAATGTAAATTGATAGAGCCACTATGGAGAACAGTATGGAGGTTCCTTAAAAAACTAAAAATAGAACTACCATACAATCCAGCAATCCCACTACTAGGCATATACCCTGAGATAACCATAATTCAAAAAGAGTAATGTACCACAATGTTCATTGCAGCTCTATTTACAATAGCCAGGACATGGAAGCAACCTAAGTGTCCATCATCGGATGAATGGATAAAGAAGATGTGGCACATATATACAATGGAACATTACTCCGCCACAAAAAGAAACGAAATTGAGTTATTTGTAGTGAGGTGGATGGACCTAGAGTCTGTCATACAGAGTGAAGTAAGTCAGAAAGAGAAAAACAAATACCGTATGCTAACACATATATGTGGAATCTAAAAAAAAAAAAAGTCATGAAGAACCTAGGACGGGAATAAAGACGCAGACCTACTAGAGAATGGACTTGAGGACACGGGGAGGGGGAAGGGTAAGCTAGGACAAAGTGAGAGAGTGGCATGGACATATATACACTACTAAATGTAAGATAGATAGCTAGTGGGAAGCAGCTGCATAGCAAGGGAGATCAGCTCGGTGCTTTGTGACCACCTAGAGGGGTGGGATAGGGAGGGTGGGAGGGAGGGAGACGCAAGAGGGAAGAGATATGGGGATATAAGTATATGTATAACTGATTCACTTTGTCATAAAGCAGAAACTAACATACCATTGTAAAGTAATTATACTCCAATAAAGATGTTAAAAAAAAGGGGATGTGATTGAGCTAATTAAATAAACATATCATTGAAAAAAAAAGAAAGGGGATGTGATTGAGCTAATTAAATAAACACATATCATTGAAAAAAAAAGTCAACAATAAGAAGAAGAACAAGTCAATTTAAAAATGGGCCAAATATCTGAACAGATGCCTTAACAAAGAAGATACACAGATGGCAGATAAATCTATAATAAGATGCTTAACATCAAATATCATTAGGGAATTGTCAATTAAAACAAAAAAATACCACCACAAACCTTTTAGTATGCCTAAAATTTAGAACACAGACAACACCAATACTAGTGAGGATGTGGAGAGACAGGAAATTTCATTCATTGCTGGGGGGAGTGCAAAATGGTACAGCCACTTTGGAACGACAGTGTGATGTTTTCTTACAAAGCTAAACGTATTCTCACCATGTGATTCACCATGTGCTCCTAAATGTCTACCCAAAGGAGTTGAAAACTTCTGTCCGTAGAAAACCTGCACATAAATGTTTATAGCAGCTTTATTCATAATTGCCAAAAGCTGGAAGAAATCAAGGTGTTTCTCGGTAGGTGAATGGATAAATAAACTGTGGTACATCCAGACAATTGGGATATTGTTCAGTGCTAAAAATAGGAGTTAACGAAGCCATGAGAAGACATGGAAGAACCTTAAAGGCATATTAGTAAGTGAAAGAATCCAATCTGAAAAGGCTACATAGTGTATGATTCTGACTATAGGACATTCAGTAAAAGGTAAAACTATGGGGACACTAAAATTATCAGTGGTCCCCAGGGTGAGGGAGATGAGTAGGTTGAGCACAGAGGATTTTTAGGGCAGTGAAAATCCCCTGCATAATATTTTATTATTACGTTATATAAAATGTTATAATATCTTATAACGTATAAGATATGTTATTACACATGTGTCCAAACCCATAGGAAGTATAACACCAAGAGTGAACCCCAAGGTAAACTATGGATTTTGGATGATTATGATGTGTCAGTGTAGGTTCATCTATTATAAAAAATGTACCACTCTAATGGGGCATGGATAATGGGGAGGCTATGCAGCCGAGGGTTTATGGGAAGTCTCTGTATCTTACTTTCAATTTTGTGTGGAACTTAGAACTGCTCTAAAAAAATAACGTCTGAAAAAAGACATTAGTGGAAAAACTGGTGAAATCAAAATAAAGTCTGATATTTAGTAATAACATAACAATGTGAATTTCTTTTGGCAAGTGTACTTGGGTATGTAAGATCTTAACATTAGAGGCAGCTGGATGAAGTGTATATGGAAACTCTCTGTATTATCTTTGCAACTTTTCTATGAATCTAAAATTATTCCATAATAAAGTTTATTCACACAAACAAAAAACTACTACAAGCCCTACCTGGATATCTAGACTATAGGAGGCTCCAATGACCAGTTCAACAGAGAACATATTAAAAAATAAGTCGGGGCTTCCCTGGTGGCGCAGTGGTTGAGAGTCTGCCTGACGATGCAGGGGACATGGGTTTGTGCCCCAGTCCGGGAAGATCCCACATGCCGCGGAGCGGCTGGGCCCGTGAGCCATGGCCGCTGAGCCTGCGCGTCCGGAGCCTGTGCTCCGCAACAGGAGAGGCCACAGCAGTGAGAGGCCCGCGTACCACAAAAAAAATTTTAAAAATTAAAAAAAATAAGTTCAACAAGGTACATATGGTCTTTGGGAAAGAGTAAGCTCCAAGTCTGGATCCTGGGAAAATCGCCTCAGAAAATACAGAAATGCTTACATATGTTCACCAAAATACATGAGTAAGACCTATCACAGAGAAAAACGTCTTGAGGAAGAATAAATAAATGAAGGTGGAAGAAAAATGAAGAACACAGGGCCAGTGAAAGGGAAGCTAAGAGGCAAGAGAGAGGCATGGTTATTTTTATTTATTTATTTTTAAAAGTATATTATTTATTTATTTATTTAGTTGCGCTGGGTCTTAGTTGCAGCAGGTGGGCTCCTTAGTTGCAGCTTGCCGGCTCCTTAGCTGTGGTGTGCGAACTCTTAGTTGCAGCATGTATGCGGGATCTAGTTCCCCCCTGCATTGGGAAGGCAGAGTCTTAACCACTGTGCCACCAGGGAAGTCCCAAGAGGCATGATTTTTTTTTTAATTATATTTTTTATTTATTTTATTATTTTTTTTGCGGTACGCGGACCTCTCACTGTTGTGCCTCTCCTGTTGCGGAGCACAGGCTCCGGACACGCAGGCTCAGCGGCCATGGCTCACGGGTCCAGCTGCTCCGTGGCATGTGGGATCTTCCCGGACCGGGGCACGAACCCGTGTCCCCTGCATCGGCAGGCGGACTCTCAACCACTGCGCCACCAGGGAAGCCCAAGAGAGGCATGATTTTTTAAAATTCATACGTTCCCTTGCTTAGAATTCTTCATGGTCTTTCGACTGTCCAAAATCCAAACTCCTTAACGTAAGTTACAAGGACCTCTATGATTTAAGCCCTGCCAAGTTTTTCACCCGAGTTTACTGCTGTCTCGTGTGGGAAAGCTGGGCAGAACTGGATATCGGGGGTTTTGACAGTCCATCTCCTCCACAAGCTGTCCCCTAGACACCTCATTCTTAAACCCCAGGTCACGCCAAGAGTTGCCCACCCACAGAACCCCTTCTTCACCTTCTGATTTCAGGTGTCTTACAAAACTTATTCTTTCTCCCAGCACCCTGTTTACTCTTTTGTCCTGAGTGACAATTTTGAACATTTTATTCATTTCTTCCTTGACTTTCATTTATTTTCCTCCACTATTTGAGGTCAGAGATTAAATCTGGACTCACACTTTTATTCCCGGGACCCTGCACAGCACCAGGCACAGAATAGGTTCTCAATAAGCATGTGTTGAGTGGATGATTGGAGGGTGTGGCATTAGGGAGGGGTGGGGCAGAGAACTGATTTTGTTAAAATTTTGCTTAAATATTGGGCTTCTAAGCCCAGCAGACACATACACGGCAATTCAGAGTCAGGAAACACCTGGTTGAATCACTGCACTTCTAAAAGATATCATGGCAGGTAAGCTGGGGCAAAGGCAATGTATGCTTAAGATGCTAGAGTTGAGTGTTTGGGTTGTGATAAAGTAAGGTGAGAGGGGTGAGACTTTGTGGTAGCCCCTGGGCTTTGCCAACACCGGTTGTCAGTTTTGGGAACCACTGGGTTATACGAAAAAGGAGCATTTGAAAAACAGTTTGTAACTGGACTACCACTACGGAGTCCAAGCTCATTCTGCTCGCTGCATAACAGGCCAATAAATCGAGAGATGACTTGTTGGGGCAAGGAATAGCGACTTTATTCAGAAAGCCGGTTCAGTGGCCATGGCTCACGGGCCCAGCTGCTCTGCGGCATGCAGGATCCTCCCGGACCGGGCATGAACCCGTGTCCCCTGCATCGGCAGGCGGACTCAACCACTGCGCCCCCAGGGAAGCCCCAGGCTTCTTTTATGCTAAAAGGCGAGGGAGTAAAGTCAAACATTTCCTGGTTTCCATCGGCCTCCAGAGCGGATGTGTTAATTTCTTGTTTCCTGCAGTCATTCACAGGTGGGCCTGGTCAGGATGTTTCCTGTGAGCTAAACAAAAGATATTTTAGCTTAATGATGATTACCTGGGAGGCAGGGTTCCCAGAGATGGGCTATTATGTATAATTTAACATCCCTTTAATGATTAACTTGTAGTAGAATACAAATGTTTTCCCCATTTACACCACCAGTAATGTGAGTTTTTGTTTCTCCACCTTTTTTAACACCTGGTACTGGCATACTTTTTAAATGTCAACCATTTGGTGGTGTTCAAAAAACAAAATTCAACTGAGTAAATTTTTTTTTTTTTGCGGTACGCGGGCCTCTCACTGTTGTGGTCTCTCCCGTTGCGGAGCACAAGCTCCGGACGCGCAGGCTCAGCGGCCATGGCTCACGGGCCCAGCCGCTCCGCGGCATGTGGGATCTTCTTGGACCGGGGCACAAACCCGTGTCCCCTGCATCGGCAGGCAGACTCTCAAACACTGCGCCACCAGGGAATCCCCTCCACTGAGTAAATTTTTAAAGATCTTACTGGCTTTATTCAACGATTCATGAATCAGGCAGCATCCAATCTAGCATATCAAAAGGAGCTCCGAGGAACTGTGTAAAATGAATGATTTTTATGTGCAGAAGGGAGCAGGAACTAGGAAGTTATACAAGGCAAAAAATCAGATTGATTATTGCAGGGTTACTTTCCTTTATGGGGTGGCAGGAGTCTATCAGGCAGTTACCTAACTATGCTGATTGAGCAATTCCTGATTGATTGGTTTAAGATTCCATTTCTGGGAGAGCTGAAACTAAATTAAGTCTCTGATGATGTGGAGCTTAGCATAAGTGACTCCATTTGGGGGGTTTTGTTTTGAATAGTGGGTACTTGAAATTTGATCCAATTCCATTTCTTTATTAACCAGTGAAATTGAGTCTCTTCGCTCTATTTTAAAGTCTATTTTTAAGTTTTGCTTTTCTCTTATGCTGATTTTCCACTTCTCTCCTTTGCCATTTTTCTAGTGTTGTGGGGTTTTTTTTTCCCCTTGAGGCTTAGTAGAACATTTTATTCTAGACACCAATAATGTATTTCTTATATTTGTTGCAAATATATTCTCCCAATCTGTGGCTTGTGTTTTTAAATTTACTCATGAGTTTTATTGCCCAGATATTTTAAATGTTGATGTTGGGATATTTATCAACATTTCCCTTTTATTATTATATTTGGAAAGCCTAGTTTAGAAGTGTACTTCTTGTCCAGGGATGTGAATATGATTGTATACATATTTTCTTTTTAAACTGTTTGTTTATTTTTAAAGATTTTTAAAAAGTTTTTTAAAATGTAGACCATTTTTAAAGTCTTTATCGGATTTGTTACAATATTGCTTCTGTTTCATGTTTTGGGGTTTTGGCCTGGAGGCATGTGGGATCTTAGCTCACCGACCAGGGATCACACACACACCCCGTGCAGTGGAAGACAAAGTCTTAACCACTGGACCCCCATGGAAGTCCCCTTAAATTGTTTTTTTAAGACAATTTTCTTTTAATAATAGAAGAAAGCAGTATTGTGCCTCAAGAGGCTCACTCATCAAAACTTGTAACTGGTTCTTCTGATACATGTTCCATCCCTATTGTTTGATACTGAACTAATGAAAATAGTAGTTCATCAGTTTTATATATTGTCCTCTCAGTTTGGTAGATGAAGATTTTAGATCCATAGCCACATCCCACCTCATTTTCACTCTATACACCTTACTAATAGAGGTTAATAATAATTTAACACTTGATTAACATTGGTTAGTTAAAGTAATTTAATAATATTTTAATATTAATATTTTGGGGGCTTCCCTGGCAGTCCAGTGGTTAAGGCTCCATGCTTCCAAAGCAGGGGGCACAGGTTTGATCCCTGGTCGGGGAACTAAGGTTCCACATGCCACATGGTGCGGCCAAGAAATAAATTAAAAAATATTTTGATTAAGTCAATATCAATTTATTTTAATCAGACTTATGTAAATATTGTTCCCTGCAGAATTAATTTATACCAGAATGACTCACGTAACATAAACTTCACAATTTGGGGTGTTAATATTCTCCTTTTTTCCTCATATGCTTAAGATGCATCTTTCTAAATTTTCAACTGTGTGATTTATCAATTTGGCCTATTGCATATTCAGTATTTTTTCCTGATTACCCAAACCCATCAGGTAATCAATTGAACCCATTTTCCTGATTGTCTCTTATATGGTGTGTTAAATAACAAAATTCAACTGAGTAAATTTGAAGATCTAATTGGCTTTATTTATTTATTTTTATTATTGTTATTTATTATAACAATTCATGAACTGGGTAACATCCCATCTAGGAAAAAGAAAGGAGTTTCTGAGGAGCTGTACAAAATGAAGTGTTTTTTTTTGTTTTGCTTTTTGGCTGTGCATGGGCTTTCTCTAGTTGCTGAGAGCGGAGGCAACTCTTCGTTGCGGTACGTGGGATTCTCATTGTGGTGGCTTCTCTTGTTGCAGAGCATGGGCTCTAGGCACGCAGTCTTCAGTACTTGCAGCATGTGGGCTCAGTAGTTGTGGCATACCGGCCCTAGAGAGCAGGCTCAGTGCACGGGCTTTGTTGCTCTGAGGCACGTGGGATCTTCCTGGACCAGGGATCGAACATGTGCCCCCTGCATTGGCAGGTGGATTCTTAACCACTGTGCCACCAGGGAAGTCCCAAAATGAAGGTTTGTAAAGGCAGAAAGGGGTGAGACAAGGAAGTCATAAACAAAAGAAAGGATTAGTTCAGGCAGAGTCACCTTTGGGGGAAGACAGGGGTCACTTTTGAGGGAAGATGAGCTCACTAGTGCTGGTCAGGAAATTCTAGATTGACTGATTAAAGGTCACATTCCTGAGAGGGGCTGAAAGTACAGTTAGGTTAAGTATTAAGTTTTGGTTTGCTGACATGGGGCTTAGCTGACATTTGGGGCCTACTGTGTCTTTTACACAGGTGCTTCTGTCCTCCTGGAATCAGCTCTGCTTGCTTTCCAGGCCTGGTGTATAGGACTTAACCTGGGAATTCTCCTTGTCACCCTTTTGTGTGGATCCTCTTTTCTTCCTCTTTTCTTTCTGCATGGTACGCAGGCATCTCACTGTTGTGGCCTCTCCCATTGCGGAGCACAGGCTCCGAACGGGCAGGCTCAGTGGCCATGGCTCATGGGCCCAGCCGCTCCGTGGCGTGTGGGATCTTCCCGGACCGGGGCACGAACCCGTGTCTCCTGAATCAGCAGGCGGACTCTCAACCACTGCACCACCAGGGAAGCCCTGATTGTTTTCTTTAGTGTTTTTATATCTTTTGTCATTTTCTTTAGGTATTTAAGTGTTTTCTTTGTAGTTACCATGAGGTTCACATATATAATATACTATGTATTTGACAGTCTTTTTTTTTTTTTTTTTTTTTGCGGTACGTGGGCCTCTCACTGTTGTGGCCTCTCCCATTGCGGAGCACAGGCGCCAGACGCGCAGGCTCAGCAGCCATGGCTCACGGGCCCAGCTGCTCTGCAGCATGTGGGATCTTCCCGGACCGAGGCACGAACCCGTGTCCCCTGCATCGGCAGGCAGACTCTCAACCACTGCGCCACCAGGGAAGCCCTGATAGTCTCTTTTAAGTTGACAGTAATTTAATTTTGAACACATACCAAACTTTATATTTTTAATTCCCCCTCCCACGTTTTATATTTTTCATGACACATTTTACATCTTTTTATTTTATGTATCTCTGGACTCAAAATTAATTTTGAATCAATTTTACTACTTGTGATTTATCCACTACCTTTATTATTGGATATATCTTTTATGAAAGTTTTTTGTCTATTTTTTTACAGGAAAGCCAAATTCAGCTCGCCGATTCCGCACACAGTTCAGCTGGGAACAGCTTGGAGCACTAAAAGATACATTTGAAAAGACCGTGTACCCAAATTGGTTCATCATAAAAGAACTTTCTTCAAATATTCATCTTGATGAGTCAGTAATAAAGGTATGTCCCTGAGTCTGTCTCTGTATAGCCAGATAGCACACCTAACCCAGAGTTTCACACACATTTAGTCATCAATATAATTCTGATTGCTTGAAAAATTGCCTTGTGCCAGAACAGATGTTAAGCATTTTATATATTTGTTCTAATGACCACCCCTTTTATTGAAGAGCACTAAGGGTCACAGAGAGGAATTGTCTTCCAAGAATTATAAACACAAGAGCTAGAACTTGAGCCCAGGCCTTTCTGACTCCAGGCCCACAATGCTAGATGATATCCTTTGGTGATGGATCTCAGATACTCCCATTTGGGTCTGTTCCTGTTATTTCTAGGTTCTCCTTAATCATGACATTCACAGTTATCTACATGCCTTGCAGCTAAGTACCCACAGAGTATTCAGGGCATAAGAACCCCTGAACGAATCCTGAAGGCACCCCAAGCTAGAATCCCTCTCCATATTCTCAGGCTTCAGAATCCTCTCTCTGAGAACCCAGAGTATCCACCAAGACAGAACCCACTTTCTTAAATATACCTCCTGTTCAAGGCTTAAAGTGTTCTGTCCTATTCTACCTATTGCTAGCACAATCCTACACTCCCTTTGCCCCCTGGATCCCAGGACAGAGAGGATAGAAAGAACTTTCCTCATTCAAATAAATATGAAGACATGTGAGAGTAACTTTCACACACTAAAGCAACCTAATTTCTGAGGTACATGAGGATTCCCCTTTGGGCACATTCCCCACCCCACCCCCCTTTTTTTTTTTTTTTTTTTTTTTTTTTTGCGGTACACGGGCCTCTCCCTGTTGTGGCCCCTCCCGTTGCGGAGCACAGGCTCCGGACGCGCAGGCTCAGCGGCCATGGCTCACGGGCCCAGCCGCTCCACGGCATGTGGGATCTTCCTGGACCGGGGCACGAACCCGCGTCCCCTGCATCGGCAGGCGGACTCTCAACCACTGTGCCACCAGGGAAGCCCCATCGCCCCCTTATTAACCTGCTCATCTCTTCCCTTCCCAGACTTGGTTTAAAAACCAGCGTGTCAAAAGGAGGAAGGAGGATCAAGCTCAGCGAAATCTGTCACTAGAAGACCCACAACAGGTCATTTCAGTGAAAGGGGAAGAGATGCCCTTACCTGGCACTTCAGGAAACACTCATCCCATGAGTCCCAGCCTTTCAGATGCTCCCTGTCATGAACTACATGAGCCTTTTTGTGTGGAGCAACATGAAGGGGCTGCCAGCACTCCACGCCGTTCCTCCTGTGAGTTTCTGCCTGATGATCTCCAACAGATACGTTTCAGAGACACTGCTCCTCCTTGGGCCTCCATTCCTTACGACATGGATCAACTTATACAATTATATGTCTTACCTGAGGATGATGATTCCAGCAGTCTAGATCAGTACCTCTTCCCAAAGTGCTCCAGTTGAGGGAGTATGGCAGGCACTGATCTCCAGAGTGATGGCAAACAAACACATCCATGGATCCTCAGAAAGTTCTGTGATCCAAATCTTGATCAACTGAGATACATTTCTAAACACCTTTAATGGGTCCACTTCAGTCTAAACAGGTCACAGCCCAGGAATTTATTTTTTTTTCTGAAAGAATAAATCCTTCTATCTTTCATCATTACCAACAATTTCTGTCCTCTAAGTGCCTCCTTAACCAAACTTCAGTATAAAGGACAGTCATCAGGTGTCTTTGGAGAAATAGCAGAAACCAACTAGTTTTCCTAGCTTGTCCCAGTTGAGCTAGCTCCGTTAATACCATGTAAAAATACCTATTTCGCATGGACCATCTTAATCTCCTAAAAAAAAAAAAAGGATTTAGGAGTGTGACATTAGCAACAGAGTGGACTAGGTGGTCCCAGCACTTGTACCTGACAAAAAACAATGATTTAATAATTATCCACTGGGCTTCCCTGGTGGCGAAGAGTCAGTGGTTGAGAATCCGCCTGCCGATGCAGGGGACATGGGTTCCTGCCCCAGTCCGGGAGGATCCCACATGCCACGGAGCGGCTGGGCCCATGAGCCATGGCCGCTGAGCCTGCGTGTCCGGAGCCTGTGCTCCGCAACAGGAGAGGCCACAACAGTGAGAGGCCCGCGTATCGCAAAAAAAAAAAAAAATCATCCACATTAAAAATAATAATAATAATAATAATTATCCACTGATGAAAACAGCTCTGGGAGAGCTCTGGAGTTCAATTAAGAAGTGGCAGGGTAACAGGCACATGAAAAGATGCTCGACATGGCTAATCATCAGAGAAATACAAATCAGAACCACAATGAGATACCAACCCACGCCTGTCAGAATGGCCATCATCTAAAAGAACACAAATAACAAATGTTGGCGAGGACATGGAGAAAAGGGAACCTTCATACGCTGTTGGTGGGAAATGTACAGCCACAGTGGAAAAGAGTATGGAGCATCATTAAACTGGGTTCTATAGCAAATATTTTATAATAACTATAAATGAAGTATAACCTTTAAAATTTGTGAATCACTGTATTGTACAACTGTAATTTGTATAATATTATACATCAACTATACTTCAATATTAAAAAAAGCAGCAGCAGCAGCAGTGTCTGTGTGGGGCACAGAAAAACCAAGAAGGTCCCCATAGGAAATGGAAGCATTTTACCTGTGTCACCACATCCTCCCATCCCACATATCTTGATGCCAAGAGTGATCCCTTTGGCTGTGACCTCGCACTGGAGGAGAAAAGAAGAGCAGGAAGACCTTATCCACTATCACCAAGGAGTACCAAGCAGCCCTTGTGGCTGTCAGTGATACCCGCAGTTTTGCCACTGAGGACTCCCTGAGTCTTCCCATATGCTAATCCCAGCTGATGGAGCTGTGCAGAGTCCATGCCTGAGCCCTCAAGAGCAGGAACTGATGCCGCAACTTCATCAAACACTGGCCCTCACCTACTGCGTGGACACTCACGTCGCTGATGCTTAGGTGATGTCGGAGGAAGTAATCCAGAGGATGTGACCTGTGAGACAGACCCAGCCAACGAGAGCCTCCTCACCCCGTCTTCTGTCCTTGGAATGTACATTCTGCCCACATTTCCCGCAGTGGAAGCTTTTGCAAGAACACAGCCTTGAGAGAGTAAGGTGTTGCTGAGACCATCCGAAGTCAGTATGTGACTGAACCCAGTTAAGTCCTCTGTATAAACATTTTAAGATTTGTTGGGTGGGTGTGGGGATCTACTTGTCTTGTGTCCACCCAGGACAAGCCTTTTAACTAAGTTTCTTTGCTCATTAGACTTGTCACCCACCAATCTAGCGTGATCTACATCTTTCTCCAGTCTCTCCTTGCCCTCTGTGAGTATGGGGACCAGTTTATGAATCATCAGGTGGTTATCAAGAAATGGGATGAATAAAATGCAAACTGGGACTTCCATGGTGGTGCAGTGGTTAAGAATCCGCCTGCCAATGCAGGGGACATGGGTTCGAGCCCTGGTCCGGGAGGATCCCACATACCGTGGAGCAACTAAGCCCGTGTGCCACAACTATTGAGCCCATGTGCCACAACTACTGAAGCCCGCATGCCTAGAGCCCGTGCTCCGCAACAAAAGAAGCCATCTTAATGAGAGGCCTGCGCACGACAACAAAGAGTAGCCCCCGCTTGCTGTAACTAAAAAGAAAGCCCGTGTGCAGCAACGAAGACCCAATGCAGCCAAAAATAAATAAATTTATTTAAAAAAAAAGAATAAACTTAACCAAACAGGTAAAACACATGAACACTGAAATTTATAAAAAATTGATAGAAATTAGAGAAGTCATATTTAAATGGAACGATAAACAGCATTCATGGATTGGAAGAATTAATATTGTTAAAATGATGTTTATACTTCCCAAAGTGATACCCTCCAGAAGTCACCTCATGAACACAGTGAAAAGCACCTTTATGGCTCTCATCACAGGAAGTGCCAAGGGTTTTAGGAGCTCTGTGTCAGGAGCAGAGACTAAGACAAAATATATATTTCTTATAAATAACAGTATCACAACTTGAGCGCCCAAGTACCTGGAAAAGAATACAGAAGTTCAGACAAATCAGAGAATTGCAGAACAGGAATTATGGGTTATAAGAGATTTTGAAGGAGACTGCAGAGGAAGAGAGAGAGTTACAATCCTGGTTCTTCCCTGTACAATGTGTCCCATCTTCCACTTCCAAAATCAGCTATAAATTGAGTTAGGCTCCCCCAACCTAAAGTTTGAGAGACATACTGAATTTGACCAGGACAAGAGTGAGCAAAAGTGCATTGAAAAGTCTGCGCATAAGAGGAGTGAATGAAGAGAGGGAGAGAAGAAAAGACGGGAGAATTAGAATGGAGATATGATCCCCATCAGCACGGGGGGTGGGTAGAAGGAGGGGCTGAAATACATGAATGAAAGGGGGAAAGACAGTAATGAGGGGTGGCAGGACTGGAGGGTATAAAAGACAGAATAGAAGCAGCTGGATTTATCGAGAAGTGATAGTATATCAGTGGGAAGGATCAACACTGACTCAGACTTGGATGTTTGAAGTGAAGACAATACACCTGGGCCAGCTCCAGGTGACAACAATGTCCTGAGTATGTATGCAAGGCAGGCTGGGAAAGGAGGTCATTTACTTGAGTTGAGTGGCTAGAGAGATGAACTCATCACCCACCTGAATTCAACTCACTCAGTGGTATGGGGAAAGCCTGTGATGCGGGGGGGGACTAGTGCACCATGTAAAGGTATAGGGAATGCGGTATTTTGCATAAAGATGGGGAGGAAACCTAGAATGCACAACAGGTGGAGGGAGAACTTATAACCCAGCTCCCATTTCAGAGGTAAGAGGAGTGAGAAGGGGAGAGGTTCTACTTGAGAAAGTTTCAAGGGAGAGAGGGCTGTTTCAAGGTAAAGACAGATTTTATACTTGTGTATCTCTCTCTGATGGTGCTTTTTAAACTCAAATGTACCTTTAAGTTCCCTGGGAATCTGTTTAAACTGCAGATATTGATTTCTTGGGTATGGTGATTCCGTTGGCCTGAGATTCCGCGTTTATAACAAGTTCCGAGGTAATGCAGATGCTGCTGGTCCACAGACCACACTTTGAGCAGCTAGGCTCTATGGTACATTTTTATAGTGGTTATCAAACTTTTCATGTATTTCTGTGAGTTACAAATGGTTCTTTTTTTTTTCTTTCAGGTTCTGAGTTTCCTGAGGGCAGTGTTTTCTTTAAAGCTGAACCCAGAGGCCAAGCAACGATATGAGGCAGGTACTCCATAATCTTGCAAATGATTACATATAAAAATGTGATTATTTAATTTTGTATGTATGACTTATACTGCATACTTAGCCTTGTGTGTACAGAACTTTATGCATTGTAATTGTTACCGGACCAAACTTGGGTCCAGTCGCCCAAGGTGCAGCAAAGCCAATCTCTTGACACTGGGTTGTGGTGAAGCAAAGTACAGTGTTTGTTGCAAGGCGAATGCTTAAAAGACCTGGATTCTCTGATGGCTTTTAGGGAAGAGTTTTTAAAGGTGGCATGAGGGAGAGGAATGCAGGCTCCCTGATCAGCTCATGGACATTCTTCTGATTCATCGGTAACAGGGTGGTATTTCAGGAGTTAACATCATCAACCTTCTCTTTCCAGCGGGTGTGAGGTCTATGTGCCTGTGGTCAGCATGCAGTTAACGACTTCCACCTGGTAGGGTTTTAGTATCTGCAAAACAACTCATGCATATGGCTCAGGATATCATCTATAGCCCTTTAGGAGGAACTAAAGGTCCTTGACTATGTTTTATGGGTATTAACTATTATTATTTTGTCTTGCTTGTCTGTTTTTGTTTCTGCATTTTCTCACTTCTCTGATGAAATTTGCTCTTTGGACTGGGGGAAGACCTAGGAGACTAAAGCTTTTCTGCAAACAGGAGGCAGGGAAAATGGGGGGGAGGTCTGTGCCTGGGGGTATCCTGCAGGTTCCTGCTCAGTTTCATAATTAATGTCTTGTTCCTGGTCCCACCTCATGAACTCAGACACACAGCACCCCCTCTTCAGTTCTGGGTATCTCCCACCTATGGGGGAGGCAGTGGGTGGTCACTAGCCTTGTCCAGGTAGGATCACCTGAAGTGGATCTGCTACCTCTTTCATTAAATCTTATTACCTGTTATTTGAATGCTTTCTGCTAAAGTTGGTCATAATTGATGAATTTGATGAGTTCAATCAGGAAATGGACAAAGAAAATTGCTAAATTGATCTAAGAACTCTCAGGTTGTCTGGGGAAGGAAATAGTTCTGGGGAGGACACAGAGTATGGTCTAGGGGGAAAGAATGTGATATGTTAATTATAAAAAGGCAGACCTCAGAATTTCAGTTTCTAATTGGCATGTGAGGTGCTTGGAAGTTGCCAATCAATCCTAACAAAAAGTGAAAAGATGAACATATTGAAAAACCAAACAACTCTTCCTGAATATATGAGAGAGGGGAGGGACTTCCCAGGTGGCACAGTGGTTAAGAATCCGCCTGCCAGTGCAGGGGACACAGGTTTGAGCCCTGGTCTGGGAAGACCCCACATGCCTCAGAGCAACTAAATCCATGCACTGCAACTACTGAGCCTGCGCTCTAGAGCCCATGAGCCACAACTACTGAAGCCCGTGGGCCTAGAGCCCGTGCATCACAAGAGAAGCCACCGCAATGAGAAGCCCGTGCACCTCAACGTAGAGTAGCCCCCCCGCAACTAGAGAAAGCCCACGTGCAGCAACGAAGACCCAACGCAGCCAAAAATACATTTAAAAAATAAAATTAATTAAAAGAATTAAAAATACCTTTAAAAATTATTTTTAAATTATTAAAATAATTTAATATTTTAAATTATTTTAAAATATTGTGTCCCCTGCACTGGCAGGCAGATTCTTAACCACTGCACCACCTGGGAAGTCCCTCCCCTCTCATATATTCAGGAAGAGTTGTTTGGTTTTTCAATATGTTCATCTTTCCACTTTTTGTTAGGATTGATTGGCAACTTCCAAGCACCTCACATGCCAATTAGAAACTGAAATTCTGAGGTCTGCCTTTTTATAATTAACATATCACACAGGGCATACTGCTGCTCCCAAGATTGGAGAGACAGGCAAATACATGAAGTCTTTGCTTGCTGGAACAGAGACTAGGGGAAACTACCATGGGAACCAGTGCTGGGGTAGGAAAACCTAAGTTGTAGCTGACAAACTGTTAGAGGACAAGTTGCACAATCTGGGAGTTAACTCCAGTGGGGAACCCAGTCATAACGGGGCTGCTATAGTATTGTGGAATTTGCCTCGAGGAGTTTGACCAGGTTCCCACTTTAAATGTGGAGGAAAAACCCCTTGTGCTTCTAGCATGGGGAAGAGAAAAGAACCTTTTTTTTTTTGGCCGTGCCATGCAACATCTTAGTTCCCCAACCAGGGATCAGGGATCGAACCTGGCCCTGGCAGTGAAAGCGCCGAGTCCTAACCACTGGACTGCCAGGGAATTCTCCCCCTTTTTTTTTTTTTTTCAGCTGTGCTGCACAGCTGTGGTATCTCAGTTCCCTGACCAGGGATTGCCAGGGATTGAACCTGGGCTATGGCAGTAACCACTAGGCAACCAGGGAACTCCTGGAACCATTTTGAAATATGCTAGAGCACTTTGTTCTTAACAAGGCCTGTCCTCAGGGCAACCTAACTAGCCAGAGCCTAACCTGCTAGGGTATTATCAGAGTCTCACTAACCTGGTGGAAGAAAATATCCAACTTCAGCTGGCTTGAGCCGCATGGGAGAAGGGAAATGCCTATTCCAGCCCACTCTAGCCATCTTGTCCAACCTAAGGCGGGTGGAATCTGAGAAATAGTTGTGAAGTTTATAGTCCAGAATCAGAGTCACTAAAAGACTGAGACCTAATCATAGGACTATAGAATATTTCTCCTCCCCCCACCGCAACTACCACATTCCTCAGGTAATTTTTGATGTAATTTTAAATGGGACTTTTAAAAACTTTATTTTCTCATATTTCATTATTAGTGTAAAGAAATGCAACAGATTTCTGTATATTACTCATGTATCCCGCAATCTTGCTGAATTCATTTATTACTTGTAATGGTTTTTGGGTGGAGACTTCAGGGCTTCTCTATATAAGGTATCATGTCATCTGCAAATAGTGACAGGTTTACCTCTTTCCTTCCAAACTGGATACATTTTATTTCTTTTTCTATCCGATTTGCTGTGGCTAGGACTTCCAATACTATGTTAAATAGAAGTGATGAAAGTGGGCATCCTTGTCTTGTTCCTGAATTTACTGGAAAGTCTTTCGGCTTTTCACCATTGAGTATTATGTTGGCTGTGCGTTTATCATAAATAGCTTTTTTTTTAAATTGTACTTAAAAATTTTTTTTTTAATTTTTGGGCTGCGTTGGGTCTTTGTTGCTGCATGCGGGCTTTCTCTAGTTGTGGTGAGTGGGGGCTACTCTTCATTACAGTGCACAGGCTTCTTGAGGTGGCTTCTCTTGTTGCAGAGCAAGGACTCTAGGTGCACGGGCTTCAGTAGCTGTGGCTCACGGGCTCTAGAGCGCAGGCTCAG
Source organism: Hyperoodon ampullatus (assembly GCF_949752795.1). NCBI lineage: Eukaryota > Metazoa > Chordata > Mammalia > Artiodactyla > Ziphiidae > Hyperoodon > Hyperoodon ampullatus. The sequence continues at coordinate 50,117,986 of NC_136931.1, forward strand.
TAGTTGTGGCGCATGGGCTTACTTGCTCCTCATCATGTGAGATCATCCTGGACCAGGGCTCGAACCCATGTCCGCTGCATTGGCAGGAGGATTCTTAACCACTGTGCCACCAGGGAAGTCCCATTATACAGCTTTTATTATGTTGAGATATGTTCCCTCTACACCCACTTTTATGAAAGTTTTTTATTATAAATGGATGTTGAATTTTGTTAAATGCTTTTTCTGAGTCTATTGAGATAATCATGTGATTTTTCTTTCCTTTAAAATGTGGTGTATCACAGTGATTGACTTGTATTTGTTGAACCATACTTGTGACCCTGGAATGAATCCAGCTTGATCATGGTGTAGTTCCTTTTTATGTACTGTCTAATTCAGTTTGCTAATACATTGTTGAGAATTTTTGCATCTATATTCATCAAAGGTATTACCCTGTAATTTCCTTTTTGTTGTAGAGTCTTTGTCTGGTTTTGGTATCAGGGTAATGGTGGCTTGTAGAATGAATTTGGGGGTGTTCCCTCCTTTTCAATTTTTTGGAATAGTTTGAGAAGGATAGTTATATGTTTATGTTTTTATGTTTGGTAGAATTCCCCAGTGAGGCTATCTAGTCCTGGACTTTTGTTTGCTGGGAGTTTTTGTTTTTTTTTTAAATTAGATTCTATTTCACTTCTAGTGATTGGTCTGTTCAAAAAAAATTTTTTTTGTTCCTTCTTGATTCAGTCTTGGCAGGCTATATGTTTCTAGAAACTTGTCCATTTCTTCTAATTTGTCCAATTTGTTGGCATATAACTTCATAGTATTCTCTTATGACTTTTTGTATCTCTGTGGTATCAGTTCTTATTTCTCCTCTTTCATTTCTTATTTGGGTCCTCTCTTATTCTTGGTGAGTCTGGCTAAAGGTCTATCAATTTTGTTTATCTTTTCAGAAAAACCATCCCTTGGTTTCAGTGATCTCTCTATTATTTTTATCTCTATTTTATTTCTTCTCTGACCTTTAGTATTTCCTTCTGCTGACTTTGGGCTTTGTTTGTTCTTTTCTAATTATTTTAGGTCGTAGGTTATGTTGTTTGAGATTTTTTCTTGTTTCTTGAGGAAGGCCTATATCACTCTAAACTTCCCTCTTAGAATTGCTTTTGCTGCATCCCATAGATTTCGAAAAATTGTGTTTTCATTTTCATTTGTTGTGAGGTATTTTCTGATTTCCTCTTTTATTTCATCATTGATCCATTGTTTTTATAGTACAATGGTGTTTAGTCTCCACATGCTTAGTCTCCACATGTTTGTTCTTTTCCTGTTTTGATTTCTGTAGTTGATTTCTAGTTTCATACTATTGTGGTCAGAAAAAAATGCTTGATATAATTCCTATCCTATTAAATTTGTTGAGGCTTGTTTTGTGATCTAGTATGTGGTCTGTCTTGGAGAATGTTCCATATGTACTTGAAAAGAATGTTCTTTTTTGGATGTAGTGTCCTGTAGATATCAATTAAGTCCAACTGGCATATTGTATCATTTAAGATCTCTGTTGCCTTATTGATTTTCTTTCTGGATGACCTTTCCATTGATGTCAGTGGGGTGTTAAAAGTCTCCTACTATTATATTATTGTCAGTTTCTCCCTTTATATCTGTTTGTATTTGCTTTACATATTTAGGTACTCCTGTATTGGGTATGTATATGTTAACATGTGTAATATCCTCTTACTGTATTGATCCCTGTATCATTATATCTTTGTCTTTCATTGCAGCCTTTGTCTTAAGTTCTATTTTGTCTGATATAAGTATTGCCACCCCTGCTTTCTTGTCATTTCCATTTGCATGGAATATCTTTTTTCCTTCCTCTCACTTTCAGTCTGTGTGTGTCTTTTGTCCTGAAGTGGTCTCTTGTAGGCAGCAAGTCTTGTAGGCAGCAAGTTTTATTTTTAAATCCAATCAGCCACCCTACATTTTTTGATATGAGCAGGTAGCCCATTGACATTTAAAGTAATTATTTTTTTTAATCAAGCTTTTAATGAAAATATCATAAAATAACAGTTTCTCATCACTGTACACTGCACGCTTCTGAATGGAGAGATCGGTGAACTGCTTTACTATGACACTTGAGGGCTACATGCCTGCAGCTCTGACCTGAATTTATCCAAACTCTCGAGGGAAGTGAACTCAGTGTGATGACTGACAGTGGCAGTGGCCAGTACAGGAGTGTGATGGTGGTCCCCCCCTTCCTGGGAAGGGCACATAGCAGGACATGATCCCTCTTCCAGTTCCCATTAAACAAAACAGCTATAACCCCATCCCTCCCCCTCCCCCTCGAGGTATTTGTGAACAGGCCAGTGCCCAACCTGGGGTCCCCCAACGGGGGAGGGGAAAAGCAAGTGATGGGTGGGGGGATAGAGAGGTTCTCCTCAGCCCCTGGCCCCATGGGGTCCCGCCAAGTGGAGGGGGGGAGCCCTGGGGATTCTCCCTGCCCTGAGTGAGGTCTGTTGTGCAGCATTTTGAGGTCAATAAATTACAGCAATAAATAGCAAGGTGGGGTAGGGGTAGGGGTCCCTGGTAGAAGATTAAAGTGGGGTGACAAGCCCAGAGGGGGTGGTCCTAGGCAGAGGATCCCGGGCAGCCTCAATTCCCATAGCGCACACCCACCCCCTGATTTGGAATGTCAAACTGAGGCTCTGGTCAGGCCCCGCTCCACCACCCCCTCCTGGCATCGAGCTCACATGTTCAATGATGCCCACCCTGGCTCTGGGGAAGAGCGAGGGCCTTGGTCCCTGCAGGGGGCTGGCAGGGCTGGGATCCCTGGTCTGTTCTGAGGCCTGGCACCTCTGCTTTTGCCCCCACCCAAGCCAAGGGGACGGGACGGATGAGGCCACCTCTGCCCTGAACCCTGCCCTCCCACCTGCCCAGGCCTCACCCCGACTCAGGATGGCTGTGGGGAGGGTGGCTGGGGTCCACCAGCCCAGCCAGCCTGCCCCTATCGCACTCCTACACACAGCCAGTCCAGTGAATACTGATGGGTGGGGCTGGGGTGGAGGCCACGGACAGCCCAGAGCCCCCAACTGGCGACCAACGGTGGTAACACACATGGCTGTGTGAGGTTCTGAAAGTCCGTCTGGGCCCAGATGGTTTGTTTCACAAGCGGAGGTGTATGGCTATGCTGCAAGTCTCTGAGATTCGTATTTGCTTAAAGGTTCGTCTTTTCTTCTTTACCTTTTTTGCAATCCTGGAGGAGCCCCAGTGGTGGGCTTGGTCTGGTGGGAGTGAGCGGTGGCAGAGCCCAGTTGCTGCTCACTCGCCCCAAGTCTGAGAAATAAATACATTCATCACTGCACAAACATACTGATACAAAAACAACACTGTTCATAATGTTTGCACCATCTGTGTAGGTAAGGACCGGCCCAGTGAGCCCCTCCCATGGCTGGGGTGGAGGTGGGGGTCCCCAGGGGGAAGGGACCTGCTGGAGTCGATGGAGCTGTGCAAAGGTCCTGGCTTTTTGGCTTGAGAGGGACTCTCACATCAACCCACCCGAGGGCTGCAGGCAGAGCTAAAGTAATTATTGATCAGTGTGTACTTATTGCCATTTCATTCCTCAATTTCCAGTTGTTTTTGTAGTTCTTTGCTCATTTCTTCTTCTTTTTGTTTTTCCCATTGTGGTTTGATGATTTTCTTCTGTAGTATGCTTGAGTTCCTTTCTTTTTCGTTTTTGTCTATCTATAGTAGGTTTTTGATTTGTGATTACCATGGGGTTCATATATATTGACCCATAATTATACTCACTTGCTTTAAACTGATAATTATTTAATTTCAAACACATTCTAAAAGATCTACACTTTTTACTCCCCTCTTCACATTTTGTGTTTTTATGTCATATTTTACATCTTTATGCTTATCCTTTTACTGTTTATTGTAGTTACAGTTGCTTTTACAATTTTGTTTTTTCCATCTACACTGGCTTGTTTAAGTGATCTTCAGTCCTTACTATATATTCACCTTTCCTGTTGGAATTTTTTCTCTTTCCTATTGACACTTATTTCCCTCCTTTTAGAGAAGACCTGTCAACATTTCTTTTAGGGTAGGTTTAGTATTGCTGAATTCTTTTAGTTTTTGCTTGTCTGAGAAATTCTTTCTGTCTCTTTCTATTCTATTTTTTTAAAATTAATTAATTAATTTATTTTTGGCTGTGTTGGGTCTTTTTTTTTTTTTTTTTTTGTGGTACACGGGCCTCTCACTGTTGTGGCCTCTCCCATTGTGGAGCACAGGCTCAGCGGCCATGGCTCACAGGCCTAGCCGCTCCGCGGCATGTGGGATCTTCCCGGACCAGGGCACAAACCCGTGTCCCCTGCATCAGCAGGTGGACTCGCAACCACTGCGCCACCAGGGAAGCCCTGTGTTGGGTCTTTATTGCTGCGTGCAGGCTTTCTCTAGTTGCGGCGAGCGGGGGCTGCTCTTCATTGTGGTGCATGGGCTTCTCTTGTTGCAGAGCATGGGCTCTAGGGGTGCAGGCTCAGTAGTTGTGGCTTACAGCCTCTAGAGCACAGGCTCAGTAGTTGTGGTGCACTGGCTTAGTTGCTCTGCGGCATGTGGGATCTTTCCGGACCAGGGATCAAACCTGTGTTCCCTGCATTGGCAGGCAGATTCTTAACCACTGCACCACCAGGGAAGTCCCTCTCTTTCTATCCTAAATAATAATCTTGCTGGGTAGAGTATCCTAGGTTGCAGGTTCTTCCCTTTCAGCACTTTGAATATATCATGCCACTTTCTTCTGGCCTGCAAAGTTTCTGCAGAGAAAGCTGATAGCCTTATGGGGATTCCCTTATATATGACTCTTTGTGTTTCTCTTGCTGACTTTAGAATCCTCTTGATCTTTAACTTTTGCCATTTTAATTTTGATATGCATTGGTATGTGTCTGTTTGGGTTCGTCTTGTTTGGGACCCTCTGTTCTTCCTGTACCTGGGTATCTGTTTCCTTCTTTAGGTTGGGAAATTTTCAGCCATAATTTTGTCAAATATGTTTTCAATCTCTTCTCTCTCGTCTCCTTCTGGAACTCCTATTATGGGTAGGTTGGCACATTTTATATTGTCCCATAGATCTCGTATGTTGCTATTGGTTTTTCGTTTGTTTTCTGCTGTTCTGATTGAGCAATTTCCATTATTCTACTTTTCAGGTCACTTATGCATTCTTCTGTGTCATTTAGTCTGCTATCCACTGCTTCTAGAGTGCTTTTTATCTCAGAAATTGAATGACCTATTTTTTATTTTCTTTATAGTTTCTAGTTCCTTGTTAAAAGGATCTGTGCTTAGATCAATTCTCTTAATTCATTTTTTTTTTTTTTTTGCGGTACGCGGGCCTCTCACCGCTGTGGCCTCTCCCGTCGCGGAGAACAGGCTCCGGACACACAGGCCCAGCGGCCATGGCTCATGGGCCTAGCTGCTCCGCGGCATGTGGGATCTTCCCGGACCGAGGCACGAACCTATGTCCCCTGCATCGGCAGGCGGACTCTCAACCACTGTGCCACCAGGAAAGCCCTCTTAATTCATTTTTATTACCAACTTTCTGAATTCATTTTCTGGTAGACTGATTATTTCTGTTTCATTATTTTATCAGAGGTTTTATCTTGTTCTTGCAATTGAGGGTAGTTCCTCTGCCTTTTTATTTTACTTAACGTGCTCTATGAGTTTAGGTGAAATAGTTATCTATTGTGGTCTTAAAGTTGGTGTTTTTATGTGGGAGTGTCTCACGTAGACTGTGTGTGCCCAATGTCTTTGTGAGGGCTGGATACGATATGGGTGCTGGCCACGCCTTTCCTCACGGTGTGCTGGGCACTGTCACCTTGATAGGGGTGTGGGTGGTGTTGGGGGAGCTAGAGCCTGCACAAAGTGTGAGGCCGAACTTCCTCTCTGTTCCATGGCTGTGGCCGACCTCTCAGAGTTGGGGTCTGCTCCCAAGTTGCTGGAGTGGAAGCCCCAGGCTCAAGCTGGCTCTGTTCCCTTTAAGTGTGTTTCTTGTTCTCTCCCCCACTCTGGGGCCTCTGCCCCAAAGGAGGGGAGTGCCGAAGTAAGTGGAGATTGTGCACTTAGAGGTCCAGGGTGCTGCCTGTGTAGGCATCTGCGGCTCCACTAGGGTGCAGTTCAAGTTCGCATCTTTTCCCCTGTTGTGGTTGCCCCAGCTCTAGTGCAAGGTTCTGGTGTGGAGCCCAAGCATTCGCCCAGCTGGGAGTGGGGATCATGGCATGGTGGTCACTGGGGTTCCAGTGGCTGTGCAGCTGGGAGGTCTGGCTGCATCTGTGGCACTGTTTTAGTAAGTGCCAACAATGGCTACTGCTGCCTCACCTGGACTACTCCCCGGGCCCCCAGGCTGCCTCTGCATCCCTAGTTCAAGTCTTTTCCCAGGACCTGGCTGCCCTAGACCCAGTGCCAAGCTGTGGCATGATGTGAGTGGGGCCAGGGGGTTTGCTTAGTTTGGATTTGGGAATGTGGCAAGGTGGCAGCCAGTGGGGCAGACCTCTCTCCACCCTGTCTAGTGGCAAGCCAGCTGCCACGCACTCCTCATGAGTGGATTCTGGGCTTCTCCAGCCTTTGTATCTATCCCAGCGATTCTCCAAGCAGCCAAAGGGGCTTGTCTTCTCCACGTAGGACCCCAGGGCTGGCAGGTCCAGTCTGTGGCTCAACCCACTCACTCCCCAGGGTGAGTGTCCGCCTGTGTGATCTCCCTTTTCCTCTTAATCCCCTCCCAGGGGCACAGGTCCCAACTCAATGCCTTCCTTCCCATCCTACCCGATTATGTGGGAATCTTTCTTGCAGCCTTGGTTGTATAGGAGTTCTTCTGTCAGTTTCCAGTTAGTTTTCCATGTGAATTGTTCCACATGTAGATGTATTTTTTTTTTTTGCTGTACGCGGGCCTCTCACTGTTGTGGCCTCTCCCGTTGCGGAGCACAGGCTCCGTACGTGCAGGCTCAGCGGCCATGGCTCACGGGCCTAGCCGCTCCGCGGCATGTGGGATCTTCCCGGAGCGGGGCACGAACCCGTGTCCCCTGCATCGGCAGGCGGACTGTCAACCACTGTGCCACCAGGGAAGCCCTGTAGATGTATTTTTTTTTTTTTCGGTACACGGGCCTCTCACTATTGTGGCCTCTCTGGTTGCAGAGCACGGGCTCCGGACGCGCGGGCTCCGGACGCGCAGGCTCAGCGGCCATGGCTCACGGGCCCAGCTGCTCCGCGGCATGTGGGATCCTCCTGGAACGGGGCACGAACCCGTGTCCCCTGCATCGGCAGGCGGACTCTCAACCACTGCGCCACCAGGGAAGCCCTGTAGATGTATTTTTGATGTGTTTGTGAAGGGGCTTAAACTCCACAATCTCTTACTCCACCATCTTGATCCCCCTCTACAAAGAACTCGTAAAACTCAACAATAGGGACTTCCCTGGTGGTGCAGTGGTTAAGAATCCGCCCTGGTCTAGGAAGATCCCACATGCTGTAGAGCAGCTATGCCTGCGAGCCACAACTATTGAGTCTGCATGCCACAAATACTGAAGCCTGCACGCCTAGAGCCTGTGCTCCACAACAAGAGAAGCCACCGCAATGAGAAGCCTGCGCACTGCAATGAAGAGTAGCCCCCGCTCGCCTCAGCTAGAGAAAGCCCACGTGCAGCAACAAAGATCCAATGCAGCCAAAAATAAATAAATAAAAATAAATAATTTTATTTAAAAAACCTCAACAATAAGAAAACAAAAAGCCAAATTAAAAGTGGCCAGAATATCTGGGCACCTCACCAAAGAAGATATACAGATGGCAAATAAGCATATGAAAATGCTCATCATATATCATTAGGGAATTACAAATCAAAACACCAGTGAGATAACCATTACATACCTATCAGAATGACTTAAAAACTGACAATGCCAAATACTAGCAAGAATGTAAAATGTGAGGAACTTTTATGTAGCCACTTTGGAAGGCAGTTTGGCGATTTCTGACAAAGCTAAACAAAGTATATGATCCAGCAATCAAACTCCTAGGTATTTATCCTAATGGAAAACGTATGTCCATGCAAAAACTGCACATGAATGTTTATAGAAGCTTTATTCATAACTGGAAGCAACCAAGATGTCCTTCAGTAGATGAATGAATAAACTTTAGTACGTCCATACCATGGAATATTATTCAGTGATTTAAAAAAAAAACATGGGTTATCCGGCCATGAAAAGACATGGGGAAACCTTAAATACCTATTGCTTAGTGAAAGAAGCCAGTCTGTGAATCTGTGAAGGGTACCTTTTTTGTTTTTGTTTTTGTTTGGCTGCATCGAGTATTAGTTCCAGCAGGCCAGAGCTTCGTTGAGGCATGCAGGCTCTTCGTTGTGGCGCGTGGGCTTCTCTCTAGTTGTGGAGTGTGGGTTTTCTCTCTCTAGTTGTGGTGCGCGGGCTCCAGGGCACGTGGGCTCTGTAATTGTGGTATGTGGGCTTAGTTGCCCTGCAGCATGTGGGACCTTAGTTCCCTGACGAGGGATCGAACCTGTGTCCCCTGCATTGGAAGGCGGATTCTTTACCACTGGACCACCAGGGAAGTCCCAAGGGTACTTACTGAACGATGCCAACCATATGACATTCTGGAAAAGGCAAAACTATAGAGGTGGTAAAAAGATCAGTGGTTGCCAGGGGTTTGGGTGGGGGAGAGGAGAGATGAATAGGTGTCCCACAAGGAATGTTTAGGCCACTGAAACTATCTTGTATAATACTGTAATGGTGGATACATTTGTCAAAACTCAGACTGTACACCATAAAGAGTGTTGTACAACTAAGGCAACTTTAGTTAATAACACTGTGCCAATATTGTTTCATCAGTTATAACAAGTGTAGCACACTAATGTAATATATTAATAATAGGAGAAGCTTTTAGGGGTTGTGTGAAGGATACATGAGAACTCGGTGCTATCTGCTCAATTATCTGTAAACCTAAAAATATCTACTAAAAGAACAAAACCAAAACAAAAAAATGAAAACAACAAAATAAGTGTCCAGCTTGATTAAAATGGAATCAATGTTTCCCAAAGAGAGCTTAGTGAGTGCAGTGGCCTTGGAGTCTGCTGGCTAATCCCTGAAATTGGCTGTAAAAATGACTCTCACTTCATTGTTCTTTGTACAGTTCAGCTTGATCAGGGACCTCCTGTCTAGTTTATGGAAGAAGGTACAATAACCCTTAAATAATAATGGTACATAAGTGACTGATAGGAAGAAATGCTTAGGCACTAAAGCTGGATGAAAAAAGAGAACGGGTGAAAACTTCTCTGAATATCTAACGCTATGCAACTATAAACAAGAAAGTGGTAAAGCTGCAGATGCTGACCCGAGGAGCCCCAAGGCATAGCCATCCGCCAGGATGGGAACAGCTGCAGAATGTGTGGACAGGGTGGTCTTGTCTATGTAACCTGCCTCCCCACGCCAGCCTTTAAGTGAGTACACATTTGCAAACACAGGAACACATAACACTGTTCTCAGTGGCTGGAGTGTGAGACCAGAGGCTGGAGGTTTGCTGCAATGTAAAACACTTTTTCAGAAGTAAGCATAGATTACTTCTGAAATTTAATAACAAAAATATTTCTAGAGAACAGATTGGTGGTTGCCAAATGCGGTGAGTGGGCATAGGAGGCAAAATGGGTGAAGGTGGTCAAAAGGCACAAACTTCCGGTTATAAAATAAGCCCTGGGGATGTAATGTACAGAATGGAGACTATAGTTAATAATATTATACTGTATATTTGAAAGTCGCTAAGGGAGTATCTTTAAAGTTCTCATCACAAGAAAAAAATGTATAACTATGTATGGTGATGGATATTAACTACACTTATTGCGGTGGTCATTTTGCAGTATGTACAAATATCAAATCATTGTGTTGTACACCTAAACCAATATAACATGTCAGTTATCTTAAAAATAAATTTTAAAAAAGGCAAAACAAAACATAAATGTATTGTTTAAACTGCATGGTGGATACACAGGTATCCTTATTATTCTGTTGTATGGACAATGAAGAAAAAAAAACATTAAAAGGTGGGGGTGACCAGGACCCCCCAAGCCCCACAGTCAACTATGCCAGGACTGGCCACACCCACCAGCATGCTGGCACCAGCCTTGGGACCCTGCTGGACCATGCAGCTAGCTGTGCTAGGACCTGGTCCTGCCCACCAGTGGGCTGGCAGTCACCACACAAGTCAGAGCCTGGAAGCCAACAGTCCAGGAGCCAGTCCCACCTACCAAGACACCTACAGTAGTCAGCCCCACCATGACAGAGGGCACACACAGCCCACATAGGAGGCATCCCTAGAGCATATAGCTCTGCTGACCAGCAGAGAGTGTGCTGCTGGGCCCAACAGGATGTTTTCTCCAAGACTGGGAAACATAATCAACCTACCTAATATAATACATAGAAATAAGCACAAAGAACTAGGCAAAATGAGGAGACAGAGGAATATGTTTCAAATGAAGGAGCAGGATAAAACCCCAGAAGAAGAACTAAGTGAAGTGGAGATAGCAGTCTACCTGAAAAAGAGATCAAGGTAATGATCACAGAGATACTCAGTGAACTCAGGAGGAGAATGGATGAACACTGAGAAGTTTAACAGTATTAGAAAATAAAAGAAGAATCAAAACAGAGCTAAAGAATATAATCACTGCAATAAAAAATACACTAGAAGGAATCAACAGTAGATTAGATGATCCCCTAATCTGACAGAGTAGTGGATATTACCCAAGCTGAACAAAAAATAATGAAAAAAAATTGAGGATAGTTTAAGAGACCTCTGGGACAACATCAAGCCTAACATTTGGGGTCCCAGAAGGAGAAAAGAGAGAAAGGGGCATATAATGTATTTGAAGAAATAATAGCTGGAATCTTAACTAACCTGGGAAAGGAAACAGACACCCAGGTCCAGGAAGCAGAAATCACATTCTTTTCAAGAGTACATGAAACATTCTCCAGGATAGATCATATGCTAGGCTATATTAATGTCCCAATAAATTTAAGAAAACTTAAATCATATCAAACATCTTTTCTGACCACAACAGTATGATACTGGAAATCAACTACAAGGGAAAAAACTGCAACCCCCCCCCAAAAAAACCCCATAAACACAGGGCTAAACAATATACTACTAAACAACCAACGAGTCACTGAAGAAATCAAACAGAAAATCAAAAAATACCTAGAGACAAAAATGGAAACACAAAAATCCAAAATCTGTGGGACACAGCAAAAGCAATTCTAAAACAAAACTTTGTTTTTTTAATTGAAGTATAGTTGCTTTATAATGCTGTGTTAGTTACTGGTGTACAGCAAAGTGATTCAGTTATACATGTGCCTATATTCTTTTTCATATTCTTTTCCATTATGGTTTATTATAGGATATTGAATTTAGTTCCCTGTGCCACAGAGTAGGACCTCATTGTTTATCTATTTTGTATATAGTAGTTTGTATCTGCTAATCCCAAACTCCTAATTTATTCCTCCCCCACTTTGGTAACCATAAGTTTGTTTTCTATGTCTGAGTCTATCTCTGTTTCATAAACAAGTTCATTTGTGTCATATTTTATATTCCACCTATAAGTGATATCATATGGTATTTGTCTTTCTCTTTCTGACTTACTGCACTTAGTATGATAATATCTAGGTCCATCCATATTGCTGCAGATGGCATTATTTCATTCTTTTTTATGGCTGAGTAGTATTCCATTGTGTTTATATACCACATCTTCTTTATCCATTCATCTCTTAATGGACATTTAGGTTGCTTCTCTATCTTGGCTGTTGTAAATAGTGCTGCTATGAACATTGGGGTGCATGTATCTTTTTGAATTATAGTTTTCTCTGGATCTAAGCCCAGGAGTGGGATTGCTGGATCATATGGCAACTCTATTTTTAGTTTTTTACGGAACATTCACAGTGTTTTCCATAGCGGCTGCACCAATTTACATTCCCACCAACAGTGTAGGAGGGTTCCCTTTTCTAAGAGGAAAGTTTATAGCAATACAAGCCTACCTCAGAAAACAAAACTCTCAAACAATCTAACCTTACACTTAAAGGAACTAGAAAAAGAAGAAACAAAACAAAGTTAATAGAAGGAAAGAAATAATAAAGATTGGGGCAGAAATAGAGACAAAAAATAGAAAAGATCAGTGAAACTAGGAGCTGGTTCTTTGAAAATGCAAAAAAATTGATAAACCTTTAGCCAGATTCATCAAGAAAAAAAGAGGACTCATATAAAATCACAAATGAAAGAGAAGTTACAACAGACACCACAAAAATACAAAGGCTCACAAGAGATTACTACAATTATACACCAATAGAATGGAAAACTTAAAAGAAATAGATAAATCCCTAGAAATGTCCAACATCCCAAGAATAAATCAGGAAGAAATAAAAATATGACAGACTGAATATACCAGTAATGAAATTGAATCAGTAATAATAATAATAAAATAAAAACTCCCAACAAACAAAAGGTCAGGACCAGACATCTTCACAGGTGACTTCTACCAAACATTTAAAGAAGAGTTAACACCTATCATTCTCAAACTATTCCCAAAAATTGAAGAGGAAGGAATGCTTCCAAACTATTCTACAAGGCCAGCATCTCCTTGATACCAAAACCAGACAAAGACACTACAAAAAAAGAACATTACAGACCAATATCACTGATCAGCATAGATACGAAAATCCTCAACAAAATATTAGAAAACTAGATTCAACAATATATTGAAAGCATCATATACCATGGTCAAGTGGGATTTATCCAAGGGATACAAGGATGGTTCAATATCCACAAATCAGTCAGTGTTATACACCACATTAACAAATTGAAGAATAAAAATCATACGATCATCTCAATAGATGCAAGAAAACTTTTGACAAAATCAGCATCCATTTATGAAAACAAGTCTCAACAAACTGGGAAAGGAAGGAATGTATCAACATAATAAAGGTCATAGAGACAATCTCACAGGTAACATCATACTCAATGGTGAAAAGCTGAAAGCATCTCCTCTAAGGTCAGGAACAAGACAAGGATGCCCACTCTCACCACTTTTATTCAACATAGTACTGGAAGTCCTAGCCACAGCAATCAGATGAGAAAAAGAAATAAAAGAAATCCAAATTGGAAAGGAAGAAGTAAAACTGTCACTGTTTGCAGATGACATATATATAAAAAAATTCTAAAATGCCACCAAAAAATATTAGAATAAATAAATCCAGTAAAGTGGTAGAACACAAAATTAATATATAGAAATCTGTTGCATTTCTATACACTAGTAATGAGCTTACAGAAAGGTAAGAAAAATATTCCTTTTACAATTGTATCAAAAGAATAAAATACCTAGAAATAAACCTACCTAAGTAGGCAAAAGACCTGTACTCTGAAAACTGTAAGATACTGATGAAAGAAATTGAAGATGACAGAGATGGAAAGATATACCATGTTCTAGGATTGGAAGAATCAATAATTTTAAATTTAAAATGACCATACTATCCAAGGCAATCTACAGATTCAGTGCAATCCTTATCAAAACACCAAAGACATTTTCCACAGAACTAGAACAAAAAGTTGTAAAACTTGTATGGAAATACAAAAAACCCCAAATAGCTAATCTTGGGAAAGAAGAACGAAGCTGTAGGGAAAGAACAGTGGAGCTGGAGGTATCATGATCCCTGATTTCAAATTAAACTACAAAGCTACAGTAATCAAAATAGTATTGTACCAACACAAAAACAGACACATAGATGAATGTAACAGGATAGAAAGCCCAGAAATAAAAACATGCACTTATGGCCAATTAATCTATGACAAAGGAGGCAAGCTTATAATAGAGAAAAGACAGTCTCTTCAATAAGTGGTGCTAAGAAAACTGGACAGCTACATGTAAAAGAATGAAACTGTACTACTTTCTCACACCATAGACAAAAATAAATGGAAAATGGATTAAAGACTTAAATGTAAGACTGGATACTATAAAATTCCTAGAGGAAAACATAGAACACTCTTTGACATATATTGCAGCAATGTTTTTTTGGATCTGTCTCCAAGTAATGGAAATAAAAACAAAAATTAACAAATGGGACCTAATTAAACTTAAAAGCTTTTGCACAACAAAGAAGACCATAAACAAAATGAGAAGACATCCTATGGACTGGGAGTAAATACTTACAAACAGTGTATCCAATAAGGGGTTAACATCCAAAATATACAGACAGCTCACATAGTTTAATTAAAAAAATAAATTAAAAATAGGCAGAAGACCTAAATAGACATTTGTCCGAAGAAGATATACAGATGGCCAACAGGCACATAAAAAGATGTTCAGCATCACGAATTATTAGGGAAATCCATATCAAAACCACAATGAGATATCACCTCACATCTGTCAGAATGGCTATTGTCAAAAATACAACAAATAACAAGATTTGTCAAGGATGTGGAGAAAAGGGAACCCGCTCATGTACTGTTGGTCAGAATATAAATTGCTGTAGCCACTTTGGAAAACAGTATGGAGTTTCCTCTAAAAATTAAAAATAGAACTACCAGGATTCACAAATTACACTCCTGGGTATTTTTCCAAAGAAAACAAAAAAACTAACTCGAAAAGATATACACATTCCTCTGTTAATTGCTGCATTATTTACAATAGCCAAGATATGGAAGCAACCTAAGTGTCTATCAGTGGATGAATGTATAAAGATGTCTTATACATATACAATGGAATATTAGCCATAAAAAGAATGATATCTTGCCATTTGCAGCAACATGGATTGACCCAAAGGGTATTATGCTAAGTGAAATAAGTCAGACATAGAAAGATACACACTGTATGATTTCACTTATATGTGGAATCTGAAAAACAGAACCAACGAACAAACAAAACAGAAACAGACTCACAGATACAGAGAACAAACAGGTGTTGCTAGGCGAAGGTGGGTGGGGGGATGAATGAAATTGGTGAGACAGATTAAGAGGTAGAAATTTCCAGTTATAAAATAAATAAATAAGTCACGGGGATGTAACGTACAGCATAGGGAACATAGTCAATAATATTGTAATAACTTTGTACTACCAAAGTCTAGATGGTGGGGCTTCCCTGGTGGTACAGTGGTTGAGAGTCCGCCTGCCGATGCAGGGGACACGGGTTTGTGCCCCGGTCCGGGAGGATCCCACATGCCGTGGAGCGGCTGGGACCGTGGGCCATGGCTGCTGAGCTTGCGCGTCCGGAGCCTGTGCTCCACAATGGGAGAGGCCACAACAGTGAGAGGCCCGCGCACCGAAAAAAAAAAAAAAAAAAGTCTAGATGGTAACTAGGCTTATCCTGATTATCATTTTACAGTGTATATAAATATTGCATCACTATGTTGCACTTTAAAAAAAAAAGTGGGGGTGGGGTTTGGGAGAGACCACTCTTTAACCAGTTCCCTACATGTTACAGAGGGTCTGTCTTCCAAAGAATTGGTGAGCTGCCTCTCATCCTGCATGCAGCTAAACAGGCGTGGGGATGTTGGAACCGTGAGTGGGTAGTGTGGCCCTGGAGGGTACCTGTGGAAACCTCGGACCCAAGAAATGTTCTGAGAGTTTGGGACAGTGAATGAACACTATGTCGCCTATCTCCAGGGTCACTACCAACACTGAGCTCCAGGTGGCGCCATTTGGGCAGAACATGGTACTCTATTCCATCTCCTGCTGGTGGGCACCCTCCTCCGCCCTCTGCACAGGGACCGCTGCTTCTCAGGTTCACAAACTGGTTGGTAAACACGAGTGGATACCGGCTGAGACCCAACCACCTGCTTTCCACAGGGATGTTCTATCCAAGTTTCCTGCTGTGTTTCCAGCATTGTTGCTCAGGGCTTAAGACTCACCCTTTACCTTTGATGTCCAATCAGGACGAGGACTGGATCTCTAAAGGCCCTAGCCAGGCAAAGGATACTTTATACCAAAAAAATTAAATTTAAATGAAAATGGAATTTCTCCATGGAAGTATTAACGACAATAATTGATATGTGAAAAAGTAGAAAATCTGAATAGAACAATAACCAAAGGAGAAGTTATAAAGGAAGTAAAAAGAAAGACATTAGATGATTTGTTAGCCAATTCATTATACATTCAAAGAAAGAATTCCTGTGTTATAGAAAGTGGTCCAGAGAATAGAAAAAGAAGGGGCACTGCTCAAATCATTTTTTTTTTTTTTGCTGTACGCAGGCCTCTCACTGCTGTGGCCTCTCCCATTGCGGGGCACAGGCTCCGGACGCGCAGGCTCAGCGGCCATGGCTCACGGGCCTAGCCGCTCCGTGGCATGTGGGATCTTCCCAGACCTGGGCACGAACCCGTGTCCCCTGCATTGGCAGGCAGACTCGCAACCACTGTGCCACCAGGGAAGCCCCCACTTTGTCTTTTGATCACAGCATTTAGTCTACTGACTTTTAATTACTGATAGGTATGTACTTATTGCCACTTTAAACCTTATTTTCCAGTGTTTTTGTAGTTCTTCTTTGTTCATTTTTTCTTCTTTCCCTTTTGTGGTTTGAGGGTTTTCTTTTGTAGTATGCTTGAGATCCTTTTTTTTGGTTTTTGTTAATCTTTTGTATGTTTCTAATTTTTGGTTACCCTGGATTTCAAGTATGTTGAGTCATAACTATATCTGCTTGCTTTAAACTGATGTCATAGAAGTTCAAACACATTATAGAAGATCTACATTTTTATACTCCCCTCCTCCACATTTTGTGACTTTTATGTCCTATTTTACATCTTCATGCTTATCCTTTTGCTGTTAATTGTAGGTATAATCACTTTTATAATTTTTTATTATTTTTTGAAATCCATGTACTGGCTTATTTAAGTGATCTTCAATCCTTTTATACATTTGCCTTTCCTACTGTGATTTTTCCTTTCCTATAGATCCTTGCTTCTTTTCTATTTAGAGAAGAACTTTCAATATTTCTTTTAGGGTAGGTTTAGCATTGCCAAATTCTTTTAGTTTTTGCTTGTCTGAGAAATTCATTCTCTCCTTCTATTGGCTGCGTTGGCTCTTCGTTGCTGTGTGTGGGCTTTCTCTAGTTGCGGTGAGCAGGGGCTACTCTTTGTTGCAGTGCGCAGGCTTCTCATTGTGGTGGCTTCTCTTTGTTGCTGAGCACGGGGTCTAGGTGCATGGGCTTCAGTAGTTGTGGTTCATGGGCTCTAGAGCACAGGCTCAGTCGTTGTGGTGCATGGTCTTAGTTGCTCCGTGGCATGTGGGATCTTCCCGGACCAGGGCTCAAACCCGTGTCCCCTGCACTGGCAGGCGGATTCTTAACCACTGCAGCACCAGGGAAGCCCTCCTTCTATTCTAAATAATAATCTTTTTTTTTTTGAATGATTTTTTTATGTGTTTTTTTATTAGTTTCTGCTTTATAACAAAGTGAATCAGTTATACATATACATCTGTTCCCATATCCCTTCCCTCTTGCGTCTCCCTCCCTCCCACCCTCCCTATCCCACCCCTCCGGGTGGTCACAAAGCACTGAGCTGATCTCCCTGTGCTATGCGGCTGCTTCCCACTAGCTATCTACCTTACTTTTGGTAGTGTATATATGTCCATGCCTCTCTCTCGCTTTGTCACAGCTTACCCTTCCCCCTCCCCATATCCTCAAGTCCATTCTCTAATAGGTCTGTGTCTTTATTCCTGTTTTACCCCTAGGTTCTTCATGACATTTTTTTTTATTATTAGTTTCTGCTTTATAACAAAGTGAATCAGTCATACATATACATCTGTTCCCACATCCCTTCCCTCTTGCGTCTCCCTCCCTCCCACCCTCCCTATCCCACCCCTCCGGGTGGTCACAAAGCACCGAGCTGATCTCCCTGTGCTATGCGGCTGCTTCCCACTAGCTATCTACCTTACGTTTGGTAGTGTATATATGTCCATGCCTCTCTCTTACTTTGTCACAGCTTACCCTTCCCCCTCCCCATATCCTCAAGTCCATTCTCAAGTAGGTCTGTGTCTTTATTCCCGTTTTACCCCTAGGTTCTTCATGACATTTTTTTTCTTAAATTCCATATATATGTGTTAGCATACGGTATTCGTCTTTCTCTTTCTGACTTACTTCACTCTGTATGACAGACTCTAGGTCTATCCACCTCATTACAAATAGCTCAATTTCATTTCTTTTTATGGCTGAGTAATATTCCATTGTATATATGTGCCACATCCTCTTTATCCATTCATCCGATGATGGACACTTAGGTTGTTTCCATCTCCGGGCTATTGTAAATAGAGCTGCAATGAACATTTTGGTACATGACTCTTTTTGAATTATGGTTTTCTCAGGGTATATGTCCAGTAGTGGGATTGCTGGGTCATATGGTAGTTCTATTTGTAGTTTTTTAAGGAACCTCCATACTGTTCTCCATAGTGGCTGTACCAATTCACATTCCCACCAGCAGTGCAAGAGTGTTCCCTTTTCTCCACACCCTCTCCAGCATTTATTGTTTCTAGATTTTTTGATGATGGCCATTCTGACTGGTGTGAGATGATATCTCATTGTAGTTTTGATTTGCATTTCTCTAATGATTAATGATGTTGAGCATTCTTTCATGTGTTTGTTGGCAGTCTGTATATCTTCTTTGGAGAAATGTCTATTTAGGTCTTCTGCCCATTTTTGGATTGGGTTGTTTGCTTTTTGCTGTTGAGCTGCATGAGCTGCTTATAAATTTTGGAGATTAATCCTTTGTCAGTTGCTTCATTTGCAAATATTTTCTCCAATTCTGAGGGCTGTCTTTTGGTCTTGTTTATGGTTTCCTTTGCTGTGCAAAAGCTTTGAAGTTTCATTAGGTCCCATTTGTTTATTTTTGTTTTTATTTCCATTTCTCTAGGATGTGGGTCAAAAAGGATCTTGCTGTGATTTATGTCATAGAGTGTTCTTCCTATGTTTTCCTCTAAGAGTTTGATAGTTTCTGGCCTTACATTTAGGTCTTTAATCCACTTTGAGCTTATTTTTGTGTATGGTGTTAGGGAGTGATCTAATCTCATACTTTTACATGTAGCTGTCCAGTTTTCCCTGCACCACTTATTGAAGAGGCTGTCCTTTCTCCACTGTACATTCCTGCCTCCTTTATCAAAGACAAGGTGATCATATGTGCATGGGTTTATCTCTGGGCTTTCTATCCTGTTCCATTGATCTATCTTTCTGTTTTTGTGCCAGTACCATACTGTCTTGATTCCTGTAGCTTTGTAGTATAGTCTGAAGTCAGGGAGCCTGATTCCTCCAGCTCCGTTTTTCGTTCTCAAGATTGCTTTGGCTATTTGGGGTCTTTTGTTTTCCCAAACAAATTTTGAAATTTTTTGTTCTAGTTCTGTGAAAAATGCCAGTGGTAGTTTGATAGGGATTGCATTGAATCTGTAGATTGCTTTGGGTAGTAGAGTCATTTTCACAATATTGATTCTTCCAATCCAGGAGCATGGTATATCTCTCCATCTATTTGTATCATCTTTAATTTCTTTCATCAGTGTCTTATAATTTTCTGCATACAGGTCTTTTGTCTCCTTAGGTAGGTTTATTCCTAGATATTTTATTCTTTTTGTTGCAATGGTAAATGGGAGTGTTTTCTTGATTTCACTTTCAGATTTTTCATCATTAGTGTACAGGAATGCCAGAGATTTCTGTGCATTAATTTCGTATCCTGCTACTTTACCAAATTCATTGATTAGTTCTAGTAGTTTTCTGGTAGCATCTTTAGGATTCTCTATGTATAGTATCATGTCATCTGCAAACAGTGACAGCTTTACTTCTTCTTTTCCGATTTGGATTCCTTTTATTTCCTTTTCTTCTCTGATTGCTGTGGCTAAAACTTCCAAAACTATGTTGAATAAGAGCGGTGAGAGTGGGCAGCCTTGTCTTGTTCCTGATCTTAGTGGAAATGGTTTCAGTTTTTCACCACTGAGGACGATGTTGGCTGTGGGTTTCTCATATATGGCCTTTATTATGTTGAGGAAAGTTCCCTCTATGCCTACTTTCTGCAGGGTTTTTATCATAAATGGGTGTTGAATTTTGTCGAAAGCTTTCTCTGCATCTATTGAGATGATCATATGGTTTTTGTCCTTCAGTTTGTTAATATGGTGTATCATGTTGATTGATTTGCGTATATTGAAGAATCCTTGCATTCCTGGAATAAACCCCACTTGATCATGGTGTATGATCCTTTTAATGTGCTGTTGGATTCTGTTTGCTAGTATTTTGTTGAGGATTTTTGCATCTATGTTCATCAGTGATATTGGCCTGTAGTTTTCTTTCTTTGTGACATCCTTACCTGGTTTTGCTATCAAGGTGATGGTGGCCTCGTAGAATGAGTTTGGGAATGTTCCTCCCTCTGCTATATTTTGGAAGAGTTTGAGAAGGATAGGTGTTAGCTCTTCTCTAAATGTTTGATAGAATTTGTGAAGCCATCTGGTCCTGGGCTTTTGTTTGTTGGAAGATTTTTTTTTTTTTTTGCGGTACACGGACCTCTCACTGTTGTGGCCTCTCCCGTCGCAGAGCACAGGCTCCGGACGCGCAGGCTCAGCGGCCATGGCTCACGGGCCCAGCCTCTCCGCGGCATGTGGAATCCCCCCAGACCGGGGCACGAACCTGCGCCCCCCGCATCGGCAGGCGGACTCCCAACCACTGCGCCACCAGGGAAGCCCTTGTTGGAAGATTTTTAATCACAGTTTCAATTTCAGTGCTTGTGATTGGTCTGTTCATATTTTCTATTTCTTCCTGATTCAGTCTTGGCAGGTTGTGCATTTCTAAGAATTTGTCCATTTCTTCCAGGTTGTCCATTTTATTGACATAGAGTTGCTTGTAGTAATCTCTCATGATCTTTTGTATTTCTGCAGTGTCAGTTGTTACTTCTCCTTTTTCATTTCTAATTCTATTGATTTGAGTCTTCTCCCTTTTTTTCTTGATGAGTGTGGTAGAATATCCTAGGTTGCAGGATTTTGAGTATATCATACCAATCCCTTCTGGCCTACAGAGTTTCTGCAGAGAAATCATCTGATAGCCTTATGAGGGTTCCCTTGTAACTGGCTTTGTTTTTCTCTTGCTGCCTTTAGAATCCTCTCTTTACCTTTAACTTTTCTATTTTAATTATGATATGTCTTGATGTAGATCTGTTTGGGTTCATCTTGTTTAGGACCCTTTTTGCTTCCTGTACCTGGATATCTGTTTCGTTTTTTAGGTTTGGGAAGTTTTCAGGCATAATTTCTTCAAATACATTTTCTATCTCCCTTTCTCTCTCTCCTTCTGAAACCCCTATTATGTGTAGATTTGCAAACTTTATATTATCTCATAGATTTTTTTTCCATTTGTCTTTGTGATTTCCATTATTCTATCTTCCACATCATTTATTCGTTCTTTTGTATTATTTAGTCTGCTATTCATTGCTTCTAGATTGGTTTTTACCTTGGCAATTGAATTGTGTAATTTTGATTGGTTCATCTTTATAGTTTTTACTTCCTTGTTACAGTGGTCTGCATTTCTCTTGATAATCTGTCTTAATTCCTTTAGTATTTTTATTACCTTCTTTTTCTTTTTTTTTTTTTGCGGTACGCGGGCCTCTCACTGTTGTGGCCTCTCCCATTGCGGAGCACAGGCTCCGGACGTGCAGGCTTAGCGGCCATGGCTCATGGGCCCAGCCGCTCCGCGGCATGTGGGATCTTCCTGGACCGGGGCACGAACCCATGTCCCCTGCATCGGCAGGCGGACTCTCAACCACTGTGCCACCAGGGAAGCCCTATTACCTTCTTTTTGAACTCGGAGTCTAGTAGACTGGTGAGGTCTCTTTCATTATTCTTTCAGGGGATTTCTCTTGTTCTCTTAATTATGAGTAGTTCCTCTTCTTTTTCATTTTACTTAACTTTTTCTGTCTCTATGAATTTAGGAGAAAAAGTTACCTGCTGTGGTCTCAAAGGGGTGTTTTTATGTGGGAGCATCCCTGTGTAGACTGTGTGAATCCAGTATTTTTGGTGCAAGGGCTGATTTTGGTTTGAATGACAGCCACATCTTTCCTCAGAGTGTGCTGGCTGCTATCCCTTTGATTGGGGTGTGATTGGTGTTTTGGTGTCCAGAGCCTGTGCTGTATGTTGGGCGGGGCCTCCTCTTTGCTCCATGGTTGTCACCACCACTGGGGACAGGGTCTACTCCCCAGTTGTTCGAGTAGAAGACCTGAGGGTTAGGTTCTATCAGGCTCCATTGCTCTTGAGTGCATGCCATGCCCCAAAGGAGGTGACCACTGCAGCAAGTGAGTCCCGTGTGGTCACAGTGAACCTGCGTACCACCTGTGCAGGTGTCCTGCGGTTCTTCTCAGAATCAGCCCAGGTTCATGTATCTTTCTCCATTGTTTTCATCCCAGACCTAGTGCTAGGCTATGGTGTGAAATAGTCTGGGGCTCAGAGCTGGAGCACTGTTGTTGCAGGAATCAAGGTGGCTGTGCTGCTGCCTGGGATCTGGGCTGCATCTGTGGCAGACCTCTTCCAGGACCTGTCTTCCCCAGATCTGGCTCCAAGCTGTGGTGTGGAGTGGGCAGAGTCAGAGAGTTCCTGCCTGGAAACCACTGCGTACTCCTGCCCAGAGCCTGTCCACCTGAGACTTAGCATCCAGCTGCTGTGCATTTCTGTGGCACTGCCCAGCGTGTGTGCCAATAATGACTGCCAGGGCCAGACCCACTCCCGCTGTGTCTGTGCTGACAATAGGCTCCACAATTCCCCACCATCACCACATCCCATGCCCTCCAGTTCTTTATATAATATATTCAAGATACAAGCCCCCCCCCCTTTTTTTTTTTTGCAGTACGTGGGCCTCTCACTGCTGTGGCCTCTCCCGTTGCGGAGCACAGGTTCCAGACGCGCAGGCTCAGCGGCCACGGCTCACGGGCCCAGCCACTCCGCAGCATGTGGGATCCTCCCAGACCGGGACATGAACCCGTGTCCCCTGCATTGGCAGGCGGACTCTCAACCACTGCACCACCAGGGAAGCCCAAGCCCCTTTTTATATATATAATTTGCAAATACTTTCTCCCATTTTTTGGGTTGTCTTCACTTTCTTGATAGTGTCCATTGAAGCACAAAAATTTTTTATTTTGATGATGTCCAATTTATTTTTTCTTTTGTTGCTTGTGTTTTCGGTGTCATATCTGAGTTTCATAGTTTTTCCTCTTATGTTTAGGTCTTTGATACATCTTGAGTTAGTTTTTTAATGTGGTATGAGGTAAGGGCCCAACTTTATTATTTGTATGTGACCATGCAGTTTCCCAGCTCCATTTGTTAATGGGACAATTCTTTCCCCATTGAATGATCTTGGTAACCCTGTGGAAAATCAGTCAGCCATAGACACAGCTCTGTCTCTAGGTGTGTTCACACACTACACTGTGAACCTACAATATCTCCAAAGTATGCCTGTACAAGATCATGTCATCTGCAGTTTACTTCTTCCTTTCAATCTTGATGCCTTGTTTTTCTTCCTTAATTGTTCCAACTAGAACTTCCAGTACCATGTTGAAAAGAAGTGGTGAAAGCAGACATCCTTGCTTTGCTCTTGATCTTAGGGGGAAAGCATCCAGTCTTTCCCCACTAAGTATGATGTCGCTTAATTGTTTCATAGATGCCTTTATCATGTTAGGGAAGTCCCCTTATATTCCTAACTTGCTGAGAGTCTGTGTCATGAATGAGATTTTGCTAAATATTTTCTATGTATCTATTGAGATAATCATGTGGTTTTTGCTTCTTATTCTACTGATGTGGTGTATTACATTAATTGATTTGGGGATGTGAAACCAATCTTGAATTCCTGGAATAAATCTCACTTGTTCTTTGTGTGTGTGTCCAAATGCAAATTTTATTCAGAATAATTAGGGTTTGCCTATAAGCTGATGGATGTAATACACAGTAGCAAACAGCAGAGAGTTCATGACCTACTTCCTACAGATGCTGAAATGAAAAGTGGTTTGAGTCTTGTCTGATTCCAATTTTATGTCAGAAAATTTGTAATTGGCTATAGGCCAGACATTAAGACACAATACCCAGGTCTATCCAGGAAAACTCCTCTAACCGTCAGTCCTGGGTGTGGATCACACCTCTGCTCTTGGCCTAGATACTTGCCCCAAAGCAGCAAAGTGTTGGACATGATCAACTTCTCCTTGTGCAGAGCAATAATGGGAAACCCACATGGAGCCATCTTTTCCAGCCAGAGCTAGAAGGCAGAGGAAAATCTCACTTGTTCTTGATGTATAGTTATTTTTATATGTTGCTGGATTTGGTTTGTTAGTATTTGAAGATTTTTGCATCTGTATCTGTATTCATAAGAGATACTGGCCTGTAGTTTTCTTTTCTTGTGATATCGTTGTCTAACTTAGGTTGCAGGGTAATACTGGCCTCATAGAATGAGTTGGGAAGTATTCCCTCCTATTTATTGGAAACATCTGTGAAGAACTGGTATTAGTTATTATTTTAATGTTAGGTAAAATTCAGTGGTGAAGCCATTTGAGTCTAGGTTTTCTTTGTGGATAGTTTTTAGATAATGAATTAAATATTTTTACTTGCGTTGGGTCTCTTCAGATGCCCTGGTTTCTTCTTGACTCAATTTCAGTAGTTTGTATCTTTCTAGGAATTTGTTTTTCATCTAAATTATCTAATATATTGGCATACAGTTGTTCATAATATTCCTTTTTATTTCTGTAAGCTTTGTATAATGTCCCCTCTTTTGTTTCTAATTCTTATCATTTCAGTCTACTAGCTTTTTTTTTTCTTGGTACACCTAGCTAATGTTATGTTCCTATCTTGATCTTTAAAAGAACCAACTTTTGGTTTTTCTGATTTTCAGTATTTTTTTAAATTATCTATTTCACATATTTCTGCTCTAATCTTTATTGTTTTCTTCCTTCTGCTGCTATAAGTATAGTTTATTCCTCTTTTTCAGTGTCTTGAGGTGGAAGTTTAAGTTATTTATTTACAATACTTATTTTTTAGTATAGATATTTACACATATAAATTTCCCTTAAGCACTGCTTTTGCTGCATCCCATGAATTTTAGTATATGATGTCTTCATTTTCATTTATTTCAAAGTATTTTCTAATTTCCCTTTAATTTCTTTTGGTTATTGAAGAGAATATTGTTTACTTTCCACATACTTGTGAGTTTCCCAAATTTCTTTTTGTTATTGATACCTAATTTCATTCCACTGTCATCAGAGAATTATCTCTGTCTCTTTAAATTTATCAAGGTTTGTTTATGGCCTAGCATATGGTTTATCCTGGAGAATGTTCCATATGCACCTGAGAAGAATGTATATTCTGGTTTTCTGTAGATGTCTGTTAGGTCTAGTTGGTTTATAGTGTTGTTCAAATCTTCTATTTCCTTGTTGATCTTTTGCTGAATTCTATTTATTATTGAAAGTGGTGTACTCAAGTCTCGAAATATTATTGTTGAATTGTGTATTTTTTTCCCTCTACATCTTTGTCTGTATTTCTGCCTTGCAAACCAGTTCATCTGTGCCATTTTTCTAGATTCCAGATATATGAGTTAATATACAATATTTGTTTTTCTCTTTCTGACCTACTTCATTCTGTATGACAGTCTCTAGGTCCATCCACATCTCTACAAATAACCCAATTTCGCTCCTTTTTATGGCTGAGTAATATTCCATTGTATATATGTACCGCATCTACTTTATCCATTCGTCTGTTAAGGGGCATTTAGGTTGCTTCCATGACCTGGCTATTGTAAATAGTGCTGCAGTGAACATTGAGGTGCATGTGTCTTTTTGTCTTTTCTTTTTTTTTTTTGCAGTACGCGGGCCTCTCACTGCTGTGGCCTCTCCCGTTGCTGAGCACAGGCTCCGGACGCGCAGGCCCAGCGGCCATGGCCCACGGGCCCAGCCGCTCCGCAGCACGTGGGACCCTCCCAGACCGGGGCACAAACCCGCGTCCCCTGCATCGGCAGGCGGACCCCCAACCACTGCGCCACCAGGGAAGCCCGCATGTGTCTTTTTTTTTTTTTTTTTTTTTTTGCGGTACGCGGGCCTCCCACTGCTGTGGTCTCTCCCGTCGCGGAGCACAGGCTCCGGACGCGCAGGCCCAGCGGCCATGGCCCACGGGCCCAGCCGCTCCGCGGCACATGGGATCCCCCCAAACCGGGGCACGAACCCGTATCCCCTGCATCGGCAGGCGGACTCTCAACCACTGCGCCACCAGGGAGGCCCGCATGTGTCTTTTTGAATTATGGTTTTCTCAGGGTATATGCCCAGTAGTGGGATCGCTGGGTCATATGGTAGTTCTATTTTTAGTTTTTTAAGGAACCTCCATACTGTTCTCCATAGTGGCTGTATCAATTTACATTCCCATGAACAGTGCAAGAGGGTTCCCTTTTCTCTACACCCTCTGCAGCATTTGTTTGTAAATTTTCTGATGATGCCCCTTACAACCAGTGTGAGCTGATACCTCATTATAGTTTTGATTTGCATTTCTCTAATAATTAGTGATGTTGAGCAGCTTTTCATGTGCCTCTTGGCCATCTGTATGTCTTCTTTGGAGAAATGTCTATTTAGGTCTTCTGCCTATTTTTGGATTATGTTGTTTGTTTTTTTGATATTGAGCTGCATGAGCTGTTTATATATTTTGGAGATTAATCCTTTGTCTGTTGATTCATTTGCAAATATCTTCTTCCATTCTGAGGGTTGTCTTTTCGTCTTGTTTATAGTTTCCTTTGCTGTGCAAAAGCTTTTAAGTTTCATTACATCCCATTTGTTTATTTTTGTTTTTATTTCCATTACTCTAGGAGGTGGGTCAAAAAAGATCTTGCTGTGATTTATGTCAGAGTGTTCTTCCTATGTTTTCCTCTAAGAGTTTTATAGTGTCCTGTCTTATATGTAGGTTTTTAATCCATTTTGAGTTTATTTTTGTGTATGGTGTTAGGGAGTGTTCTAATTTCATTCTTTTACATGTAGCTGTCCAGTTTTCCCTGCACCACTTATTGAAGAGGCTGTCTATTCTCCATTGTATATCCTTGCCTCCTTTATCATAGATTAGTTGACCATAAGTGTGTGGGTTTATCTCTGGGCTTTCTAGACTGTTCCATTGACCTATATTTCTGTATTTCTGTATTTTCTCCTTTCATTTCTGTATTCAGAGCTCTGTTGTTATGTGCATATGTGTTTATAATTGTTATATCTTCATGATAAATTGACTTGGTTATCATTATAAGATTTCCCTCTTTAATTTAGTAACATTTTAAAAATCAATTTCATCTGATATTAGTATAGCTACTCCAGCTTTCTTATGGTTGCTGTTTACATGATATACCTTTTACATTCTATCACTTTTGGTCTATTTGTATCTTTGAATCTAAAGTATGTTTCCTAAAGGTCACATATCATTGGATCTTGGTGGGTTCTTTTTTTTTCCCCTGACAATCTCTGCCTTTTGGTTGGATAGTTTTTTATTTATTTATTTATTTATTTATTTTTGCGGTATGCGGGCCTCTCACTGATGTGGCCTCTCCCGTTGCGGAGCACAGGCTCCGGACGCGCAGGCTCAGCGGCCATGGCTCACGGGCCTATCCGCTCCGCGGCATGTGGGATCTTCCCAGACCGGGGCACGAACCCGTATCCCCTGCATCGGCAGGCGGACTCTCAACCACTGCGCCACCAGGGAAGCCCTGATTGGATAGTTTTAATCTATTAAATTTTAATGTTATCATTGGTATAGATTTATATCTGCCATTTCACTTTTTATTTTCTATGTGTTTCATGCCTGTTTTGCTCCTTTATTCTTCCTTTACTGTTTCTTTTACATTAAGTGAATCTTTTCTAATGTAGCATTTAAATTTCTTTACTAATTTCTTTTCATTAATTTTTTTTTTTTTTTGTGGTACGCGGGCCTCTCACCGTTGTGGTCTCTCTCGCTGTGAAGCAGAGGCTGTGGATGCACAGGCTCAGCGGCCATGGCTCACGGGCCCAGCCACTCCGCGGCATGTGGGATCTTCCCGGACCAGGGCACGAACCCGTGTCCCCTGCATCGGCAGGCGGACTATCAACCACTGCGCCACCAGGGAAGCCCCTTCTCATTAATTTTTTGGAGTAATTTCCTTAGTGGTTGCTTAGGGCTTACCATATACATCTTAACTAATCAGAATGAGCTTCAGATTTATACTAACTTAATTCCAGTGAGCTATAGCAACATTGCTCCTATATAGGTTTTTTTTTTTTTGGCTGCGTTGGGTCTTCATTGCTGCACACAGGCTTTCTCTAGTTGTGACGAGTGGGGGCTACTCTTTGTTGTGGTGCACAGGCTTCTCATTGCAGTGGCTTCTCTTGTTGTGGAGCATGGGCTCTAGGCACTCGGGCTTCAGTAGTTGCAGCACATGGGCCCTAGAGTGTGCGGGCTTCAGTAGTTGCGGCGCGCAGGCTCTAGAGAGCAGGCTCAGCAGTTGTGGGGCACGGGCTTAGTCGCTCCGCAGGATGTGGGATCTTCCTGGACCAGGGCTTGAACCCACGTCCCCTGCATTGGCAGGTGGATTCTTAACCACTGCACCACCAGGGAAGTCCCTCCTGTAGAGTTCTATTACCTTTCCCCCCTTTGTATTGTATTATTGGTATACATTTTACATCTATAAATGTTACCAAGAATGCGTTGTTTTAATTATTACTTTATATAGTGTTATGTCTTTCAAAGAGGATGAGAGAAGAGAGGAGAGCAAGCATATATTTATAGCTTTTGTTATATTAACCTTCTTACTTACCATTTCTTGTTGTCTTCATTTGTTCTTGTTCATTTCAAATTACCATCTGGAGTCCTCTCCTTAGCCCAATACAACTTTGCTTTAATGTACTTCCTTTGTGCTGTTGTTGGCAGTTATATTACCATTCTATATGTTATAGGCTCAACAATACTATATGTACATGTATGTATGTATGCATGTGTTGTGTGTGTGTATACACCATTATTTCTTAGAATAATTTTTCTTCTGCTCTCTCTCCTCTCCTTTTGGCACTCCATTAAGTGTATACTGTTCTGCTAAATGGTGTCCCACTTTTCTCTGGGTTCTGTTTATTTTGTTTCTTCATTCTTTTTTTCTCTTTGTTCTTTAGAATACATAATATCTCTCTTCAAGTTTGTTAATTATTACTCCTGTCAGCTCAGATCTACTATTGAGCCCCTCTAGTGATTTTTTCATTTCAGTTATTGCACTTCTCAGCTCCAAACTTCCATTTGGTTCTATTTTGTAATATCTAATTCTTTATTGATATTTTAAATTTGGTAAGTCATTATCATCATACGTTACTTTTACTTTTTAAGTCATGATTCCCTTTAGTTATTGGGACATATTTGTATAATGGCTACTTTGAAGGCTTTGTCTGTTAAATCCACCATCTGGTTACTCTCACAGGCAGTTTCTCCTGCCTGCCCTTTTTACCAGTTGCGGGTGGTGGTGGTGGGGGAGTCATACTGTCCTGTCTTATGGAACCCAAACCACTCCTCCTTCTCAACCAGCACTTGTCCAATAGAACATTCTGCAATTATAGACATTCTATATCTGCACTGTCCAGTGCAACAGACACTAGCCAGCTGTGGCTAATGAGCACTTAAAGTGTGGCTAGCATAACTGAGGAACTCAATTTTAAATTTTATTTCATTTTATTAAT
The DNA here is from genome assembly GCF_949752795.1 of Hyperoodon ampullatus. Lineage (NCBI taxonomy): Eukaryota > Metazoa > Chordata > Mammalia > Artiodactyla > Ziphiidae > Hyperoodon > Hyperoodon ampullatus. The sequence goes on from NC_136931.1 coordinate 50,147,647, forward strand.
TTAAATAGCCATATGTGACTAGCGGCTACCTTCTTGGATAATGCAGTTCCAGGCCATGCACAGAGGACCCAGTTCTCTAGAATCCTCTACCCAGGTGTTCCTGAACCTGCTTCCAGCACCTGGGTGGACCTTGTCATAGTCCATCTCGCCCCCCAACCCAGGGCAGGTCATGCTGGTGTGCACACCTCTAGATCCAAGGGGTGGGCAAGAGGTGATTTGAGATGGACCAAGCTCCACCATGCAGATTAGGGTGCCCTCACACATGCATAGATGACCCCACAAGGGTTCAGGATGTAGACAGGAATGGGAAGAGAGGGTGAGAACTGTAGGCAGGGAGCCTCCATTTGCACTGTTGGTCCAGGATCCACAAATGTTAGGGGAGGTTTTGACTGGCAATGTCCCATTTCTTACCTATGTGGTGGCTACACGTGTGTTCAGTGTATAATTTTTTTCAACTGTATACACGTGTATAAATGTGTGTGTATATACACATAGATATACTATATGTCACAAGTTTTTAAATGATTTAAAATTTTTACCACTATTAGGTTAGAGCCCAAGTTCTTCTCATGACATGTAAAGCCTTTGCACAACCTACATTCTGCCTGTATGTCTGACCTGACCTCCTGCCATCCTTCTCCCTCACTCTCAGCTCCAGCCACACTGACCTTCTTGCTCTAGCTAACAGGTCAAGTTATAGAGGAGCTTGTTGGAGGGGAGCTTAATTGGCTCTGCATTTAAAGCCATTTGTATTAGCAAAGAAATGCCTGTGATGGGGGTTGGACAGCCAGTGTCAGGAATGATGTGGCAAATGCAGCCCACTAGAGGTTAGGAGGAAAGGGGTCTGCTTACATAAGCAAGCTGGAGACAGTTCTGAAGGCAGACGAAAAAGGAGCAGTTGTGGTTGAAGGAACCATCAATCAGGTTCCCTGAACAGGTGGAGGCTGGGGCTACTCCCAGCGGAAAGCAGGGCTCAGAGCTCCAGTTACCAGCACAGAGAACCCAGCTATCAAAACTGATGCCAGAGGGGAGGGAGAGGAGGAGAAAGAAGCCTGAGTCAGTGGAAAAGAGCGATTCCAGAGCACCTGAGGTGACTGCCGAACCACCAGAAAGGGAGTTGGAGACCACTAGCAATAACATCTAACTCAGTGGTTTTCAAAGCAGGGTCCCCTGCACCAGCAGCATCAACGTGACCTGGGAACTAGTTAAAAATGCAAATTTCCAGGCTTCCCTTAGTGAGAATCAGAAATTCTGAGGGGAGGGGAGGGCTGAGTCATCAATGTTTTAACAAGCCCTCCAAGGTGATTCTAATGTCCAACCAAGTCTGATCTAACTTTAATGAGCGTGGACTATGTGCCAGGCACTATTCTGAGCGATTTACCTCTATTAACTCATTGGCCTACATAACAGTACTATCAGATAGAAGTGCACCATTTTCCAGATAGGAAATGTGAAGCAGGGTGATTTATGTAACTCACCTGAAATCAGAGGGCCAGACAGAGAGAGGCAAAGACACAACTTGGACCTCAAGCCTGTGCTGTTCCTCTCCCACCATGCTCACCTGTGGTGATGCTCTGACTAGCACACAGCCCCTGGCGGGCTTCTCAAAACCCTCTTGGCGGAACCCATTCCAAGTTTGTGATTCGCTAAAGTTGAACCCAAGAATTTGCATTTCTCATAAGGTCCCAGGTGATGCTGGTGGGCCTGGTCCAGATTCCACAGTGTGAGAACTTCTGTGCTGTTACACTGCCTTTTCCACACAAGCACTGGGTCTTTTTAAACAACTCCATGTGCATAACCCCCTGCAGGGACTCTCTGGGCTACAAATAACAGAAAACCCAAATTCAAACTGGCTTAAGCAGAAAAAATATTTATAGACTGATCTAATTGAAACAGGTTAAGTTTGCCTTCAGGTACAGGCGGACCCAGGGCCAAGGAGGTAGCTAGGATTCTCTTTCCGTCTCCCAGCTCTGCCTTCCTCTCGTGTTGTCTTCATTCCCAGGCACGCTCTCCTTTCACAATGGGCCCCTAGCAGCTCTGGCCTTAGGTTCTACCAGCTGGGAAACCGTATGATAAAAGGAGCTCCCCTTCCCTACTAGTTCAGCAGAAGCCCACCCTGGCTCTCATTGGCCAGGTTCAGATCACAGGCCCATTTCTGAACAGTCATTGTGGTCAGGGAGATGGAAGAGTCTCATTAGCCAGGTCTAGGTTATGGGCTCATCCCCAGAGAACCAGCAGGTGGACTTTGCTGCCCCCCAAACACACAGATGAAGAGTGAGGGATAATTTGGGGTGCTGCAACCAGAAATATGAATGGATGTTAGACAGGCCAATATAACCAATGTCCACTACACCACCTTCAAAGGAAGGAGCACCAGGAAGCCAAAGTGTGTGCCCACTCCTTAAACTCTCCTAAGATGGGTCCAGGCACAGAGATCATGATAAAAGAGGAAACCCGGAGGTTGATACACTTTATTTCATTTATACAAAGTAAAGAATTGGGGGAAAAAAATAATCTACGGCATTAGAAGTCAGCACAGTGGTTATCCTTGGGGAGAGGGGCGTGTATCAGCTACCTACTGCTGCTTAACAAACCTCCCTAAACTTAGTGACATAAAATAGTGGTGACTGATTACTATTAGCACTCATGTTTCCGGAAGTTGGCTGAGCTCTTGAATATGTGATTGCAATGTTGGAATTCCTTGAAGGAGATGGGCGGACACAGCAGTGTGTCTAGACCCAGGAGGCATCCAGTGGGAGGCAAGAGCAAGCTTGACAATCCGTAGTCTCTTTGAGGGCCCACAACACCTCACAGGGGTGTTGTGAAGATTCAAAGAAATCATGCAGGTAAGGGCCTCACATACGGCCTGACACGCAGTAGGTGTCCCCTGTGAAAATTAATAAAAGGAAACCAACTAAAATTGGAGTCCGAGAGGCCTGTAGAGGGAGGTCTCATGCCCTACCACTCCTAGTCAGTTACCTCAAACAGGAGTATCAATTACCCAGACAGGAAGATGCCAGTTACTGACCCCAGCAGGAAGAGAGGTACCTTGCACTCCCAAACAGGAAGCACAACTACTTTACTACCCTAGCAGGGGGACGGAAGACTTCCTTCTTGTCTTGCAACAAGCCCAGCCAATGGAAAACACCACAGCTCAGCCAGTGAGAAGCCAGTGTCACCTAACTTTTGTTTTCCACCAATGAACTTTCATTTTTTCCTTGCTGATAACTTCGTTTCCTTGTCCCATCCTCCTTACTATAAAAGCCTTCCATGTTGTGTAACTTCCAGGAATATCTGTCTGCCGTATAGAATGCTGCCCAATTCATGAATTTTTAAATAGTGCCAATTAGATCTCAGTTTACCCAGGGAAACTTTTTTCTTTTAAGTCTTTATTTTTTTTAAATTGGAGCATAATTGCTTTACAATGTTGGGTCGGTTTCTGCTGTAGAACAAAGTGAATCAGCTATATGTATACATACATGCCCTCCCTCTTGAGCCTCCCTTCCACCCCACCCCCCATAAATTTTGTCTTTTAACACCCCTAAAATGTTAGCAGTTAACTCACTCACCACGCGGTCACCAGTTAAGATGTGTTTGGCTACAGATAAGAGGATCCAAGTCAAAAGGGCCTGAATTAGAAGGAAATGTGTTACTTCACACAGCAAGCACTCCAGAGGCAGGATGTTTGGGGGTTGTTAAATTCAAACAGTTAAGAAAATTATATTTTACTTCCAAAAGAATTTTACTTAAAAGTACCTATATTTATTGAGCTCCAAATAATCACCAGGCATGGAACTGGAACTGGAGACATAGCACAGAAAGCAAAGTCCCTTACCTGGCTCAGTGATTAAGTGGCTCAGGTCCTTTCTTCTGCCTGACCTCCTCAGCATGACAGGTGAGTCACCATATGGTGGCATTTGCCCCCAGCATCACCTCCTTACACAGTATATCCAGAGGCACAACAGGTAGTCTGTTCTGCCCACTCTCTTTAATTCAGCTTTACTGAGGTATAATTTATGCACAATAAAATATACCCATTTTAACTGCACAGTGCAACCAATCCCAAAAGATTCCCTCTCCCCCTTGCTATTTTAAGATACAGTTTTATCACATATTTTCAAATGCCTAAACAATGTTTCTGTGTGCTTGGTTTTGAGCTTTATAAAATAGTATATGAAATCTTCTGAATTTTGCTCCTTTCACACATTATTTTGCTTGTGCACCTGCAGTTCCTTCCTTTTCATTGCTGCATAATGTTCCACGTGTGAAGATACAACTTATCCATTCTCCTTTTAGTGGACATCAGGTTTGTTTCTGATTTTTTGCTGTCAGTGCTATTACATACTTTCTTGGACATCTCACCTGATGCATGTGCTGATGAGATTCACAACATGTCTTCTGTACACCCAATAAAAGTTAAAGCAGTTCAAAATGCTGCGCTGATGTCAGGGCACATCAAAACAAGACTTCGAAAGCTGGCTTTATGGTCCAGTTCAAGAGTTACAAGTGCACATGACCCACATCTTACTTGTCATTTCTTAATTCAGTTAACAGATATTACTGACTCTGTGCCCGGTTCTGGAGATAAAAGTGGTGACCAGAACAGACTTTGTCCCCATCCTTATGGATTTGTCTTTCTAAAGAGGGAGACAGACATTTATATCGTGAAAGTGTCCCTCCTACTGTCTCTTTGTGGCTTCTTCTTTGTCTTTGGATGTAGAATATCTTTCCTGGTAGGTTCCAGTCTTTTTTTGTTGATGGTTGTTCAGCAGTTAGTTGTGATTTTGATGTTTTCGTGAGAGGAGGTGAGCTCAAGTCCTTCTGCTCCGTCATCCTGTCTCCAGTCTCCGGGAGACAGACGTTTAGACGCTGACATCACAGATGGTCAGGGCTGGGATGGGGGAAACCGAGAGAGCAGAAGCCCAAAACAGATACCTGACCCACCCTGGGGGATCAAGGGGGCTTCCTGGAGGAGGAGACATCTTGAGACCTGAAAGATGTGTGTGATTAGTTGTGAAGAGGAGGTAGGGAGAAGCGGGGGGGGTGCTTCAAAAAGAGGGAAAAGCATGTACTTAGAGGTGAGAAAGAGTCTGGCGTGTTCTAGACCAGCACGATCCAAGAGAAACATAATTTAAAATTTTCTAGTAGCCACATTAAAAACCAAAAACAGGTAAAATGAATTTTAATAACATTTTATTTAACCTGATATATCCAAAACATTACCATGTTAACGTGATCAATATAAAAACTATGAATGAGATATTTTACATTCTCTTTTTTGTGCTAAGTCTTTGAAATCTGGCTGGTATTTTACACTTAGAACACATACCAGGTCACACCAGCCACAATTCAAATCCTCAACAGCCACATGTGGCTGGTGGCTGCCTTACTGAACAGCACAGCAAGAGCCTTGTGACTCAAAGCATTGGCATCATTTGGGAGCTTGTTAGGAATGCAGAACCTCAGGCCCCTCCCCAGACCCACTGACTCAGAATCTGCATTTTAACAAGATCTCACGGGATTTATATGCACGTTAGTTTGAGAAAAATGGGTCCAGTTCTGCCTAAAACACTTCTGTGGCTTCATATTGCCCTCATGATAAACGCCCAGATATTGACCTTGGCAATCATTCATTCATTCCTGTTACTGAGCGCCTACTGTGTGCCAGGCCCTGTGCTGGGTGATGCTGGGGACACAGCAGGGATAAAGACAGACCTGAGTCATGGAGCTCCCAGGCAATTAATGGATAAGTACCCAAATCCCTGTTTCATTTCGACTATGTTAAACATACTGTGCTTGAAGTTACAGAGTGCAAGGGGTGTTACAGGAGGCCTGACCTGGCTTGAGTGGAGGGGGTATCAAGAAAATAACCCAAATAAGGAAGAGGCCACTACCATGGCAGAAAGCCACACGTAGATTAAATGTCCCTCTGCAGGGGATGGGCCTGCCAGGCAGCACCAGCCATCCACGGTCACTAGGAGGGCCATTTTCAGGCTTCAGGGCAACGTGGAAAAATGCCCGGCGGGGGTAGGGTTTCAGGAAATGGGAGAGCCAGGGACGGAGCCAGTGATAGTATCACATCCTGCACAGGTGTGTCTGCATTTGGAAAATGAGAGGAGGAGAGGGAAGAGAGAATCAGGAAGGTGTTCAGTTTGCCGGAAGGGGGTGGACTTGGGGCAGGGAACTGTGGGTCCCCTTTCCTTTAAAGGCAATGTCTTTTATTTTTTTTATTTTTAATATTTTTTTTGCGGTACACGGGCTTCTCACTGTTGTGGCCTCTCCCGTTGCGGAGCACAGGCTCCGGACGCGCAGGCTCAGTGACCATGGCTCATGGGCCCAGCCGCTCCGCGGCATGTGGGATCTTCCCGGACCGGGGCACGAACCCGTGTCCCCTGCATCGGCAGGCGGACTCTCAACCACTGCGCCACCAGGGAAGCCCAAGGCAATGTCTTTTAATAAAACATATCTGGATTTGCTTTAAAATTCACTGAGCAGGGGAGGAAAAGGTGCAGAATATGGATGGAACAAGAATGGCCGCATGCTGGTTAACTGCTGAAGCTGGGTGATGGGTGTTCATTAGACTTTTCTCTCTGCTTTTGTGCATGTTTGAAATTTTCCCTTAAAAAAAAAAAGTTAAGTGTTTCTCTTTGCAAGTAATTGGGGATGTTGAAAACAGATTTTTGGCAACTAGAAAAGAAAGTCATTTAACCTCTTCTGAAAAGAAGAAATTGCAGTATTCAGAACTGTGAACATCTCAGGGACCTCCCTGGAGGTCTAGTGGTTAGGACTGAGGGCTTTCACTGTGGAGGGCTCGGGGTTCAATCCCTGATCAGGGAACTAAGATCTTGTTAGCCGTTCCGCGAGGCCAAAAAAAAAAAAAAAAAAGAACATGAGCTTCTCCTTTAAGAATGGAGTCCAGGTCCAGGAGGAAGGGGGTTGAAGGCACAGACAACAGAACCAACGGTTCCTGGGTTCAAATCCCAGTGCTGCCACTTACTAGCTCTGGAACCTGAAGCAACTGAGTTAAACTCTAAATGCCTCACTGAAACACTGGGATAATGACAGCAGCTGCCTCCTAAGGGCCATGTGAGGTTATTCCTGAATTCATACATGCAAAGGGTGTACACTGGTGCCTGGCATGAAGCAGCGCCATGTAAACGTGGGCAGTGATTATTAAAGCACGTGCCAGCCAGATGTAAAGCCGCAAAAGGTCTCAGAGCAGATGCATCCATAGTTCCTTTACACAGAATTCACTGATATCAGAGGATAAGACAAGAATTCTCCCAACACCAATGTACTTTAGTAACCTTCCTTTAGACGTACAAAATCCTCTTCTACAAGTCAGTTGTTCCAAATGCTTGTCAAACACCGTCTAAATTACGTAAGTCCTGTCTATAATGATAACTGTGGAAATTAACGGTAGAAAGTTCCCTAAGTTGATGTGATTTCGAAAGGAATCTTACAAGCACTCCTCCGAAGTCCAGTCTGGGGTGACTGTTACAGTGTGCTGAGAAACACACCTCTGTTCTCTTCCTGCCTGGCAGGATTTTATAGGTAATACAAATGATTCTTGAGAGGTCTCTTCCTCTTAGACTCAAACAGCAGGTGACTTTCTTCTTGTTTAGGTAACTCTCTCCCACAGCAGCTCTTGGTGTGTTATGTTAGTAGTCAGTGAAAACGTGTTTGTTTGTTGCAAAAAATTTTGCAACTTCCAACACTCAGAAATGACCACTGGTTACATCTTGTTCATCATCTTTCCGGATGATGTCTGGGAGTGTTTCAAAGTAATATGAGTGGGAAGAAAGTGGGAGGTGTGTGGATTGGGCAGTGCTGGCTGGCCTGGAGGTTGCTGGGGCCAAGAGAGGGTCCATGCCAAGGCCCAGGTGAGAACGCTGGCCATGCTCAAGGGAAGAGAGGAAGTTCAGTGTGTCTGCAGCTCAGGTGGTCAGGGAGACAGGCTGAGCGACAGTCAGGGACCAGATCACACCAAGTCTTCAGCATTAGTCTAAGGAGTTAGGACTTGGTCCTAAGGACTCTGGAGAAACATGGAAAGGCTTCAAGCAGGAGGGCATGATCAGTTCTGTTTCACAAAAATCCCTCAGCTGTCAAGTGGGAGGGGGGTTAAACAGTGAGATGGGAGGCCAGGCAGAGACAAGGTGGGAGAGGACAGGGTTAGACCAAGGCAGGGCCATGAAAGGCGAGAAGGGGCAGGTGGGAGAAATGTCCAGGAGTCCTCGTGGTCAAGCTCTGGAGGATGACGGGTTGGGCCGCAGGGTGGGGATGGGGAGGGAGGCATCAAGGGTGAAGCCCCGGGCTCTCTCTGGGAGCCTGGGGTGTGGAGGAACCACCCCCAAGATAGGGACCAAGAGGAGGAGCAGGTTTGCAACGTGGGACACGGTGAGTATTAGGGGCTCAGGGGTCACCCGGGCCTGAGGGCAGGATGGGGAGAGGGCTTCTTGAGGCCTCAGGACCCTGAGGTCTGGGGCCCAGGGAGGAGGTGGGGCTAAGGGCAGAGAGTGGACATCATCAGCACAGAGATAGGAAACACCACAGAAGAGGGTAAGATGGCCCGGGGGGGAAGGAGAGAAGAGCCCGCCAGATTTAAGAGGTCGGCGAAAACAGGAACTTCTTGCAAAGAAGCAAGACACAGGAGAAAAACCAGGGGACAGGATTGTCACAGAAACCCAGGAGAGAGTATCCTTACAGAAGGTGGGAATGGCCAACACTGCCAGTTCTTGCCAAGATGGCCCATAAGATGAACACCAAAAAGTGCCCACTGAGCCAGGTTTCTCATTGCCAGAGAAAGAAGTTACAAAGAAAACGAGGGACGTTCTCACCTGAGAACGAACCCGAACCCTCTGGAGATGGATTAGTCAGAGATAGCAGTATGGACTGAGGTATATTTTTATACACAGATAGCTATATCTATATATACACACACACACAAATATAGACGTGTATGTATACATGGGTTTGTACACATACATTTTCCCCAGCTCTGTCAGCTGAGAGGGACTAGAAATAGGACACCTCAGCAGCAATGACCACACTCAGTGTCCAGACCTTGGTTTCTAATACCATTCTCTATCAAAGGAACCAGTGCTCCCTGGAAAGGGGCTGATTCTAGGGCTGGGGCAAGGAAAATGCAATGTAAGCCTGGAGCATCTCACGGTGCCAAAAAGTAAGGAAGTGCTCAAGAAAAAGAAAAAGAATAAAGAATACAGAGCCAACCTGAAAGAGCCCCTAGGGCCAAAACTGGAACAATTTGAGTGAAAAAGTTAATTATGATGGTATTGGGTTATACCCAAAGAAGAAAATAAATGCCCATGAGTCCACACTGATATGAGGTAATGATTGTACAAATAAAATAAATGGGGTAGAAGGGACAAGCCTTCCTACAGAAGAATTCCCAGTAATTAATGTAGGAGAAATGAGGAAAATAGAAGAGTATCATTAGAACACCACAGTAATGATTTCTGCAGGCAAGGTCCACAGATGCCAAAATTAGTGGGTGGAACTTTGAGGAGAAATAGGACATTTGCACGGCCTCAAAGGATCTTCCCATGTTTATCAGTTACTGTAGTGGTTTTGACAATATGAACACAAATTCTTTGATATTTTCCCTCCAGGAACCGGAGCTTACGGGCTGGATTTTGTGACCTGCTTCTAAACAGCGTAAGGGAAGGGAAAACCTGTCAGATTACAGTTGAGAAACCTGGCGGACATGGCTGTAACGAAGTGATCCGGGTTACCATCACCTGAGTGATGTTCTTCCCCAAACGTACAATCCCAGTCTAACCATGAGAAAAACATTAGACAATCCCAGACTGAGGGACATTCTACAAAATACCTGACCGGTACTCCTCAAAACTGTCAAGGTCATGGAAAACAAAGACTGAGAAGCTGTCACAGATTGGAGGAGACCAAGGAGACAGGATGAATAAACGCAACAGGGTACCCTGGATTGCATCCTGGAACAGAAAAAGAACATTAGTGGAAAAACGGGCGGAATATGAACAAAGTCGGGAGTTTCAGTAGTAGAATACTAATCAATGTTCATTTCTTAGTTTTGACAAATGTACTGCAATTAAGTAAGATGCTCACATTAGGGGACGCTGAGTGTAAGGTATATGGGAAGTCTCTGTACTATCGTTGCAACTTTTCTGTAAATCTAAAGTTATTAAAAAATTTTTTTAAAATATCTACTAACTGGGCTACAAGCAGTCATCGGCAGAGTCCCTAACTCCCTTCATCTGACTCTTCAGGTCTCATCTCGTGGGGTCTCTACTCCAGGAAGTCCTCCCTGATACCTTCAACTAGGTCAGGTGCTTCCTCTGGGCTCCCCCTTCCCGCCCTGACCCCATCTGGTAAGGGGTTGTCCCCCCACCATGTGTGCTCTGTGAGGGCAGCATGGAGGCTGTCTCAGGTCATCGCTGTGTGTCCCTTACTGTGGGAGCACCCACAGGTGGCAGAAGCTGGGCTGGATCCCCACCACCTTCCCAACCCGACCCTAACCCTTCTGAGCCAGAGCCTGCCGGGCCCCACCTTCCTGGTTTCCCCCGCCCCATCACCCAACCCAGGACGAGTCTAAGGCTACGTAAATGGTCTGTCCCACCCACCTACCAAAACAGGGTCAAATCACGCCCAACGCCTGCCCATAATACACCAACTATCAGGGACACTGTGTGAATATCTGAGGTGACGGTAGTCCACAGCCCTTCCCAGCAGACAGACATCACTGTAGGAATCCTCCAGCTACAGCGGGTTGAGCAAGCTTGGATGCTGGACCCCAGCAACCCGAGTTCTGTCTGGGGGAATTTGGAATGGGGACAGAAGGGCTGTGGGGCACTGCACGGGAAGGTCGCCTAGAGTCAGGGCAAGAGCCCACCCCGGGCCGGCCCAGCTGCCTGCAGACAGAGGAAGCAGCAGAGACCACAGGGCTTGGGGAAGGAGGGAAGCAGAGTCACTGCCCCACGTTCTGACTCTATTCTGTTCTCAGGAGGCCCTGGTCCATTTCTTTGTCATCACCCGCAACCAATCCATTGTGGGTTCTGCCTTCAAAATGCATCCAGACGACCGCTCACGCCTGCCTATGCCCTGGTCCGGGCCACCGTCATCTCTCGCCTAGACGACCGCAGTAACAACCTCACAGAGCTCGCCGTTCCCACCCCCAGACCGCAGTTCCATCCACACTCCCTTCCTTAGTGATCTCATCCTGGGCCTCACTACCATGAAAATGCCAATAGCTCCCAAGTTTATATCTCCAGCCCAGAACTCGGCCCTGGATGCCAGACTCCTGTATCGTGCTGATGCTCATCCCGCTGGGATGCTTACCATGTCCACAGGCTCACTCAGCCCCCGCCCCACAGCTCAGGCTAAAAATCTTACAGTCGTTGACTCCCCTTTCTCCCCCCACACCTAAATCCTGCCCACTCCTTCCTTCAAATTACACCCCCAAACCAGCCACATCTGCCCACTTCCACTGCCACCACGCCGGCCAAGCCACCATCGTCTCTCAGCTGCACTAGTGCAGCAGCCTCCTCGCTGGAGCCCTGCGTCCACCTTGGTGCCCACATGGCAGCCAGAGGAGTCCCATTAGGACGTGAGATCACATCACTTCAGCTCAGGATGCTCCAACTGCTTCCCATCTCACTGCCCGTCAAATTCAAGCCCTTCCCAAGGCCCATCCAGCCCTGCATAACCCCTTGCCCTCATCTCCTTCCTGCTCAACGGGCTCAGTCTGGTCCAGTTCACTCCTTTCTGCTCCTCCCACACACCGAGCACACCTGAGGGCCTTTGAACTTGCTGTTTTTTCCCCTTGAAATGTCCTTCTTCCCAAAACAGGCGCACAGCTGGCTTCCTCCTTTTTTGTCAGGTCCCTCCTCCAATAACATTTCCTCAAGGATATCTCACTGAACCCCTCCACCTAAAACAGCAGCTCTTGTCACTCTCTATCCCTACCCTCAGCCTTCATAGCTCATATCACTAATGTTAATCTTTAAAAATCATCTACCTTCGGGGCTTCCCTGGTGGCGCAGTGGTTGAGAATCTGCCTGCCAATGCAGGGGACACGGGTTCGAGACCTGGTCCAGGAAGATCCCACATGCCGCGGAGCAACTAAGCCCGTGCGCCACAACTACTGAGCCTGCGCTCTAAAGCCTGTGAGCCACAACTACTGAGCCCGCGAGCCACAACTACTGAAGCCTGAGCACCTAGAGCCTGTGCTCCACAACAAGAGAAGCCACTGCAATGAGAAGCCTGCGCACTGCAATGAAGAGTAGACCCCGCTCGCCGCAACTAGAGAAAGCCCGCGCACAGCAACGAAGACCCAACGCATACAAAAATAAATAAATTTATTTAAAAAAACTCATCTACCTTCCCCACTAGAACGTAAGTTCCACGAGGACAGGGCTTTTGAGGGTCTTGTTCACCATTATAATACCAGCACCTAAAACAGTGCTTTAAACAGTATCCATATCTGATGGATCAACAAATAACAGAACCCAGGAATCAGGATGTTGGTTCCAAGTAACAGAAAGCCCAATTCAACTGGGCTTAAAATGATTTAAAAAAAAAAAGATTTATTGGATTCCCTAATAAGAAGGTCCTGAAGTAACTTATTTCAGGTGAAGCCTGATCCAGCACTTGACAACATCACCAAGGACCTGATGCCTTTCTGTCTCTCCACTAGGCCTCCCAAGCAAATAGCTTCATCCTTGTGGCCACAACACACCTGGATGCATGCTTTGTAGTAATTATCACCCCTGCTGTATATTAGATGTTTGCCCCCGTCAGACCCTGTGCTCCTCACAATAATCCTGAGATGAGAAGTATTAAAATTTCCATTTTACAGTGAAGAAATTGAACCTCAGAAAGGTGAAGTCACTTATTTAAAATCATACCACTAGTAACTAGGTTAGTAACACTCTAATTCCTTTTACTATCACTTCTTTAACAACTATGGAAATTTTAATGCTGATGAACATGCTGCTGATAATAGCTATCACATGCTCAGCACTTACCATGTGTCAGGTATCTTGCTAGTACTCCACTAACTTCTCTGTGCCCTGGTTCCCTCATACATATAAAAGCAATAATAATATTACCACATAGAATGACTATGAGGATTAAATGAGCTAATACACAAAATGGTAAGATCTCAAAAAACATTCGTTTCAGTTAGCTATTGCTGGGTAACAAGTCATCCTCAAAACAGTGGCTTAAAATAGCAACCATTTATTTGCTTCCGATTCTGTAGTTTGGACAAAGCTCTGACTCAGGATGGCTCGTCTCAACGCCGCATGGTGTCAGCTGGGAGCTGGGCTAGACTAAGATGGCATCACTCATGTGTGATTTAGCACATCGGCTAAAACAGTGGAAGAGCTGGGGGATGACTGGGCCCCTCTCTTTCCACATCTCTCTCCAGTGGGGGAGCTGGACTTCTTTCTACGGTAGCCCAGGGCTCCAAGAGAGTAAAAACGCACAGCTGCCAGGCCTCTTAAGGCCCAGGCCTCCCAACCAGCAGAGCATCACTTCTACTGCATTCTGTGGGTCAAAACAACTCACAGACCAGCCCAGATTAAAAGGGAGGAGGAGACTCCACCTCTTCATGGGAGAAACAGGGAAGAACACGTGGCCTTCTTTAGTAGCAGCCATTTTAATCTCAGGGTAACAGCCTCCTCACTGCTCTGTCTACTTCCATCCTCAATCCCCACACAATAGCCAATTCCCCACACAACAGCCTGAGGGAGTTTTTAACACACGTAACTGACCATGCCTGCTTCCACTGTTTAAAATTCTTCTACAACTTCCCTGGGAATTCTGGGAAGCTGCGTGGAGAGGCCAAAAAAAAAAAAAAAAAAAAAAAAACCTACAACTTCCCACTGCACGTGGGGGGTAAGAACACAACCTCCTTACAGGATCCACATGGTCTGGCCTCTTGCTCCCCCTCAGCCTCTAGGTTCCCAGCACCACACACACACTTACCTCTTAACAGAGTTAATGCCTACCCCATCACCTCAAACCGCACTTCCTAGGGTCCAGATTAGACTTCCTGTCAAGTGCTCTTATGACACTCTAACTTTCTTTGTAATTTCATATTTGCGTGATAAGTTGACAATCTGAACCTCCACCCCGGAGACTGTGAGCTCTCTGGGGACAGGGAAACTGTTTTGTTCTCTGCTGTATTCTCAATCCTGAGCACAAAGCAGAGGCAAGATGAAATGTTTGTTGAATGTCTGAGACCTCAGAAAACTTTAAGGCAGCCCCTTAAGGTTCTGTGCACAGGGGATCAACAGAGTCCCTAGAATGCTAGGATCAGGAATTGTACTACTGAAATCATCCATCCATTCATTCAGTAAATAGTTATTGAGCCTGTACTACATGTCAAGAGCTCTTCTAGGTGTTAGACATAAAGCATGGAGTAGACAAAAGCTCCTGCCCTCATGAAGCTCATGATCTACTACGGGGGGAGACAGACAATAAACAAGATAAATAAATTATGCAACGTGTTAAGCAGTAATATGATTAATGCTAAGGAAAAAGTTAAAGGGAAGACAGATATGAATTTTTTAAAATAAATTTATTTATTTTTGGCTGCATTGGATCTTTGTTGCTGTGTGCAGGCTTTCTCTAGTTGCAGAGAGCGGGGGCTGCTCTTTGTTGTGGTGCGCGGGCTTCTCACTGCATTGGCTTCTCTTGTTTCAGGGCACAGGCTCTAGGCGCGCGGGCCTCAGTAGTTGTGGTGCACGGGCTTAGCTGCTCCGCGGCATGTGGGATCTTCGCGGACCAGGGCTCGAACCCGTGTCCCCTGCATTGGCAGGTGGATTCTTAACCACTGCGCCACCAGGGAAGCCCAGATACAAATATTTGTGGCACCATTCTAGAAGGGTGGTCAGGAAAGATCTCAAGGAGAAAGTAACATCTGAGTAAAGACCTAAAGGAGATGGTGGTGAGCCCTATTTGGGAGAAGAGTGTTCAACATAAAGAGAACAGCAAGTGCAGAGGCCCTGAGGCCAGTGTGGCTGGAACAGAGGGAACAAGGAGAAGGGAGTAGACAATGTCAGACAGGCAACAAGGACAGATAATGCAGGGCCTTGCGGGCCATGGAGAGGAACGTGGCATTTACTTTCTGTGAGATGGAGCCACAGGGTGCCGAGCAGGGGAGGGATGTGACCAGACCCAGGTGTTCACAGTGTCCCTTTGGCTGCATGTGAGAAACAGAAAGTGGGGAGCAAATCGACCACTGAGGTCTAGGCAGGAGATAAGGGTGGACAGGGCTAGGGTGACAGGAGTGGAGGTGGGAAGAAATGGTCCGATTCTGAATATACTTTGAAGGTATTTGCTGATGGACCAGACATGGATAAAAGACAAAGAGGGGAACCAAGGACAGCTCCCAAGCTTTTGGCCTGAAGGACTACAAGAATGGAGGTGGCATTTAGTGAGAATGTGGGAGGTACACGTTTTGGGGAAAAAACCAGGAGTTCAGTTTCGCAAAGATTACTCTCAATATCTCTAGATATCCAGGAGGAGATTATCATGTTGGCAGTCAGTCAACAGGCCAGGAGAGGGGTTCTGGGCTAGAAATAGAAATTGGGAATATATATTTCCATGCTCATCACAAATTCCTCACAGGACCCACATGATTTGACTCCTGCTGATGTCTTGAGGTTCATCCTGCACCGTGCTAAGTCAATAGTTCACACACAAATCCTGAGCCCTCCACTTCCTAGCCATGTGATCCTGGGCAAGTTACTTAATTTTCTCTACCATTAGTAATCTTATTTGCAAAAGGGAGATCATAGTAGTACCTGCTTCCTATGACCGTTCATTCAAAAAAAAGTTTTATAATCATTTTTGCTATGTCAGGCACTGTCCCACAGTGCTGAAGAGATCACTTTCGCGCCCGTCTTCGCCTCCCTCTCCCACACAGCCTGTCAACTCAGCCTTCTGGAAGTCTCCCCCACCGACACTCATTCTCCCCTCCCATCCAAGGCCCCTGCCCTTCTCCATCCCCGACATCTCCTGCCTAGGATACCACAGCTGCCATCCTGGGCTCCCAGACCCTAGTCTTTTTCCCGTCTATCTATTCCCAGCTGGCAGCAAATTGGGCCCCTTCCCTTCTGGAAATCCCTCCGTGGCTCCTCACTGCCCTCAGGACAAAGTCCAAACTCCTTAAAGAGCCAACAAAATCTTCCACGATCTAATTCACAAAGCACTTTCAGTAAGATTTCCACCAACACCAATCACCTGCAGCTCATTCACACACCAGGCTATTTCTCATCGTTGCCTTTGCGCAAGCCATTCCACCGCACCACCGCCACCCCCAAACGTCCCTCCGTCTTCAGGTCTCAGCTCAGACAGCACCTTCTCCCCCGGTAACGTTTCCCTACCGGTGCCAGGCCTGGGTTCTCCGCGTTTCACGCTGCCTCCGTTAGCGAACACATGCAGGCCCGTAACGGGGCCTTTGCCCGTCTCTCCTATTGACCGGGGCTTCCCGCGAGCCGGGCCCAGAGGCTAGTGACGCCTCACGTGGTGGGGCCGCTTCGGGACTCCGCGCTTACCTCCTGCTCGGTAACTATGAACGCCTAACCTGCACGCTCTCCCGGCACAGCGCAGTCACCCACCTTCCGCAAGACTTAGAGAACTGAATACTCCCTCAGAGTCTGGCCAAAGTCACCCAATCACGGCCTT
Organism: Hyperoodon ampullatus; assembly: GCF_949752795.1. Classification (NCBI taxonomy): domain Eukaryota; kingdom Metazoa; phylum Chordata; class Mammalia; order Artiodactyla; family Ziphiidae; genus Hyperoodon; species Hyperoodon ampullatus. The sequence goes on from NC_136931.1 coordinate 50,164,339, forward strand.
CTCCTCTTCTACAGCCCGCCTTAAGCATCCGGGCCCCGGCTGCTTCTGACTGCCCATTGGCTACCTGAGAACCCGCCCCTAAACACGTGAGCGAAAAGAATTCTGGTCTTTGTAGTTCAGCAACGAAAACGGGGGAGAAGAAATTGCCAAATAGAACTCCATTTCCCAGGAATCCTCGGGGGACGATACCCTTTGAACCTGGCGGCTCTTGATTGGCCGGTTAGAGACAGAAGTTTCCAAATTACTATGGAAACAGGCCCACTTACCTGGAACCCCGGGAATTTCTTTTTGCCTGAGAATCTTAAAATGCTTTGCTCCACAATGGTTCCGAAGAGTGAGACAAGACGTGTGGGGGGTAAATTCTGTACCCACTGCCTGCCTGCCATTCCCCAGGTGGCACCAATAAGGCCTGCTACATGCACTCAGCACCTACCGGATGCCTGGCAAAATGAGCCATGCCTGTGCAGACTCTGTGGAAGCCCTGGCTTATTAGGGCAGAACCTGATGTTTCCCAGAGACAGGCCAGAGCTGGGCCTTTACCTTTCAAAGTCTCAGTTTACCCTAGAAAAAGCAAGTGTGGGCTAGCATCCTATCCAGGATTTCTGTCTGGATTTCCACAGCCCCAGACCTCCTGCAGTCCCATGCCTGCACCAACAGCCATAACCTCCCCAGGGACCAGGGACTCATTCCACACGACAAAGCTCTTCCAGCACCCCTTCCCCAAACACCGTTCCCCACCACGCCTCTGAGGGCCTGCAAACGCTCAGGCGGGAATGTGAGAAAGCTCTTTACTGGGGGGTACAGCAAGGAGGAGCAAGGCCATCTCCCCCTACCTGCCCCCACCCCCTCCTTGGGCCCTGGGGTGAGAGGGAATCTCCCCCTCCCCGCACTGGACCACCACTGTCTTTGGTACAATAAATAGAAAACAAGGGGAGAGAAGGGACCAAGGGTCCAGTCCTTAGTGGGGAGGTGAGCCTAAACCCCTCTCCTTGAACCCCTGCCCCAGGCCCCAATCAGTGCAGGCCTCACCCACCCCGGCTGGGTAGCAGCAATTCCAGTCAAGGGGAGAGATGAGGATGGGAGCCCAGGGCCCCCAGATTGGGTGGGGGGGGGGTATGGCTTCAGGAGGGGCCCCAGGGAGGGGGCAGGGTCATGAGCTGGCTGCCGTGCTCTGGGGTATACCACAGAGGCCCAAGTGCGGCCCCAGAGTGGCAGGGTCATCAGGGGGCGGGAGGGGTGGACGACCTCCTGTCATCCGAGTCCGGAGGGCTGAGGCAGCCGGGTGCTGGGGGGCAGGCGCTGGGTGAGGCTGGGAGCAGTCCGGAGGGCCGCCCACCAGGCTCACGTCCATCAGCTCCGGGGGTGGTGGTGAGGTTGGTGACGGGGGACGGCCAAGGCATCGGGGTTGAGGGGGTAACTGGGCCCCGGCCCCTGGCAGTGATGAGGCAGAGGCAGGGGCCTGATGTGTCTTGTGCGGCACATCACCCCCTGCCCAGGGGCGCAGTGGCTGGGAGGGCGGGACCTAAAGGAGCAAAGGAACAGTTGGTGATGGAGACCTAGGTCCTGAAGCCCCAGACACTCCACCACCCACTTCCAAAGTCCCCAAGGTCCCATTACCTGGGGGCTGTTCATCTCACAGTCAGTGATGGGGGGCCCAGGGCCCCCACAATATCGGTTGCTATAGCGGTAGGTCCGGTTGTCACTGGAGGAGCCACTGGAGCCTCCTGGAAGTGCCAGGGGAAGAGAGGAGAGGCCTTAAGTGAGGAAAGGTAGGCCTGAGTTTTCAGGTGGCTGAGTCTGGTTCATGGTCCAGGCCCAGGTCTGGGCTTTGAGGCCAGCACCCAGTCGAAGGATCAGACCCAATTTTGGGATCAGGGGTCGGAGTTCAGTTTGGGGTGTCAAAGAGTCATAACCAGTTTTAGACATCGGAACCCAAGCTCAGTTTCAGAGACCAAATCAGGGCCAGTCTGAGCTCGCCTACCCCCCCAACTCTGGAGCTGAGGATCATGCGGCTTCACAGCTCTAGGTGAAGGCCCAGTGACAAGGCCCCCGCCAGATCAGGCCAAACCAGAGCTGCCCCGACCCCTGTTCTACCCCATCTGGCACTGAGCACCCACCAGAGCTGGAGATGGAGCTGGCGGTGCTGGAAGAGGGGCAGGTATCGAGGGGCGCGGGCGAGGTGGAGGCACTGCTGCCTGCCGGGCCCGTGTTGGTGGCCTCATCAGCCGTGCGGCGGAAGAAGCCATGCTGCAGAGCCCCCAGTGGGCTGATGCGGGCGGCGGGCTCATACTCCAGCATGCGCAGCACCAGGTCCTGGAAGCGGAGGTAGTCGGCGGGGCTGTGGCCCGGCTCCCCCGCCCGCCGGCCCCCGGGCCCGCCCGTCTGCACGCCCAGCACCTCCTGCAGCCGCCGTGTCCCGGGGCCCTGGTAATCCTGGCAGGGGGAGGTGGGAGGGGGGGCAAGAGAGTGGCCGTCAGTGGGCAGGAGGGGCAGGGAGACACACACGGGGAAACAGAGGCACAGGAGAGAAAGTGGAAAGAGAGGAGCTGCGAAGAGTTGTGGGGTAGGTAGTAGGAGAGATGGGGTGGGTGGGGGAGGAAGGAAAGGACAGACGGGATGGAGGGAAGAGGAAGGAAGGGAAAGACACAAGGGAGGGGAAGCAGGGAGAGAGGGAGGAGGGAGCCCCAAGTGTGAGAGTGAGGGGCCACCGGGGGAGGAGGAGCGGCGTGGGGCAGGGGCCGCACCTTCCTGAGTTCCTTTGTCCTTCGCAGGGTCCAGCCACCCCCAGGCAGCCGCTCAAAGTACTTTCGAGCCTTGGGTGCCTGGTCCAGCATGGGGGCTGGTGGGATGCCCAGCACCTCCACAATCCGGTTCATCTGGTCCACCTGAGAGCAGGCAGGCGGTCAGGATCATCAGGCCGGCCAGCCCTCCGCCCCCTCCAGCACACCCCCTCCTCAGGAGCACACCTCGTTGGAGCCACTGAAGAGGGGCTCTCCAGTGTGCATCTCCACCAGGATGCAGCCCAGGGACCACATGTCGATGGCCAAGTCGTAGGGTGTGCCCAGGAGCACCTCGGGCGAACGGTAGAAACGGCTCTGGATGTACTGGTAGATCTGGGGGAGGAGAGAGGGCAATAGTCAGAGGTCCCGCCTCCCCGACTTGCACCAGTGACACCCCCGCAGCTAGGAGGACTGACTAAGGACAGGTCTCCTGCCCCCAAAACTGGGGACGGGGGTCTCCAACCCTGATGTTATCAACACCAGCTTTCCAGGAGTCACTCTGCTGGCCTAATCTGATCCTGATCTCCATTTCTGCTGGCCTGATCCTGAGCCTCTCTTGGTCACCAGAGGCTAGGAGTCTGTAAACCTAGGCCCTTCCCACCCTCCCAAATGGACACTTCAAACCACTACCAGCATCATCTTAAATGCCAGCTCACAGGAAGCTGCAAAGCTGGAGCCCCGCCCCCTTCCATCCCCAGCTTTAAGAGCACAGGGTAAACAAAACTTTGCGAACTGCCACGCCAGGCTCAAAGCCACTCAACTCCCCCCGCCCCCCTACAATCTGGCAGCCTCAAAACTGGCTTGTTCTCCCAGGCTCCACTCCTCTTTCCTTCCCGCAGTATACTGTGTGGCCCTCTCCTTCACCCCCTGGCCCCACCCTCTGTACCCGCAGACACCCCCATCCCAAGCACTATCCCTCAGGCATCAGCCACTTGAAGCAGCACATTACAATCCAATCCCCTCCTAGCCTCGCCCCTTGGCCCCAGGCCACCAGTTGGCCCCGCCCACAGTCTGGCCACACCCACACCACTGGCCCCGCCCCGGGGCCGCACCCGCTGGCCAAGCTGGCAGGAGCTGCCGAAGTCCACGATTTTGATGGCGCTGCGCTTGGGGTTGCAGAGCAGGATGTTCTCGGGCTTGAGGTCGCAGTGAATGATGCTGAGCTCGGGCGTGGCCAGGAAGAGCAGCGCCGTGCAGAGCTGCTGCGCTAGCTTCCGCGTCAGGTTCAGCGAGACGCCACGGAAGTGCGTGTTGCGCAGGAGGTCGTATAGGTTGTAGGAAAGCAGCTCGAACACCAGGCACAGGTGGTTCCGGAACATGAAGTGCCGCTTCAGGTGCACTGCCGGGAAGAGGACGGAAATGGGCCGAGGGAGAAGAAACAGGCTCAGAGAAGGCCAGCGGCGGCCTGGGGCCCACGCTCATAAGGAGAGAGGCTGGAACCAGATCTCTGCTTCTGTCTCTGCTTCTGGAGCACAGGCCAAACTGTGGTGTGCCCACAGGTACCAGCTGCTAATCAGGATGTTTTTATATGTCTATAACTTGATTCACACAGGAAGTTAATCTTCTTTTCAAGTCTCTGTCAAACTTCCTGATTAAACCAAAGAGAAAGTTTCCATTTGGTGCTGATGGGTTTTTAACAGCATCCTACACTTCCTCATTTAATTTTATAATCTTGTTTTAGTCTCAGTTCTGTTTATTTTTTGACAAGGGATGCTTGCTTTCCATTTACTGTAAGGTTGTATATTTTCCTTTGAAAAGAAACGCACTCCTTAAATCCACTTGCTTTTTCTAAGAGGAATCAGTACAGGAAAGAGGAAAAAGACTGGCATAGATGTTAAGAGTAAAGGCTCTGGAGTCCACTGCCTGGTCAAATTATAGCTCTACTGAGTACAAACACTGTGACCTTCTGCAAGTGACAGCACCTAAGTGCCTCTGTTTTTCCATCTCCAAGCTGTGGGCAATGATAATGGGGCTTCGGTGCGGGTTAAACAAGTGAATTTATGTAAAGTCCTCACAACAGAGCCTGACCCTTAGTGAGCACCGGATAAACTCTGACCGGCATTCTCATGTGAATAGGGTAGACATCCTGAAAGCGACAGGAGAAATCACTGATGTCAGGGAATTACAGACCAAACCCTGCCCTGAAGACACCAGCCCCTTCCTGTACCGAGGGTGACCCATCCCCAGGCAGCTCTGCCCCGGGCCTCACCTATATAGTACTTCATCTCTGTGTCATGCTGGTTCATCAGCTCCAGCAGCCGCAGCTCAATCTGGGCCTGGTTCAGGAAGGCCTTTTTGTTCTTGATGATCTTGATGGCCACCAGCTCCTGGGTCTGATGATCATAGGCTTTCACCACCTGTGACCACAGGCATGTCACAAAGTGAGGGAATGGGGGCGTGGAGGACAGAGCGAGGTACCACCACTCTTCTCCCTCCAGTAAGGAGACCCACCAACGTCACCATCAGTAACACTAATAACTCAGTTTGAGTGCTCACCAACAGTCAGACACAAGTGTAAACACTGGACATGAGATAACACAACCTTCTTATGTGGAGAGTCCTGTTACTTGCACTGTTTTACAGAAAAGGAAACGGAAGCACAGGTAACCAAGTGATTGCACTGGAGTGAGTGGCCCAGCATGGAACTTGAAGCCACTGAACCACTGGCTGTGTGGGTCAGTATCAGTGGGTGCCCGTACCTCCTAACCCCTGGATCAGGGCCGGGTGGGGGGCATCCCGCACCTGGCCGAAGGAGCCTTTGCCAATGAGCGAGTCAATCTCATAGCGCTCCAGCCAGCGCTCGCCACTGCGCACGATGTAGTCATGGTTGTCATCGTCATAACCGTGGTTCAGGACCTTTTTCTCCTTCTTGGTGCTCGAGTCCTGAGGTGGCACCTGCTGGGCCCGCCGCTTCTTCTTCGCATAGTATACCTGCCCGGCCGGCCGGGAGATGAGGACTGGTGAGTGACCGACGCCAGGACCCCTCGGCACCCAGCCGGTGTCCCCCACCCCCTGCCCACCTCATTGATGTGCTTGTAGGTCTTGATGAGGTCCACAGAGAGCTTGCGCAGCGGGGCCGAGGTCGCGTCTCGGAAGGCCAGGGGCAGCCTCCGCGGCAGTAGCCGCCCATCAGGCAATACCTGGGGGAGGCGGGGTGACGGGTGAGCACTGAGGACAGGCCTTCACCTCTGACCTCAAGGGGGAGAACTGCACGGGCAGCTGGCTCATCATTTCCACACACATTATTTAGTTGGTCACTGTCTGACAACCCCACTGGAATAGAAACTCCCCAAGAGCAGAAACTTTATCTTGCTCTTGCTTTATCTCCCGTGCCTGGAGCAGGGCCTGGCACATAGTGGGTGTTCATGAGAAATTTGCTGCGTGAATGAAGTGAACTATTTACCCCTGATCTTTCATCACATACCTTTACTCTTTTCTAAACCTCAGTGGGAGAGATCGGATAGAAAACCTGGGCTCTGACCCTCCCAATCCTTCACCTGAGACCATCCATTTTGGGTATCCCATGTTGAGGAGCTCCCTGTCTTGCTTTATCCTCATCCCTTGGGGCCTTCCTAACCCTCACCCCCCACTCTGTGCATCTCTGACCAGTTTTCTCATCCTAAGGATCTGGGTCCAGCACCCTAGACCTCCTGCTCCATCCTGCTTCCAGCTCTACCGTTTAGAGCCTTAACAGTCTACCCTTGAAGGTCTTTACCCTGCGCCCCCAGGCCCTGCTGGCTCCAAGACCCTGCAGCTCAACCTTCTTCCCTTTCAACCCCTCCAGATCTTTCACTCTGGACTTTTTTTTTTTTTTCCCCTTAATGAACATTTATTGAGTGCTTACTATGTGCCAGACACTGTTCTCAGCATTTCCAATTGCATTTCATTAACTTGTTTAATCCTCACAACAACCCTGTGAGGTAGGTATCATTATAGGCCCATTTGACAGAACAGGAAACTGAAACATGGAGAACCTAAGTAATATAACCGTGGTGCCAGGATTTGCACCCAGGCTCTCCAAACCCTGCCTCCACCAGCAACCCCTCTATACCTTCCACTCCCATGGCACCCTTCATGCTCCTGGAAGACTGTCTTGGGCAACCACACCATCTTTTCGGCCCCAAGATCCTTCTATCCCAGCCTCCCCCGACCCCCAGGCAGGTGAGGATCCAGCTGAACGCGTACCTGCGTGTGCTCCTGGGGCCCCGGGAAGCCAGAGAAGGGACCATGGCCCGGTGGGACGGCCATGGTGGGCTCAGAGGGCCGCAGGGGAGTGAGGCCTGGAGCGGGAGCCCGGCCGGGGGGCGCCTTCTCGCATCCTGCACCTCGGCTGCCACCGCCGCTGAGACCTGAGAGCGGGCAGGAGGCGGGGGAACAACATGGAACAAGGGGATGTGTTGGGCAGTACCAAGCGGGAAAGAGGCGGACAACACAGAGAAGGCAGGGCACAGAGTGAGGAAGAAAAGGGTACAACACAGCAGCAGGTGGCAATGAAGAGAGGGCACAGAGAGAAGTGGTAGAGGCGGGGCACAGCGGAGTCCCCAACAAATGATTACCAAATAAATGAAGTAGGCAGCACAAAGACAGGAACATGGAAAAGGGAATGATTGGGGAGCCAGGCAGGGATGTGGGCCATGACAGGAAAGGACAGAAAGACACGAATAATTGCGGGGGAGGAAGAGAAGAAGAGAGAAACCACAGACAGTATAGGGAGTAGGGTTCACTCTTCTCTCCCCATCTCTCCTCACGGCCCTCCCCAGGGCCCCTCACACGAGACCCCACCGTCCTGTAGTCTTCCCTGAACGTCATGACCTCATCGTACCACAGCAAGGTCCCTCCACTTCAAGATCTACCCTTCCCAGTTGGTCCCCTAGTCCAGAGAACTCTAAGATCCCCCCAAACCACATGAGAGTCTTCTGGGCCCCCTCCAAACCACAGAAGGGTCCTCAGGGATCTCCTGATCACACCAAGGTTTTCTGAGGATCCCTTCATAACAGGGTCCTAACCTTATGGCATTCTCACCCACCAGGGTACACCCTTCCCAGGGGACCCTCCCCATATGGTGTTAAGACCTCTTCCCTATCATTTCCTCCCACTGAGGACCACCCCTCCGTAATTTCCCAAACGAGATTCCAGTTCCCCCATGCCACATCAGGGCCCTTCCCCACATTACTCCAAGCCCCCATCCACCCCCAATCAAGGCCCACTCTTTCTGATGGAAGCAAGGGGGAGGCGTTCCTTCCCACGGTTTAGAGTGGATGGTCCTTGTCTCCCCTACCCTGGCTCCTACCCCCACCCTCCCTAATCGTTTTTCTTGTCAGGGCCCTTTCTCCAGTCACTCCTCTACACCAGCGTCAATCCACAACTGTGCCCATTCCTAGAAGGCCCCCATAGGTAAATTCCCCAAATATCACAGAGTTCTCCCCTTCCAGAGCATCTATCATACCCAAATCCTCTCCCCACGGACCTTCTCCCATGTCAATCCTCTTCCCCTATGCCAAGCCTTGCCACTCCACGACCCCTCCTCTCTCTTGGAGCTCCCCCACAAAACAATCTCTTCCTCGGGGCCCTCCCACACCAGGACCCTCTCTCCCAGCCCCCACCCCCTACCCAGGTCGGGGTTGGCGCGCCCACGGGGGGCTGGGGCGCGGTGGGGCCCCCAGTGGGGTGGGCGAGCGGCCAGCATGGCGGCGGTGTCTGTGGTGAGAAGACGGCCGCCTGTCCCGGCCCGGCCGGCCCGGCAAGCCCCGCGGCGGGGAGGACAAGCGGGACAGGCGGCTCGGTGGGTGACAACAGCAGCCGCCGCCCCGCCAAGGGCGGGGAGAGGAGGGGACGAGGGTCAGCCCGGGGCACGCGGGGAAAGGGGAAAGCAGGTGGACGGGGGAGGGGCGGGTTAACCCTCGCCCCGCCAGCACCGCCCCGCGCAGCCACCCGCCCCAGGGGACCCCAGCGTCCCGCCCCCCACCCTGGAGGCCCGCCGGGGCCAGCGGAGCCCCGGCGGGCGGGGCCGGACAGAGCTTGGCAGTCCACACCTACGATGGCAACAACCTTGCCATTGGCCGCTGCTGCCAAGAGCTCAACCAATTACAGTCCAGGACAGCTGTTGCTAGGCGACGAGGATGCGGCCGGCGGAGCCGAGCCCAAACAAAGAGCGGGAGCGAGGCCCGGCTACCCCCTCCCAGTCTCCCTCCCAAGACTGCTACCTCGGGGCTCGGCCCCTTCCAGGAATCCGACTAAGAATAGCCAGGCAAGGCCTGCACCTGCCCACCGCCCCCCTCCTCTTCTCCCTCGGCCTCATGCTAAATCTCGCGGCGACGCGGGCAGGGCGGGTCCCGTACTACCCCCCTCCCGAGAGCGCGTGCTGCCCCGCCCGTAGCCGCGTCGTTACCTGAGGGCGCGGGCAAGGGAACTCAAACTGCCCGGGAAGCCCGAGCTCAGTCCTGCCCACTGGCTGAAGATATCCGGCAGACGCGGCGAGCCAGGGCCCCGATTACCCAGTAATGCAACCAGCAAAATGGCGACCACAACAAACCGGCCCCCCCCGCCCCGGACTCCGCCTCCTGCCCCCCCAATCTGTTTCCCCCTCACGTGACCCAGGGAAACACTCCGCGCCTGCGCTCAGAAGAGCTTACAGGGATCTACACGCAGGGAGCAACCAACCCCGCCCAAGCCCCGAAATACACGTTACGGCTGCGCAGGAGGCAGCTACGGTAGGAGCATGCGCTGTATGACCGGATGAGAACGCCCGCCCCCACCACCACGCAAGTTGACCGAGGGCGCATGCGCCCTGTTGATAGAGGTCGCCAAGCAATCAGGGGCAAAGGGAGATGAGTCTTTTAATAGAAAAACACACGTGTAACAGTAGCAACACAGTCTGTCTCGCGATCCTGATGGCGCTGGGCTTCAGTTCTTCACCTTGGGGGGTGGCCTGTGAGAGGAAAGAGATGAGGGGACTCAGAGCTCATCACCACTGTGGGGGACTCCTAACAAGTACTGACTGGACCCCCTGCTCACCTGTACACACCCACGACCACAGCGTGGTCTCTTTCGTATGGCTCTAGCGTCAACTGCTCCTGGGGCTTCATGTTCTCCTGCTGCATCTTTTTCACTTCAGAGGCAAACACGGCCTCTGCAGAGGCTGTGGAGTCAATGCAGTTGGCCTGCAGAAGAGAGAGGATTTGAAGTCCACAGCAAGGCTTTGGGCTGTTTTCCCTTTTTTGTGCTTCTTTAAACCAGTAGAATTTGTTTTCATTGGAGACTAGGCTTTGGGAATGTAGGGAAAGACTTCGTTAGATAAATTTTCAATTTGGTTTGGATTGGAACAGGAAGCCTTCAACAGAGCCCTATTTATCTAAAAGCCAGTGTTTAAATCTTACACTCCGGGTTTGTTTTTCTTTTTTCTACTTCCTCTTCTTTAACAATAGCAATAATGCAGCTGAGAATACTAAAACAAATGCAGCAAAGGCTGCAAAGAACAATGGTGAATCTGGATGAAGACAATGGAGAGGCCTCTGAACTTCAAAATGAAACATGTTTTAAAACGCACCTAGCACTTATCTGGTATTTATTTTACACCAGGTTCTGTTCTCAACACTCCATACATATTGAGACATTTAGTCCTTACATCAACACTAAAAGAGATAGGACTCACATTGCTATTTTGCAAGTGAAGAAACAGGCATATAGGTTAGGTAACTTGATCAAAGACACACAGCAAGATGCAATTCAAACTCAAGATACTCAGACTCAGCGATCATGCACTTAATCGCTACAGTCTATGGCCTCTTTAAATTCTAAGCGTTTTACTCTTGCAGACATTTTTCATTATGTGCTATTTGATTGGGTGGCTTACAGGGAGCTGGGAATACACTGACTGGATTGGGGGATGGAGGCCCCCTTGTTTTGACTGGCTGCTTGGCAGTTACAGATAAAGAAGATACTGCCACCCCATCTTAGGACTCCTCTAAGCCCCTCACCTTAATGGAAATCACAAAGTGTCCTCCATTACGCAGGAAGGTGTGGGCATTCAGGGCTACAATCCGCGTCTGGTCTGGCTGGGCCACGTCAGCAAAGATCACATCCACCATTGCTAGGGAGAAACAAGTAGCGGTTAAAAGCTGGATCCCCTCAGCTCGGTGCTTTGTGACCACCTGGAGGGGTGGGATGGGGAGGGTGGGAGGGAGGGAGACGCAATAGGGAAGGGATGTGGGAACAGATGTGTATGTATGACTGATTCACTTTGTTATAAAGCAGAAACTAATAAAAAAAATAAATAAATAAAAGCTGGATCCCCCAGATCTTCCCAGCTCCTCCCATGGGGCCTGCGCCCCAACACCAGCAGGTTCCTGGCAGAGTCTTCCCTGTCTCCAGTCTCACTTCCCCCCGTTGATCCCCCTCCCTCCACAGTGCCCCCAAGATGGGTCCAAAACCCACAGTCACACCATTCATTCATTCCTCTTGTAAACTGTGTTGCCACCTACTCTGTGGCCAGCCCTGGGCCGGGCGTGGGGGACAGAGAGATGAGTCAGACCCGGACCCTGCCCTCGAGACGCTCCCGGGTCTGGGGGGGAGACAGACACGTCATCAAAAAGACAAGTAAAGGTGAGCACTTACAGGCAAGAGCGTCTGCAGGATTGTCAAATGAAAACAAGTTGCAGGACAAAGGGTAAGGTATGAATGCACAGGGGAAAAAACTCACGGAAAGAAAAACCAGGGGGAATGCAAAGTAGTATTTTTAAGGCAGAGTGATTAAAAAAATAAATAAAATAAAAAACTTTAAAAAATGAAAAGATGGTGTAATGAAAACTGACTTTTTTAAAATCAGGAAAAGCAGACATCAAATTGTTCATATTGGTTACCTCTGGGGGTGGTTTATAATGCGCTCCATTTTTACACTATGCTTCTGAATTTGTTTTTAAAACAAAGTTATTTACATTCACAATGGGCCCCTCTGGGCCAGGCCGTACTCCGTTTGTGCTTTCTGGGTTATGATCTCCCCAGACGGTGCTGATGAGGACTGTCGAAGCAGGCTTTTATGCATAAGTCAGGGGTAGTGTAAAAGGTACCACGTTTTTGTTTTTGTTTTGTTTTGTTTTGCGGTACACGGGCCTCTCACTGTTGTGGCCTCTCCCGTTGCGGAGCACAGGCTCTGGACGCGCAGGCTCAGCGACCATGGCTCACGGGCCCAGCCGCTCTGCGGCATGTGGGAGCCTCCCGGCCCGGGGCACGAACCCATGTCCCCTGCATCGGCAGGCGGACTCTCAACCACTGCGCCACCAGGGAAGCCCAAAAGGTACCACGTTTTGCAGGGAGGCAGGAAGTACTGGGGTGGGGGAGATTAGGGGGAGGGGCAGGAGATTGGAGGAAAGGAGGTTGGCCCTCCAGACATCCCAGACCCTGAAGCAGGACTGCCACCTCCACAGCCTCACCTGGCTCCCCCGACCCTTTTCATTTCTGCAGACTCAAGAGGCCTGTTCATCCACTCCAATTCCATCCAAATCAGGGCTCTGGAGGCCTCTTCCAGGAAACCTGGAGTGGCCTGTCCTACCCCACCCGAGCCAACCCCAGATCCCTCACCGATGAGCATGCGGTATTTGTGCGGGTGCCGAGCATCTTCAATGACAGGAATAATGTTGGTCCTCTTCTTGGCCAAGTTAATGAGGTCACGGCCAGAACGGTGGGAGAACTCAACTGCATAGACCAGACCGTCCTAAAATAAATCAAAATCAAACAAAAACAACGATTCTAGTTCTCATGTACCGAGTGCCTATTTTGGCCCATATACTGCATGCATCTCTTCAAATCCCCAAATCAAAACCCTACCATTTAATGACTTGTTATCATTTTAGATGAATAAACTGAGGTCCAAGGGTTATTCAATCCTGCTTTGCCTGATCTGAGAGCCCAGGCCCCCAATTCAGGCTTAAAATGAGGAAGCTAGGGCACAGAGATGACATCGTAACAGCTAAGAATATTTGTAATGGGCCAGGCACTGCTCTTGGCACTCTACAGGATTTAACTCATTTATCTTCACAATGACCCTATTTTCCAGACGGGTAAACTGAGGCTCAGAGAGGGACAGTAACTTGCTAAAAGCCACTTCACTGTTAAGTGAAGTGCCAGAGCCTGGGGTTTTTAACCACTAAGTTACACAGCCTACAGCCTTGTAGCTGAGTGAGGGGTCATGAAGTGAGATGCACGGGTGCCCTCTCAACGGGGAGCCTGTCCAGCCACACAGAAACACAGGCCCAGAAACTGACATCTTCTGTTCTTTCAAGAGAAACCAGAAGACCAGATTTGGGGGGTATCCATTTTTAAAGAGGGCAACCAAATCAAACGTACTCTCAGCTCTGGGCCCCTCTATCACTGGTCACCCCGATACCCACGCCCCTTCCCTCCAGGCCGAGAACTCAGGAGTGAGGCTGAATGAGGCTTTGGAGACGATGTGGTTCAAGCCGCTCCTTTCACTCACAGGCACCGTGACCAGGAAGGGCCTGGCTCCAAGCCACACGGTGCAGAGGCCAGGGCCTCTGACTTCCAGGCTGGCAGAGGAGGTGGCCTTTCCCTCCCTCCCACCCCTTCCTGCCCCCATCTGTCTACTCACCGGGCCTACGATATCAGAGACGTGAGAGACGGTGGTGCCCGAGGCAGCCCCAAGGTACAGCACCTTGGCCCCTGGCTTGATGTGGATCTGGTCCACGCCGCCCAGGATTGCTGCCGCCAGCTTGGAACGGAAGGGGTTCCAGGCGCGGTACTCAATTTTGTCATCTCCCTCCTGGGCCGGGAGAGATGGGGACAGAAGTCAGTGCCAGGCTCTTCTGCAAGACCGCACCGCTCTTAACTCCTGGGCCCTCAAAAGGGACTGGGCGCCCAATCATCGTACAAGAAACGAACGTGGGTACACATCTGTGGCCACGGCAGAGGCAGGGCCTGCCCTCTCGTGGAGGTTCCTGACTCAGGGGCAGCGACAGGGACAATAAACAAACAAGATCATCCCGGGTAACAGCAAGGCAAGACCTATGCGTTCATTCTATAAACACTGACCGTGCCCCTGTGCTTAGGAACTGGGGAAACACAGTGAAGGGGACAAAGGCCTCGCCCTCAAGGAGTGAGGATACGCTGAACTGACTAACACACATGGCATAATAGCTAGTGACGGGGCTAAGGAGAAAAGATCAAGCCAGGAAGGAAGATCTGAAGTATGGGGAGCAGTGCGAGGGCAGGTGAAAGTGAGAAAGGGTGGCCAGGGAAGAGCCAAGGAGGAGACATGTGACGCAGACCTGAAGCTGAGGGGCCACTCAAATTATCTGGGGAAGTGCATTCCAGGCAGCAGGAAAGCCAGCAGAAAGGCGGTGAGGGCAGCTTTTGATAGACAGGGTGGTGCAAGGGGGCCTTGTGAGAGAGACAAGGTGACACCTGCCCAGAGCTGCTGGTGATGAAAAGGAACCAGCCATGCACAGCTGGGAGGACAGTGTTCCAGGCAGAGGGAACAGCAAGGTTGTCATTGTGGCTGGAAGACACCAGGTTAGGGGGACAGTGGGAGGAGACAGTGGGGAGGGGGGCGCTAGAATGTGCAGGGCCTTCCAGGCCACACCGAGGACTCGGGACTTTAACCTGAAGGCAGCGGGACATCACGGAAAGTATCTGAGGAGGGGGGTGCATGATCTGACTTATGGATTAAGATGATCCCCTGGCTGTCACGTGGAGGACGGACGGTGGGAACAGGGAGACCAGGCAGCCGGTTACACCGTCAGCTTGGGGCTCTGGTGGCTTAGCCAGGCGCCCAGGTCTCACCGAAATCGAGACTCTCTTCTCTCCATAAACCGATTCTCCAGGGACCAGATTCTTGGTGACCAGTGCATCTTCCTTTCCTCGACAAATGAAGACACCTGGGTGAGAGGATCAGAGCAGGGGTGAACACCTGGCGGGCCACACCCCACCCCTAACCCCAGGGGGCTCCCTGCCTTCCTCACTCACCCTCATGCCGATGAGGCTCGACCATCACATTCTTCCCCGACTGGTTTCCTTTTTTCCCTCCCCGACCACGACCCCGGCTGCCACCAGACTGGAACCCGCCACCTACAAGGCAGAGATGCAGTGAGAGCGAGACCCCACGATGCTTCCCTCCCCGCTCCCCAAGCCCAGGGAAAGCCCCCTCCATCACCTCTTCCTCCTCCTCCTCCTCCTCCTCCTCCTCGCCCACGGCCCCTAAAGCCTCCGCCTCGACCTCGGCCCCCGCCAAAGCCTCCACGGCCTCCGCCAAAGCCTCCACGGCCTCCGCCGCGACCGCCACGGTCACCAAAGCCACCTCGGCCACTGAAGCCGCCCCCACGGGGGCTGAAACCTGTGGTGGAAACAGAAACACCAGGCCACAATAGTGAGAGGCCCGCGTACGGCAAAAAAAAAAAAAAGAACGGTTTTCAAACTCCTACACCAAGAGTTGTTGACCTCTGGTCTCCCGCTCCCTCTGCAGTCTACTGCCCACACAGCAGCTGGTGACTGACCTTTGCAAAACAGCAAATCAGCTCTCATCATTCCCCTGCCCAAATCCCTTCAAAGGTTTTCCATCACATTCTAAATGAAATCAAAATTCCTTTCTCTGCCTTCCAAAGCTAGAAATCGGTGGGTCTCATCCTTGCCCAGTGCTGTTGCTTAGATTCTCATGTTGTGGCCTCTCCCGTTGCGGAGCACAGGCTCCGGACGCTCAGGCTCAGCGGCCATGGCTCACGGGCCCAGCCGCTCCGCGGCATGTGGGATCCTCCCGGACCAGGGTCCGAACCCGTGTCCCCTGCATCGGCAGGCGGACTCTCAACCACTGCGCCACCAGGGAAGCCCCATGGGGCGTTTTTAAAGTTCCCCAGGTGACTCTAATGTGCAGCCCAAACAGAATCACCACCATTGGGCTTGGCTTTTGCCCACTTTTCTGACCTTATTCTCTCTATGTTGGGTCCCGTGCTCTTCCTCCCCAAGAACAAACTTCGCTTTCCAGCTTCTAAACCTTGAGCATCTCCTGTTCCCACTGCCTGGGTCCAGAGGACATTGCTTGACCCACCCACCCCACTGCACTCAGGTCTCTGACCGAATATTCCTTCCTCAGAAGGGCCTTCTCTGGCTACCTGATCTTTACTCTGCTTGCTTTTTCTTCCTATCAGTTATCATACATGGCATCTTAAAGATTATTACTGCCTGCCTCTCCCACTAGAATCAAGCTCCAAATGGACAGAGATGTTTGTTTTGGACATCACTGCATCCTGCATAACACCTGGCACAAGTATGGGCTCAACAGATAGTAAATGGGCTGATAACTCTTAAACCCCTGGGTTCTGTCTCAGGAAGAAAACACCCTCTCTGTTCATTCAGGAAGCAGGTGATCAGATGGTGACCAGAGCTCCGGTCCCTCCCTCAGGCAGCTCATGTATTGACTACAGGGAGACGGCCATGTCATTCACGACCCTAGAGAGTAGGGAAGGCCTGTGGGTATCCTGAGAAGTTCACCTGTAAGAAGCAGATACGGAAATAACACAGTGTCCACCTCGCAGAGTTGTAAAGATTAAATGACAATACACCCAGAGCACTTAGTATGCTACCTCGCACACAGTTTGAATATATTATTCAAACTCAGGAGAATGAATCCCTCCTCCTTCCTACTTAGGGGAGAAACCACTAGGCCTAAGAGACCCTCAACACAGGCCTGATAGAACAGAGACCCAGAAAGTGTGGGCACGGCATGGGGCACAGTGGGCATGATACTCAAAACATATCTCAATCCATTTCAGGTCCTGGGGTTCTTAGAAAAATGTACTGAAAGTACCCACTCCTCAGAAAAACGCACATTCACATACCTTTTTCTATAAGTTTTGGCTGGAGGGTCCACAGACCCCCTCCCCCACCCCAGTGTAAAACTGCTCTCCTGCCACAGCCTCCCCCATCTCAAAACCGGAAACTCTACCCCTCCAGTTACACACGTCAAAACCCTTCATTGTCCTTGACCCCTCTCTCTCACACCCACATACAAGCCGTTGGCTCTATCTTCAAAATATATTCCCCGACAATTTGTCAGCCAGGTCCATTGCTACCACCCTGGTCCAAGCCACATCATCTCCTAGTAGATGACAGCAACAAACTTCCCACTGATGTGTCTACTTTCACTCTTGTTCCCCTAAAGTCTTTTGCACACAGAAGCAAGAAGGATCCTTTTAAAGGTCTCAGTCAAGTCTGACTGACATCAGGTCCCCGCTCAAAATCTCCCAAAGGCTTCCTCTCTCAACCAGACTAAAATCCTCGCTAAAGAGCTGACTCCGGACAACTTCTACAGCTTCTTATCCTAACACAGTGAGGGAAGGGTTGGGAAGGCGTATCCTCCATTCCTGGGACAATCAGAGCACAGGATGCCTGCAGGCTTGCCAGGGTCTCAGTGGGAGGCACACTGCCTGGCACTTCCTATTCCACCAGTAGATCCGTAAACACTGAAGAGAAAGGAAACTTGGGAGGGTGCATGGACCCACAATTCTGCCCGCCCCCAGATGACCCCATCTCTCCACAGGCTGAAGGTGGGGGGGAAGGAAGGAAAAAAGAAAACCTGTACTAGGAAACAGACCCTTTCAGTCATGGCAGAAGATTTCCCCAATTCCAGGGGAGCAAGTTGTGGGGAGGGGAGAGGGGCTCGGCCTGATTCAGGAAGAGCTGAGACACCAGGGAGAAGGACCCTAATTTTGCTCCCCTTGAGAAGAAAGATAAAGCTAACAATTAGAGAAAATACTATTATATGTCAAGCACCGTGCTATATGAGACATAACTGCAAACTGTAACATTGTGTAAGTTTAAAGGGCACAACATGTTGATCTGATACACATATATTGCAAAATGATTACCACCATGTGCTATTTTTTAACATGCTCTCACTAAATTAGAACTGGGTGCCATTTTATTGATGAGATAACTGAGGCTCAGAGAGGTAAAGCCACTTGCCCAAGGTCACACAGTAAGTTAAGCATAGTTAGGACTGAAACTTTGAACTGAGGCCCTTCTGCTGTCAAAGCCAGGACCCTCATCATTCCACTAGGAGGGAGGTTTGGAGGGTTCATCAAAATCTCGAGTAAAATCGGAATGAATAAAACCACTCACGCCCTGTGATTACCTCCCTTGCCCACCCCACGATAATCCTACACTGGGCGTGTGAAGTTTCACCTCACCTCTCACCGCGAGTTGAGAATCACTAGGCCCAGGAGCTCCACTCCATTCTCAGGGACCCGCCCCCCTCCGGAGAGTAGAGAGCGGGAAAGTGGGCCAGGGAGGGCAAGCCGGGAATACTCATCTATGCCGGCCCTCTCTGAGAAGCTAGGTTTGGAGCCAAGGGTACTGTTGTTGCGGCAGCGACTGGGGAGCATATGGGGTCCTAGAAGACCCAGCCCCCGCACCCAAGACCGGGGGCTCTCCGCCTCCCAATCAGGACAAATTCCCAAATCCCACGCCCAGAGATCCAAGACCCCAGATGCCTGGATCTAGATTCTGGTTCAGTACCCTCGACTGCCGCCCGCGGCCCAATATCCAAGACCCCTAATGACTGCCTCAATGAAACGAATCCCAGTTCAGGACACCCCCAATTCTACGCCCAAGACTCTCTACTAACGACCGTGACCTCTGAGAAGTCAATCACAAACCTCTACACCAGGAACCCGAACCCCAGGCTCAGGTTCGATCACAGGGCGGAACTAAGCCCTCCCATCCCCGCAAGAGACCGGAACAAGACCCCTTCCTCACAAGAGACCGGATCCGGGGCTCAGAATCCTTGCCCCCCGGCCAGGACCCCGCCCCTCCGTTCCGGCCTGGCACCCCGATCCCCGTCGGATCCCAGTCCTGAGCTCCGACCCCAACCCCGGCCTCCACCTGGCTTCATAGCGAGCGTGGAGCTGCACGGCTCAGTAATCTGCTGCTTCCCCGGATCCACGCGTCTGAGGCTTCCGCACGTGGAAAGGAGCGCACGCGCGCGGCGACGTACACTGCGTGATGCAACCACGCAGCCCCGCCCCTCGGAGCCTCAGCCCCGCCCGGAGCCTGGTGTGCGCGCTGTGGGCGGAGATTTCTGAGCCTCTCAGGGCACCGCCCCCTCGACCTTCCTTGATGCTGCCTTGACCTGTGCACCGTTCGCTGTCCTAAATACGCTCCCCACTTCCCTTTTACTGGTGCGATCACCCCAGTAATCAGGGCTTATCCCCAAACTTTCGCACGGGCTATGCCCTCTGCTTCTCTTCTCTATTCCTAGTTAGCTGCCTAAGATTCCCTCTACACTCAAAAGCCTTCCCTGATCCATTTCCATCCCCAAGAACAAGGGCCGACTCTGGACTCCCATTCATGCATTGGAAAAGCATTTGTTGTGCGCCTGAATGTACCAGACACTGTTCTAGGCCCTGGGAATACAGTAGGGAACAAGACACACAAATCCTGGAGCTCATCTTCCAGTGGGGGAAACAGACACCAGACAAGTTATTAAAAGCACGCTGAATGATAGACGGCGATAAGTGCTTTGGAGAAAATAACAAGCAGGGAAGGGGGATAGGGACTGGTACTGGGATGGGGGGTGTGGGGTGTGTATGTGTGTGAAACTGCTTACGAGGTGGTCAAGGAACGCATCCAGTGAATTTCTTAAAAATTAATTAATTAATTTTTGGCTGCATTGGGTCTTGGTTCCTGTGCGCAGGCTTTCTCTAGTTGCAGTGAGCGGGGGCTACTCGTTGCGGTGGCCTCTCTTGCTGCGAAGCACGGGCTCTAGGCACGCGGGCTTCAGGAGTTGTGGCACGTGGGCTCAGTAGTTGTGGCTCATGGGCTCAGTAGTTGTGGCACACGGGCTTAGTTGCTCTGCGGCATGTGGGATCTTCCCGGACCAGGGCTCGAACCCGTGTCCCCTGCATTGGCAGGTGGATTCTCAACCACTGTGCCACCAGGGAAGCCCCATCTGGTAAGGAGTGAGGCATGCTCCTATCTGGAGGAAGAAAGTTCTAGGCAGCTAGGATTTTAGGTGCAAAGGCCCTGAGGCAGGAAAAGTAAGGAGGGTTGCAGAAACACTGAGGAATGTGGTCGAGACAGAGTGAGGAGGGGAGAGTGGGAAGAGATGAGGGCAGGGAGGTTAACAAGGCAAATTATGTGGGGCCTTGGGGTGAGAACTTTGGCTTTTACTCTGAATGAGATGGAGGGTCCTGAACAGAGAAGGGATATGATCTGACTTGGGTCACTCTGGCTGCATATGGGAAACAGAGTGAGGGAGCGGGGTGGGAGCAAGAAGACCAAGGAGGGGCCTGCTGCAGTGGATCAGGTAGGAGACAGGATGGACCAGATCAGGATGCAGGCAGAGGAAGGAGGGAGGAGGGAGAAGATTCTGTGTAAATATTGAGAATTTTTTGGTAATTTTATAATTTGAATATTCATCCTCATATTCATTCCACAAAGCAAAACACGTGCTACTAAGAGAAGTTACTAACAACCTCCAGGAGAATCCACTGGTCTGGTCTGTTCATTGTTGTATCACTTTGTACCCAGAACAGGGCCTGACACAGAGTGGGTGCTCAGTAAATGTTTGTTGAAGGAACGAATGAACCTATGCTATCTTGAGTTCTCTGTGAAGGGTCTCAGAAACATTCCTGAAAATTTGTTTACATATTAAGATGGAAAATCTGCTGAGCCTATGCTGGATTTCCAGGAGCTATGTAATAATTCAAATGGCTCCAATTCAGGGTGATGTTTTCTACTACTGATGGATTTTACTGTTCGCCTTCCAATTAAAAATGTCTTTTTTTCTAAAGGATGAAAATCCTCAGCGTACAGTGCAGACTGTATTCTAGAATCCTGGCACCATCTCCTGGGTCTGAGGTATTTCACCTGCCAACTTGCAATATGAAATGGCCACTACCAGTGAGTAATTAGGGGGTGCCTTCTGGTTTTGTGCTGGGGGCACAATGGTGACTGAAAGAGTCCAGGCTTCCTGGAGCTTCCAGTCCCCTGGTCCTCAGACAGTGGCAGCCCAGAGGGGTCAGGGCCAGAATGGGGGAAGTACAGGCAGAATGGTCAGGGCTGGGATGGAGGAAGCACTGAGGGCTTTATCGGATGTCCCCCATGTCCTCTGAACCTTCCTTTTACCTTGCTGCTCTGACCACAACCTAGTTCTCCCATGAAGACATGCCTTTCCACGCAGCCCTTCTAAGCAGAGGCTGTTTTCTCTTCCTCAGCCTTCATGCCCCCTGGGCCTGTGGATAGCATAAGCTCCTCCGTGCTGCTTCTAAACCATTCTCTGCCTCTTCTCTAAGCCCCTAACTGAAGTTTATACACAGCACCTGCTCCCATTCTTGTAACCAGCTTTATCAACTCCCAAGTCACTGCACCTCATTGCATCTTTTTAGCTCCAGGCTCACTGCCACACAAGCTGCTCCTCTCATAATTCTTGGTGATTTCCAAAT
Source organism: Hyperoodon ampullatus (assembly GCF_949752795.1). Taxonomy (NCBI): domain Eukaryota; kingdom Metazoa; phylum Chordata; class Mammalia; order Artiodactyla; family Ziphiidae; genus Hyperoodon; species Hyperoodon ampullatus. The sequence goes on from NC_136931.1 coordinate 50,185,565, forward strand.
TCAGGTAGATGAACCTTTGACCCTTCTGGCCTCTCGATGCCTTGACTTCCTCTTCTCTAGCGATCTCGTCCTCCACCCTTAGACTTTGTGCTGGGGACACAATGGTGACTGTGGCAGCCCCGAGATCCCAGGCCAGTGGGGGAGAAAGGCCCACCCCCATACAGTGGCAACCCCCAAACCACAGCCCCTGCAGAGTCTCAGTTCCATGCATCTCACTGTCTGCCCATCACCTCCTGTCTTTCCAGCTCACTCCCTCTAAACCTATTGCTCCGAGGATCCTTCACCCCCGCAAGCTGACCTCCTTTTCCCCGCCCCTCAGCCCCTTGGGACCACAGTACTCACCACCCAGCCCGATTCCTCATCCAGTGTTCTCTCCTTTGCTCACACCCTCAAACTTCTAACTTTATCTTTTGCACCCAATTGAGTCCACTCTCCACCTCCTCCGCACCTGCTCACTGGAAGCTGAATATGGATGGAGAAAAACCCACACCCACTCTGGCTGGTCTCACTTCGGATTCACGACCACAAACCCAAGTGGGCCCTAATGCGGCCCAGCCATCCTATCACATGTCCCTAATTAATTCATTCTCTCGTTTCCTTTTTTTCCTTAATAGTATGGGAAATGTGCTCATTTTAAAATGCCTGATTAAGGCATAATTTACATACCATAAAATCCACCTATTTTAAGTGTATATAGGTCCACACATTTTAGTAAATGTATACAGTTGTGCGCCCATCACCGCAATCCAGTTTCAGAACAGATCCATCATTCCATTTCACACAAATAAAACCATACAATATGTAGCCTTCTGCGTCTGGCTTTTGTCACTTAGCATCATGTCCCAAATGGTTGCATGTATCAGTAGTTGGTTCCTTTTCATTGCTGAGGATTCATCGTATGGCTATACCACATTTTGTTTGTCTGTTCACCTGTCGAGCATTCGAGATGTTTCCAGTGTGAAGGTTATTAATGCTGCTATAACCATTCACTTACAAGTACTGGTGTGGACAAATGCTTTCATTTTTCTTGAGAAGAGTCCCAGGAGTCAAATGGCTCAGTCAGGAGATCAGAGTATGTTTACCTTTTTAAGAAACTGACACACTGTTTCCCAAAGCAGTTGGACTCATTTTCTTGAAGGATTATCTTACGCTCTCTCTTCTCATCAGACCTCAAGACTTACTCTTAGCTGATGACCTTGCTTCCCACTTGAATGAGAACATACAAGCAATCATAAGAGAACTGCAGTATCCTCCTATCCCCGTATCTACCAGGCAACGGCACCTGTTACCTCCTATGCCATAAAAGAAAACTGTTTTTGTGCTCATACACTTCACTTCTGACACCCAATGTATCTCCACACCAAGCAATTCTCCAGTGTTCTGCAGACTCCACCTGCTGACCTATAATTTAATTCAGTTCGGACACTAACTACCCAGAGTCGCATCAGACCCCACAGGTTAAGGACGGAAAGGAACAGAGGAAATCACTTTAAGTGAGGTGGTTGTGGAAGCCCTCTCTAAGGTAGCAACATGTAAGTGGACATTTGAAGGATGAGAAGCATCTAGTCATGTGATGACAGCTTTTCGCAAAGGAATGAAGCGAAAAATTTTGGCAGTTTCAATACCCTGAAAGATCAGGTTCCCAAATCGTAGTTAGCAGGAAGGACAGTGATAGATGAGTCAGAAGAGGTTAACAGGGGCCTTGTAGGACAAGGTGAAGGAATTTGATTTTATGACAAGATAAATTTATAGCCAGTGGTCCTATTTATATGTCAAGAAGAGTCATCTAGTGGCTGTGAGGATGAATTACAGGCAGGGAAGAGCAGATGGTAGGCTACTGTTGACAGGCGTGAGGATGGTGGTGACAGCGGGCACAACAAGAAAGACAGATTTCAGGTGCGTTTTGATACCATCCAGAAAGATTTGTTGATGAACTGAATAGATGGCAAAGGGGAGGGAAGAAGCAAGAACAATTCCCCATTTTCTGGTTGCTAGACTGAGAATTGGTGGTGCTATTCACTGAGGTGGGGAAGACCACTACAGGCAGGGCACGAGACAGGTTTCAAAGGGAAGAGAGACTTCAATTTTTGACTTGTAGTTTGGATGAACACATTAAATCCTTGCTCCAACTCTGAGAGGTAGGTACTGTCCTTAGCTCTACTTTATTATTTTTAAAAAATATTTATTTATTTGGCTGCACTGGGTCTTAGTTGTGGCATGCAGGATCTTTAGTTGCAGCATGCAGAATCTTTAATTGCAGCATGCAGGCTCTTAGTTGTGGCATGTGGGATCTAGTTCCCCGGCCAGGGATCGAACTCGGGCCCACTGCTTTGGGAGTGCAGAGTCTTAACCACTGGACCAGCAGGGGAAGTCCCATCCTTAGTTCTACTTTATATATATATATATTTTTTGCGGTACGCGGGGCTCTCACTGTTGTGGCCTCTCCCATTGCAGAGCACAGGCTTCGGACACGCAGGCTCAGCGACCATGGCTCACGGGCCTAGCCGCTCCGCGGCATGTGGGATCTTCCCGGACCGGGGCAAGAACCCATATCCCCTGCATCGGCAGGCGGACTCTCAACCACTGCGCCACCAGGGAAGCCCTTTAGCTCTACTTTAAATATGATGCCTTTGGCTGAATGTTTGTGTCCCCTCAAAATTCATGCGTCGGAACCTATCTCCAATGTGATAATATTTGGAGGTGGGGACTTTGGGAAGTGATAGGTCGTAAGGGTGGAGCCTTCATGAATGAGATTAGTGCCTTTATTAAAGAGGCCCAGAGAATACCCTTGTCCTTCCACCAAGGGCGCATGAGATAGCCACCTATGAGCCAGAAAGCAGGCTCTTACCAGACACCGAATCTGCTGGTGCCTTGATATCGGACTTCCCAGCCTCCAGAACTTCTGTTGTTTATAAGCCACCCATTTTATGGTATTTTGTTACAGCAACCTGAGTGGACTAAAACATATGAGGAAACCGAATGACAGAGACATTAACGTGCCAGGGTTATAAATGATAAAGTCAGAATCTATTGATCTTTCTTTTCATTTTCTACTTCTTCCCTCCAATTATTCATCTTCTCATCCATCCATTTTTCTAATCCTCCATTTCTCCATTTTCCCATTTCCCCACCCATCTTATTCCCAATCTACCCATCTATCTCCATCCATCCATCCCCTCACCTGCCAGAAAATATTCATCATGTGCCAGATTCCCCAGGCATCTGACACCTGCTGTGCAGGAAGGAAAGTCAGGGATGAGAAGACATAAGACAGGCACATTGGTATGCAGCTTAGCTTAAGATATTTATTCAACGCTTTCACTGTTGGCCTCAGTGGCTCAGCAAAGGGGTAGAGTGGATGAGGGACATACAGTGACAGAGTGCATCCTTCAGTTATTGCAACCTCCAGGGGGTTCGGGTCCTGAAGTCCTCATTCCCGGTGGATGACTGATTGGTCCTGACTGCAAGAGACAGACACTTAGCACTTTTTGTAGACTGAGCACCCACCCCGACTGCCCCTTTCCCATGAGGACCCAGGTGCCCCTGCTCCAAGCCTGGCTTCCAAGCTACATTCCTCACCATGGGGAGAAGTCCTGTGCTCTCCAGTTCTCCAACGTTGTCTCCTGGGAGTCATGCCCATCGTTGGTCTGGTCTACATCAAAGTTTCCGCAGGCCCCACACAGCATCCCAGCATGGTCATCGCTGACCACCACAGCCAGCTGCCCGTCAGTGCCAAGCTGCACCCGAACCCCTGCCTTCTGCTGGACTAGCACAGAGCCATCAGGATTCCGACTCACGGACACAGATGTTAACACCTCAGCTGGGAGATCTACTTGGCGACCATTCACCTGGTGGTCGGGGGAGGGTGGGTGAAACACAGAGGTGAGGCTGGAACCACAGGAGAGCTGGGGTGTTATTAGGATGGAAAGCCCAAGGAAGACAAGAAGTTCAAGGAGTGAAAGCAGAGAGGCAGATTCTGAAAGAGATGAAGACCTGGATGAATGGACCACATGGAGAGATGGAAACCTAAGGTAGCTGGAGATGTGGATGGATGGATAGAAGGACAGAGAGTGGATGGATGAACAGATGGATCAATGCATAAGCAGGCGTGCACACAACATTCCAAGGGCGGCCGGGGTTGGGGGGAAGCACTTGTATCAGATAGATAAACAAACAATCAGTCAAACCCCAGCATCATCCTGTCTGATTCTAGTTTTCTAAAGAAAGGAACACTTGAGCATGTCCTGTAAGTTACTGATTCTGTAACAAGGCAACTTCATCCCTTATTTTTTCAATGCTGATGTCTGAAGACAAGTAATGACCTAGCAAGTATAATAATCATGTGAGAAAATGACTATTTCTCCATCACTGGCTGTGGACTCAGTAACCTTGGTAACCTTGTGAATTTTTCCCTTTAAATAACTGTGTCTGTTGGTTTTTTTAAAAAAATAAATTTATCTATCTATCTATTTATTTACTTATGGCTGCGTTGGGTCTTCACTGCTGCGCGCGGGCTTTCTCTAGTTGTGGCGAGTGTGGGCTACTCTTCGTTGTGGTGCGTGGGCTTCTCATCGCGGTGGCTTCTCTTGTTGCGGAGCACAGGCTCTAGGTGCATGGGCTTCAGTAGTTGTGGAGCGCGAGCTCAGTAGTTGTGGCTTGCGGGCTCTAGAGCGCAGGGTCAGTAGTTGTGGCATACGGGCTTAGTTGCTCTGCGGCCTGTGGGATCTTTCCGGACCAGGGCTTGAACCTGTGTCCCCTGTATCGGCAGGCGGATTCTCAACCACTGTGCCACCAGGGAAGTCCCGTTGTCTGTTTTCTTCGATGAGTTAACCCTTCTAAAGTTAGATTCCCTAGCAAGCCTTGTTTCAAAGAAAAGTTCTTTTTTTCTAAATGCTTTTTAATGTGACTCTTCCTCTGCCAGATAATTGGAGAGCTGGGTAGATAGACTGGAAAGATAGGGAGATAGGTCTGAAAAGATGGATGGATGGGTGGGTGAATAAATGGATGGGTGGAAGGAAGGAATGGAGGGAGGGGCGGGGGGAGGAAGAGAGGGAAAAAGGAAAGAGAGGTGGAAGGAGGAGAGAAGACGGAGGGATGGATGCAGTGAAGGATAGTTGGAGAGACGGATGGAAAATTTCACCTGGCTGCAAGCTTCGACGATATAAGAACTGGGTCTGAGTTATCTGTGTTACCCAGCACGTGGCCTGGTGCGGAGGAAACAGGGATGAATGTATTCACAAAACCAAACTTTTCCTGGGTACCCTCTTGGTGCCAGGCCCTGATCTGGGTACTGGTGACAAAGTGATGATCAAGATGAACAGGATCCCTGCCCATCTGAGGATTATATTCTAGTAATGTAGAGAGGCAACAAACACAAAGAAATAATGGATAACCTCAGGTAGTGATAAGCACTTGAAGGAAATAAAACAGAGTAACAGCACTGAGACTGGGATGGAGTGAGAGCTTCCATAGGTAGTTGGGAAAGGCCTCTCGGTAGAAGCAATGCCAGAACTGAGGTCCGAAGGATGAGAAGGAGCCAACTCTTAGAAAATTTGCATTGCAGCAGTGGGAACAGCGAATGCAAAGGTCCCGAGGTGGGAACAAGCTTGCTCTACTGTATGAATAGAATAAAGGCCAGCTTGGCCTATTATCAGCACAGCCAATGAGGGAAGGAGTTGTAGGAAATGAGGTTGGTGAGGCTGGCAGCAGTCCGATCACACAAGGCCATGGAAGGGAGGTGGCTTGAGTTTGGAATGTTGTTCTGGGAAGTCACTGTAGAGTTTTAAGCAGCAGAATGCCCTGATCTGATTCACATTTTTAGAACATCTGCTGTGTAGAGAATCGCTTCTTGATAAAGGAGCAAGGGAAGGTCAAGAGTAGGGGTCTGTTCACCTGAATTATGGATCAAGCAGAGGGCCAGAGAAAAAGAGTGACTGGTCCAGATTACACTGACAAGAGAACTCAAGCTTCCCTGCTTTCAGCAGGGCTGAGTCTTGGACCATCTCGATGCCTTGGTGGAGGGATGTAGACAGACCATTCATTGGGGGAGGAGTGTGTGGAGCATTGGCTTTATCGCCCCACTAGACCCAGAAGACACCAGTGGATGTCTCTGCAATCAATGAACAGGTCATGGAAACAGAGACATGGGAACTTTAGGGCAGCCTGACATCTGTGTTTGGGTCTTAGGCTCTATTACTTGGGCCACGGCTGATTAGACTCCGAGTCAGCATCAGCCCTCAGTTCGGCCAGATTCTCTCTCTAGAAATTTGGAATTGGGGTGGCGAGAACTGTGGGGTTTGGCAAATGCAGGGCAGTGGTAAGTCAACAGAAGTCAAGGGGCAGAAGGGAGAACCCACTGGGGCTGGAATGGACTCATGAGGCAAACAATGACAGGCCTGAGGGGGCCCTAAGAGCAAGCTGAAAGACGGCTGAGGGAAGGGTCGAGTGGCCTGGAATTGATAGAGTCCAAAGGATGTTCCCACTGAGCACTGCACCTGGAGTCCATCTTGGTCCCTTATATCCACACAGTCACCACCACACTCCATTCCCATCAAAGTGGTTCAGAGCCTGGGTGCCGGTGGGTTCAAAGCCTGGATCTCCCGGGTACGCTCTGAGTGACTTGGGTAAATGATGTCACCTTTTGGGGCCCTAGTTTCCCCTCTGTGTAAAATGGGGATAATAATAGTCCCTGTCTCATGAGTATGTTGTGGGGAGTCACAGAGAATGAAGCTGATTTGGTGGACAGCAAGTCTAAAACACAGAGGTACAAGTCCCGATGACACTGCCCGGCACCTGGATCCAGCCACTCCTGAGGCTCTGTCCCTGGATTTTCTAGTTATGTGGGCCAATCCATTCATTTTTACTCAAGGCACTCTGAATTTGGTTTTCTGTCACTTGCAAACAACAGAGTCTGGATTAACACTAAAATCAAAACTAGTGAGTTACTTGAATGTGTTTTTGCTCTTCAAGAGCTCAGCCAGAATAGAGGGACTAAGTCTGAAGTACTGACACAAACAGAAATCCAGAGAAACAAACTGCAGAGATCTGTAAAGAAAACAGACAGCAAGACAGATGGGCTGCCAGGAATGTAGGGACACTGCAACAGGAAGAACAAAGCCTGGGGTAGACATGCCCCCTGTGTCCAGGCTTACCCACACGCCCTTGTTTCGGGTCACAGTCACCAGTCCATCCTGGAAGAAGATGTGAACCGGGCCCAGAACTTCAGCTTTGCCATTGCAGGGCCAGACATCAGCGACCACACGGTACCACGGGACGGTCTCCTGTAGTCCTGGGCAGCGGAAAGAGAGCTCGTAGATGCCGGGGGAGCTGACGGCACTGCGGGCCCCATCGAAGGTGGTGAGGTTGGCATCCACAGAGAGGGAACAGTGGCCACGGGAGACCCAGCAGTCCCGGACCCCAGCCTGGACCTCGCATACGTGGCCTGGCGGACAGCTGGCCGCCTGGCACGTCAGGCCGGTGCTTGAGGAGCAGGAACAGCGCTCGCTGCAGTCTGAGGTCAGCAGGGAGGAGTTCACCTGTGCACAGAGAGGGGCCAGGTTATAGTGGTGTGGTGGACTGCAAAAACAGACACAACCCTTCCACCCTCTGGATCCATGCAGAGTGACTTTGCAGTAGCTCCCATTAAGAAATGGAGTTTATTTCCCCTTCCTCACAAATCTGGGCTGGCCTTAAGACTATGCCTTGGTTATTACAATGCAGCAGAAGCAACGCTGTGCCAGGTTCAAGCCTGGACCTCAAGAGACCTTACAGGTTTCCTCTCTTTCTCGGAACCCTTCCCAGACACCACAGGCTAGCCTGCCTGAGTATGAGAGACCCCGTGGAAGAGAGACAGCCAGCCCTCAGCTGACCCACTGGGGGACCACAGATGTATGAGTGAGCCCAGGGGATGGCAGAAGAACTGCCCTGCTGATCCCAGCCCAAACTGCAGAGCTGCAGAATTGTGAACTAAACAAACCATTGTTTTAAGCCACTATGTTTTGGGGGTGGTTTGCAACCCAGCAAAAGCTAACTGATACAGGTAGGAGTGGGCACTGGAGATATTCCAGAGTCCTGGCACCCCCAGCCTAGAACAGAGGGCTCTGGAAACCCAATTCCAGGAAATGGACTTTCTCCTGGTTTTCTCCTGTCTGACTGGCTGTTCTTTCTTCACTGCATTTTCAAGTTCCTCCTCACCTCCCAAATCCTGAACACTATCCTGCCCAGGGCTTAGTCCTCAGACCTATTCTTTCTCTACCTACCATTTACTACCTGGTGATCTCACCAAATCTCATGAAGACTAAAAGCAGTGTCTGATCCTCAGCTGTACCCTGGCCCAGGGTGTGGGTCAGGTGGGGGTAATTGTTATAGAGACCATTATTGGGCCAACAGGTGAAATTCAAATAAAACCTTTATGTTAGATAACAGCATCAAGTCAGTATTAATTTTCTGACTTTGAATTGTATTGTGGTCAGATCAAATGAGTTTTTTATTCTTAAGAAATCCTTGCAAAAGTATTTAGGGGTAAAGGGGTACTATGCATCATACTCTCACATGGTGCAGAAAAAGCAGTATGTGTGTATGCATACAAATATATATATATATATATATATATAGAGAGAGAGAGAGAGAGAGAGAGAGAGAGAGAGGATGATAAAGTGGCAAAAATGGTCAACATTCGAAGTACTTGAGTAAAGGGTAGGCAGGAGTTCTTTGTACTATTCTTGCAATTTTTCTTAAATTCGAATTATTTAAAAATAAAAGTTTGAGGGCTTCCCTGGTGGCGCAGTGGTTGAGAGTCCGCCTGCCGATGCAGGAGACACGGGTTCGTGCCCCGGTCCGGGAAGATCTCACATGCCGCAGAGCGGCTAGGCCCGTGAGCCATGGCCGCTGAGCCTGCGCGTCCGGAGCCTGTGCTCCGCAGCGGGAGAGGCCACAGCAGTGAGAGACCCGCGTACCGCAAAATAAATAAATAAATAAATAAATAAATAAATAAATAAATAAAAGTTTGAGAACTTTAAACAAAATGAATACATTTGATTTTAAAAAATTACCATCTCTATACTGATGCCTCTCCCACATTTGTGTCTCCAGACCAGACCTCTCCCCTGAATATCAGACCCACAAATCCAAGAAAACTTCTAGCACAGGCAGAGTGGTCAAGGCTGGCATGGGGAAGCACAGGGGTCTGTGGGAGTCCAGAGGAGGAGCCTAACCCAGCCTAGGGGATCAGAGAGGGCTTCCTGTAAGCAGTGAGGCCTGAAGGAAGGAGTAGGAGTAGTTTGGCATCTTCTTCCGTAGAAGTCCTGCACTTCTAGACACTCTAGCCTACCTTTCTGCCGTTAATAAAACTGGGAGGAACGGGGAAGGGATGTGGTAATCCATCTGTCCTTTATTTGATAAATATGCTTTTGAAGAAGCAGGACAGCCTAGTAGTTCAGAAGGTGAGCCCAGGCTGCTGGGGTGTGCATCTCAGACTCCCCACTTGCTAATGGGTAGCCTTGGGCTGACTTCTCTCTGTCATCCATAAAATGGGGAAAATAACAATAGTACGTGTCTCGTAGAATTGCTGTGACTATCAAATGACGTCTGTAACAAACTTGGTGCATAGTAAGAACTCAAAAAATATCAATCACAAAAGTAAATCAACTATTAACTTTCGATTCCCATTATTAAATGACTGTAGCTGTGCTGCTATAAATTACTATTATTTTTACTGAGTGTGATGAACATGGAGGGTGAGGCCCAGTGCTCCGTGGGTGCCTTTCAAGCACAATCACCCCCGCTTCCTCAGACACCTATGGTGCAAGGATGATGATTAACCTCATTTTACAGATGGAGAAAATGAGGCTCAGGAAGGAGACTGTAGTAGGCCTGATAATGGCTACCCCAAAGACATCAGGTCCTAGACCCAGTAAATGTTACCTTATATGGAAAAAGGGTGTTTGCAGTTGTGATTAAGAATCTTGAGATGTTGAAATTATCCTGGGTGGGCCTTAAATACAATCAAGTGTATCCTTATAAGAAGGAGCCAGAGCGAAATTTTATGACACGTATAGAAGAGGAGGGGAAATGCGACATGGAAGCAGAAATTGGAGTGACGTGGCCATAAGCCAAGGAATGCCTGCAGCCACCAAACGATGGGAGAGGCAAGGAACAGGTTTTCCCCTAGAGCCTCTGGAGGGAGTGCCGCCCTGCTGACATCTTGCCCCAGTTATCCTGATTTCTGTCTTCTGGTCTCCAGAACTGTGAGAGAATAAATTTCTCTTGTTTTAAGGCACCGAGTTGTGGTCATTCGTCACAGCAGCCACAGGAAACTAATACAGGGACGTTACTAACATTGAATCACACAGCAGGGAAGTGGTGGCAGCCTCTCTGTCCCCATGCTCGAGGGGGTCAGCACAGAAACTCTGAGTCCCCCTCAAGCTCCTCCACCCTCCCTGCTCATCTCAAGCTCCTGCTTACTGGCAAGTATCGGCCGTCATGGGTGCAGCCACAGTCTTGGACAGGGATGCAGACACCTTGGGACAGCAGGAAGCGGTCGTCACACTCACAGCCCTCAAAGCAGCGGGTGGTGCAGCCCGTGAGGCCAGAGAGAGCGGCACAGGAGCCCTGGCAGGAGCGTGTGCAGATGGAGTAGTGGCTGTGGGCAGGGCACTGGAGCGCTGCGGAGAGAGAAGGCAGGGTGGGGTCACGCCTACACACAGCCACTGAATAATGAATGGGGCCTACTGCACACCCAGCCCTGGGCTGCCGGTGCTGGGGATACAGCAATGAAGACAGCTCCAGGCCCTGCCCTATGGAGCTCATGTCAGTGGGACAGATAGTGATGGCCCAGTGTGATCAGGGCTGCATTGGGGAAATACAGACAGAAGGTCAGGCCAGGATGCGGGAAGCACAGGCAGAGGGGTCAGGGCCAGGATGGGAGCTGTGAGGATCCAGGGGAAGTAACCAGAGTGAGGGTCTGGGCTCTGGCTAAGCAATTGGTGGATGGTGTGGCTGCCCCATGATGAGGACCAGGATCAAGGAATAGGAGGATCAGGTTTGGGGTGAAATGCTGATGTCATATAGAACACAGGAGGTGTGTGAGGGACCCTGAGGACATCAAGTGGAAAGTGTCCAGGAGGTCACTGGACCCATGAGGCTGGCAGTCAGGAGAGAGGTGAGACATGGAGACAGACAGTGTCTACTGACAGCACCGAGGACAAATCTAAGGCTATAAGGGTAGGTATGGGCCTGGATGTAGGTCCTACGCTGAGGAGAATGAAGGAGACACAGCCCTGCCCTGGGGGTATGAGTGGCCACTGCCTTGTCCAGGAGAGTCCAAGGAGACATGGCCCTGTCCTGGGGGTTTGAAGGAAACAGATAAGCCCTAACTGGGGGTATCTAAGAGGTACAGTCTTGGGCTGGGCGTCTGAGGGAGATGCAGCCTTGTCTTAAAGGATCTGAGGGGCTGTGGTCCCATCCTGGAGGAACTGGGTGAGCCACAGACTCAGGCTTTATTGTGTGAGCTTCTGACCTGCCCGACCCACCCTCCAAGGTCACCACAAAAAAGGTTCAGGATGGGCCTTGAGAAGAAATGTATCTGAGGTCTCAGGAGAGCGGGGCCCTGAAAGGAGTATGAGAAGGGCCAGTCAGCCAGGCAGGAGGGAAGCCAGCAGGGTGCGCTGTGGGAGGAGCTGGGGACTGCTCCTGAGATGCAGACAGGACAGGGAGCAGGCCAGAGGGTGCCCCCCGAGCCTGGGCTGAAGTCCTCCCAGGGGCCCATGGACACTCACGGCAGAAGCTGTCTGTTCTCCAGGGCTTCACGGCCACGCCAGCTGCCTGGCAGGCCGCTGTGTAGGCTGACAGGCTGCTGCAGAGCGCGGCACTGTTGCCCTTCTGGGCACAGAGGTCATACACGCACTGGCGGAAGTACTCAGAGGGGCTCAGAGCCGCATGGCAGGCCGAGAAGGGGCCCTTGGCATCCCGGAGCCGCCCGCAGGCCTCAAGGCTCTCATGCGGCGCCGTCTCCTCTGCTGAGCACAGGGGGCAGCCCTGGGGCCCGCAGCCCTCGCCACAGCCCTGGGAGGAGCTGGGCGCCCGCCATGCGGCTCCAAAGGCATCCACGCTGGGGGCCATGGCGCCACTGGGCAGGACAAAGTCATCACTCCAGTTGCCGTTGAAGTTCCCACAGAGGCCACAAAGCCGGTCACGGAAGGGGCTAGGGATGGATATGAGGACGTGGGCATCGCCGTCAAAGAGAAGACGCAGCTCCTTGGTGGTCTGCAGAATCATGTTCCGGCCCTCGGCAGTCACCCGCACGTGGCCCACAGCCACAGGCAGGGCTACGGCCTCGCCGTCCACAGTGACCTGGATGGAGGGTCAGATGCGTCAGGGACTCATAGAAGCACAGGTAAGGCAGGTAAGGCAGTTCCCTCAGACTCCCAGGATGCAGTTGTCTCTCTCTCAGTCACACTGGGGTGGGGCCATGTCCCCCCGAGACTTCCCAGGGCAGGGTCGTGTCCCCCTCAGAGACCCCAGGGCAGGGCTGTGTCTCGTTCAGTCCCCCGTGGGGAGGGGTCGTATCTCGCTCAAAACCCCCAGGGTGGGCCCTGTCCCCCTCAGAGCCCCCAAGGTGGGGCCAGGTTGCCCTCAGACCCCCAGGGCAAGGCCACGTCCACTTACCTGTAGCCCTCGAGCCAGGCCCACAACCTGGCCAGCCACAGTAACCACCAGACGCTGGGGATCTCCAGCCGCATCCTTCTCAAGCACAATGGTAAAGTCCTCGTCCCCAGGCTGTGGGTGGCAGACCTGGGCCAAGATATAGGAGCAGGAGCCATGCAGGTCATAGGCACGGCCATCGAGGGTAATGTAGTGGATGCCCCCGTTGGCCAGGCAGCGGCCACAGCCTGTAGGGCGACAGGCCTGGACGCCGTCCTGTAACCGGCACTCCTCATAGGGCCCGCAGGCCGCGCCCTCCTGGCAGCTGACCTGGCCACCCGGCCCACACTCGCAGCGCCGCTCACACTCAGGACCCGGGTAGAAGTCCTTGCCCAGCGGGTAGTAGCGGCCCTCATGGAGGCAGCCGCACTCGCCCACAGGCACGCAGGTGTCTCCACTAAGCACAAAGCCAGCGTCGCAGACACAGCCCTCCCGGCAGGTGGATTCGCAGCCCTCGGGTGCTGAGAGGCTCGGGCAGCTCACAGGGCAGGAGTCACCACAGAGCTTGTAGTGACTGTGGATCGGGCACTGGAGGGCTGTGGGGACAAGAGGGGAATGAGCCAGGCAGGCACGAGGGAGGGCCACAGGGGAGGCACAGGGCGGGAGAACCTGCCCAGGTGGATCTGTATGTTCTGCCTGAGCACATTTCGTGAGTGAATCTGTCCGGGGATCTGAGCAGGGTGTCTGATCCACTACATCTAACAGGGGGCTTCAGTGTGGGGATCTGGGGTCTCTCTGCCCAGGTAGTGTGTCAACCGGATCAAGTGTTTCTAAAGATCGAGTCGATCTGACTGGGTGAATCCAACCCCATGTATCTGACCAAGATATGCAGGAACCAACTGTGTCTCAGGGTGTGAATCTGGCCGGGGTGTGGGCCCAGATGTACCCTGGGGTATGAACCCACACGAGTATGCCTGACTGTCAACATCTGACCTGGAGCCTCTCACGGTCTCGATGACAGGGTCTGTCAGTGTGTGACTCTGACCACGTGTATGTGGACTGGGTGAAGCTGACAGGATAAATCTGACCAGGAGATCTGTCTGAGGGGAACTGCCCAGGACTATCTGACCATGAATCTGTATGTATCTGCCTGGGGCTATGTCAGGGTCCTGATTCTACGTGGGTATATCCGCCTAAGTGTGTCTCAGTGTAAATGTGATCTAGTGTCTCTAACCAGAGGAGTCTCTGTCTGAGGTTATGGGACCAGTTCTATCCAACCCTGTGTATTTCCTTGTTTAAAACCGTCTAGGGGCATCTGACCAGGTGTAACTCTCTAGGTCTCTCTGACCAGGGGTAGCTGAGAATCTACCTGACCAGGTGTTATCTAGCTGTGTAGCTTGGACAGGGTCAGCCACCCAGTCTATCTGAGCCCATGAATCCTGAGAGGGTACTCAGGACGTGTATCAACCACGTGTATCTGAGTCTCTACCACTGCAGTATGTGGTAGTATGTGACCTGGTATATTTCAGTGTGTGAACGCCAAGGTGTTTCTTTCACAGGAGATACCTGGGCTCAGGGGAGGCAGGGTGGTGCCTAAGCCCCACCGAGGAGAAGGCTCTTGTCTTAGAGCCCTGGGAACGGGGGAGGAGGGGAGACCGCTGCTATGAGGCCCATGCATGGATCAGTACTCACGACAGAAGTCCGGCCGCCTCCACTCGCCGAGCTGGGCCCCAACGGCCTGGCAGGCTGCAACATAGGCGGCCACGGCAGGGCAGAGGCCTCCCGGATGGCCCTGAGCCTGGCAGGCGTCCAGCAAGCAGCCCTGGAAGTACTGCGTGGGCGGCACGCGGCTGTGGCAAGGAGCCAGCGGGCCGTCGGGGGCAGAGATCACGCCGCAGGCGTCCGGGCCGCCGAAGGCCTCCTGCTGCTCCTGCTTGCAGGGCTGCGGGCACGGCCCGGGCACGCACTCCCCGCAGCCCTCGGCGCCGCCCACTTGCCAGCCGTCCGGGTTCCCGCCCACCGCATTCAGATCGTCGTTGGGGTTCTGGTTGTAGTTCCCGCACAGGCCACAAAGGGCGCCCGCGTACGCCGCCGGCACGCGCAGGCGCAGGTTGTTGTCTCCGTCGAAAGCCAGCGAGATCACCGTGGCCGTGGTCACCACCACGTCGGCGCCGCTCAGGTATGCGCGCAGGCGCGAGTCCAGCTGGAAGGGCAGTGCCACCAGCCTGCCGTCCACCTACAGGGTCGGGGTGGGAGTGGGGGTGGTGAACGTCGCAGAGACAGGTTCGAATCCTGACTCCACTATCTAGTGGCGGGTAGGGTCCTTGTGCACGTGACCTCCCCCCTTGTAATTATAATAATAGTACTAATAATGAACAACTATAGGCACGATGTCACTGGCTCCTCACACTGCCCTCCGAAGCAGGTAGTTCTTAGACCCATTTTACAGAGGAATAAACTAAGGCTCAGAGATGGGGAAGCCACTACTCCAAGCCATCCAGCTCCAAGGCCTATGCTCTCTCTCGATCCCTCCATCTGCCCTGTTAACCTGTGAAAGGCAATCAGAGTAGTGGCAGACCCCTAACTGTCCCAGGCAACTTCAGGGCTGGCACATGCTCTTGCCTGGCCCACTGACCCCTCACCTGCAGCTGTCGGGGCCTGCGGGCACTGAGGGTGAAGCTGTGGCCGTAGATGTGCAGGGTGACAGTGCGGGTGTAACTGACGGCCTGGCTGCCCCGGTGCTCATTGGCTACAGTGACCGTGAAGTTCTCTACCCCCGGGGGTGGTCTGTGGCAGGGCATACTCAGCAGGTACTCGCAGGTGCCTTGGAATTCGAATCGGTGCCCATCCAGGGTAATGTAATGGGGGTCACCCCAGGCCTGACACTCAGCTGTGCTGATAGGATGGCAGCCATGCTGGCCTGAGGGCAGTAGGGCACACTCTTCACCTAGCCCACAGCTGGCAGGCTTGCAGACCAGTGAGCCACCGCCAGGCCCGCAGTGGCATCGCTGGGAGCAGGTGGTATCAGCCCAAAACTCGCTGCCTGCCTCGTGGTAGGTGCCGTTGGCCCAGCAGCCGCAGCCACCATCCAGGGGAACGCAGCGGTCGGCGCTCAACACGAAGCCTGAGTCACACTGGCAGCCCTCGGTGCAGGGGCCCTCACATGGGGCAAGGGCGGTGGGGGGTGCAGGAGACGGGCAGCTGGCTGGGCAAGGTGGGCCACAGAGCTCGTAGTGGCTGTTTTCTGGGCAGGGGAGCTCTGTGGGTGGATGAAGGAGTGGGAGGGAAAGAAAGGGAGAGAATGGTGTCAGGAGGTGGGGTCTGAGGATAGGGTAGGAGGAGACAGACAGAGACCACGAGAGACAGAGCAGGAGACAACGAAAAACCCAGAAACAGGGAGAGAGAGGATGAGAGACAATCAAAGGGAGACACGGACAAGCGCCAAGAGACTGAGAGACAAAAACAAAAACAGAGAGACAGAGAGAAAAAACCAAACAAACAGACCCAGAAGGACTGGAGTGAAACCAAACCAGCCCCAAAGAGACAGGACCCCTGCCCCCAGCTTCTGCTCTGTCCCCCAACACTCACCGCAGCCGGCCTGCGTCCTCCAGTCCTTAATGACAATCCCAGCAGCCTGGCAGGCAGCGGCATAGGCAGCCAGAGCCTGGCAAAGTATGTCCTGGGTCCCACCGCCCAGGCAGACATCCAGAACGCAGCCCTTGAAGAAGCTATCAGGGGCCACGTGGGCATGGCAGGCAGCAAAGGGGCCTCCGGAGCCAGGGGCCAGGGGTCCACAGAAGCCGGGTCCCCTGTACTCCTCTAGTTGGTCCTCGGCGCATGTTGGGCAGGACCCCTGACATTCATCCCAGCACAGTGGGTCCCAGCCTGGAGCCCGCCAGCTGCCGCCCCAGACGGGTATGGAGGGAGCCAGCGTGCTGTTAGGGAAGGCTTGGTCGTTGCTGGGGTTAGAGTCCATGTTCCCACAGAGCCCACACACCGCACCATGATAGCTACTGGGCAGCGTCACCTCCACTCGCCAATCCCAGTCATAGCTGACCCGCAGCCCGAAGTCGGTGGCCAGCACCGCTCTCGATGCGCCCTGGGTGACTGAAAGCCGCCCACCGGCCACAGAGACAGGCAATGCCGTCAGCACACCGTTCACCTGGGGGAAGAGGGGAAAGGGAGGCAAACACAGGTCACTGGAGATGCCGAGGCCCAGCTCTGGCCCCCTGCCTCCCTCGCTCGTCCTGCCGTGGCTGGGAGCTGCCAAGGCCTTCCCCGTGACTGCTGGTCATATAGTCATTTGACAAACATTATGGACATCTGCTCTAGTCCAGGCCCTGGAGAATGAAAGCCCACTCTGCTGCTTTTTCTGGGTTTCTCTTTTGATCTTTGTCTCCCTCCCTCATCTCTCTCTCTCTATTTCTCTCCCTCTTTCTACATCTAGACCTCTCTCTCTCTCTCTGGATTCTCTATGAGTTTCTCTCACTTTGTCTCTCTCTCTGGGCCCCCTCCCTTCTCTGTGTCTCTCTCACTTGTGCACTATCTCTCTCTGCATCTGTGTGTGTGTGTGACATTCTCTCTCTGGGTCCATCTCTCTGGGTCTTTCTCTGGGTCTCATTCACCTAGTCCCTCCCTCTCTCATCATCTCCTGTGCATCTCTGTGTGTCTGGGCATTTCTTCCACTCACCATCGTTTATTGAGGGCCTGCTCTGTTCCATACCTCATTCTCTCCCTGTGAGCTGCCATTAATCTGCATCTCCATTATTCTGGGCAGTCCATCTCTCTCTCTCTCCATCTCTCTCAATTTCTCTTCATGTCGGAGGCTCTGGGCCTCTCATTTGTTCCCTCACAAACAATCAAGGGTGCTTACCTGGGTCAGACCCTCAGCTGAGCACTTTACATGCATCACCTCACTGTGGGGCAGGGCCTGCTATGATCCCCATTTCATAGATGAGGAAACTGAGGCCCACCAAGTCAAGTCATTTGCCCAACATCACACAGCTCATAAGGAGAGCCTGGATTCAAACCCGGATCTCTAAAAAGGCAAATTCTAAAAAGGCAAAATTTAAGTCCTACATTAAAGCCCTTAACAAAGGGCTAGGCTCATTTAATTCCCAATAGAGGGGTGATGTTTTTGTTGTAATTATTGCTCTTGCTGCCATTTTGTTTCAGGCCTAAGTGAAGAGAGAGAGCACTGAGCTCCTGTGGCTGGCAGGACCCTTCCCACCCTACCTGGGGGCTCAGGGGCCATCCTTACCCGGACTTTGCCAATCTCGCCTTTGTGGATGGAGATGTTGGTGTTGAGGGTGGTCACGGTGACCAGCCTCACGAAGGACACAGAGGGGTTGCCCCGGTTCTCATTCTTGGTGGTGACAGTGAAGGATGTCAGGCCCTGGGCACTGCTCCCTGGGCAGCTGGTTGATGCCAGCACATAGTTACAAGTACCCTGGAAGTCAAAGTTCCAGCCATCGAAAGACTGGTAGTGTGGGTCACCCCACAGCCAACACGTGGCCTCGTAGTTGGGCATGCACACACCCTGGCCATTCTTCTCCTGGCATGTCTCCTGTGGCTGACACGTCACACCATGGCACGGGTCTGGGGGCAGAGGAGAGAGGGCCTTGAGGGGCTGCCAAGCATACGGCCAGCTACTTCCCAGCATCTGCCCCAGTCTGTGCGAGGGATACTGGCTCTAAGGGCACCTGGGGGTGAGACCAGATTCCAGGTTCCTCCCATCTGAGATGCAGGCCCTACAGTCTGCCATTTCTGGCCCTGGGCACCCCTCCACGTCTGAAACTCTGTGTCCAAGACCCTGTCAAAGGTCCCCACATCTGAGACCCAGGCCCTGCTGTTTGTTGTCTGAGACCCAGGCCCCAAGGTCCTTGCAGCCAGGACTCAGGTCCTAGGGTCCCTACATCTGACACCCAGGCTCTGGGGTCCCCTTGCTTGAGATCTCAGCCCCAGAGGACCGAGGTCTGAGACCAGAGACACAGGAGTCCCTGTGTCTGTGATGTCAGCCCTGTGGGCATCCATGAGGACATCCACAGCCCAGGGTTCTCTGTGTCCAAGACCTCGGGCCCGGGTTCCCCCACACCTGAGATCCCAGCCTCCTGGGGGCCACCACACCTGAGACCCAGGTCCTGGAGGTCTCTGTGCCCAAGACCAAGGTACTGCAGGAACTTCCTGATGAGAAACTAACCCCAGAGGTCCCACCATTTGAGACCCTGACCCCGGGGTCCCTGTATCTGAGTCTCATAGCCTGGCAATCCCTCTGTGCAAGATTCTAGCTCCCTGGGGTTGCTGTGCCTAAGACCCTGGCCTTGGGGGATCTCATTTCTCAGGCCCTACCTCCGAGGGTCTCTTTGTCCAAGACTGTTCCTAGGGCCACTGAATCTGTGAACCCAGCTTTTGGAACCCCTGTGCCCAAGACCCCAGCCTTAAAACTTCCTTCTCTCTCCCCCTGTGCCAGTTTTCAGTTGACTGCCCCTTAGCTCCAAATCCACCAATAAAGTTAGGCTTTGTCAGCAGAAGGTGCTGGAGGGTCACGGCAGGAGGAAGGGGCTCCTCTGCTTCCAGTGGGCTTTGCTCTCCAGGCTCCTGGTGGCAAGCAGGGCCAGCAGCCTGGGGGACACCCACTCGGTGAGGTTCACTGGCCCCAGCTGGTTTCCCAGCGAGTCACTCAGGCACCCCGGCAGGTGGCCTCCCAGTGAGTTTTGCCAGCACCCCAGTGGGGGCTTTCCCACCTTCCAGCTCAGCCTGCACAATCTCTCTGCTACCCTCCAATGAGACCTGCCTCTCAGCCTTGGAGTGGGGGCCGTCTTCCCAATTCCTCCCTTCCTTAGGTGCTCTGCTGTAACCTTTGGGGGCAGGGGCTGCTCCCTATATCTGCTCTTCCTGTGTTCATTGGCGTTCTTTTTATCCCTTAGTAGTCAATCCCTATTACAAGCAAAGAATTCTATTAAACTTTCCCTATTTAAGCTACTGTGTGGCTTTTGTCTCCTGTTGGACTCTGACCAAAATACTCCGGTCCCTGGGAGTCCCTGATATCCTGCCCATCAGCCCTGAGATCTCAGTCAGTTCTGGAGGTATATCCCTTTATCCTCAGGAATAAGGGAATTATTCTCTGCCCTCCACCCCGAGAAGTCAGTCATGTGGGGTGGCTTTGTGGCTTAGACTTAATCCTGAGAGGTGTCCCCTCTCTGAGAGTGTATTCCTATAAATCCTGATTTTTCACTTGAGGTGGGTCCTGTATTCAAGACCCTGGCTTTGGTGGGGTCTCTGCCTTAGACCTCAGGACTCTGCTTTCTGTCCCTGTGAGTCCCAGTCTCCTCTAACCCTTGGGGATGGTGTCTGAAACCCTAAGCCTAAACCCGCATACCAGTGGCCAGCAAACTATACACTTCCAGTTTCTGTAAATAAAACTGCCGGTTTCTGTAAATAAAATTTCATTGGAGCCACACCCCATTCACTTATAAAGTCCACAGCTGACTTCATGCTGCAAAGGCAGAGTAGAGTAGTTGTGACCAAGACCATATGGCCTGCAAGTTTAAATATTTACCATCTGGCCCATTAGAGAAAAAGTTTGCCGGTCCCTGCCTTACACTGAGGGTCTCTGCCATCTGCCCTGCGAAACCTATCCCTGAGGGTTCCCACAGCCTGGTTTCCACCATAAGAGTCCCTGCCTTCCAGTCTGAAGGGCTACTGCCCCTGGCCCTGGGAATCCCAGCCTAGGGGTCCCCAGGTCTGAGACCTCAATCCTTAGTCCTCTGTGCCTCCCACCGTGAAGAGCCGGGTCACATCACCCTCAGCTCCAGAGTCCCTGTCCTCTGTTACCCCAGCCACACCGGCCCTGGCCCCAACCCAGCACCTTTGTTGCAGCTCAGGACGCCTCCCGAGGGCTGGCACACCTGCCCTGGACTGCAGCTGTGGTCCTGGCACAGCAGGCCTTTTCCGGCGTGGCACACGCACTGCTGCTGGCAGTTGTCAATGAGTACAGTCTGCCCCAGCTGTGGGGACAGAGGACGCAGCTATCAGGGTGGGAGCTGACTCTGGCAACTTTGGTGTTCCGGGCATAAAGGGGTCTGGAGTTAAGGGACATCTTCCAGCAGGGTGGCCCCTTGTCTAAGGCACAGCATGGCCTTGGGGCCCAATTTATTCATTCATTCAGTTTCATTCATTTACTCACTCATTTGTTTATTCCAAAATAGCTACTAAATGTCTGCTGTATGGGAGAAACATAGGAATTAAGGGCAAAGGCTCTGGAGCAGATTGCCTGGGTCTGAAGCCTGTTTCTGCCATTTCCAGGTTACACCACTCTGCTCAAATTACTTAGCCTCGTTATGTCTCAGTTTCCTCATCTGTAAGTTTCAGGTAATAATGGCACCAACTTATGAAAGTATAACTGAGTTAATAATACTTGTAAAGTACAGATGAAATGAAAAACGATTTCCTTTAAATATCCAGAATGGAGAGGAAACGGGGGTAGCGATGAAATAAGATTGGGAAAATGTTGATTATTTTTGAGGCTGAGTGATGGGTACATGGAGATTTATTATACTGTTCTCTTGACTTCTGCCTGTGTGAAAATTTTTATAATAAAAAGTTTATATGTAACATTATATCAAAAGTATATATATTATATATGAATAAATAAATTCATATATATTGTACATACAGTGCTTAAAGCAGTAACCATCACATAGTAAGCACCATACACCTGTTTGCTGTAGCACTATTATTATTCATATGAGGAGGTAAACAGAGAGGGTTCCTGCCCTCACAGAGCTTTCAGACCTTTGAGGGAGACAAACTTTAGATAAACACACACTCAAATCAAAGGAAAAGGAGTAACTCTCAGAGAGTGGGAGAGGGAAGCAGAGGGAGTTAGCCTCTGGTATCACAGAGACGAAATCTAGACCTGGATACAAAGCCGAAACTTGACCTGGGGAGCCAGGGGATGGTTTCAAGTTGCAGGACCTATGGTCATATTTGGAAGGGTCTTACCTGCTACCTTGGGGATGGTAGACGAGAGGGAGCAAAAGTGAGGGCTGGGAGAGGACAAATTTGGACCACGGTGGGGCCATGGCGAAGGGAAGAGGAGTGGGTGGGAGAGACGTTCAGGAGGCCAAGCAGACAGGCCGTGGGGCTAATGGGCAGTGGGAGGGGGTCCAGCTTGCAGTCCCCAGCTCTGCCCAGGATGACCAGGTCCCTACCTCGTAGTAGACACCGTTGTGGTAGCAGCCGCATTCCTGGATGGGCACGCAGGCTTGGCCATTGTTGAGGAAGCCGGAGTCACACTGGCAGCCCTCGGCACAGCTATCCGGGCACTGCGGGGGGGCACTGAGTGCCCAGCAGCCCAGGGAGCAGGTGTCTGCACAGAGCTCGTAGTGGCTGTTAGGGGGGCACGGCATCGCTGCAAAGAGGGGGTGTGGGTCAGAGCCCCTGGGAGTGAGAGGCTGCAGGGCCCAGGGTGGGCCCCTTCTGTACCTCTACCTCCCCCTCTCTCCGCCCCTCACTCACGACAGAAAGATTCGGTCCTCCAGGGTTCGACGTGGCCTCCAGCTGCCTGGCAAGCACTCACATAGGCATGAATGTTGCTGCAGAGAATGCTCTCGTTCCCGCCACCCACACAGAGATCAAAGACACAATCTTTCAAGGGACCCTGGGGGTCCACCAGCTTGTGGCAGGCAGCCAGCGGCCCCGTGGGGCTGGTGAGGAGCCCACAGAACTGTTGCTGCTCGTATTTCTCCTGCAGCTCAGGTTTACACTCCGGCTCTGTGTCACAGCTTCCGCCGGGCTTGCAGATGGGCAGGCAGGGAGAGCCTGGCACTGCCTCCTCCCAGGAGCTGCCGAACTCATTGGAGCTGCCTGCCTGTGAGCCGTCGGGCTTCTGGAAGTCGTCCTTGGGGTCGCCATTGTAGTTCCCACACAGGCCACACAGCTGCTGGTAGTAGTTGCCTGGGATGGTGACCCGCACATTGTACACGAGGTCGTAGGCCACGCGCAGGCCAAAGTCAGTCTCGATCACAACGTCTGAGCCATGCTGGGAGGCGCGGACCCGGCCCTCGGCCAGCACCATGGGCAGCCTCTTGTCCACACCATTCACCTGGGAGGTGGGAGATGCTGTGCTTCAGAGGGTACACTTCGAGAGGTCAGACCCTAGATCAAGCCCCTGTCCGACACTGAAGATCTGTGTGACCTCACCTCTCTGGGTCTTAGTTTCCATATTTGTAAAATGGGCCTAATAATAGGGTCTTGTAGTGGGCTGAATGGTGGTTCCCCAAAGATATGTCCATCTAGAACTTCAGAATATGACCTAATTTGGAATAAGGGTCTTTGCAGATGTAATTAGGGTAAAGATCTTGAGATGGGATCGTCCTGGATTAGGGTGGGCCCTATATCTAATGACAAGTGTCCTTAAAAGAGCCAGAAGAGAAGATACAGGGACACACAGGGGAAAAGGCCATGTGAAAATGAAGACAGGGACTGGAGTGATGTGGCCACAAGCCAAGAACACCTGGAACCACCAGAAGCTGCAAGAGGAAAGGGAGGATTCTCCCCCAGAGCCTTTGGAGGCAGTGCATCTCTTGCCAACACTTTGATTTCGGACTTCTGGCCTCCACAACTGTGAGAAAATAAATTTCTGTTGTTCTGAGCCACCAAGTTGGTGGTAACTTGTTACAGCAGCCTCAGGAAACGAATACAAGTCTCAATGTAATAACACCCTTATGAAAGCAGGGACCAGGAGGGAGGGGAAGATGGAGTGGAAGGGGTAGGAGAGATGTCCAGAGGGGATAATCAAGGGGAGGGAGGTGGAGACTGAGCCACATGGGAGAAGGTCTTGGTCCCCAAGGCCTCCTCCCTCCTTGGTTCCCCACTGTAGGCTCTGACTGGCACCTCCTCTCTTTGCGGACCCCATGCCTCCCACATCTACTTGGAGCTCTGTGCCCCCTGCCCCTGGCCTGAGTGCTTCACATGCTCCACCCACAGATCACCCTCTACCCCAGACCCCTTCCCTTCATGTTCCACCCGTGCTCTCACCGTGACCTTCCACTGCTGCTGCTCCAGCCGCAGGGTGAAGTTGGCCACCTGGACAGTGATCACCCTGGTCACACTGACTTTCCCATTGCCCCAGGCCATGTTCTCCTGCAGGATGGCAAACTGGGCCAGGCCAGGCTGGGTCCCGCAGGTCTGAGCCAGCGTGTACACACAGGTGCCCATGAAGTCGAAGCGGCGGCCGTCGAAGGTGGTGTAATGGGGGTCTCCCGATGCCTGGCAGGTGGCAGAACCCACAGCCACACAGCCCAGGACGCCACCGGACGGCTGGCAGGCCTCGTGTGGGCCACAGCTGGAGGGCTCACAGGACACCAGGCCACCCTCCTCACAGTGGCACAAGGAATTGCACCCCGACCCCGGGTAGAAGGTCTGGCCGGGTGGGTGGTAGGTGCCCTGGTACACGCAGCCACAGGAGGGCAGCGGCACGCAGGACTCACCGTTGAGCACGAAGCCCTCATCACACACGCAGCCCTCTTTGCAGTCGAAGCCACAGCCCCCAGGCACCGGGAGGTCTCCGCAGGACAGCGGGCAGCCATAGGAACACGCCTCGTAGTGACTGTGGGGCGGGCATCTCAGGGCTGCAGGGAGAGCGGCCATCAGGATCAAGAATCCCTGCTCCCTGGGGACACCGTGGACCTCCCCCACACACACACGCATGCACACACACATGCTCACACACACTCACACGTATAAGCGGTACAATGGCAAGGAGACCCTCTGTTCAGTGGGGCCTGGCAAACATATCACAGTTAATCTACTCCTGATAATTAAGATACTATTCCAATTTAACAGTGGTCTGGGTTTATCTGTAATGTCTTTAATGACCTTATTCAAGTTGGTAACAAGTTGTGGATCTGTGGTACATATTTTAACCACGCAAATGCGTGTGTGTGTGTGTGTGTAATCTATGCACTGTATTTGTGAATGCAGTATTTTTAGCTTCTTCACTCTATAGCAGTAATGTTGTAGTAGTAGTAGTAGTAGTAGTAGTAGTAGTAGTAGTAGTAGTAGTAGTAGTAGTAGTAATTCTATAGTAAATTAAAATATTTGGCCAGGGTGGTAAAGAAAAAAATAAAAAAGAATCCCTGTTTCTCTCTCCAAACTCCAGTCATGCCAGATTATAAAACAGGTGGTTTCCTCACAAAAAAAGAACAAAAAAAAACACCTAAAACTGAACCCAATCAAGCCTCTATCTGCACCATCCAATATGATAGCCACACGTGGCCATTTAAATGTATGTTAATTAAAATTAAGTAAAATTGAAGATTTAGTTCCTTGGTCACACTAGCTCGATTTCAAGTGCCCAATAGCCACACGTGACTAGTGGTGACCAGATGGGACAGCTTTTAGGTATAGAACATTTCCACCATCACCAAAGTTCTATTGGACAACACCATTAGAGATCTAATATCCAGTTTACAAGAGATTCAGGGGACAGAGGGACAAATTAAATACACTGTGAAGAAGCAACTAGCCAAATCCAGAAAGTAGGAAATTCTGTAGAATAAATGACCTGTTTTTCCCATGAACAAAGGAAGGGGTGGATAGAGGGATAGACATGTGATAAAGCAAGTATAGTAAAACACAGATTGTAGGATCTCGATGGTAAGTATATGTGTGTTCACTGTAAAATTCTTTCAACGTTTTTGTATATATGAAAATTTTCATAATATGATGGGGAAAAAAAGGAGGGGGCTATTACAGGATAAAAATGAATACAGAAAAATCAACCCAGTGCAGTGTGGATTTGGTCTGGATCCTCATTCAATTAAAGTGAAAAAAACACATTTTTTAGACAATTGGGGAAATTCGAACCCAGGTTGGGTTTTAGAGGATGTTAAAGAATTAGTGTTATTTTTGTTGTTGGTAATAACAGCACTGTGGTCATGTTGCTTAAAAGTCCTATCTGCTGGAGATGTTTACTGAAGTATTTGTGGCAAAATTCATGTCTAGAATTTGCTTTAAAATATTTCCACAAAATAAAAAAAGAAAGGGGCGGTGGTGGAGAACATAGAGGAACGAGAATAGCAAAATATCCACAAGAGCTGAAGCTGGTGCTGGACACATGGGTTCAGGCACCACCCAGGCCTCCCTCTGCCTGGTGTCTGAGTCCTCACAACCCAGTCTTCTAGAACTTCCAAGGGGTCCAAGGGCAAGAGTAGTTTTAAGGAAATAAGAGATTCTCAATTACTACAGAGGCCATAGAATGCAACAATTAACTGTACAAATTCAGGAGCCAACCGGCCTGGGGTCAAATCATGCTGCCCTGCTCTGTGACCCTAGGCAAGTTACTTAATATCTCTGCGGTTCCATTTCCTTGATGATCCCACCTCACAGGGTGGTGGTGAGGATGAAATGAGAGCTGTTAAGCCCTTAGAACAGAACCTGCCCAAAGGGAAGTGTGCCACACAAGTCCTGGCTCTAATTATGCGAGTCCTTCCTAAAAACGATCAGCCTGAGAATGCGCCTCTGATGGAGTTGCATCTGCTTTCCCACCGTCCCTTTTGCAAGTGTGCTTCTCCCACTTTACAGAAGAGAACAGTCCCAAATGTTAACACAGTGTGCTGCCGTGGGGATGTGAAAACTTCCAGGGACACGAAAGGACAATTTCAGATATTACCATAAGCATGGAGACAATGGATGACAAATCATTACTGGTATCAGATCAGTTCCAGTTCTGCTCCCGACAAAACAGAAGGAGGGCCTCATAGAATCAGCCGCTCAGAAGTCATAAAAAGTAAGTTTTATGGCATCTCTCAGTGTGACTAACTTCCCTGCAACTCAAAAGGGGTTCAAAGAACGGAGTGATGTTTCTCTAGCAGAACTCCTGCCACTTCCACCCACTTAGTAATATCATATCTACAAAATGAAAAATAGAATTGATGCTACACCCTGTCTCCTTCCAACAACAGACATGAACTACTGGGGGAAAACCCCCATCCATCTCATTAAGAGATGTCTTTCCAATACGTGTTTAATTTTTTTTTTTTTTTTTTGAGATACGCGGGCCTCTCACTGTTGTGGCCTCTCCTGTGGTGGAGCACAGGCTCTGGACGCGCAGGCCCAGCGGCCATGGCTCACGGGCCCAGCCGCTCCGCGACATGTGGGATCTTCCCGGACCGGAGCACGAAACCGTGTGCCCTGCATCGGCAGGAGGACTCTCAACCACTGCGCCACCAGGGAAGCCCCGTGTTTAATATTTTTTATCAGTTGTGTACTAACGAGACTTGCAATGATAACTCACTCTATCCTTTTTTTTTTTAACACTTAGAGTCTATGGTCTCAGGCATTTCTAAAACTTATTAAATGTTGCCCACTCGTGCATATGTTTGTGGCAGAGATGTATGATGGGGATTGTGACAGACTGACGCTGGCCACCCCTTACTCTGGGTTCGGCCATGGTACTGACTTTGGCCAGTGGGACATTAGCAAATGTGACGTCAGGCAGAGGCCTGGAGTGTGCTTGCCCACTGGGGGCTGTCCACCCTTGCTGCTCTTTGGAACCTTGAGACCACTGTGTGAAGAAGCCTGTGCTAGCCAGCTGGAAGATGAGACCAAGCAGAGCAGAGACAAGCAGTCCTGACTGAGATCCTCCAAACCAACCAGCCTGACAACTGCCAGATGTGCAGGCAGGGATCCTTAGGAGCTCATCTCTGAATGACAGCTGCCAAATGGGAATCAGACCTGGGGCCACCAGATGTATTCAGCCATCTTACAAATATTTACTACATCTGTGACTTCCTAGCTGTCGTGATCCCCGGCATGTAACAAACTTTCTGAGCCTCTGTTTCCTCATCTGTTAAGTGGGTATAACCACAGTCCCTACCTCATGGGGCTGTTATAAGAATTCAATGACTTAGTGATATTTATACATTAATGAATATATATAAGGCTGAGTCCCCCAGTCGTCACTCTCGGTACTCACGGCAGAGTTCCTCACTCCTCCAGGGGTGCACAGTGGCCCCGGCGGCCTGGCATGCAGCAGCATAGGAGGCCAATGCGTCACACAGTGGTCCAGACTGGCCTGGCAGCAGGCAGCGGTCGTAGACGCAGTCTCGCACAGCACCCTGTGGGTCCAGTGTGTGGTGGCACTCCCGGAAGGGCCCACTGGGGTCGGCAAGGATCCCACACTCCTTCTTGCTCTGCAGCTGCTGGGCCACCAGGGTGTCCAGCTTGGGACAGTCGCCTGGCTCAGCTGCTCCACAGCCTGGCCTTGTTTCCTCCTGCCAGCTCTTCCCGAAGGCCAGTGCGTTGGCAGCTTGGCCTCCACCCCTCAGAGCCAGGTCGTCAGCTGGGTCCCCATTGAAGTTCCCACAGAGCCCGCACAGGGCCCCCGCATAGCTGCTGGGCACCTTGGCAGTCACATGGGCATCCCAGTTATAGGTGACAGTCAGGCCAAAGTCTGTGTGCACGACAGCGTCTTGGCCCTGGCGGAACACCTGCACCTGCCCATCTGCCGCCTGGAAGGGCAAGTACTGAAGGACGCCGTCCACCTGGGTAGAGATGCAGGAGGACCAAGAGGTCAGGGTATTCAAGGCTCTGTGGCTCACCCTTCACTCACTCAGTTCTGGCTCCTCTGGGCTCCTTGCTACCCTCTTGAGCACATTATGCTTGATCCACCTCAGGGCCTTTGCACTTGCTGTTCCCACTGCTTGGCAAATCATCCACCTCTCTTCATCCTTCAAGTATTTGCTTAAATCCAAATCCCTAACCCGCGGCCTTCAAAGCCTACAGGATCTGTCTCCCTATTACCTCCCTGACCTAACCTCCTCCCACTCTCCCCCTCACTCATTCTGCTGTAGCCACCCTGGTTTTCTTGAGATTCCCCCAACTCTCCCAGTTTAATCTAACTTTAGGGCCTTGGCCTTTTCACCTTGCCAAGAACACCGCCTACCACTTTTCGCCTGGCTGCTTCCCCTTCATTCTTTAGGACTTGGCTTAAATCTAAGCCCCTTTCCCTAGAACATCCTGCTTAACCTTGGCTCTTGTCCACCTTTGTGTCTGCACCACCTCCCACATCACTCACTCAGGCTCCCTGCTGTCTCCTTGCTGTCTCCCAGAACATATTAAGTGCACTCCCACCTCTGGGCCTTTGCACTTGTTGTGACCTCTTCCTGGGATACCTCTCATCACTCTTTAGTTGGCCACCTCTACTTCATATTCTAGGGATCAGCTTTGATCCAAGCCCTTTACAATGGCCTAAAAGACCATACATGATCCGAGCCTCACTGCTCTCCAATTTAATTCTTCAGGACTGCCTCATTTCCCACCCTTGGAACTCCAGCCATGCAGGCATTTTGATAGTCTCCTGAACTCACCAAGCTCAGCCCAGCCTCAGGGCCTTTGCACTTGCTATACCCTATGTACCCTATGCTTGCAACATACCTACCCTCTTCCACATCTTTATTCTTTGTCTGGCTGCCTCCCCATCACCCTTCACATCTCAGCTTAAAATCAAATCCTCTACCCACTAGGCCCTGCTTGTCCCCTCTTTTCTGACTTCATCCCCTACCAACCTCTCTATCCCATCTCCCAGGCTCACTCTCTCAGGTGCAGCCTCCTTGGCCCCATCCTGCTCTCCTGCACTCTTCAAGCTCAGTCCAGCCTCAGCCTTTGCACCTGTTGTTCCCTCTGCCTAGCAACCACTACTCTTCACGTGGTGGTCTCTTCCTCATCCTTCAGGTTTCAGATTAAATCAGAAACCTCTAACATAGCCATCCCCTACATCATCTCCTACCTCGCTCTCCCTTCCCTCTCTCCATTCCAGGCCCACTGGTCTCCATGCCGTTCCTCTACCCCTCATGTTTGTTCCTGCCTCAGAGCCTTTCAGTTGCTGTTCCTTCTGCCTGGAACAGTCTTCCATCCACTTCCATCCCTGCCTGTTCCATCTCTTTCTTCAGGAAAGGCAATAGAATGCAGAGGTTAAGAGTATGGACTCTGGAACCAGACAGCTTGGCTTCAGATCTTGGCTCTGCCACTCGTTAGCTGTGTGACCTTCAATAGTTGACTTAACTTCTCTGTGCCCAGTTTTCTCCTCTAACAAGATTACCTATTTCACAGGGTTGTTACAGAGATTAACATATGAGTTACTGTATGTCAAGCATTTAACACATAGAAGTAAATTATATATATATAATTTACTGGGTGGTGGACCCTGTAAGAACCCTCTGTCCAGAACCCTGTGGGTCCATCTGTAAGTACCCCCACACCCCTGTAACACCCCGCCCAACACCTTTTGTTCCTGACTTTTCACATGTCACCTTACTCTCTGAATATCAAATTTCCTCCAGAAAATGCACCAATCTTTACCTTTGGAGGGTTCATAACAATAAAACATTGAGTCAACATTTACTGAACACTTGTTGGGCACCAATGTCTCTTTTAAACATCCTACAGGGCTTCCCTGGTGGCTCAGTGGTTGAGAATCTGCCTGCTAATGCAGGGGACACGGGTTCGAGCCCTGGTCTGGGAAGATCCCACATGCCACAGAGCAACTAGGCCCGTGAACCACAACTACTGAGCCTGCGCGTCTAGAGCCTGTGCTCCGCAACAAGAGAGGCCGCGGTAGTGAGAGGCCCGCGCACCGCGATGAAGAGTGGCCCCCGTTTGCCACAACTAGAGAAAGCCCTAGCACAGAAACAGAGACCCGACACAGCCAAAAATAAATAAATAAATAAATAAATAAATAAAACAGTTTAAACATCCTACAAATAGTAACTCGTCAAACCTCCACAACCACCTTGTGAAGCGGCTCGCATTGGCGAGGCACCATCTTATTATCCCATTTGTCAGAGGACAAAACTGAGGCACTGAGAGTCAAAGTCACACAGCCAGGGAGAGGCAGCGCCGCCTGGCTGGGGGGCCCCAAGCCTAATCAATGGCCACAAGGTCTTCTAGCAGGCCCCCACCCTCTCCCAGTGGCCAGATCCCTACTCTTTAAGGGGGATTCCCTGCCCCTCCACCTGGCCTTGGGCGCCCATCACTCACCAGCACTTGCCCAGGGTACTCCCGGCGCACGGCCACCTTCACGCCACGAGCCTCCACGCGCACGGCGCGCGTGTAGCTCACTGTCTGGCTGCCCCGATGCTCGTTTTCCACCAGCACCCGGAAGGCAGGCAGCCCCGCGGCCTGGCCGCACGAGCCGGCCAGCAGGTACGTGCAGGTGCCCATGAAGTCGAATCGCCGGCCGTCGAAGCTCACGTAGTGCGGGTCCCCAGACGCCTGGCAGCTCCCAAAGCGGTCGGGGTAACAACCCAGGAGACCGTTCTGGACGCGGCAGCGCTCGCCCGCTGGGCAGCCCTGCGTGTCGCTGCAGCGCACCTGCTGGGTGGCGGCGTCACAGGTGCAGCGCCGCCGGCAATACTCATCGGCCCACACCTCCTGGCCGGGCGCGAGCGGGCGGCCCTCGAAGTTGCAGCCGCAGGACGAGGCGGCCACGCAGGCGCCGCCGCTGGCCACGAAGCCGGGGAGGCACACGCAGCCCTCGACGCACGGGCGCGCGGAGCAGTTGGACGGCACCGCGGAGGGGTTGCAGGAGGCCGGGCAGGCGGGGCCGCAGAGCTCGTAGCGGCTGTTGGTGGGGCAGGACAGGGCTGCGGGGACACGGGAAGGGGGGGTCAGGCCAGCACAGAAAGTGCCAGGACTTTCCTCCCCAACCCAGCTCCTTCCTCAGAGATGCCCATCTCAGTTAATGACACTTCCACCCTTCTGGGTGCGCAGGCCCCAAACCTCAGAGATATAGTTGACTCCTTCCCCTTTATTCACTGGACAACCAACATGTCGGTAAGTCCTGTGAGCTCCATATTCAAGATCTATCCAGAATCTGCCCCTTTTTCCTTTCACCACAGTCCCCACCCTTGTCCTGTTCACCCCAGCAGCCTCCTGCCTGGTCTCCCCTCTACTCCTGTCCTGCATCCCATTCTATTCCTCACATGCAGCCAGAGGGATCCTGTGAACACTTGAGTTAGATGACATCCGTCTCCTGCTCAGAGGCCTCTTGTGGCTCTGTCTTGCTCAGGGTAAAAGCCAGAGTCCTCCTATTGGTCCATGAGGCTGCCCATAATCCACGATCTGCCCCCATCACCTCCCTGTCCTCATCTCCTCTCACTTTCCCTCTGGCTCACTCCGCCCCAGCCACAGTGGCATCCTCTCTAGTCCTCACACTCCCGCCTCTGGGCCTTTGCACTGGCTTTTCCCTGTGCCTGTATTAGCCTTTCCTCACATGGCATGTGGTTAAGAGACGGTTACTGGAATGTAGATGGCCTGGGTTCAAATCCCAGCTCTCCCCTTCTTAGCTGTGTGATTGTGAGCAAACAACTCCAATTTCTCTGTGCCTCAGTTTCCCCATCAGTAGAATGGGATAATAATAGTCCCAATATCACAGGAAGTTCCAATGGCAGCTTCTCCCAAGGGCCTTCCCTGAGCACTCTCTTCATGAGCCTGCCATTTGCTCTTATCCCATGAACTCTGTTTCTTTTGCTCTCTGAAGCTATTCCACAGTTTACTGCTTACTCTCTGTTTCCCCTGCTAGGATTATAAATTCTGTGAGAGTGGGAACCTGATCTGTCTCAGACATGGCTGAATCTCCAGCACCAAGGACGGGGCCCGGCCCACAAGAGATGCCCAGTAAATACTTTGAAAATGAATGGGTAGATAAGTGAATGCACTGGTTCTTCTTTTGCACCAGGCATTGGGGAACTTGGTGGTGGTGGGGAGTGGTGTTTACTGGGCAGTGAGGACACAGCAGTGACCAAGACAAACCCCAAATGGCCTCAGTGTCTCCCCTAGACTTACCTCTCTCTGGAGTCCCTGTCCCAAGCCATGGGCCTGGGCCTGGAAGCCTCCTCCTTCTTCCTGTGCTAGCCTTTCTGCCTCCTGAACATTTCTCTGGGAGCCTCACAAGGGCAGAGACAGGTGTTTTGGTCTCCACTGTGCCCATTGTCAGCACAGGGGTGGGGCCAGATAGGGACTCAGGGAATGCATGTTGAATGAATGAATACATGAGTGAATGAATGATTCAGTGGATGGATACCTGGCTATGGAGCTGGGACTTTATCCAGAAGACATCGGGGAATCGTGGAAGAGCTATAAATGAAGAGATGTTCGCGTGTCTGCTTTGGGACATCTCATGCCAAGTCTTTGCACGTGCCCTCCTCTCAGTTTGGAACCCACTTCCTGCCCCCCCCTTTTTTTCTATCTAGCTCCAATCCCTCCTACAGGCTTCAGATTGGGCATCCCTTTCTCTAGGAGATCCTACTTGATTCCCCAGACTGAGTCAGGAAGCTTCTCTGGTCTCCCATAGCCCCTCTGAACTTCCCCCATCCCAGCCCTGACCACTCTGGACTGTCACTGTCTAGTGTGATACGTCTGCCCCAACCTTAGGCTCACTGTGGGCACAGCCTGGCCATCGTGGCCATTGCTCCGTCCCTGGCATGGTGCAGCTCCAGGCTGGACCACAGTAAATGCTCAGATATTGAGCAGATGCAAGGGGTCCCCTGCCTCCCACCATGTGCTCCCAGCCCCCACCAGGGTATCACTCACGGCAGCTGGCTGGCAACCTCCAGTTCCCAACAGAGATGCCAAACTCCAGACAGGCCTGGGCGTAGGCGCTAAGGGCACGGCACAGGCTGGCCCGGTCCCCATTGGCCACACACAGGTCATATACACATTCCTTCAGGAAGGGCTGGGGGTCCAGGGCATCATGGCAGACAGCAAAGGGGCCATTGAGCTGGGTCAGCATGCCGCAGAGATGGCTGCCCTCATAGTGCTGGGCCTGGTCTGTGGTGCAGGAGGGGCAGTTGTTCTGGCAGCCGTCCTCACATAGGTAGTCCTCGTCGTCCAGCTTCCAGCTATTGGCAAACTCCACGGCATCAGGAGCCTGCTCCCAGTCAGGTGTAAGGAAGTCATCAGTGGGGTCACCGTTATAGTTGCCACACAGACCGCACACCTGGCCTTGGAAGTGCACGGGCAGGCTCAGTGCCAGCTGGGCATCCCAGTCATAGGTGAGTACCAGCCCGAAGTCCAGTTCTACCATGGCCCGTGTCCCACTCTGGTACACGCGCAGGCGGCCCTCAGCCAGGGAGGCAGGCAGGCGTGAGCGCTGGCTGTCGATCTGCAGAGGGAGTCAGGAGAGGAGGGTCAGACCCCCGTGTGGTCTGGCCTTCAGCCCCTCATCTCCTCCCACTTGCTTCCCCTGCTCTAGCTGCGTGAGGATTCCTTCCTCCCGTCGGTGCCACCGACCAAGCCTCAGGAGCTTTGCTCCTGCCTTCCCCGTGACCTGAGATGTTCTTTCCCTAGATATACACTTGGCTCACTCCCTCACCTCTTACAAAAACTTTGCTCAAATGTCACCGTCTCAGGGAGGCCATCCCAGACCACCCTATTTTATATGGCAACTCCTCCCTACTCCCTATTCCCCTTCCCTGCTCTATTTTTTTCCCTATAGTGTCTAACCTTCTAAAATGTCATCTGCAAATATCTGATGTTTATCATCTCTCTAACTTGACTACGCTGTCAGCTCCACGAAGACAGGGCAGATGCTTCATCTCCAGTGCCTAGAACTGTACCTGGTAGAATAGCAGGTGCTCAGTAAGTGAATGAAGCCCCTGCTGTATTAAATAAACATTCACTGGGCACTGACCCTGTGCCTGGCCCTGGCCTGGGAGATCCTGGAGATACACTGATGACAAAGACAACCCCAGACCCTACTGCCATGGGGCTTCCAGTCCAACAGGGGAGACAGACCTGTCACTAGACAATGACAGATCAGAGTGATCAGGGCTGGGATAGTGGAGGCACAGGAGGCTGCAGGAGCCTAGAAAAAGAGCCAGACCCAAACTTTCAGGTCAGGGAAGGCTTCCTGGAAGAAGAGACAGCTGAGCTGAGCCATAAAGGACCAGTGAGAGATAGCCACGAAAACCAGGAGGGGGAGTGGTGTTCCTTTGCAAATGTCCTGAGTGGAGAGAGAGTCCAGCTAGGAGATAAGGAGTGTGTTCTCTCTGTCCCCTGGACCCATTCTCCTCTTCCTAAGCATGTCTTTCTTATCCTTTCTTCACAAAGTCTTGTCTTAGCCAAGAGGATGGGGTATGAAAAAAGGAGTAACAGGCAGAGGGGACAGCATGAGCAAGGTCAAAGGTAAGATAGATCGTTCATTCAGTCAGCAACGCCTCCATGAGCCTTCCTGTGTGTCCAAGTCTATGCCAGGCAGTGACCGAGACAGCCCACATTCACAGGCTCTCAGTCCAGGGACCACTGTTCACATCTGTCTTTCCCCTAAGACCAGTGATCTTCATTTTTTTTTTTTTTTTTTTTTTTTTGCTGTACGTGGGCCTCTCACTGCTGTGGCCTCTCCCGTTGCGGAGCACAGGCTCCGGACGCGCAGGCTCAGTGGCCATGGCTCACGGGCCCAGCCGCTCCGCGGCATGTGGGATCCTCCCGGACTGGGGCACGAACCCGTGTCCCCTGCATCGGCAGGCGGACTCCCAACCACTGCGCCACCAGGGAAGCCCAGTGATCTTCATTTTTAAATGACACAAGTAGTGCCTGTTCAGTACAGAAAACTTACAAAATATGCACGAGCAAAAATGAGAAAAGAGAAAATCACCCATACTGCTGTACACATACACACGGGGAGGGGGAAGGGTAAGCTGGGACGAAGTGAGAGAGTGGTATGGACATATATACCCTACCAAATGTAAAATAGATAGCTAGTGGGAAGCAGCCGCATAGCCCAGGGAGGTCAGCTCGGTGCTTTGTGACCACTTAGAGGGGTGCGATAGGGAGGGTGGGAGGGAGATGCAAGAGGGAGGGGATATGGGGATATATGTATACGTATAGCTGATTCACTTTGTTGTGCAGCAGAAACTAGCACAACATTGTAAAGCAATTATGCTCCAATAAAGATGTTAAAAAAATACTCACATTTATGAATCATGCCAGGTTTTTTTCTACCTTTAAATACATTTATACTCAAAAAAAAAATAATGAGACCATGCTGAAGTCACTATTTCATGAACTCCTCTTTTCTCCTAACAAGCTCTTGTGGACATCCTACCATGATCCTACCAGGAACTCTAAACCTTTGTCAGGTCACTGACCTCTGTAAGGATCTGACAAAGTAATGGACCCTCTCCCTGAAAAACTACCCAGCATATGCAAGATTCTGCACATAAGGTCAAGGGATTTGAGGTCCCCCTGAGCTTGTGTTCAATCTCTCTAGCCCTCAAGAATACTACTTTAATCCACTTAGTTATTAATCTCACAGATCCACCTGCACACTCACAAAACGAGGGAGATACAAGAATATTCATGGCAGTACTGCTTGCCAGCATGAACAAAGCGTCCAACCACAGGGGCCTGAGCTAAATGAACTATGATGCATCCAGCCGATGACAAACTGTGCAGCTGTAGAAAGGAAAGAGGAGGCCCCCTTCCTACTGACAAGGAGACAGCTTCAGAATGCACTGTTCAGTGCAAAAAGTCAAGTTCAGAACGGAGCACAAGTACAGTACTGTTTGCTAAGAAAGGGGAGATGTAAGAATGTATTCTTTGTGTTGGCATAAAGAAACCCTAGATGAATACTCAGGAAACTAGTAAAAGTCATTACCTGTGGCGAGCAGGGAAAGCAGGTAAAGATAGGCGTAAAAGCAGGATCTTTCACAACATGTCTTTTTGTTTTGAGCTGTAAATTCTTTTCCTATTTAAAAAAATTAATCGCAGCAACATGGAAGAAACTCGAAAGTATCATGCTGAGCAAAAGAAGCCTTACACAAAAGGCTTCTTGCACTGGATGATTCCAAACTATGAAGTTCTTGAACCAGCAAAACTAATCTATGGTGGAAAAAAATCAGAACTGTGATTGCCTCTAGGGGTGTGTGGGCCATTGTTTGGGAACGGGCACGAGGGAATTTTCTAGAGGGATGAAAACCTTCTATATCTTAACAGAGTTTTGGTTTGCACATTTGTCAAAACTCAGTGAACAGTGATTTGTGGATTTTATTATGTTTAAATTTTGATTTGTGGATTTATTTATGATTTGTGGATTTTATTATGTTTAAATTTTGTTTCAAAAGTAATCAAAAAGAAGTGTGAAAATATTGTATTCTAGTTAACAGTATGCTTGCTAAAATCTTTAGGGGTGAAGTGTATTGATGTCTAGGACTTATTTTAAAGTGCATAAAAAGTAAGAGGGTGGGCTTCCCTGGTGGTGCAGTGGTTGGGAGTCCGCCTGCCGATGCAGGGGACGCGGGTTCGTGCCCCGGTCCGGGAGGATCCCCCATGCCGCAGAGCGGCTGGGCCCGTGAGCCATGGCCACTGAGCCTGCGCGTCCGGAGCTGTGCTCCGCAACGGGAGAGGCCAAGACGGTGAGAGGCCCGTGTACCGCAAAAAAAAAAAAAAAAAAAAGTAAGAGGGATTGTTGAGTGGCCAGAGGGATGGACAGATGATAGATGTGTGATGAACTAAGCAGAGTGAAATATTTAGAATCTAGGTGATTGGCAAATGAGTGTTCACCATACAATGATCTCAACTTTTCTGGGTGTTTGAACATGTTCATAATAATACGGTAGGAAAAAGGGAAATTGTTGTTTCTATTTATTTTGCTGTTATTATATTTCTGTAATTTATATTGGCTGAGTAGTAATCCATTTACCAGAGGCAGAATAGCCTAGAGGTTAAGATAGAGACTCAGGAGCCAGACTGGGGGCGTTCCCAGCTCCATCTCTTACTAGCCCTAAGCCCTTGGGAAGTCATTCATTCCTCTGGACCTCAGTTTCCTCATCAAAAGTGTTAATAATAATAACCCCTACCCCCATAGATTGCTGTGAGCATTAAATGCGTTAACACATGGAAAGTGCTAAGAGACAAACCCGGCACATAGGAGGTGCTCACTACATTTTTAGTGTTTGGTCACTTAAGAAATTACCCACCGTTGGACACTTTGTCTTCTTTCTCTCTCTGCCCGCCCCCTCTTCTTGCTATTATAAACACATCGGCATAAACTTTTTTTCCCCTAACCATATCTCTGAGCATTCTAAAAATTTTTAGAAATTGAATTGCTGGACAAAAGGGGTTTAAGGTTCTGCCACTGATTTTCAAATCCCCCCTCCCGAGCCCCCACGCCCTCGGCCCACTTCTCTGCACCCTCCACCCCTTGGCAAAGGGCTCGGGTCTGGGGCCTGACACTGCCTCCTCCTTCTGCTTGTTGGGTGGCTCATGGGTTTCTTTTTAACCGGGAACCCTCCTCTGGGTCCTTACCCGAGCGAAGCCAACTTCCCCGCGGGCCAGCGACACCGCGTGGCTGTAGGCGCGCACGGTAACCAAGCCCACGTAAGAGACTCTGCGGCTGCCCCGGTGCTCGTTCTTGGTCTCCACGCTGAAGGCAGGCAGGGTCTGGTCGTCGCTGCACAGCTCCGCCATCGAGTACAAGCACGTGCCCATCATGTCATAGCGGCGGCCATCGAAGGTGGTGTAATGGGGGTCACCCTGGGCGCGGCAGGTGGCCGCGGAGTCCGCCAAGCACCTGGCCTGCCCATCCAGCACCTTGCAGAGCTGCTTGGGACCGCACTGCTTGCCTTTGCAGGAGGCCTTCTCCTGGGTCTGCAGGGCTGGGGAGGGAAGGGGGGTGGCCACAAAGAAAGAGTCAGGAGTGTCCACCCCACCAGGAATCCTGGAGCTCTCCCACCCTGGGGAGTTTGGGCAGTTAGCTCACAACTACCCATTCTAGAAGTGGGGGGACTGAGGTCTGGAATCTCAGAGGGAGGGAGCTGCTCAGGCCTGACTTCTCTTAGGTTTTCTGGTTCCCCAGAAAACACAGCTCAGCCTAGAAGATCTGGAAGGTGGTGAAGAACCACCAGGCAGGAAGAGCCATGGAAAGGTTAATGTGTGGCTTTTCTCTCCCTGTTTCCCCCTTGCCCCTACCTTCCCAATCAGGCTAAAAGGCTAAGGGATCGTTTTTATTTTCTATTTATTTAAAATTTTTGGTTGCACCACACAGCATGCAGCATCTTAGTTCCCTGACCAGGGATGGAACCCATGCCCCCTGCAGTGGAAGCACAGAGTCCTAACCACTGGACAGCCAGGGAATTCCCCAAGGGATCTTTTTTAAAGATAGAAAATGGAAGACAGAGACTGTTCAGTAGAATGGAAACGGTGGCATCAGGCTGCCTAGGTTAGAATCCTGGCACAGTCAGTTAGCTGTGTGACACTCACTGGAAAGTAATTTATAATTCTGTATGTCTCAGTTTCCTCACTTGTGACATGGGGGTGATAATAATACCTTCTTCACAGGGATAGTTGGGGAAGGGGGGAGTGGCCTGGCTTAAATAAGCTAAAATATAAGCAGGGTTTGGAACTGATCCCAGGTGTTAATTAGGTTAATTATTACCTATTATAATCAATCACCCACCTCTTCCACATTACTATTCAAGCCTGAAGTGGCCCTTTGAAGTTGGGTAGCTTCCATGCCCTGGAGGATGGATGGGAGGGGCATTTTTGCCAGTGCCGGGAACTCTACTGTCTAGGATCCTTGCTTCGGGAAGGGGATCCACATAGGGAGAAACAGCTCTTCCTCCCCTGCCTCCTAGTCTCCAGAAGCTCTTGCCTTCTGTCTGCTCATAATAATAGCTCACCCTTATGTAGCCCTACTCACTTGCCTGATACCCTCTAAATGAGCTACAAATGTTAACTCATTGCACTGTCACTTAACAACCCTGTGAGGGGTGCAGTTATATCCCCATTTTACAGATGTGGAAATAGGTCCACAGAGGTGAAGTCATATGCCCAAGGTCACACAAGCAAAGGTGGGATTTGAACCTGGGAAGTCTGGCTTTAGCATCTGTGCCCTCAAACGCTGCACCTCTTGGAGGCAACTCCTCAACAGGCTGGGCCCAAAAGTACACACAGGGCCAGGTCCTAGAAATTAACTATGTTAACACATACAAGGCACCTAGAGTGGACCCTGGTATGTTGAGAAATACTCCCCCCACATGGTAGCCATCATTATTATACTTTTAGACCTCCTGAATTTGGCATTCCTATATGAGGTGTTGGGGGAGTGGCAGTTAGCAACTGGTATGGTTGTGTGTCAGTAGCTAAAATAACAAAATATTCCCAGGCTGGTTGGTGAGAAGCTGCTGACCTGACCCGACCCCCCACGAAGATCCCTCCCTCTTGGCACCTTGGCTCTCCCCAGGAACCTTTCCCCAATGCCACCCCCCACAAAAGCAACAGACAAAGGGCTGATGCCAGACACCCTGGGGGCTTCTAGGACCCTGCTGCAGTGCTCTGACTGGCATCTCTTCAGACTGGTTGGGACCCTGGATCATACCAGTTGCTAAACACTTAGAGTATTGTTCCTGCAGGGGGTTGGGGGACAGGGAGGGCTTGGGAAGCCTTAAGGAAAAGAAGGATGGCAGGGAGGATGCAGGTGAGTGGGAGACAGCCCAGCTGAGCCAGGAAGCCACAGATGAGCACAGAGAGGGTGGGAAGGGGGAAAAGGCAAGTGAGCTGGCAAAGGGGTCCCCAGGTGGACAGGGCCAGAGGTCATTTCTGATCACTTACTCCGGCCGCAGGCAGCTGCTGTCCCAAAGCTCACGTCCTGGTCCAGCCCAAAGGTGAGCAGCCCAAAGTTGGCAGCAGCCTCAGCCACATGGATACTGTCCGTAGAGCCGAGGTCCACTTCAGCATATGAGAACTCACTGCCTGGCACAGCGGCCCAGGTGAGGTTGGCCCCCAGCCTCTGCCCATCTATGGTCAGCTCACCAGCAGCCTTTGTTGGTGCCACTACCAGGGCCACGCACTTAGATTTTGGCACGCTCTTCACCACATAGGCAGGGCAGTAGGCTGCCACATCTGGGATCAGGACCAGGAGGGGGTCATAGGTCACTCCATCTTTGGTGGTACCCGTGCCAAACAGCAGGACTTGGATGCCCACATCTGCAGACAGGTAGAGTGGCCGGGACTGCTGGATCTCAAACTCTGCTACGTTACCTGCCTGGAGCCCACGGGAGCCAGTGGTGCCCCCGAGGTTGTAGGTCAGCTTCGTGGCCTGGCTGGCCACGACATAGACCAGGTCGTAGCGGGTCTGGAAGGACAGAGGGGGCACCACATAGCGGGTGCCCCAGGCAGATGTGGGTAGCAGCTGCTCCACCACATGGTTGCAGTTTGTGTTTTTCTGGGCACAGCTGTGGCCAGAGAGGACAGCCACGGGGCTACTGGCGGTGACCTTTGACCCTGAGAGGTCAGCTGTGCTCTGCACCTGGGCCACCTGGTAGGGGTCCAGAGTCACACTCAGGACATTGCCCGCTGAGTAGTACTTGCCCTGGAATGTCACTGACCCCTTCAGCTGTATACTGACAGAGGCACCGGCTGCACCTGCCACCACAGCAAACTCCTTGAGATTCTGGGACGAAACGCTGGCGGGTGTGAGCACAAAGTACTCAGTGCCTAGGGCGCGGACAGGCCACAGCTGTGTCACATCTGCTGTGTTGGGCTTAGCGTTTATTGCCTGCACAGAGATGTTGCGGTCAGAGTGGACCACCACCGCACGCTGGAAGGTATTGCTGCCGGCCATCTCAGCCTTGGCAGTGATGTTGACCACGACTGACTGCCCGGGCCTCACAGTGACATCCTGTGAGGTGCCGTCTACCCGGCTGAGGATGGAGACTGAAGTGAGGCTGTCCGACAGACTGGAGAGGAGGAGGTAGAGGTAGGCTTTGCTGTACCCGAGATTATAGTTCTGCAGGAAGGCCGTGAGGAATTCCTCTCCCCCGCTGTCCTTGGGGTCCACTGAGGCCTCCTGGGTCAACCCTGGGGTGAGAAAATGCAGCTGTGGGTCTGCTTTATCCAACCCTCCCCATCAGAGAAGTAACCTCATACCCCGTGCCTGGGTCGCATGTTGAAATACTAACGTGGGTTTCTATTTTCTCTCTTCTCACTCCTTTCCCCTTATTCATGCAGTGTTCACCTACCAGCCTTTCTGGCTTTTGCCTTCCAAAAGCCTGAACACTTCAGACAGGGATCTCAAACTCAAACACTGACGGGGCCAGGCAAGTGATGTAAATGTGTGAAACAGAATGGGCAGACTGTGCAGCTAGAGCATTCACATGCCATGGAAAGTGGGGTGTTGCTATTAGCTTTAATCTGTTGTTATGATGATGGCTTATGGGCTCTTTCTTAAAAATGTCACATCTTACCATTTTTTCAAGAGAAATTGGATATCTGAATTTCCATGTGAAATCTCCTATCCAAAACTGTTTTAAGTAAGCACTATGGGGCCCTAACTGGCTGGATTCAGGTGCCAGTTTGTGATTTCTGTCTTCATAGGATTAGGGGTGTATGTGAAGGGGAAAAGGGGATTATGGGAGTATGGACAAAATGTCTCCTAGAAATAGAGAGGAGTGGGGACTTTTCAACACCTCAATCTAGGAGAAGATTCTCCAGGGCTGAGAAGAGAGAGGGGGAGGGAGAGAGATCACTTTACAGGATCTTGGAGAGAGTTGTGGTGGTTATAGAAGGACTGTCTGCCGAATAAGGGGAGCCTTGAAGGACATCCCAGGGTCCCATGGGGCCAGGGGATCAGGGACAATGAATGTTTCTAAAGTAACCTAAATAGATGTTGACTGGTAAAGAGGGCCGGGATGTCCCATCCCTCCCCCCAACTTTGGCTTTACCTAAGACTCTAGTTCTGGACATAGCCCTAGATAATTGGGCACCAAGTCCCCCCTGCCCCCTGCCAAGAAAGACTTTAGTGAAATTTTCCATCACCTCAGCAGAATGAGGCTCTAAGTCAAAACTTTAGTTGAGTTGCAGAAAATCAAGAAAGTAGTAGTTCTTACCTACTTGAATTTGGGGACTAAAGTTTTTACCTGTTTCCCTCTGGAACAGAGAGAGAATGGGCGAATTCCACCACATTTCTCTGCAGGACTTAAAGGGTCTCTCTCCCATCTCAGCTAGCCTGGGGTGACACTGGGAGATGTGTTTGTGGAGGGGGCTCAAATGGAGGGTGCTGACCCAGGCAGGTAGAGTTCTTCAGGCTGGAACCAGGACATAGATGGGATTTTCGTCTGACTTACCCCACAGGAGGGTTGCTCCGGCCCAGAGCATCCACCAGCTCCGCAGAGAACCCATGTCTGCAGTGGAGAAAGAGAGGGGGTCATAGGAGGCTGGTCTGCCCCTCCTGCCAGAGGACAAAAGGGCCCAGTCTCAGGACAAGGGCTGCCTGGGCACCAGGAAGGCTGAGGTGGGCTGAATCCAAGGGCCGGTGTGTGTGTAAGGAGAATTGGACATCTGGTGGGCCTGGGGGTTGGGCAGGGAGGGCAGGACAGAGGTAGGATAGGGAGTTGGATGTCCAGTGGATCTGGGGGGAGTGGGATGGGGAGGCCTAGAGCCAGGGGCAAGGGTAGGGGACCTGATGTCCCACTTCCAAAGGGGATGCAGCCTCTCTCACCTGCAGGTTCCCGGAGCTGCAGGGCTAGTCCCAGGTTCCCTGGGCTGGGCTATATAGTGGAGTTTCTGGACTCCTCAGGCTACGCCCTGGGCCACCTGCCAGGCAGATGATGCCAACTTCTTGGAGGAGGCTGCTGATCTCAGGGCCAGCTGGAATGGGGCCCCTGAAGGCCTG
Organism: Hyperoodon ampullatus; assembly: GCF_949752795.1. Taxonomy (NCBI): domain Eukaryota; kingdom Metazoa; phylum Chordata; class Mammalia; order Artiodactyla; family Ziphiidae; genus Hyperoodon; species Hyperoodon ampullatus. The sequence goes on from NC_136931.1 coordinate 50,228,877, forward strand.
AGAAGGGTGGAGGGCAAGTCTGAATGCCTGGGTCCTGAGAGGGATGTGAGAACAGCTGGTGGCTGTGCCTGGGGAGCCTGCTAGAAACTTCAGTCCTGGAAGGGTGGTGTCCCTGAGAGAAACAGCTGGGGAGCAGGGTGCTGAAGGCCTGGAGCTGGGTCCCCAGGGGGTGGGGAGCAGGAGTCGAAGTTGGCAATTGGTCTTGTTTGCTGGTTCAATGGCTAAATCTTTTTCCTTTGGCTCCTGCCAGGAATAACAGTGAAGGACCCACATCCGGGTCCCCACCCCCCACCAGCTGTTCCCTGGTCCCCAGCCACACATATCCTCTTTCCAACCACTCAGGGTGGGGGGCAGGTGTCTGAGATGTGCAGGAACCTGAGCACCTGACTCAGGACTTTGTTGTGGGACACAATACCTCCACCCCCAGACCAACAGGGCTTCCTGGGTACCTAATGTGCAAAATAGGAACATCAGAACTAGCTTCACTAGGCTTACTTGTCTCCCAGAGGGCACTCTGTAAACTCTCAAGGAGTACAGGTGGGAGGCAGGCTCTTCTGGTGTGGTCCCAGGTGGGGAGCAGGTGGCACCTGGGGGCTGGAGCTGTGTGTAAAGAATGATGCAGACCCCTGTTTCCTGGTTCCACGCAGACACTGGGCTCCACTTTCTGGAGAATTTGTTTTCTGGGAGGTGTTTTTGTTTCCTGAGACAGGACTCGCTGAACAAGTTTTGGGTGATTCTGTGCTCCCATCACCCAAAAATCTGCCTGGGATGGGAGTTGGGGGTGTAGGTCACACACGGGGAGCAGAAGCAGAGACAGCTGAGAGGTGGTGTGGGCATTCTGGGGTGGAGTCCGTTCCTCCTGAGGGGCTGGCCTGACCCATGCCCTGCTCTCCTCCGCCCAGCCCCAGGACTCATTGCCTGGGGAGTCTCCCCTGGAAATAGCAGCTGCAAAGCCTGTGTGTCCTCTTGGACAACACCCCAGCAGCTGCTGCCCCCAGGATTTCTCCTCTCTTATCACAAGGCTTGGGCCTCTGTGTGGTCAGGGTGGATGGGGGCTGTTAGAGCCCCACCCAGGGCAGGTTCCCAGAGGGAGAGAGAAAGGCTCAGAGCTGACTGGGCCCCAAGGTCAACCAGGAAAATGAGGTGAGTAAACAAGAGACTGGATAAGAGCCAGACATATTAAGAAACAGGCAGGGGTGAGGGGACCAACGGGGAGTGAGAGCTTTGTGGGGAGTAGTGCCTGAGGCCCTGAGGAAAAGGACCGGGAGGAGGGGCTGCTGGGATTCCTAAGGAGGAAACAGCTATTGCAAACCAAGATGTCAAAATCTTCTGTCGGATACACCTCGTTTAGCCTGAGACACTCAGAGAAATAAGGGGTGAGGGAGCAGAAAATTAGAGTAAGACTCAGAGGTGATTCTGTCCCCCAATCTCTAAGCCTTGAGGTCTCCCCTGGTTGACCCCAGAGAGATGCCTTCCCCCTCCTCAAAACCCATTGTTTCATTCTGTGGCCAGTCCCCAGAAGTGGGGCGGCGGTGGTGGGAAATCTCACAGTTTAATATTTGACACCCCTGGGACCTTCTCCCTCCTTTCAGAGCCCAAGGGGTGTGAGAGTGGTGGGTGGGTATGGTACGATGCACCCTGTACCCTACTCCATATCATATCGATTCTCAGAAACCCCACTGGGAACCCCCTGAGATAATCTGTGAGGACACTTCCTTGTGGTCAGCGAAATTACATCCATCCTGCCACTGGCAGCCCTGCTCTGAGCCCAAACAAGGGGTGTTTGTGTGTCCAAGCCCTTTATCCTCTCCCTGCTGATAAGATCTGTAGGGGACAGATCTGTACTGGTCATATGACTTGAGACCCCTGGGGACCCTCTGGCTTGTCTGGGTTTTAGAGATCCAGGGTACAGGTGGAGACAATTTACTCTGCAGCTCAATTCAGATTTTCTGGCAATTTTCAACTTCATTCTTTCATGCTCTGGATCCCACAAGGGTCTCTGTACCCCCTTGGGGAACTCCTTCATCTTGCACAAGTTGCCACTAACCTCCCTGAGGTTCAAACTTGATCTTGTTCCTCCCCTGCTCAAGGAAAGTCCATGCTTCCCTGTCCCTGTGAATGCAAGTCCACACTCTTGGCAGGACTATCTCAAGCCCTAATGCTCCATTTCCTGCACCCTCCACCTTGCCATTGCCTGTGCAGTTCCTTCCACTTGGAACACTCTTCTTCATATTCTACCTGCTAACTCCATGCCTGGAATCAAGACGTCATTTTCTGCATGTGTCATTTCCTGAAAACCCGAGCTGAGGCTAATCTCTTTTATTCCTCCTATACGGCACTGGCCATCTGCTCCCTTGCTTTATGGAAATTCCCTTTATTTGTTTTACCTTCTTGAAACTTCAGACCTGTTACAGCTATGTTCCTGTTCTTCACCTCCCCACCCATCACTCTTTGACCCACCACAAGCTGACTTCCATGTGCATTGAAACTGTCCTGCCAAATCCTCCAGTCTCCTCTTACTTGCCACTTGATTCTAGCTCCTCTTTAACATTTGACATGAATGCTTCCTCCTCAAAAATTTTTAATGTCTTGGTTTCCATGATATCACTTTCTTGTGGATCTTGTGTTACTTTGGTCTGTTTCCTATAATAACCCCTTTAACATTGGTGGCCCTCAGAAATAATGCCATTTGCAGCAACATGGATACAACTAGAGATTATCATACCAAGTGATGTAAGTCAGAAAGAGAAAGACAAATATCATATGATATCACTTATATGTGGAATCTAAAATATGGCACAAATGAACTTATTTACAAAACAGAACAGACTCATAGACATAGAGGATAGACTTGTGGTTGCTAGGAGGTGGGGGGGAGGGAGAGTGGTGCACTGGGAGTTTGGGGTTGGTAGATGCAAACTATTACATTTAGAATGGATAAACAACAAGGTCCTACTGTATAACACAGGGAACTATACTCAATATCCTGTGATAAACCATAATGGAAAAGAATATAAAAAAAGAATGTATATATATGTATAACTGAGTCACTTTGCTGTACAGCAGAGATTGGCCTAACATTGTAAATCAACTATACTTCAATATAAAAAAACTGGTGGTCCTCAGATTCTCTTTCTCTGCTTCTTTCTCTAACTACCTCTTTTCTCCAGGAGATCTTATCCATGTCCATTTATGCTGTCTAATAGAACTTTCTGTGATGATGAAAATTTTCTGTGTTTTGTGCTGTCCATTGTGGAAAGCAATGGCTCCATGTGTCTACTGAGCTCTTGAAATGTGACTAATGTAATGGAGGAACTGAATTTTTTATTTAATTTCACTAACCCATTTAAAATTAAAGTGACCACCTGTAACTTGTATCCATATTAGACAAGACAAAACTCTAGAATTGTTGCTAGCCCAGGCTCCATTTCATCTACCTAGTCAGCTGCTTATATGTCTGTCACCCACCTACCAACCTATTTATTCTCTTTTATACCCATTTTTACATTCCTGGCCCCCTTGTAGGCAACCATTCTAATGTGATTCATGAGAATATTTTTAATGTCTTCTTGAAATAAAATACACATGTTAGTAAGTGCACAAATCATAAATGTATATAGCTCATTGAATGATCTCAAAATGAATACATCCTTATAACCTACACCCAGGTCAAGAAAGAGGATGTTTCCAGCATTCCAGCAGCCCTCTTCATTCTCCTTCTTAATCACTATCCACTCCCTACCTCCCATAAGGAGCCACTATTTTGGCTTCTAACACCACAGATTATTTAGCTTGTTTTTGAACTGTACACAAATGGAATCATAGGTCTAGGTTGTTTTGTGACTGGCTTCTTTCACTCAGTGTTATCCTGTGTAAATAACTATAGTTCATTTTCGTTGCCATATGGTACTTGCTTGTTTAAAAATCACTACAGGGACTTCCCTGGTGGTCCAGTGGTTAAGACTCCATACTTCCGCTGCAGGGGTCACGGGTTTGATCCCTGGTCAGGGAACTAAGATCCCTCATGCCACGGCCAAAAAAAAATCACTACATATTTACCCATTCTACTGTTTCCACTTTGGGCTAATGAATACTATCTTCTGATGCACATGTGCACAGTTTCTGTTGGGATGTGCTGTGGAGTTCCTAATGGTCATTGCTGGGTCATTTGGCTCAGCTTTAGTAGATGCTACCAAACATGTTTCAATTTCAACTCCCACGATCAGTGTATGACCAATCTGGTTGCTCCACGGCCTCACCAATATTTGGCCTTGTTAGACTTTGTAATTTTAGCCATTCTAGAGGTGTAGTGGTATTGGGTTGTGGTTTTCATGTGCATTTCCTTGATTTTTTAGTGTAAAAATCAAGAATGTACTTGTTCATTTTAGTAATCTATTTGTTCAAGTCTCTTGCCCATTTTTTAAACTGGGTTGTCTGTTTTTTTTTCTTATTGATCTGTACAAATTCTTTATATATTCTGGATACAAGTCATTTTTTGTTAAATGTTTTGCTTTTTTTCTCCCACTATGTGACTTATCTTTTCACTTTTTTTTTTGGCCCACATTGTATAGCTTGTGGGATTTTAGTTCCCTAACTAGGGATCAAACCTGGGCCCACAGCAATGAAAGTACACCAAGTCCTAACCACTGGACCATCAGAAAATTCCCTTTTTTCACTTAAAAATATATTGATTGATCGACTGATCTGGCTGCACCAGGTATTAGTTGCAGCATGTGGGATCTTTGTTGTTGTGTGTGGGATCTTTAGTTGCAGCATGCGGGCTCTTAGTTCCCTGACCAGGGATTGAACCCCAGCCCCCTGGACCACGAGGGAAGTCCCCCTTTTCACTTTTTTAATGATGAAAAAATTCTTAATTTTAATGTAGTTCATTTAATCAATCTGTAACATTTCATGGCTGGCCTTTTTTTTTCTGTGTTGAATTCTTCTAATCCAGAAACATTCTATTTTTTTCCCATTTATGTAGATTTTCTTGGATTTATTTCACCAGTATTTAAATTTTTTTCAGAAATATTATGGGGACAGGAAGTAAGAATTCTGAGGGGACTTAGAGAAAATAGAAAAGTGATGTGAGCCCTGTCACCTTGGCATGTGCTGTGTCTGAAGAAACTAATAAACATGCACTCTGAAGACTTTCAAAGGGACACTTTGTGCTTGATGTAATGGTTAGTGAGAGTGATTGGGCTCTGGTAGATATTGACTCTGATGAGGAATGAATAGGTATTTCTCAACATTCTCAGGACTTGTGACCAAACCCTTTTACAACTGGACTCTTAAGAGTGGATCCTCCTACCTAGAGTGAAAACATGACACCCTCCAGGAAGTTGAAAGAATGCCTCCCAGTCAGACATGCCATTTTTCTCTTCTTTGAATAGGTGAACTACAGGGGTTTAACAGCTTCCTGCCTGAGCCATGCCCTTCTCCAGCAACCACAGATGGAACTGAAAGGAAAAAGGAAAAGCAGTGGGCAAAATTATCTAACTCAAGATTTCAGAGCTGAGTTGATGCAATTCTATGAAGAGAAGCTTTTGGAAAACCTTTAAGACTGAGTTAGGGGACCCTAACACAGAGAGCTGGGTTCTCCACCCCCGGCACCCTGTAATTCCTTTACCAAAACACATTTCACATTGTCTTGTAATTGTTTTCTTGACTTCCTTAATCTGAATAAGGATGTGTTTATTTTGCTGATCAGTGGATCCCCAGGGCCTGGTATAGTCCGGGCTCATAGTGGGTAGATAATAATTATTTCCTGATTGAATGGAGAAATGAAGAGAAGCTCTGGAGGGGTGACACAGGTTTGTGGGGTTCAGCTCTGTTTGTCGTATGGCCCTTCGGTGGAAGTTGTCCTTCCCATAGCGATAATGGGGGGTGGTATAGACACTTTGCAGAGGCAGAGTGGGAGAATCAGGCTGCCTGGTTATATAACATGGATACTCTGTACTTCAAGTACACAGCTCAGATCAATGGTCTCTGTGTTCAGATCTTTTTCTAGGAAAAGTGATGTTGGCTATTTTTAAGCTTAGTCAAATATTGCTGTGACACACAACATATATGTATTAGCCAGATCTGAATAAATATAGACCATGGGACTACATATCTGAAATTTACAGAAATATTTAAAGAGAAAAGTGCAAATGCCCTGGTGGTTAAGAACCTAAAGTCACTTGGCCGGCTAGTGCCAGAAATGGAATTCCATCTGGCTCTCTGGGCTCCAGGTGCAGTGCTATTTCCACTCTGCCACTGACTCACAAGTCCTTTTGGTGGGGACATATAAAATATTACTGTTTTGCACATGGAAAAGTAGTTGAACAATTCTGGATCACTTAATTGTTGTAATTCCCACTTCTCTCCAAGGAAGCCCAGTATCTACCTTGAAGGACGTCTATAAGGTGCCTTAAAGGCTCTTAAGTTGTTTGCTTAAATTTGAAATAGCTATACATACTTGTTGAACATTTTTCAACCTATTCAAAGTGTGGAGATAAAAAGTATAAGTATTGCCCACCTGCCTTCCTCATTCCCCATCATTTCCCAGAGGATAACTCCAGTTAGCAGTTTGATGTATACCATTCAGTCCTTTATATATTCATATATACTTATATACACATATGCATATGTACACATACATAGCTCTTCTAATAAGGAAAAATGAGATCAGTTATAGGTTCAATTGTGTCCCTGCAAAATTCATATGTTGAGCCCCTAATCCCCAATACCACAGAATGTGAGCTTATTTGGAAATAAGCTTGCTGCAGATATAATTAGTTAAGATGAGCTCATACTGGAGTAGGGTTGGGCCCCTAATCTGATATGACTGGTGTCCTGATAAAAAGAGGCAATTTGGACACAGAGTTAAACATGCACACAGGGAAAACACCACGTGAAGATGAAGGGAGAGATTGAGGTGATGCATCATCTACAAGCCAAGAAATGCTAAAAATTACCAGTAAAACCATAAGAAGCTGGTAGAAAGGCATGGAACATATTCTTCCTCACAAAGGAACTAACCTTTCTCCAAACCCTTCTGACATCTTGGTCTTGACTTTCTGGCCTCTAGAACTGTGAGACAATGCATTTCTATTCTACAATGCATTTCTATTCTAAGTCCAAAAAGTGTGTTTTCTCAACACACAGATCCTGAACGTGTTTTGTTAGATTTATACTTAAATACTTTATTTTTCTTTGGATCTATTGTAAATAGCATTGTGTTTTAAATTTTGGATTCTACATTTTCATTGTTAGTGTATAGAAATGCATCTGATTTTTGTGTGTTTATTAGTTGTTTTTTTTTTAGAATCCTTGGGATTTTCTATGTAATCATGTCATCTGAAAATAAGGACAATTTTATTCCTTTCCAATCAGTATTTTTTTAATCTTTGTTTTGCTTTGTTTAGCTGGCTAGAACTTCTAGTACTATGTCAAATAAGAGGTGAACATCCTTACTTTGTTCCTAATAAGGGGAAAAACGTTCATTCTTTCAGCATTAAATATATTAGCTGTAGGTGTTTTTTTTCTTTTTTCTTTTTTTTTTTTTTGTGGCCGTGCCACGCAGATCTTAGCTCCCCAACCAGGGATCAAACCCACTCCCCCCGCAGTGGAAGCACAGAGTCTTAATCACTGGACCACCCGGGAAGTCCCTGTTAGTTGTAGTTTTTTGGTAAATGCTGTTTTATCATGTTGAAGAAGTTCCCCTTTATTCCTAGTTTGTTGGGTTTTTATCATAAATGGCGTTGGTTATTGCCAAATTATTTTCCCATGTCAATTGATATGATCATATAATTTTTCTTCTTTACCTTGTTGACATGGTGGATTACATTGATTTATTTTTTAATATTGAAGCAGCCTTGCATACCTGGAATAAATCCCACTTGGTTATGGTATAGAATTCTTTTTACACTTTGCAGGCTTTGATTTGCTAATATTTTTAAGGGTTTTTGAATCTAAGTTCACGAGAGATACTAATTTTCTTTCTCTCTCTTCCTCTTCCTCTTTCTTCTTTTTGTAATGTCTTTGCCTAGTTTTGGTGTCAAGGTAGTTCTGGCCTCATTGAATGAGTTGGAGAGTGTTCTCTCTTCTATTTTCTGGGAGACATTGCATAAAAGTGATGCTAATTCTTCTTCAAATGTTTGATAGAATTCTCTAGTGGAACCATCTGGACCTGGATATTTTTTCTCTAGAGCCTTTTAATTACAAGTTCAATTTCTTTAATGCCTATTCAGGTTAACTATTTTATATTGGTTGAGTTTTTATAGTTTATGATTTTTGAAGAATTGATCTATTTCATCTAAGCTGTAAAATTTGTGAGTGTAGAGTTGTTCGTAGTATCCCCTTATTACCATTGTAATGGCTGCAGGGTCTGTAGTGATATATCATCTTTTATTCTTGATATCGGTAATTTGGGTTTTCTCTCTTTTTACCCTTGTCAGTTCTGCTCTATGTTAATTAATTTTATTGATCTTTTCAAAGAACCAGCTTTTTGTTACATTGATTTTCTCTATTATGTTCCTCTATTGAATCTTATTAATTTTTGCTGTTTATTTTTTCCTTCCTTCTGATTGCTTTGTGTTTATTTTGGTCTTCTTTTACTAGTTTCTTGGGTAGGAGCTTAGATTATTGGTTTGAGACTTTCCTTTTTTTTTTTTTTTTTTGCAGTACGCGGGCCTCTCACTGCTGTGGCCTCTCCCGCTGCGGAGCACAGGCTCCGGATGCGCAGGCTCAGCGGCCATGGCTCACGGGCCCAGCCGCTCCGCGGCATGTGGGAGCTTCCCGGACCGGGGCACAAACCCGTGTCCCCTGCATCAGCAGGCGGACCCTCAACCACTGCGCCACCAGGGAAGCCTGAGACTTTCCTTTTTTCTAATGTAAGCATTTAGTGCTATAAATTTCCCTTCCAGCACTGCTGTAGCACATCCACATATTTTGATGTATATAAATATATATAATGTGCATACTGGTGTCGTTGGATAGAGTATTCTATGAATGTCAATTAGATCCTGTTGATCAGTGGTGTTATTCGGTTCTTCTATATCTTTGCTTATTTCCTCTCTATGTTCTATAAATGGTGAGAGTGAGGTTTTGAATTCCCTAACTATAATTGTGGATTTGTCTATTTCATCTTTCAGCTCTACTGGTTTTTGTTTCATGTAGTTTGAATCTCTATTGTAAGTATACATTTAGAATTGCAATGTCTTCTTGGTGGAATGATTTTTTGTCATTATGTAATGTCCCCCTTTATTCTTAGCAATTTTCTTTGCTCTGAAGTCTACTTTATTTGATATTAATATAATAATTTGTGGCTTTTTAAAGTGAATATTTGCATGGCATATTTCTTCCCATCCTTTTATTTTTAACCTACGTATGTTGTTATATTTGAAGTGAGTTTTTCTGGAGACAGCTTTATAGTTGAATCATGTTTTTTAAATTCACTCTTTTATTTTGTGTATTTAGATAGAAATTTACATCTAAAGTAATTATTGATGTGTTTGGGCTTAAGATTGCCATTTTATTATTCATTTTCCATTTGTCCCCTCTGTTTCTCATTTTTCTAATATTCCTGTGGGTTATCTGAGCATGTTTTAGAATTCCATTTTGATTTATATTCTTTTTGAATACATTATTTTGGATAAATTTCTTACCACTTGCTTTAGGTATTACAAATTAATATGTAACTTATCACTTAAGTCTAACATCAATATTTTACCACTCTGATTGAAGTGCTGAAACTTTACTTCCATGTAGGTTCTTTTACCTTCCTCACTTTAAAAAATATAATTGTTTCAAGTATTTCCTCCATCTACAGTAAGCACCACATCAAACAATGTTATAATTGATTTTAAATTATATATATGATTTTTTAAACTCATGAGAAAGGTAGCCTATTATATTTACCCCTGTTTTTACCCATTCTGCTATTCTTCCTTCCTTTCTGAAGTTCTGAGACTTCTCTTATCATTTGGAGTTTGAAGGACTTCCTTTAAGGGTGGTTCTTCTGATGACAAAGCCTTTAGTTTTTCTTCATCTACAAACTTAGATGGACTTCCCTGGTGGCACAGTGGTTAAGAATCCACCTGCCAATGCAGGGGACACAGGTTCGATCCCTGGCCTGGGAAGATCCCACATGCCATGGAGCACCTAAGCCCGTGTGCCACAACTACTGAGCCTGCACTCTAGAGCCTGCAAGCCACAGCTACTGAGCCCGTGAGCCACAACTACTGAAGCCCATGTGCTCTAGGGCCCGCATGCTGCAACTACTGAAGCCTGCGTGCCTACAGCCTGTGCTCTGCAACAAGAGAAGCCACTGCAATGAGAAGGCCGTGCACCACAACAAAGAGTAGCCCCTGCTCACCGCAACAAGCAAAAGCCCGTGAGCAGCAACGAAGACCCAACACAGCCAAAAAAAATTAAAAACAAAAATAATAAATATACATAAATAAATATATAAATGAAAACATTACTTCCCCTTAACCCCTGAAGGGTAGTTTTGCTGGACATAGGATCCACAGTTGACAGTTCTTTTCTACTGGCACTTGAAACATATTATGCCATGCTTTCTTCTCAATGGTTTTAGATGAGAAATCCATTGTAATTTGATCAGCGTTTCCCTGTAGATAATGTATCATTTCTCTCTAGTGCTTTCAATATTCTTCTTGCCTTGGTTTTCATAAGGTAATTATGCTCTGTCTTGGTGTGTATTTCTTTGGATTTATTCTGTTTAGCTTCTTGAATCTGTAGGTTTATGTCTTTTGCCAAATTTGGTAAGGTTTAGACATTATTTCTTCAAATACTTTTTTGGCCCTGCTCTTTCTTCTCTCCTTCTGATACTCTGTGATACAAATGTTAGATTTTTTGTAATTGTCCTGCAGGTTATCTAAGGATTTGGTAGGTTTTTTTTTTTTTTTTTTACTGTCAATTTTCTGTCTGATTTTTTTCTTGATTGGGTAATTTCTATTGTTCTATCTTCAGAATCACTTATGCTCTCCTCTGTCATATTCGTCCTGCTCTTGAGTCTTTCCAGTGAGTCTTTAATATCAGTTATGGCAGTTTTCAGTTTTATCACTTCCATTTAATTCTCTTTTACATTTTCAATATCTTTGGTGAAATTTTCTATTGTTTTCATTTGTCTCAAGAGTATTTGTAATTGCTTGATGAAGCATTTTTATGATGGCTAGTTTAGATCTTTGTCAGATAATTCCAACATCTAATTCATCTCAGTGTTGGCATCTGTTGATTGTCTTTTCTCATTCAAGTTGTGATTTCCCTGGTTTTTGTTATGATATGTGATTATTTATTATGTCTTGAACATTTTAAATATTATGATGGAAAACTCTGGATCTTATTTAACTCTTCCATTTTAGCAGGCAGTTGCCATGTTTAGGTTTAGCAGGTTGGTCCTGGCCTAGTTTTGTGTGCTGTGGTTCCAATGACACTTTAATTTTCAGAGGACTTGTAGTGTTATTCTGTTCTTTTTCATTTTCCCAGTTCTGGTTGCACTTGCACCCAATTCATGTTGTTACCACCAATGGAAACTGAAAGCATTTCCTAGCGTCCACATGGTGCTGCTAGATTAGGAGTAGGAGACACTAGCATAAAGGGGTGGAGAGCGCTTTCCTGTACTGCCCAGTGCCAGTGGGGCTCCTGCTTCATCACTACTGATATTGCCCATGGGAGAGAAAAGCACCTACTTGGGTGCCTTCTGTTGCTGGATGGAGGCTAGAGAGCCACTGAGCCTGGGCCACCTCCTGTCACTGGGTTAGAAGTTGAGAAATGCTGGATCACTGTGTTGTTCCTCAAGTCCTAAGGTCCCCAGCCAGCTAGCCTTCTACTTTCTACCTTTCAAAGACCTCTTATGAATGTCTGCTGTATTATTTCCAGAGTTTTTCATTGCACTTATCAGGAAGGGGTAGGGAGAAATGAGCCTCTGCCATCTTGTCTGGAACCAGAGGTCTCCACTTATTATTCTAATAATTTATTTGTAGGGGTTTTTTTGGATTTGCTATGTACACTATCATATTGTTTATGAATAATGAGTTTAATTACTTTCTTTCTCATCTCTATATCTTTTCTTTAGGCTCTCTATTACACAGTAGAAAAGAGGGCAGATTGGGGGCATCCTAGTCTTGCTCCTGAACAGAAAGCAAAAACTTTCAACATTTTGCTACTGAGTATAATGCTTGCATAGTATTTTTGTGGGTACACGTCATTATATTTAAAAAGTTCCTTCTATTTTTAGTTTTAAAATCATAAATGAATGTTTAGTTGTATTAAATGATTCTTCTGCATCTATCTCAGTAATGTTAACATCCATTGTTGAGTATTACCTAGTTCTAGGGTTGCCAGGTCAAACACAGGACATTCAGTTAAATTTGAAATTCAGATAAACAAAATTAATTTTCAGTATAAACATTTTCCATATAATGCTAGTATAACTTTGTAAGTATGTCCCATGAAATTTGTATGCTAAATCTGGCAACCTACTTAGATTCATTATTTCTTTAGGGGTTTACAAAATGGGGATTTCTAATTTATCATTCTTTCTTCATCTATTAGCTACTAAAAGAGAAACATCTGTATACTAATATATACATATACTACTATACAGAGAAACATCTCTTACTAATTCTTTGGTTATCCTGAGTTGCAGTGAATACAGAAAAAAACAACTTAAATGCTTCAATTTTCAGATTTAGACAGTTCTCTCTGAAGGTAAACAAACATTGTGTGTGTGTGTGTTTGTGTTTAATATTATTACGAATATATAGGTTTTGAACATATTTGCTCTTTCAATTTCCACCCTAGACCAGTAGAAGCCTCCTTAATTTACGGTATGGCAAGATGTTCCAGGCTCATCTTTGTACATTTCTTGACCAAATCCGGAATCAGCCATTTCTCAGAGAGCTTTGATTCCTATCAGGAATTTACCAAGTTGTATTTAGAGACCATAATCTGGGCACTAGCAGGGGAACTGTCTTTTTGTTTAAATTTTTAAAAATTTTGTAGAACATTTGCATGATTCCAAAGCCAAAACTTTATAATGAGGTATCTTCACAGAGGTCTCATTGCCATCTCTGTGCCCTCTACCATATTTCCTCTTTTGCCCTATATGAAACCATTTTTATTCATCTTTCCATTGTTTCTTTTTGAAAATATATATGTGTGTATTTTCATTTCCCTTCTTTCTTACACAAAAGGTAGCATGTCATATACACCATCCTTCACTTTACCTTTTTGCGTAATACTTTATCATGGAGATCACACCATAACAACATGTAAAGATCATCTCCATTCTTTTTTAGAGTTGCATAGTATTCTACTGTATAAATATACCTTAGGCTTATTCAATCAGTTCGCTACTGATGGATACTTTGGTTTCAAGTATTTTTCTGTTACAAAAACTGATATCACAAATAACTTTGTGCATTCACTATTTTGTATTTTTGCCACTGTATCTTTGTCATAGAACCCTAGAAATGATATTACAATGAGAACTTCTGGATCAAAGGGAATATATAATTTTGTTAGAAGTGAGATTGATAGGTAAAAAGTCACATGTATGTGACTCTGCTGGAAATTGCCAGATCCTCCTTCATGTGGCTTGTACTATTTTTCATTCCTACCAGCAATACCAGTTTCCCCACAACATGACAACAGAGTATGATGTCAATCCGATAGGTGAGAAATTATATCTCAATGTAGTTTTAGTTTGCATTTCAAGTATTATAAATGAGGTCAACCACCTGCTCATTTGTTTAAGGACTTGTGTTTTCTGTGAATTCTGTTCTTCTGTCTTTTTACTTTTCTCATTGTGTTTTTTGCCATGCAAAAATTTATTATTATGTAGTCAAATGTATCAATCTTTTCTTTTACTGCTTCTACATTCTGAATCATGGTTAGCAAAATTTTGTCCACTTCAAGATTATAAAGGAATCCATTATGTTTTCTTTTAGTATTTTTATAGTTTCGTCTTTTAAAATACAGATCTCTGACCCTTTTTTTTTTTTTTTTTGACCTCTAACCCTTTAAAAATTTATCCGGTGTATGGTGTGAGGAGCAGATTTAATTTGATCTTTTTCCATATGATTATCCACTTACCTCAGTATCACTTATTTTAAAAGTCCTTCTTCCCTCCAAATGGTTTGAGATGCAACCTTTATCATATACTAAATTTCTATATGCACGTGGGTCCATTTCTGAATTTTCTATGCTGTTCCTTTGGTATATCCATTCATATGCTAATACCTCATTGTTGCAATTACAGAAGTTTTATAGTATGTATAACTCTCTGGTAGTGCCTCCCTATCATGGTCCTCTTTCTCAGAGTTTTCCTAGCTGTTCTTATTTATTCTTTCAAATAAGTTTTTATAGTCAACTTTTCTAATTCTAGATTAAAACCTGATGGTATGTTTGAGGGAGCTGCATTATATTTATAAATTAACTTTGAAAGAATTACTATCTTTGGGATTTCGCTGGTGGCACAGTGGTTAAGAATCCGCCTGCCAATGCAGGTGACACGGATTCAATCCCTGGTCCCGGAAGATCCCACATGCTGCAGAGCAGCCAAGCCCATACACCACAACTACTGAGCCCCCGTGCTGCAACTACTGAAGCCCGTGCACCTAGAGCCCGTGCAACAAGAGAAGCCACCACAATGAGAAGCCCATGCACCACAACAAAGAGTAGCCCCTGCTCGCTGCAACTAGAGAAAGCCCGCGCGCAGCAACTAAGACCCAATGCAGCCAAAAATAAATAAATAAAATTTAAAAAAAGGAATTACTATATTTATTATGTGAGACTTCTATCGAAACACACTGCTCTTCCATTTGTTCATGTTTACTTTTGTGTCCTTCATGAGTATTTATAGTTTTCCGCATATAAGTTTTACACATTTCTTAAGTTTCTGCCTGGGTATTTTATTATCATTACTATTTGCTCCTGTGAATAGGGTGTGCTCTTCTATTACCTCTTCTAACTGGATACTGCTGAAGGCCGTTGATTTCTGTACATTAATTGTATGTCATGTTACTTAACTAAATTCTCCTATTTGTGGTTGCTCTTTGCTGATTCTTTTATAACCATATAATCATCAAATAGAGATAGTTTCCAGTTCTTACGCCTCTAATTAGTGTTGCCCAATGGCTCCAGCATAAAGTTAAAGGGACTGAAGATAGAGTGCACCCTAATCAGAATACTATCTCCCTCCCTCTGTGACAGGAGACTGGCTCTATCAATTAACCCCATTCTCTAAATCTCTGCTTCTGCACATCATCTTATAAGCATGATCAAACTTCTTTAAAATACATATGCACATGCACACACACACACACACACACCTTTCTAACAACTCGTTCTGCCCTAACTACAGCCCTCTTACTCCCCTTTCCATCAGAGTCAAGTTTCTTCAAAGAGCTATGTATACTCTCTGGCTCAACTTTCTATATTCTTCCACTTTCTACATTCATTCTTTCTACATTCTTCAGCCCCTACAGTCTAGTTTCCACCCCTACCACTGCACTGAGTTTATGCCAGCTTAGGTTACCAATAATCATTGTAATTATATCCAGAGAACATTCTCCTGCTCTGGTGTGATCTCTCACAAGCACCTCTTTTATGAATTTTCTCCTTCTGTTGGCTTCTCTGACAGCACATACTTATGTACACACACACACACACACACACACACACACCTGGTTTGCATCTAACCGCTCAGGCTGGAACTTCCAAGCTCCTAATCCTCTGTCATTTCTCATCTTCGAGCCTCTGTCATTGCTGCTTCTTCTTACATTCCATACTCTTCCTAAGCCATCTCGAGGAACCTTCTCTCCTTTCCTGGCTTCAGATACCACCATAAGGTGACTCATACCCTATAATGGTTTTAATGGCCTTCTGCTTTTGTTATATTTCTTATTGTAAATAAGATCCCACACAGAAGTTTTCAGTATTCATTATTTACCACCATATAATGGCTGAGATGTAAAAACTAAGTTGATGGTGCTAGGCCAACAGAAGTACAGTGATAAGAAACATGGCACAGTAGTTCTTGATAACATGGGTACAAGTTCAGGAGAAAAATCCATGATTCTACACCAAGTGAGGATTTTGAAAATTTTAAGAACAGTTCTCCTTTGAGTTCCAGATGCTGTGTCTAATTGTCTAGTTGATACCTGTTGGATGTCTCAAAGGCACCTCAAACTTAGTATATCCCAAACCTCATTGTCTCCCTCCACCTACCCAGGTCCTTTTCTTATTCTGAATCTCAGTGAATGGTGCCACCACTGGCACCAGTTCTCCAAGCCAGAAACCCAAGAGTAATTTTCTTGTTTAATTTTTTAAATTAATATACAGTAGAATTGACATATATGGATGTCTGTTACCACTACCACAATCAGGATACAGAACAGTTTCACCATTCCCCAAACCTCCCTCATGCTGTCCTTTTTTTTAAATTTTTTTATTTATTTATTTTTGGCTGCATTGGGTCTTCCTTGCTGCGTGCATGTGGGCTTTCTCTAGTTGCAGCGATTGGGGGCTACTCTGCGTTGCGGTGCACAGGCTTCTCACTGAGGTGGCTTCTCTTGTTGTAGGGCACGGGCTCTAGGCGCGCGGGTTTCAGTAGTTGTGGCTCGCGGGCTCTAGAGCACAGGTTCGGTAGTTGTGGCGCACGGGCTTAGTTGCTCCGCGGTATGTGGGATCTTCCCCGACCAGGGCTTGAACCCGTGTCCCCTGCATTGGCAGGTGGCTTCTTAACCACTGCGCCACCAGGGAAGCCCCATGCTGTCCTTTTGTAGTTCCACCCGGGCTCTCCCCATAACCCTTGGCAACCACTGAATATGTTCTCTGTTCCTACAGTTCTTTTTCAAGAATGTCTTATAAATGGAATGAGACATTAAGTAACTTCCAGTCCCATATATCCATTTGACTCTGGGACATTCCCACATAAATGTTTCATGGGTACCTTAACCCAACATCATAACCCTCCTTCCAAATCTGCTTCTCCCCCTGTATCTTCTCAGTGAACAATATGCCCTCATCCAGTAGCCCAACCTTGGTTATTCTCCCTTCCTTTCATCCCCACTTCTAATGAGTCACTTAGTCTTATTACTTATACTTCCTTTACATCTCTCAAATTCATTTATTTATTTCCAAGTCAACTGCCATTTTACCAAGGGATTCAGGTAGCCATCTCTCACCTGGATTATTGCAATAGCTTTCTGGGTTTTTTTGTTTGTTTGTTTTGTTTTTTTGCTCAAAGTCTTATTCCCTTTGCATCCATATCTACACTGTAGTAAGAATGATTGTCCTAAACAAACAAAATCTTGTCAAGTCATCCCCCAGCTTAAAACCCTTCAGTGGTTGTCCCTTACACTTAGGAGAGATTTTAAACTCCTTGGATGACATTCAAGACTCTTCAAATTATGCCTCCAGCTCTCCTTTCCTATCTCAGCTCATCACTCCTGGTCCCCCCATGTCTCCTACACAGACGCTCACTTGCGCTGTTTCTTCTTTTAGTCTGGAATGCCCTTCTCCCTCACTGATCTAAATCCTACTTATTCTTCATGTCTGTTTGGCTATAGCCTCCTGCCTGGGTTAAGTGCCATCTACTTTTATTCCTGTAGGAGAACCCCAATGCTTCCCTTATCTTTTCTCTTAGTAGAGTGATTTTCAAAGTGGATCTGCAGACCCCTGCATCTCCCCAACCCTTTCAGAGGGTCCCTGAGGTCAAAATTATTTTCATAATAAAAGTAAGATGCTATTCAGATTTTTTATTATGTTGAAATTTGCACTGATGGTGCAAAAACAATGGTGGGTAAAACTCCCGGCCCTTGTCCCGAATCAAGGCAGTGACACCGAACATCCTAGAAGTTGTTGTATTCTATACAACCACTCATAGCAAAAAACAAACAACAAAAACCAGTTTCACTTAAAATCCTTCATGAAGCAGTAAAAATTATTAATTCCACTAAATATCTACCCTTGTACACTTTAATATCCTATGTGACAAAATGCAAGGTATGTATAAAGCTGCATAATGATATATGATGACTGTCTCAAGGAAAAGCTTTTGTTTATTTGAGTTATGAACTGTACTAGCAGCTTTTGTCATAGTGTAATTTTTTTTTTACATTGAAAGAACAATTTAAAAACTATAGACTTAAGTATCTGGCAGATATTTTCTCACAAGAACAAAGTGAGCTTTCCCTTTAAGGAGAATAACTGACAGAATTTGTGACAAATGATAAAATCTGAACCTTAAAGGGGAAAAACATATCTGCCACCATGTGCTTAACAATTTTCTAAATATTTATAGATTTTCTGATGAGATCATTGTGGATACTTATGACTATGATTTTTGATATTATATAATGGAAATGTTTCAACATTTTTGGAAATCTGAATAACTCAGTAAACCAGTATTTTCCAGATATGTGATGTGTGATGTTATAAAAAAATGAATAGGTAAAAGATCTGTTCAAGATAGGTAAAAGAGCTATTCAAAATGCAAGACAGACCAACAGATTTTTTAAAGTTTGTTGATATGGTTTCAGACTGCACATTGCAACTAACCTTTAAGAAACTACCATTTGTAAAGTTTTGCTGTAGTGTTAAAAATAAAGAAGATCCGGGGCTTCCCTGGTGGCGCAGTGGTTGAGAATCTGCCTGCTAATGCAGGGGACACGGGTTTGAGCCCTGGTCTGGGAGGATCCCACATGCCGCGGAGCAACTAGGCCCGTGACCCACAACTACTGAGCCTGCGCGTCTGGAGCCTGTGCTCCGCAACGGGAGAGGCCGCGGTAGTGAGAGGCCCGCACACCGCGATGAAGAGTGGCCCCCGCTTGCCACAACTAGAGAAAGCCCTCGCACAGAAACGAAGACCCAACACAGGAAAAATTAATTAATTAATTAATTAACTCCTACCCCCAATATCTTCCAAAAAATAAAATAAAAGATTATCTGAAAATATTATAAAAAATAAAAAAATAAAGAAGATCCACATTTATCTAGACAGACTATTAAATATACCCCTATATTGTAACTTCTCCAGACTTTCCTCATATACTTCAACCAAAACAACATTTCACAACACATTGAATGCAGAAGCAGTTATCAGAATCCAGTTGTTTTCTATTAAGTGGGACATTAAAGATATTTGAAAAACTCAAAACAATGTCAGTCTTCTCAACAGATTCTCTTGTGTGTGTTTGCTTATGGTTCTCATTAAGATTGATTAAGCCTACTATACATAATTTCTCACTGATTACAACTAAAAGCTCTGGCCGGAATACATAACGCAACTACCTGAGGACCCTAAAAAGTACTTGAGGGCAGGCATATTGGGGAGGGAAGTCAAAATTCAAAAAATTACTGATATGGTAATTTCAAATTTACAAAATTCCAAATTTACTGATATGGTAAAGTTTCTGTGGGTTTTTTCCCCCTCCTGTATCTCCCTACTTTAACCAGATGGTGATCCAAATCCCAGATCTGGGAGGCAAACGAAGGCAGAAAAATCTTAAGAAACTCTCTTTTCAGTCAGAGGACAGGAAAGGATCACCTATAAGCAGAAAGTGTATGTGTGGGGGGCAGGGAGATGTTGGGGAAGCCAATAGAGAAATTAAATTTTAAAAATTCAAACTGAGAAGAAGACTAAAAGGGGGAAAGATAAGAACAAAACACAGAGGGAACAAACAGAAAACAAATAATAAAATGATCGACCTAAGTCCAATTTATCAATAAATACATTACACTTAAATGAGCTAAGCATACCAATTAAAGGCAGAGATTGTCAGGTTAGGTTAAAACTACATGCTGGGACTTCCCTGGTGTCACATTGGTTAAGAAGCCTCTTGCCAATGCAGGGGACACAGGTTCTATCCCTGGTCTGGGAAGATCCCACATGCCGCAGAGCAACTAAGCCCGTGCGCCACAACTACTGAGCCTGAGCTCTAGAGCCTGTGAGCCACAACTACTGAGCCCACACGCTGCAACTACTGAAGCCCGTGCACTCTAGGGCCCACGTGTCGCAACTACTGAGCCCGTGTGCTGCAACTACTGAAGCCTGTGCACCTAGAGCCTGTGCTCCACAACAAAAGAAGCCACCACAATGAGAAGCCCATGCACCGCAATGAAGAGCAGCCCCCGCTTGCCACAACTAGAGAAAGCCCACACGTAGCAATGAAGACCCAATGCAGCCCTAATTAATTAATTGATTATTTTAAAAAAGAAATGCACCTCTTTTTTTAAAAAAAAGAATAATCTTAAAAAAAAAACTATATGCTGTCTGACTTTAAAGTGAATTCAGCATCATGGCAGCGTGACACTCCTTTGTGTCTCCCCTTCAATCTACAACCAGTGAAACATCCATAACTCAACAAAGGTGCCTCATCCCAACACATCAGGATGCCAGAGAATTCCTCACATCTGTACATCTAAAGGTGGGTGGATTGGAACACATAGAGGAGGGAGAACAGGGGAAACAGCAGAGGTGGTTTGTGACCTGACCCCTGGAACCTGGCCATGGTGGCTGATCTTGCAGAGAACCCAGTAGCATCAGGGAGACAGTGTACATGACACCAGCCTCCCGGCTGCAGCAATGCTCCTGGCCACAGGGAACCACACAGCAGCAGCAGCAGGGCCTGTGACCCTGTCCATCAGGGTCCAGCTACAAAGGGACCCACAACTCCAGCCCTGCCCTGTCTGCAGCAGCAAAGCCCACCAACCTGAAAGCCTGGTCATGACAGAGATGCCTGCCACCCTGGCTCCCCCTTGGCTCCCCGCTTTGACAGAACCAGGACACCCCAGACATGGTGGAGGCGTGCACCATCCCAGTGCCCCAGGTGGTGATGCCACATTGGCGGCAGCAAGGCACCAAGTAGCTACACTGAGGGCACCAAGGGACACCTCTGACAGAGGCAGTGGAGAGTGGAAAGTACTCCTTCTCAAATATGTATAACCAGAGGTAGCTCTGGTAAGAGAACCCAAAAGCTTGTGCTATAGCGCCACCTATTGGAAAACACAAGAAAGGCCTCCTATTGCTAACGGATCCTTAGCCTCAAGTTTAAGCAAAAAAAGAAAAGCTTTACCTGAGGAAGAAAGTTGTTCACTACTCCAAATGCTCCAGCTAAGGAACAACTTATCAGGCACCTTGAACAACCATGGTAACACGGTATCACAAAAAGACAATGGCAATTCTCCAGAAACCAAACTTAAAGTCACAGAATATTGTAATCTAATTGACAGAGAATTCAAAATACCTGTCATGAAGGAACTCAATGAGCTGCAAGAAAACTCAAAAAGGCAGTTCAATGAACTCAGGAATAAAAATAATGAACAGAAGGAATACTTTACTAAAGAGATTGAAACTTAAAAAAAATAACCAAACAGACTAGACCTGAAGAACTCAATAAATGAGATGAAGAACCTCTAGAAAGCATTGGAAATAGGGCAGACCACATGGAAGAGAGCTCGAAGATAGAAATCTAGAAATGATACAGGTAGAAGAGGAGAGATAATTAAGATATTTAACGGATTACTCAGTTTTTCTGGGTCTCTCCCATGTATACATGTTATTAAAACTTGATTTTTCTCCTGTTAATCTATCCCATGTCAATTTAATTCTTAGACCAGCCAGAAGAACCTAGAAGGATAGAGGGACATTAATTCCTCCCCAGCAGTTGATGACAAGGATGGAATGAAACTTTACTGGCTGGACACTACTCGCCCTAAGGCTACTACAGTTAGGAGATCCTGGGACACCTGACAAAAGCAGGCAAAAGGTAAGAATTCTTACCATGTCAGTCAGTCTCCCAGATCTCTGCCTGCAGCATCTGTAGAAAACAAGAGTCGTGAGAATTTTCCTCTTTTTTAAAAACTAGATTCACAGGAGAAAATATTTGTAGGTCTAGCTCCTTGGACTCCATGACTCTTGGTTTGAAGTTTGGTAGAATACTCCTGGTTTGTGGATCCTTTTCCTCCCAAAGGTGGTCATTGTTTTTCTTTGTCTGTCTTTTGTGTCCGCTGTCATAAGGAGGAAAACCACTGGCCAGATTAGGTTTTCCTTTCTTTTTGTTATATGTCCTGAGAACCTCACTCACTGACCAGTGAGAATATTCTTTCTGATCTCCTCCATCTGGAAAGTGCATGTACCAACACATATTTGGCAGTCAGTTGAATAGACTGGGATTCCAAGCTGAGTGTTCTTTGTTCAACTGGGTCAGCTCTCAGAGGAGTTTGTCATGAGGGTCTCAGTCCATAAACGGCCTTTGTCATCTCAACCTTTGTTGTTTCCACTTGTACAACGAAGGCCATTGAGTTCTTAGACTATTTTGGGGAGTGAACTTTCTGGATCTTGTGAGGGCTGCATCCTTTGCCTCTCTTGTGGGGCTGTCTCTTGTGTTTTATTGGTTTGAGTTACTATTAAGATCCTACTCGTCAATGGCCAGATGATGGCCACTTCAATTGGAAAATTTTCGAAATTGGTAAATTTTTAGAGAGTTCTTATCCTAAACAATTGTACCTATTTTAATTGGTGTGCAGAAGCCCCAAGGCTTCAAAATTCCAAAATAGCTTGATGGAAGGATTTGCTGTGGAAGGCTAATGAATGATTAAAAATATAAATAGTACCTAAAACAAAGGACTATAAGACTGACATAGCTTCCCTCTATCCTCCTTTATTTGAGTACTAATTCTAGTAACCCTCTGACTGAATTGAAGAGACTATTAAAAAGGTTAACTCTAATTTGTGGTTGCCAAGGGCGGGGGAGGGAGAGGGATGGACTGGGAATTTGGGGTTGGTAGATGCAAACGATTATATTTAGACTGGATAAACAACAAGGTCCTACTGTATAGCACAGGGAACTATATCCAACCTCCTGGGATAAACCATAATAGAAAAGAATATTTTAAAAAAGAATGCATACGTGGATAAAACTGAGTCACTTTGCTGTGCAGCAGAGATTGGCACAATACTGTAAATCAACTATACTTCAATTTTTAAAAAACTACTAAAAAAAAAGGTTACCTTTAGAAATGGGACCACCTGAGGCTGTAGGTGATCTTCTTCAGGTCAAGGGCCAAACTGAGGGACATAGGTAAAGAATTTCTTAAGCTCAAAGAAAACAAAAAATAAAATGGCAGTACTAGGTCCTCATTTATCAATAATCACCCTAAATGTAAATGGATTTAATGCACCAATCAAAAGACATAGAATAGGTGGGTGGATTAAAAATTAAAACTCAACTATATGCTGCCTCCAGGAGACCCACATCAGTTCTAAAGACAAACAGGCTCAAAGTGAAGGGATGGAAAATGATGTTCCAAGTAAATGGAAGCCAAAAGAAAGATGTAGCCACACTCATCAGACAAAATAGACTTCAAGCCAGAAGAGGTAACAAGAGAAAAGATGGATATTATATATTGATAAAGGGGAAAAAGCATCAAGAAGACTTAACAGTTATTAATATATATGCACCTAACATAAGAGCACCAAAATATATAAAGCAATTATTAACAGATCTAAAGGGAGAAATTGACAGCAACGTGATAATAGTAGGGGACTTAACAGCCCACTTACATCAGTGGATAGATCATTCAGACAGAAAGTCAACAAGGAAACAGTGGCCTTAAAAGAAACATTAGATCAGATGGATTTGACAGATTTGTAGAGACCATTCCATCCAAATGCAGCAGGATACTAATTTTTCTCAAATGCACATGGAACACTCTTAAGGATAGACCATATGTTGGGACACAAAACAAGCCTCAGTAAATTTAAGAAGATTGAAATCATATCAAGCATCTTTCTCAACCACAATGGTATGGAACTGAAGGTCAACTACAAGAAGAAAGCTGGAAAAATCACAAATATGTGGAGACTAAACAACATGATACTGAACAAGGGGTCAATGGAGATATCAAAGGAGAAATGGAGAAATACCTGAAGACAAATGAAAATGAAAATATGAGATACCAAAATCTGTGGGATGCAGCAAAGCAGTACTAAGAGAAAAGTTTATAGCAATACAGGCCCATCTCAAGAAATAAGAAAAATCTCAAATAAACAATCTAACTCTATACCTAAAGGAACTAGAAAAAGAAGAAGAAACAAAGCCTAAAGTCAGTACAAGGAAGGAAATAATAAAAATCAGAGCAAAAATAAATGAAATAAGGACAAAAAGACAATAGAAAAGATCAATGAAATTAAGTGTTGGTTCTTTGAAAAGATGTTAGAAATTGACAAACCTTTAGTTAGACTCACTAAGAAAAAAAGAGAGAAGACTGATAAATAAAAACAGAAACAAAAAGGAGAAATAACAATGGATACCACAGAAATACAAAGGATTATAAGAAAATATCATGAACAATACACCAACAGATTGGACTACTTAGAAGAAATGGATAAATTCTTAGAATCATACAACCTTCCAAGACTGAATCATGAAGAAATAGAAAACATGAATAGATCGATCACTAGCAAGGAGATGAAACAGTAATCAAAAACCTCCCCCAAACAAAAGTCCAGGACCAGACGGTTTCACTGGTGAATTCAACCAAATATTTAAAGAAGATTTAACACCTATCCTTCTCAAACTCTTCCAAAAAAATTAAAGATAAGGGAATGTCTCCTAATTCATTTTATGAGGTCAACATCACCCTGATACCAAATACAGACAAGGACAATACAAAAAACAGAAAATCATAGGCCAATATCTCTGATTAACATGGATGCAAAATTTCTCAACAAAGTATTAGCAAACTGAATACAACATTGTACAACATGATCAAGTGAAATTTATTTTAGGGAGGCAAGGATGGTTCAACATCAGCAAATCAATCAATGTGATATACCATATTAACAAAATGAAAGATAAATATCATATGATCATCTCAGTAGATACAGAAAAAGCATTTGACAAAATTCACCCACTTATGATAAAAAACTATCAATAAAATGGGTATAGAGAAAGCGTATCTCAACAGAATAAAGGCCATATATGACAAATCCACAACTAATATCATACTCAAGGGTGAAAAACTGAAAACTATGCCTCCTAAGATCAGGAGCAAGACAAGGATGCCCACTCTCATCACTCTTATTCAACATAGTACTGGAAGTCTAACCAACGCAACTAGGCAAGAAAAAGAAATAAAAGGCACCCAAATTGGTAAGAAAGAAGTAGAACTGTCACTATTCACGGAAGACATGATTTTATATATGGAAAACCATAAATACACCCAAAAAAACTATTAGAAATAATAAACAAATATAGTAAACTTGCAGGGTACAAAATCGATACACAAAAAACCTGTTTAGGGCCTCCCTGGTGGTGCAGTGGTTGAGAGTCCGCCTGCTGATGCAGGGGACACGGGTTCATGCCCCAGTCCAGGAGGATCCCACATGCTGCGGAGCGGCTGGGCCCGTGAGCCATGGCCGCTGAGCCTGCGCATCCGGAGCCTGTGCTCCGCAATGGGAGAGGCCACAACAGTGAGAGGCCCGCGTACCGCAAAAAAAAAAAAAAAAAAAAAAAAAAAACCTGTTTAATTTCTATACATTAACAATAAGCTAGCAGACAGAGAAATTAAGAAAACAGTCCCATTTATAATCACAATAAAAAGAATAAAACACCTAGGAATAAATTTAACCAAGGAGATAAAAGACCTGTACACGGAAAACTAGAAGACATTGTTGAAAGAAATTGAAGAAGACACAAATAAATGGAAAGATATTCTGTGCTCATGGATTGGAGGGATGAACATTGTTAAACTGTCCATATTACCTAAAGCAATCTACAGATTCAATGCAATCCCTATCAAAATCCCCAGCACATTTTTTACAGAAATAAAACAAAAAATCATAAGTTTTATATGGAACCACAAAAGACCCTGAAAAACCAAAGCAATCCTGAGGAAAAAAGAACAAAACTGGAGATATCATAATCCCTGGTTTCAAATTATATTACAAAGTTACAGTAATCAAAACAGCATGGTAGGGCTTCCCTGGTGGTGCAGTGGTTGAGAATCTGCCTGCTAATGCAGAGGACATGGGTTCAAGCCCTGGTCTGGGAAGATTCCACATGCCACAGAGCAACTGGGCCCATGAGCCACAACTACTGAGCCTGCGCGTCTGGAGCCTGTGCTCTGCAACAAGAGAGGCCATGATAGTGAGCAGCCCGTGCACCGTGATGAAGAGTGGCCCCCGCTTGCCGCAACTAGAGAAAGCCCTCGCACAGAAACGATGACCCAACACAGCCAAAAATAAATAAATAAATAAATAAATAAATAAATTTATATTAAAAAAAAAACCCAGCATGATATTGGCAGAAAAACAGACACATCAATGGAATAGAATTGAGAGCCCAGAAGTAAACCCACACATATACAGACAATTAATTTATAACAAAGGAGCAAAGAACATACAGTGGAGAAAGGATAGTCTCTTCAATAAGTGTTGTTGGGAAAACTGGACATCCACATGCAAAAGAATGAAACTAGACCACTATCTCACACCATACACAAAAATCAACTCAAAATGAGTTAAAGACTTGAATGTAAGACCTGAAACCATAAAACTCCTAGAAGAAAACAAAGGCAGTACACTCTCTGACATCATTTTAGCAATATCTTTCTGCCTATGTCTCCTCAGGTAAGGGAAACAAATGCACAAATAAACAAGTGGGACTACATCAAACTAAAAATCTTCTATGCAGCCATAGAAGCCATCAACAAAACAAAAAGACAACCTATTGAATGGGAGAAGATATTTGCAAATCATATATCCAATAAGGGGTTAATATCTAAAATATATAAAGAACTCATACAACTCAAACAACAAAAAAACAATCAATTAAGAAATGGACACAGATTGGTTCAAGATGCTGGAGTAGAAGGACGTGTGCTCACTCCCTCTTGCGAGAGCACTGGAATCACAACTAACTGCTGAACAATCATCAACAGGAAGACAATGGAACTCACCAAAAAAGATACCCCACATCCAAAGGCAAAGGAGAAGCCATAATGAGATGGTAGGAGGGGTGCAATCTCAATAAAATCAAATCCCATAACTGCTGGGTGGGTGACTCACAAACTGGAGAACAATTATACCACAGAAGTCCACCCACTGGAGTGAAGGTTCTGAGCCCCACATCAGGCTTCCCAACCTGGGGGTCCGGCATTGGGAGGAGGAATTCCCAGAGAATCAGACTTTGAAGGCTAGCAGGATTTGATTGCAGGACTTCGACAGGACTGGGTGAACCAGAGACTCCACTCTTGGAGGGCACACACAAAGTAGTGTGCACATCAGGACCCAGGGGAAAGTGCAGTGACCCCACAAGAGACCAAACCAGACATACATGCTAGTGTTGGAGGGTCTCCTGCAGAGGCAATGGCTCAGAGTGGGGACAAGGACACAGGCAGCAGAAGTTCTGGGAAGTACTTCTTGGCATGAGCCCTCCTGGAGTCCACCATTAGCCTCACCAAAGAGCCTGCAGCCTCCAGTGCTGGGTCATCTCAGGACAAACAACCAACAGGGAGGGAACTCAGCCCCACCCATCAGCAGAAAAGCGGATTAAAGTTTTACTGAGATCTTCCCACCGGAGGAACACCCAGCTCTACCCACCACCAGTCCCTCCCATCAGGAAGCCTGCACAAGCCTCTTACATAGCCTCATCCACCAGAGGGCAGACAGCAGAAGCAAGAAGAACTACAACCCTGCAGCCTGTGGAATGAAAACCACATTCACAGAAAGATAAGACAAAATGAAAAGGCAGAGGACTATATACCAGATCAAAGAACAAGATAAAACCCCACAAAAACAATTAAATGAAGTGGAGATAGGCAACCTTCCAGAAAAAGAATTCAGAATAATGATAGTGAAGATGATCCAGGACCTCAGAAAAAGAATGGAGGCAAAGACTGAGAAGATGTAAGAAATGTTTAACAAAGACTGAGAAGAACAAACACCTAGAATAATTAAAGAGCAAAGAAACAGAGATGAACAATACAATAACTGAAATGAAAAAAACACTAGAAGGAGTCAATAGCAGAATAACTGATGCAGAAGAATGGATAAGTGACCTGGAAAACAGAATGGTGGAATTCACTGACGCGGAGCAGAATAAAGAAAAAAGAATGAAAAGAAATGAAGACAGCCTAAGAGACCTCTGGGTCAACATTAAACGCACCAACATTTGCATTATAGGGGTCCCAGAAGGAGAAGAAAGAGAGAAAGGACCCGAGAACATATTTGAAGAGATTATGGTTGAAAACTTCCCTAACATGGGAAAGGAAATAGCCATCCAAGTCCAGGAAGAGCAGAGAGTCCCAGGCAGGATAAACCCAAGGAGAAACACGCCAAGACACATAGTAATCAAACTGACAAAAATTAAAGACAAAGAAAGATTATTAAAAGCAACAATGGGGAAAAAAAGACAAATAACATACAAGGGAACTCCCATAAGGTTAACAGCTGATTTCTCAGCAGAAACTCTACAAGCCAGAAGGGAGTGGCACTATATATTTAAAGTGATGAAAGGGAAGAACCTACAACCAAGATTACTCTACCCAGCAAGGATCTCATTCAGATTCCATGGAGAAATCAAAAGCTTTACAGATAAGCAAAAGCTAAGAGAATTCAGCACCACCAAACCAGCTCTACAACAAATGCTAAAGGAACTTCTCTAAGTGGGAAACACAAGAGAAGGAAAGGAGCTACAAAAAAAACCCCAGAACAGTTAAGAAAATGGTAATAGGAACATACATGTTGATAATTAGCTTAAATGTGAATGGATTAAATGCTCCAACCAAAAGACACAGGCTCGCTGAATGGATACAAAAACAAGACCCATCTATATGCTGTCTACAAGAGACCCACTTCAGACCTAGGAATACATACAGACTGAAAGTGAGGGGATGGAAAAAGATATTCCATGCAAATGGAAATCAAAAGAAAGCTGGAGTAGCAATGCTCATATCAGACAAAATAGACTTTAAAATAAAGAACGTTACAAGAGACAAGGAAGGACACTACATAATGATCAAGGGATCAACCCAAGAAGACGATATAACAATTATAAATATATATGCACCCAACCTAGGAGCACTTCAATACATAAGGCAAATGCTAACAGCTATAAAAGAGGAAATAGAGAGTAACATAATAATAGTGGGGGACTTTAACACCTCACTTACACCAATGGACAGATCATCCAGACAGAAAATTAACAAGGAAACACAAGCTTTAAATGACACAACGGACCAGATAGATTTAATTGATATTTATAGGACATTCCATCTGAAAACAGCAGATTACACTTTCTTCTTAAGTGCACATGGAATATTCTCCAGGATAGATCACATCTTGGGTCACAAATAAAGCCTCAGTAAATTTAAGAAAATTGAAATCATAACAAGCATCTTTTCTGACCACAACGTTATGAGATTAGAAATAAATTCAAGGGCAAAAAAAAAGTAAAAAACACAAACACATGGAGGCTAAACAATATGTTATTAAATAACCAAGAAAGAAGAAATCAAAGAGGAAGTCAAAAAATACCTAGAGACAAATGACAACAAAAATACAATGATCCAAAACCTAGGGGATGCAGCAAAAGCAGTTCTAAGAGGGAAGTTTATAGCAATACAATACTACCTCAAGAACCAAGAAAAACCTCAACTAAACAACTAACCTTACACCTAAAGGAACTAGAGAAAGAAGAACAAACAAAACCCAAAGTTAGTAGAAGGAAAGAAATCATAAAGATCAGAGCAGAAATAAATGAAATAGAAACAAAGAAAACAATAGCAAAGATCAATAAAACTAAAAGCTGGTTCTTTGAGAAGATAAACAAAATTGATAAACCTTTAGCTAGACTCATCAAGAAAAAGAGGGGGAGGACTCAAATCAATAAAATTGGAAATGAAAAAGAAGTTACAACGACAGAAATACAAAGCATCATAAGAGACTACTACAAGCAACTCTATGCCAATAAAATGGACAATCTGGAAGAAATGGACAAATTCTTAGAAAGGTACAACTTCCAAGACTGAGCCAAGAAGAAATAGAAAATATGAACAGACCAATCACAAGTAATGAAATTGAAACTGTGATTAAAAATCTTCCAACAAACAAACATCCAGGACCAGATGGCTTCACAGGTGAATTCTATCAAACATTTAGAGAAGAGTTAACACCCATCCTTCTTAAACCCTTCCAGAAAATTGCATAGGAAGGAACACTCCCCATCTTATTGTACAAGGCCACCATCACCCTGATACCAAAACCAGACACAGATACTACAAAAAAAGAAAATTACAGACCAATATCACTGATGAATATAGATTCAAAAATCCTCAATAAAATACTAGCAAACAGAATCCAACAACACATTAAAAGGCTCTTACACCATGATCAAGTGGGATTTATTCCAGGGGTGCAAGGATTCTTCAATACATGCAAATGAATCAATGTGAGACACCATATTAACAAACTGAAGAATAAAAACCATATGATCATCTCAATAGATGCAGAAAAAGTTTTGACAAAATTCAACACCAATTTATGATAAAAACTCTCTAGAAAGTGGGCACAGAGGGAACTACCTCAACATAATAAAGGCCATATATGACAAACCCACAGCAAACATCATTCTCAATGGTGAATAACTGAAAGCATTTCCTCTAAGATCAGGAAAAAGACAAGGATGTCCACTCTTAGTTTTGGAAGTTCTAGCCATGGCAATCAGAGAAGAAAAAGAAAGAGAAATAAAAAGAATACACATTGGAAAATAAGAAGTAAAACTGTCACTGTTTGCAGATGACATGATACTATACATAGAGAATCCTAAAGATGCCACCAGAAAACTACTAGAGCTAATCAATGAATCTGGTAAAGTTGCAGGATACAAAATTAACGCACAGAAATACATTGCATTCTTATACACAAACAACGAAAGATCAGAAAGAGAAATTAAGGAAACAATCCCATTCACCACTGCAACAAAAAGAATAAAATACCCAGGAATAAACCTACCTAAGGAGGTAAAAACCTGTACTCAGAACACTATAAGACACTGATGAAAGAAATCAAAGATGACACAAACAGAAGGAGAGATATACCATGTTCTTGGACTGGAAGAATCAATATTGTGAAAATGACTACACTACCCAAAGCAATCTACAGATTCAGTGCAACCCCCATCAAATTACCAATGGCATTTTTTACAGAACTAGAACAAAAAAATCTTAAAATTTGTATGGAGACAAAAAGACCCCGAATAGCCAAAGCAATCTTGAGGGAAGAAAACAGAGCTGGAGGAATCAGACTCCCTGACTTCAGACTATACTACCAAGCTACAGGAATCAAGACAATATGGTACTGGCACAAAAACAGAAATATAGATCAATGGAACAGGATAGAAAGCCCAGAGATAAACCCATGCACCTATGGTCAACTAATCTATGACAAGGGAGGCAAGGATATACAATGGAGAAAAGACAGTCTCTTCAATAAGTGGTGCTGGGAAAACTGGACAGCTACATGTAAAAGAATGAAATTAGAACACTCCTTAACACCATACACAAAAATAAACTCAAAATGGATTAAAGACCTACATATAAGACAGGACACTATAAAACTCTTAGAGGAAAATATAGGAAGAACACTCTTAGACATAAATCACAGCAAGATCTTTTTTGACCCACCTCCTAGAGTAATGGAAATAAAAACAAAAATAAACAAATGGGACCTAATGAAACTTAAAAGCTTTTGCACAGCAAAGGAAACTATAAACAAGACGAAAAGACAACCCTCAGAATGGGAGAAAATATTTGCAAACGAATCAACGGACAAAGGATTAATCTCCAAAATATATAAACAGTTCATGCAGCTCAATATTAAAGAAACAAACAACCCAATCAAAAAATGGGCAGAAGACCTAAATAGACATTTCTCCAAAGAAGACATACAGATGGCCAAGAGGCACATGAAAAGCTGCTCAACATCACTAATTATTAGGGAAATGCAAATCAAAACTACAATGAGTTATCACCTCACACTGGTTATAATGGGCATCATCAGAAAATTTACAAACAACAAATGCTGGAGAGGGTGTAGAGAAAAGGGAACCCTCTTGCACTGTTGGTGGGAATGTAAATAGATACAGCCACTATGGAGAACACTATGTACGTTCCTTAAAAAACTAAAAATAGAACTACCATATGACCCAGTGATCCCACTACCGGGCATATACCCTGAGAAAACCATAATTCAAAAAGACACATGCACCCCAATGTTCATTGCAGCACTACTTAAAATAGCCAGGTCGTGGAAGCAACCTAAATGCCCCTCAACAGACGAATGGATAAAGAAGATGTGGTACATATATACAATGGAATATTACTCAGCCATAAAAAGGAACGAAATTGGGTAATTAGTAGAGATGTGGATGGACCTAGAGACTGTCATACAGAGTGAAGTAAGTCAGAAAGAGAAAAACAAATATCGTATATTAATGCATATATGTGGAATCTAGAAAAATGGTACAGGTGAACCGGTTTTCAAGGCAAAAATAGAGACACAGATATAGAGAACAAACGTATGGAAACCAAGCGGGGAAAGTGGGGTGGGGGGGTGGGGGGGATGAATTGGGAGATTGGGATTGACATATATACACTAATATGTATAAAATAGATAACTAATAAGAACCTGCTGTTTAAAAAATAAATAAAATTTAAAAAAAAAGAAATGGACAGAGAAGCTGAATAGACACTTTCCCAAAGAAGACATACAGATGGCCAGCAGGCACATGAAAATATGTTCAACATCACTAATTACTAGGAAAATGTAAGTCAAAACCACAATGAGATATCATCTCATGCCCATTAGATTGGCTATTATCAAAAAGACAAGAAATAACAAGTGTTGGGGAGGATGTAGAAAAAAGAGAACCCTCACACACTGTTGGTGGGAATGTAAATCGGGGTGGCCCCTATGGAAAACAGCATGGAGATTCCTCAAGAGATTAAGAATAGAACTACCATATGATCCAGCTGTTCCATTTCTGGGTATTTATCTGAAGAAAAGTAAAACACTAATTCAAAAAGATATATGTACCCCATGTTCATCAAAGCATTATTTACAGTAGCCAAGATATATAAAAAACCTAACTGCACATTGATGGATTAATGGATAAAGAAGACATGGTCTATACACATATATATATATATACAATAGAATACTACTCAGCCATAAAAAAATGAAATCTTACCATTTGTGAGAACATGGATGGACCTTGATGTTATTATGCTCAGTGAAATAAGTCAGATGGAGAAAGACAAATACTGTGTGATTTCACTTGTGGAATATAAAAACAAAAACAAAATACATGAACAAACCAAATCAAACAAAAGAAACACATTGATACAGAGAACAGAGTAGTGGTTACCCAAGGGGAAAGAGGGTGGTGGGAGGGCTAAATGGGTAAAGGGAGTCAACTGTATGGCGACAGATGGAAACTAAATTTTTGGTGGTGAACATGTTGTAGTGTATACAAGAGTTGAAATATTATATTGTATACATGAAACTTATGATATAAACCAATAAAATATATAACAATTTTTTAAATTAAAAAACTATAAGCTGTATACAAGTAAAAGTATGGAAAAAGATATGCCACTCTAACTCTAATCAAAAGAAAGCAAGAGGGCTTCCCTGGTGGCACAGTGGTTGAGAGTTTGTCTGCCGATGCAGGGGACAGAGGTTCGTGCCCCGGTCCGGGAAGATCCCACATGCCGCGGAGCAGCTAGGCCCGTGAGCCATGGCTGCTGAGCCTGCGCGTCCAGAGCCTGTACTCCATAACGGGAGAGGCCACAACAGTGAGAGGCCCGCGTACCGCAAAAAAAAAAAAAAAGAAAGAAAGCAAGAGTCATCCTATTAATATCAGACAAAGTAGATTTCAGAACAAGAAAAATTACCACGGACATCATATAATGATACAAAAATAAATTCACCAAGAAGATTTAATAATCCTAAATGTGCATGCACCTAACAACCAAGCTTCAAAACATCAAGCAAAAAACTGATAGAACTGAAAGAAGAACTAGACAAATCCACAATTATAGTTGGAAATTTCAACACCTTTGTCTCAATAATCAATAGTACAAGTAGACAGGAGATAAGCAAGAATAGAGAGGATTTGAACAATACTGTCACGCAACTTGACCTAATTGATATTCCAAAACATTACACCCAAGAATAGCAGAAAACACATTCTTTTCAAGTGCACTTAGAATATTCACACCAAGGGCTTCCCTGGTGGCGCAGTGGTTGAGAGTCCGCCTGCCGATGCAGGGGGCATGGGTTCGTGCCCCGGTCCGGGAAGACCCCACATGCTGCAGAGCGGCTGGGCCCGTGAGCCATGGCCGCTGAGCCTGCGCGTCCGGAGCCTGTGCTCTGCAACGGGAGAGGCCACAACAGTGAGAGGCCCACATACCACAAAAAAAAAAAAAAAAAAGAATATTCACACCAAGATAGACCATATCCTGGGTCATTAAAAAAAACACCTTAACAAATGTAAAATAATTCAAATTATGCAAAATATACACATCAAAGTATATCCTCTGACCACAGTGTAACTGAAACAGAAATCAATATTAGAAAGATATCTAGGATATTCTCAAATATTTAGAAATTAATCACACACTTCTAAACAATCCCTGAGTCAAAGAGGAAGACTTAAGAGGAAATAGAAAATATTTTTAACTGAATGGAAAGGAAAACATATAAAAATTTGTGGGTGCAATTAAAGAAGTTTTAAGAGGTAAATTTATAGCAGTAAACACATATATTATAAAAGAAGTTCTCAAATCGAACTCTCTACATTAAGATCCTGGAAAAATAAGAATAAATGAAACCCAAAGCACTGAAGGAAAAAATAATAGAGCAGAAATCAATGAAATTGAAGAGGGAAAAATAGTAGAGAAAAATCAATAAAACTAAAAAGTGGCACTTTGATAGGTTAATACAGTTGATAAACCTCTACCTAAACTGACCAGAGAGAGAGAGAGAGAAAGAGAGAGAGGACAAAAATTACCTATATTAAAAATGAAAGAGGAGGGACTTCCCTGGTAGTCCAGTGGTAAAGAATCCACCTTACAACACAGGGGATTGCAGGTAAATCCCTGGTCAGGGAACTAAGATCCCACAAGCCGCAGGGCAACTAAGCCCGCGGGCCACAACTACTGAGCTCGCGCGCCTCAACTAGAGCCTATGTGCCACAGACTAAAGAGCCCATGCACTCTGGAGCCTGCACGCCACAACTAGAGAAGAGAAAACCCGCATGCCACAACGAAAGATCCCACATGCCTCAACGAAGATCCCACATGCCACAACTAAGGCCCAGTGCAGCCAAAAATAAATAAATAAATAACACGTATGCCACCATTACATGAAAACTAGTTAAAAAAAAAAGAATGAAAGAGGAGATGTTAGTACAGAACCTATAGGCATTAAAAGGATAATTAGATAATACTACAAAAAACTCAGTGTTCATAAATTTGACAACTTACATGAAATGGACCAATTCCTTGAAATACGCTAACTACCAAAACTCATCAAAGATGAAAATGATAACCTGAGAGCTCCTATAAGTATCAATATTAAAGAAATTGAATTTATAGTTAAATATCTTTCAAAAATAAATCTCCAGGCCCATGGTTTTACTGGAGAATTCTATCAAATATTTAAAGAAGAAATAACGTGAATTCTAAAAAATCTCTTCCAGAAAATAGAAGAGGAAGAAAAACTTTCCAATTCATTTTATGAGACCAGCATTACCTTGATACCAGAAACCGGAAAAAGACATTACAAGGAAGAAAATTACAAATCAATATCCCCCATGAACTTAGACACAAAAATCCCTAACAAAATATTAGTGAATCGAATCCAACAATATATATAAAAAGAATCAATTTTAAAGGATATCATATAAAAAGGCCAAGTAGGGTTTTTTCTAGAAATACAAAGATTGTTCAACATTCAAAAAGCAATCAGTGAAATTCATCATATTAACAGGCTAGAGAATAAACACTGCATGGTCATCTCAATAGATACAGAAAAAACATTTGACAAAATTGAACATCCATTCATGATAAAAAACAAACAAACAAACAAACAAAAAACTTCAGCAAACTAGGAATAGAAACGTCCTTAACCTGCTAAAGGACATCAAGACAGATATTTAATGTTACAAAGTCAGAATGCTTTCCATGTAATTTTGGGAACAAGAAAAGAATGTTTGCTTTCACCAATCTTATTCAATATTGTATTGAGAGTCCTGGCTGGTGCAAGAAGGAAGGAAAAAATAAATAAATATACACATTGAAAAGGAAGAAATAATATTACTCAGCCATTAAAAGGAACGAAATTGTGCCATTTGCTGAGATGTGGATGGACCTAGAGACTGTCATACAGAGTGAAGTAAGTCAGAAAAAGAAAAACAAATATCATATATTAATGCATATATGTGGAATCTAGAAAAATAGTACAGATGAACCTATTTGCAAGGCAGAAATAGAGACATAGACACAGAGAAAAAACATATGGACACCAAGAGGGGAAAGGGGAGGTGGGATAAATTGGGAGACTGGAATTGACATATATACACTAATATGTATAAAATAGATAACTAATGAGAACCTACTGTATAGCAGAGGGGAAAAAAAAGAAGGTACAATCTGTTTGTAGGACATATATTAAGTTAACCTTAAAAATGCATTCCAATATACAGTAGGTGCAGACAAATACTGTTTGATTCCACTTATACGAGGTACCTAGAATAGTCAAATTCATAGAGTCAGAAAGTACATTGGTAGATGCCAGGGACCCCCCTCGGGGTGGGGACGGGGAATGGGGAGTTAGTGTTCCTATCTTTTTTTTTTTTTTCTGATGTGGACCATTTTTTTTGTCTTTATTGAATTTGCTACAATATTGCTTCTGTTTTATGTTCTGGTTTTTTAGACCTGAGGCATGTGGGATCTTAGCTCCCTGACCAGGGATCAAACCCACACCCCCTGCATTGGAAGATGAAGTCTTAACCACTGGGCCACCAGGGAAGTCCAGGGGAGTTAGTGTTTAATGAGGACAAAGTTTCAGTTTAGGAAGGTGAAAAATTCGGGAGATGGATGATGATGAGAGTTGCACAACAATGTGAATGTACTCGGTGTCACTGAACTGTACAGTTAAATATGGCTAAGATAGTGTTTTATATTATGTGACTTTTACCACAATAAAAATATATTTTAAAAAAGAAAAGGAAGAAATAAAACAATTTCGGGACTTCCCTGGTGGTGCAGTAGTTAAGAATCCGCCTGCCAGATTTTGACAGATCAAGAGGAAATACACCCAAGAAGCCCCACCCACACCTGGGCCTGATTTAGACAATGAGATTATGGACTTTGAACAGATACTATGATGGGATAAGGCTCTTGGGGACCTTGGGAGGGGGGATGTATTTTGCATGTGGTAGGGACATGATAAATGGTGGCCAGAGGGCAGACTGTGCTGGACAGGTGACCCTCATGATGCTCCTGGTTTTCACACTCTTGTGTAACCACCTCCCTTTGAGTGTGGTATAGCCTGTGGCTTGTTACCAACCAATAAAATATGGCAAAGGGGATGGATGCTCATGATTACACATATGTGATGATATGATTATGTTATTTAAAGTTACTTAAAGGCACAGTAGTACCTGTTTTTCCTCTTTCCCTTGCTCTCTTTGAGGAAGCAAGCAGCCATGTTGGGGAACCCCATGTGACAAGGAACTATAGGCAGCCTCTGAGAGCTGAGGGTGGCCTCTGGCCAATAGCCAGCAAGAAACGGAAGCCCTCAGTCCTGCATCCGCAATGAACTGAACTCTGTCAACAACTCGAGTGACCTTGGAGCAGATCCTTCCACAGTTAAGCCTCAGATGAGACCACAGCCCTAGCCCTTATTGCAGCCTTACAAAACCTTAAACATAGGACCCAGTTAAACTGTGTTCAGGCTCCTGACCTGCAGAAACCATAAGATAAGGAATGTTTTTGTTTTAAGCTGCTGAGTTTGTGACAATTTGTTATACAGCAATAGATGATTAATACAGCATTTGCCTGACCCTGATAGTGAGTGTCTCCTTAAATTTTGTGCCCTAAGTGCCCCCTGTTGCCTCACCCTGGTTCCAGCTCTGGTGTGAATTGTGGTTTACGATGTGTGCAAACACAGTACCTGAATGAGCAGTGTCATTGGGCCATTCTTATCAATTTCCAGGATCTCTCCATTTTTCGTTCCCACCAGGATATGTCCATGTCCCAAAGTGATGGCACGAATTGAAGGGTTATCTTCCAAAAGCAAGCCTGAGGAGGAAAAAATGCATTTAATACTGCAAATGTTGTATTTAATATAATAAAAAATAAAGCGATTGTAATGATTAAAAAAAAAAAGAATCCGCCTGCCAATGCAGGGGACACGGTTTCCAGCCCTGGTCCGGGAAGATCCCACATACCGCAGAGCGACTAAGCCCATGTCCCACAACTACTGAGCCTGCGCTCTAGAGCCTGTGAGCCACAACTACTGAAGCCTGCACACCTAGAGCCTGTGCTCCACAAGAGAAGCCACTGCAATGAGAAGGCCATGCACCACAACGAAGAGTAGCCCCCCACTCACTGCAACTAGAGAAGGCCCGAGCACAGCAACGAAGACCCAACACAGCCAAAAATAAATAAAAATAAATTTATAAAAAAAGGAAAGAAAACAATCTCTATTCATTGATGGCATGATGTGTAGATGATCCCAAGGAATCTACATAAATACTCTTAAAACTAGTAAGTGATTTTGACAAGGTCACAGGATAATGTGCAAAAGTAAATCATATTTCCATATACTAGGAACCAAAAATTAAAAATAAAAAAATTTTAAATACCATTTGTAAGATCATTAAGTATATGAAATACATAGGGATAATTCTGACCAAACATGTGTAAGATCTGTACACTAAAAACTAAAAAACAGTGCTGGGAGAAATTAAGGTATACCTAATAAGTGGAGAAATATACTGAGCTCATAGGTTGGAAAATATAATGCTAAGAGGTCAGTTTTCTCCAAATTAGTCTATAGATCCAATACGTTCCCAAATCCAATCCTGTAAGAATTTTTTACAAAAATTGAAAAGCGGATTCCAAAATTCTTATAGAAATGCTATGTATGTAGAATAAACAAAATAACTTTGAAAAATAAGGATAAAGTTGGAAGACTTCCACTACTGAACTTTAAGATTTATAAAGCTATAGTATAAGGCTTAAGACAATGTGGTATTGGTGTCAAGATAGAAAAATAGATCAGGAGAAAAAACAGTCCACAGAGAGATCCACACATGCACAGTCAATTGAATTTTGACAAAGTTTCAAGGTAATTCACTGGGAAGAGTTTTTTCAACAAATGGTGCTGGAACAACTGGGTATCTATATGCAAAAACGTAAACTTTGATCAACACTTTGCACCATATACAAAAAACAACTCAAAATGAATCACAGATCTAAATGTAAAATATGAAACTACAAAACTTTTAGAAGAAAACATAGAGGAAAAATCTTTGTGAATTTCCATTAGGCAAAGATTTTTTAGGCAAACTGAGAGCATGACCCATTAAAAATTTGATAAAGTGGATTTAAAAATCAAGAACATCGGGCTTCCCTGGTGGCGCAGTGGTTGAGTCTGCCTGTCGAGGCAGGGGACACGGGTTTGTGACCCGGTCTGGGAAGATCCCACATGCCACGGAACGGCTGGGCCCATGAGCCATGGCCACTGGGCCTGCGCGTCCAGAGCCTGTGCTCCGCAATGGGAGAGACCACAACAGTGAGAGGCCCGCGTACCGAAAAAAAAAAAAAACAAAAAAAAAACGGCAAATGATTTGAAGAAGCACTCCACCAAAGAAGATGGATGGATGGTAAAAAAAAAAAAAAAAAAAGGCTCAACACTGTTAGTCGCTAGGTAAATTCGGATGTAAACCATACCCGTTAGAATGTCTAAAATTGAAAAGACTGATTCAAAAGTCAGGGAGTATTTGGTGAGGATGTGGAGCAATGAGAACTCTCACACTGCTAATGGGAATGTAAAATGGTACAACCACTTTGGGAATCAGTTTGGCAGCTTCTTAAAAAGTTAAACGTACACCTACCATATGACCTAGCCATTCCACCCCTAGGTATTTACCCAAGAGAAATAAAAGCACACGTCCAACTTGTACATAAATGTTCATAACAACTTTACTTGTAATAGCCAAAGACTGTCAATCAATACAATGGAATACTCAGCAATAAAAGGGAATGAACTGTTGATACACACAGTAACATGGATAAATGTGAGAATAATGCTGAGTGAAAGAGTGCATACCACATGATTCCATTTACATAAAATTCTAAAATGTGCAAATGAATGAGAGTTTTCGGACGTGGAGGTAAGGAGAGGGCAGGAGGGAGAGAGTACAAAGGGACGTGAAGCAACTTTTGAGGGTAATAGATATGTTCATTATCTTGACTCTGGTGATGGTATTTTGTGTACATGTATGCCAAAACTTATCAAATTGTATACTTTGAATATGTGCAGTTTATGGTATATCAATTATACCTGTTTTTTTAAAAGCACTATTTTAAATAGCTTGAAAAATTGTATTAGGTATAAGTCTAGCAAAATATGTGCAGTGTCTGTATACTGAAAGGGACAAACACTAAAGAAGGAAATCAAAGAAGAACTAAATAAATGGAGAGACATACCACTTTTATGAATGGGAAGACAATATTGTTAAGGTGCCAGTTCTCTCCAAATTGATCTATAGATTTAGTGCAATCCAAATAAAAATCCCAGTAGCAGTTAAAAAAAACAAATTATATATATATATGTATAATATACATAAGCTATATGTATAATATGTATGTGTATACATACACACATATATAAGAATGAATATATAGAGAAAAAGAGAATGATAAAGCAAATGTGTTCAAATGTTAACATTTGGGGAATCTGGGTAAAGAGTATTTACCAGTCTTAGAAGTTTCTGTAACTGAAATTTCAAAATAAAAAGACTTTTGAGAAGGGTTTATACTGTATTGCTTTGTTGTCTATTTTTTTTAGGTATTACATATTTTGTGAACATACGGCATATCATTAAATATTCTACACCACTTTTAAAAATTGTGATAGCCTATAATGGATGGATGGTTTAAAGGTTATTTATTGTTAGACATTTACATTTGCTCTTTCCCAGAGTTTAATACTTACCTAACATTTACTCCATATTTTTGCTGCCTTCTGAATAGTTCAGACCCCTCCCTCCACTTCTACCCTGGGACTAAGTAAAGCTCTTCCTTCCTGGGCCTTTGGTAGTAATACTGGGGACAGGATAAACCTAGACCAGGTGTCATCTATCTACTATATGAAGCCCCCAGATGTGTTTTATTTGGCCTGCATGGTGTGTTTGTGTTTGAATCTATTGTCAACATTTAAAAATTAGAAGACTTCACTTGACAGGGACTTCCCTGGAGGTCCAGTGGTTAAGACTTCACACTTCCACTGCAGGGTGTGCGGGTTCAATCCCTGGTCCGGGAACTAAGATCCCACATGCTGCACAGTGCGGCCAAAAAAAAAGGACTTCACTTGAAACTCTAGTTGAAACACCAGATCTGGCAACAATGGGCCAAGACTCTGGCATGGCTATTGTAGCTGGAGTTGAGTTTCAACCACTCTCTGTAGATGAGGAATAGGTTCTCTGCCAGCCCAGCTATCTTTACAGACTTGTCTGCTGGCTCCTGTATGCACTTAGCCTCACCCAGGGCTCTAAAGACACAGATTCATGAACACCCTCACTCAACACAAGAGCTGCTCAGGACTTCTGTTAGAAGGCAGTGTAGTCAAGAGGAAGAAAGCCCTGGCCTTAAACCAGGAGAGTTAAATTTTAGTCAGCTGGGCTGGTCCTGGCTTTAATATGTCCACTGTGAAATGACCTAGAAGTGTGGTTCTTAACTGGGAGATGGAGGGGAGGGTCATAATGATAGGGTGCTAGGAAAGGTGGGTCTAGCTTGAAAAATCTCCCTAAATGATTTGATGTCTTCCTTTTTGAAAACAACTGGCTTACCTGTCAAAGATCATCTGCAAATCCAAATGATAGGCTCTGGATTTGAATGCCAGGTCTACCATTTACTTGCTGTGTGATCTTGGGCAAGATCTTGGGCACCTCTCTGAGCCTGGTTTCTCATGTAGGACCTGAAAAAGAAAGAAGACAACAGTTCCCATTTCAAATCCCACTTGAATCTGAGATTAAATTATGATATATATAAGACACGTAAGAGTCCCTGGCACAAGGTAAGGACTCTGTATAAGTGGTTGCTTTTACTACCCCCTAAGATTGTTGTGAAGATTAAATGAGATAATGAGGTAAAATGCTTAGCAAAGAACCAGGTACATGGTCAGTGTTCAGGAAACGGCTACTTATGATTATTCTCCATAAAGATTCCAAAGGGATACATTGATTTATCATTGCCAAAGGTAGCAAAGAGAACTTGGAGACAATTTGACTGGGCTTGGGGAAATAACTTATAGACTCTAAGACTCAAGTAAAAATCTGGGATGCCTTTTGGGTGTTAGACAGAGATATGAAAGATGGAACTGAGGGTTGTCAGTGCAGAGAAAAAAGGAAGGATTTGTTGCCATTATTTTCCCTTTTTTGTGGAAATAAAAACGCTGGGACCTTAAACTAGGAAGACAGGGACCAGATCTGATTAATCTCTGGGTTCCCCCTGTGTAGGGCTGACACTGAGCAGGAACCACTGACTTTCTTTGACTTAGTGGAAGTGACTTTCTCTTGTCTGAGCCTCAATTTCCTCATCAGTAAAATGAGGAAAAGGAAACCTACCCCTGAAAGTGTTGTAAGGATTCAGAGATCACGGTTTGGAAATTGCCTGGCTAAAAGTACTCACACAAAACGGTGTCTAGTGTGACAACCCATCACACACCGCTGAGAATGGGGAAAAAAATTTTTTTACATTCTTTTTTTATATTCTTTTCCATTATGGTTTATCACAGGATACTGAATATAGTTCCCTGTGCTATACATTAGGACCTTGTTGTTTATCCATTCTAAATGTAATAGTTTGCATCTACCAACCCCAAACTCCCAGTCCATCCCTCTCCCTCTCCCATCCCCCTTGGCAACTATAAGTCTGTTCTCTATGTCTGTGAGTCTGTTTCTCTTTCGTAGATAGGTTCATTTGTGCCATATTTTAGATCCCACTCATAAGTGATATCATATGGTATTTGTCTTTCTCTTTCTGACTTCACTTAGTATGATAATCTCTAGTTGTATCCATGTTGCTGCAAATGGCATTATTTTGTTCTTTTTTATGGCTGAGTAGTATTCCATTGTATATATGTACCACACCTTCTTTATCCATTCATCTGTCGATGGACATTATGTTGTTTAGGCTACTGTGAATAGTGCTGCTATGGACATAGGGGTGCATGTATCTTTTACAATTATAGTTTTGTCTGGTTATATGCCCAGGAGTGGGATCGCTGGATCATATGGTAATTCTATTTTTAGTTTTCTGAGGAACCTCCATACTGTTTTCCACAGTGGGTGCATCAACTTACATTCCCACCAACAGTGCAGGAGGGTTCCCTTTTCTCCACACCCTCTCCAGCATATGTTATTTGTAGACTTTTTAATGATCGCCATTCTGACCGGTGTGAGGTGGTACCTCATTGTAGTTTTGATTTGCATTTCTCTAATAATTAGTGACGTTGCACAAAAAATTTTTTTATGACAGACTATATCAAATATATGCTCCACCGGTGGGAGTGTAAGTTAGTACTATAGTTTGACAGTGTCTGCTAAAGCTAAACACATACCTGCCCTGGGGTATATTCCCATGTTTACCAAAGAAATGTATTAGAATATTCATAGCATCAGTATAGCCCCAAACAGGAAAATATCCAGTTTTAGGCATATTCACACAATGGAAACCATACAGAAATTAAAATGAAAGAACTATCCCTACACACAATATGACTCTCACAAACATAATGTTAAGTAAAAGAAGGTAAAAACACAGTACACACTGTATGGGTCCCTAGAGAGTTTGAAACAGACAAAGTAATCCATGCTGTTAGAAATCAGGTAAATGATAACTTTCAGAGGGGATGAGGGTGGCAGAAAGAGCATGTGCGGAGCTTCTGGGGGCTTCTCTGTTTGGTTTCTTGATCTGAGTATTGGTTATATGGGTGTGTTCACTTTGTGTAAATTCGTTGAACTGCACACTAATGACATGTATACTTCTCTGTACTTATACTTGAGTAAAAAGTTTACCTGACAAAACTGTAGCTGGGGTGATGAACAGCGGCCAGGAGAACAGGCTTTGAGGACAGACAGATCTGGGGCCCCGCGCTCTGGTTTCTTTCCCTGTAAAAGAGGGAACATAATGTCTGTCAAGATTCGATGAAGTGAGCACGTAAGACATAAGCACAGGGCCTGGTCTATATAGGCCTGCAGTTCTCCTGCGTGATCCAACTCCTGGCACCGCTGCCTCACCTTCTCCAGCCCTAATGCGTGGGTTCTACTTGATTCACAGTAATGAAGTAACTGGTAATGGCGGGCTTGGGGCTCCTCACCCCCGGGATGGAGCCCGGTAAAAAGTGTCATTCTCAGGGGCAGCCCCCGTCTTCCCGCCCCCGCGCAGGGGGCAATCCTCGGCTGCAGCCTACTTGGAAACCCCCTAAAAGAGCCCCTCTGCGAAACCCGGCCAAAGGCAGCTCCGGCCCCGCCACTAAAGATAAAAGAGCACTTTGCCATTAG
Source organism: Hyperoodon ampullatus (assembly GCF_949752795.1). Taxonomy (NCBI): domain Eukaryota; kingdom Metazoa; phylum Chordata; class Mammalia; order Artiodactyla; family Ziphiidae; genus Hyperoodon; species Hyperoodon ampullatus. The sequence continues at coordinate 50,273,753 of NC_136931.1, forward strand.
ACTCTGACAGATCTCTGGGAAACTCCTCAGGTCAAAGAGCAACGAGGGCAGCGCCGCCTGCCGGCGAGAACACCCGCGCGCGAGAATGCCGTGCGAGACTGCGCCAAGGCGCGCTATTGCACACGCGCACCACCCCGGGCCCGCCCGCGCGCTCGCGCGGTTAGGAGTGCGCCTGAGCATATCTTGGGGGAGGAGCTCAGGACGAGGTCGCCCTGCCCTTCATCTATCTGGCCTATCCGGCCCATCCGGCCGTCTCTCCTTGGTGTCTTAAACTACGTTTCCCAGAATCCATCCAGGCCCTGGCTTTCCGGTGGCATCAGCGGAAGCGGTGACTGGCTTAGGCCGGGCTGCACAGAGGCCGGCTTGGTCGCTATGGAGGAAATAGGCATCCTGGTGGAGAAAGCTCAGGTCCGGTGGGGCCTGGCTCGCGGGGAGAGGGCGAAGCCGATCTGAATGGGATGTTGAGCGACTTCGGGGATCCAGGCCTGGGTCTGAGTGTTTTCGGAGGTCTCAGTGGAGAGCTTCGTGCCGTCCCGAGGCCTGGGCTGTGGCTGAGTGATGTTGGGAGGGCAGTAGGGCTCGGAAAGCTGGGCTGGGGAAACGAGTGACATTAGAGGTTCTTTGGGACTGAATGATTTCGAGGTTTAGCTGGGAATGCTGTGACATCGGTGACCCGGCGGCACTGGGGATGGGTCGGTAGTGAGTGATGTATGGGATTCGGCCGTGGGGCAGAATGATATCTGAGGCTGGGCTGGGGAGCTGACTGACATTCGGGGCTTAGCTGGTGTTGGAGGGCCGAGTAATGTATGTGGTCTGGCCGAGTGATGTTTGGGGACTCCCTGGGAGCTGGATGACATAAGGGCCTAGTGTGAGTTGGAGTTCTGTGACATGAGGCGTCTTCGGGAGGTAATTGAGTAACGCCCGGACTGTATGAAGGCGTGTTGACTTTACCAGTCAATTGAGAGAGCCGTATGATATTAGGAACCTGTTGAGGGGGGCTGGAGGGCATTGGGGTCTGGTAAGGAGCTGATAAGACATTTAGGCCCTAGATGGGAGTTGGGTGACATTGCAGACATGTGACAAGTGGCATATGATACCAGAAGATCTGTTTGGAAGGCTGTTTGACCGAGGGGCCTGTGAGGAGTTGGGTGACTTCAGGAACCTGTTTAGGGGACTGAGAGGTTTCCAGGATCTATTTAGGGAGCTGAATGATGTCAGGAGCCTATTAGGGGCCAAGTGACTTCATGGTGAAGTGGGAGGGGGGCTCTAGATTCTTTCATAAGGGGACCTTCTTTTTCCAACCTGAGTTTCCCTCCATGGTCTAGGATGAGATCCCAGCCCTGTCTGTGTCACGGCCCCAGACTGGCCTGTCCTTCCTGGGGCCTGAGCCTGAGGACCTGGAGGACCTGTACAGCCGCTACAAGGTACATTCAAACCCAATCCGGACCCTGCACAGGGCCCAGCATCCCATACTTCCCCCACCTTCCACTGCTCCTTGGCTCAGCAAGGCCTGGAGCCATCCCCTACCTCTTCCCTCTCTGCTCACAGAAGCTGCAGCAAGAGCTGGAGTTCCTGGAGGTGCAGGAGGAGTACATCAAGGATGAGCAAAAGAACCTGAAGAAGGAATTCCTCCATGCCCAGGAGGAGGTGAAGCGAATCCAGAGCATCCCACTGGTTATTGGGCAGTTTCTGGAGGCTGTGGATCAGAATACAGCCATCGTGGGCTCCACCACAGGTGCGTGGGGGGTTGTTTACTCATCTGTTCATTCAACAGCTGTCAACTGTTTCCTGCCACGTGCCAGGAACTTACAGCGGCAAATGAGGCAAGACAGTATAATGGTGTTTTTCAGAGTATTTTGAGTCTGATGCAAAAGTGGAAATATATTTTACGTTCTCTCGCTCTTTCTTTCTCTATGTGTGTGTATATAACTCATATAGTAAAAGTTTGACCAAACGATAGATAGCCACACTATGTGTGACATACTCTAACTAGTTTCCCATTTTGTTCTAGTCTGTTTTGTTTTAAACAACGTTCTGGTCATGACTCTCAAATGATTTCACAACTCCTACTGGGTTGGGACCCGCAATTTGAAAGCACAGGTGAAGTGTTAAGAGATTGGGCTCTGGTAAGGAGCCAGTATATGGGAGCTGCTGTTATTAACGTGGGTCTAGGCTCTGCCTTCACGATGGGTGTTGTCTCTGCATCTTATCTGTCTTTTCGTGCTTCTGGCCTCTGCTCCTCTGGACCAAGCCATATTCTTATAAAGCTTGCGGGGAAAGGTGTGTGACTGGGCCTGGAATTGGACGGATGGGCTGGTAGTGAGGTAGTGAAGGGAGGGAGATATCCAAAATGAGGCCTGTGTCTTTGATCTTTAGGACTTAGGGGGACAGTGGCTATCTCTGAGATGGCGACATGGGCAGAAAAGCAGGTTTGCAGGGAGACAGTGAGGGCAGTCTGGGACATCATGGGGAAGTGTCTGGGAGGTCACTGGACAGCCAGGTCTGAAGGTCAGGAGAGAGACTGAGGCCAGAAAGAGATGTGTGTGTCACTACCATAAATGTAGAAGGTGGACTGGGGACGTGAGACTGGAGGCTGGGCAAGCAAGAAGGATTCTGCTGCAGAGACCTAGATGGGAGAGGATGGTGCTGAATCAGGGCAGGTTCCCTGGGCAGGAGGGAAGGGATTAGTCAGAGAGACATTTTAGGAGGCTGGTGGACCGCCATGGTGACTGACGGGCTGTGGAGGGAAGCAGAGAAAAGTCCAGAATGAGGCTTAGGGCTCTCGCTAGTGACTCGGCACCGTGGGCCTCCCTGAGACAGAGACCCAGGAGGAGCAGCATAAATGGGGGGAAGATACTGAGAACACATTGAGACATGGTGAGTGAGACATGCCGTGGGGATGTCCACGGGCAGGCATTCCAGGAGGCTGCTGGTCACCTGGGGCTGGAGCTCAAGAGTCAGGGATAGACAGGGAAGTTGTTAGTGTGGATGCGGGGGGTGGACTGGAGGAGGCAAGACTAGAAGCCAGGAGGGCCATTTGGGGTCTGAGTGAGAGATACTGTCTGCCTGGAAGTACAGCTGTGAGGTTGGCAGTTTTGAGGTTCTGGCACTTCTCATTTTCCCGTCTCCCTTCTCGTCCTGTTCCCAAAGGCTCCAACTACTATGTGCGCATCCTGAGCACCATCGACCGGGAGCTGCTCAAGCCCAACGCCTCAGTGGCCCTCCACAAGCACAGCAACGCCCTGGTGGACGTGCTGCCTCCTGAGGCCGACAGCAGCATCATGATGCTCACCTCAGGTGAGGGGGAGCCCAGGGCCAGGGAGGCCTGAGGGGATCCTGCGGGCCAGGCTGGGAGCCCCAGCTCTGCTCTCCCACCAGATCAGAAGCCAGATGTGATGTACGCGGACATCGGGGGCATGGACATCCAGAAGCAGGAGGTGCGGGAGGCCGTGGAGCTCCCCCTTACGCACTTTGAGCTCTACAAGCAGGTGAGGAGCTGGAGCTGGCAGGGAAGGGAGAGGCCGTCCCCACCATGTCTCCAGTTGGTGATGGACTCCCCGGCTCGTGCTCGTCTCCACCTCTGTGCTTCAGATCGGCATCGACCCTCCCCGAGGCGTCCTCATGTATGGCCCGCCCGGCTGCGGGAAGACCATGTTGGCAAAGGCTGTGGCTCATCACACGACAGGTGAGCTGCTTGGCCCCTCCCCCGAGCTCTGACCTTCTGGGCTCTTCCGACCTTGCCCTCAGCTCTCTCATCCTCCCCAGGAAGTAGTGTGGCACAGCAATTCAGAACATGGGCTCTAGGGTCAAAGACCCAGTGTGCGTCTTACTGAGTGGCTGTGCCGTCCTGGGGAGGTGACTTTACTCTCGTGCCTCAACTTCCCCATCTAATAGAACACTCATTTCACAGCATGATTGTGGGGATTAATGAAATAATGCCATGTTTTTCCTACTAATGGGTCATTACTAATGACCCGTTAGTAATTATGAATTCAAATTCATGGGTTGCAACCAGCATTTTAAAAAATGAAACAGAACAGAAAATGTTGGAGTCCACCCCACATAGTAAGAACTCGTATTGTTTGTGAACACACACAAACACTGTACACAGGTGTGCTGTGGTTGTTTACAGATGTATTTCTTCTTGTAGGTTCTAAACAAAAATGTCTGAAAGTCACTGTATTACTGTTTGTAAAGCCTAAGGACAGGACTCAGCTCATCTTAAAATCTTAATATGTCTAAGCCAGGGAGCAGTAGTGGGCAGTGGGTAAGTAGTGTGTTTTCTGGGCCAGACTGCCTGTGTTTGAAATCTGGCCCCCTACAAATACTTATATAAGTTAGTACTACTTACGTAAGTTAGTTTATGTAACTACTTGGCAAGTTAGCCTCTCTGTGCCTCCATTTCTTAATTTTCTGGATTATTCAGAGGATGAAATCAATATAAAGCTTCTAAAACCATACCTGGCACGTAGTAAGTGGACAGTAAATGTTAGCCATTGTCATGATCATTCATTGAACTTCTGCTCTCCCAGGTGCTGGGATATAGGGATGAGTCAGACCTGTCCCCTGCATTGGAGAATCTCCCAGTGTGGCTGAAAAAAAGGAAAATAAACACTTAGAACTCAGTCAGTTAGTATTTATTGAGCACCTAATATGTACCAAGCTGTGTTCTAGGTGTGGAAGACATGGCAGTGAACAGAACAAAGTCTCCCTTCCTCGTAAAGGTGATGTCTTAGTTGAGGAAGCACTAACAGATGAATGAAGAGATTATATGTCATGTGGTACTAATGCCTGAAGAAAACAACTAAGGGGCAGGGGATAGGGAATAACAGGGACTGCAGCTTTATGTGCCGGGACTGGAGGTGGTCAGGGAAGACTTTTCTGAGGTGACATTTACATAAAGACCTAGAAGAAGCCTTGAGGGAGTGAGTCATGTGGACGTCTGGGGGAGGGAGTGTGTCAGGCTGAGGGACTTGGGTGCAAAGGCCTTGAGACAGGTGTGTGCTTAGTGTTCTAGGAACAGTGAGGAGGCCCCAGTAGTTGACGCCGAGTGAGCAAGGGGGTTATGGTTGGAAGTGAGCTTGGGTGGGAACGGTCTGCAGAGTAGCACATGCTCCAAAGAAGCAAGGAAGGTAGTGGGATAGCCCTAAAGGAGGGTTGTCAATCCATTCTGCGTAGGCTCTTAGGTAGGGGTTCCCAGAAGAGAGGTGTGAGGAGTCTGTCAGGCACACAGTTGGGAGAAGGAATAGCATTTGCAAAGGCCAGGAGGCGGGAAAGAACCCATTTAGGGAGTCGTGAGTAGTGGTGAGTAGACCGTGACTAAACTCGACGAGGGCAGGGAACTTGTGCATTTGTCCTTTTTTGTGTTTCCAGTGCCCGCCGAGTAGCTGAATTGTGGTAGGTGCCCAGAAAATAGCTGTTGAATGGCTGGCTGAAGGAGGGGCTGTGCAGGTCCAGGGATCAGAATGGGCGTGAATATAAATAGTCTTAGTGCTAACCTAAGAGATTTCAACTGTTGTCCTGAGATCAGGGTGGTTTTAGACAGGCAGGGTTCAATAGAAATACAGTTGCCCCTCGAACAACAGAGGCTTGAACTTCGAGGGTCCACTTATACCCAGATTTTTTTCACATGATGCATGGTTGGATGAATCTGCAGAGGCAGAACTGCAGATCTGGAGGGCCAGCTATAAAGTTATACACGGATTTTATGCACAGAGGGTCGGCACCCCTAGACCCTGTGTTGTTCAAGGGTCAACTGTATAATGAAGCTACATATATAATTTAAAATTTTAAGTACTCAGTTTTTAAACAAGTTAAAAGAACTAGGTGAACTTCATCTAAAATATGTTTTTTTATTTAACCAGTATACTCAAAAATATTATTATTTTAACATGCAGCAGATACAAAACTTGAGTTTTTTCTATAATTTTTTATTGTAGTAAAATATATATAGCATAAAATTTACCATTTTAACCACTTTAAAAATATACAGTTTATAAGTGGCATCAAGTGGATTCACAGTGTTGTACAGTCATCACCATTATCCACTTCTGGGACTTGTTCATCATCCAAACTGTAACTCCACACCCATTAAACAATCATTCCCTATTTCTCCCTCCCCGCAGCCCCTGATAACCTCTATTCTACTTTCAGTCTCTATGAATTTGCCTATTCTGGGCACCTCATATACATGGATGAATCATGGAGTATTTGTCTTTTTGTGACTGGCTTATTTCCCTTAGCATAATGTCTTTGGGGCTTACCCATGTTGAAACATGTGCCAGAATTTATTTCCTTTTGAAAGCCAAATAATATTCCAAATAATATTCTGTTGTATGTATATAGCACACTTTATCTATTCATTTGTTGATGGACATTTATTGAGATATTTTACTTTTTTTGTACTGTCTTTTGAAGTCTGGTGTGTATTTCACATTTACAGCACATCTCATTTTGGACCAGCCACATTTTGGTTGCTCAGTAGCCACTTGCCGCCAGTGGCCACCACATTAGAGAGGGACAGGGCTGCAACTTGCACAACTCCTAGTTTATGACCAGATCTACATAATGGACTTTGTGTCTCCTTTCTCTGTCGTGGCTGGAAGGAGTGTCCTGGAGGTTGCTCCGTGCAATACAAAGCCACATCCAGTCACTAACAAACAAGTTAAACTCTAAGAAAAGATGAAAAGGAGAGGCAAGCCCAGAACAAACCTGTCTTTAACCCCATTGCCACTTGTTGATTATGTCAGAATATGTGTTCCTGGTTCTTGACTCTTGCATGATATTCAAAAGTGGGTCCTTTGAGCTCTTGGTAAGGCAGCATGATGCCTGTGTATGGAAAACCTATTTTCTTACTGATTTTTCAAGCACTCTGGAAATTCACATTTTTTGGTGTGTTGGATTCCATGAATGTCTCTAGCTCTACTTTGTCGGTATGTTGAAGCACAGACACATTTTTTTTAATACCCTGATTTTTAAATGTTGGGCCAAAAAATGACACATCCATAGGCAGGATTCATGATTTGTGCTGCTGGGTCTCTGTGGGGTACAAGCTGGTCCTCCTGACTGGATCTGGAACCCAGCCCAGGTCATGAGAAAATGACCTGGCTACTTGGAGTGGGTATCCAAAGAAAAGGATGTCCTCAAGGAATTCTCAGTTTCAGTTGAAGTATTATGGGGCCCTACAGGTGTCCCATTCTCGTCTAACCCCTGTCACTCTGCCATCAGCTGCATTCATCCGAGTTGTGGGCTCAGAGTTTGTACAGAAGTACCTGGGTGAGGGCCCTCGCATGGTCCGGGACGTGTTCCGCCTGGCCAAGGAGAACGCACCTGCCATCATCTTCATAGATGAGATTGATGCCATCGCAACCAAGAGATTCGATGCCCAGACAGGGGGTGAGTGATGCCCAAACAGGGCCTGGGGTCTTTTTTTTTTTAATGACTTTATTTTTTTGGCTGCGTTGGGTCTTCGTTGCTGCATGTGGGCTTTCTCTAGCTGCAGCGAGCAGGGGCTACTCTTCGTTGCGGTGCCCAGGCTTCTCACTGCAGAGGCTTCTCTTGCTGCATTGCAGAGCACTGGTTCTAGGTGCACAGGCTTCAGTAGTTGCAGCGTGTGGGCTCAGTAGTTGTGACTTGCGGGCCCTAGAGCGCAGGCTCAGTTGTGGCGCACGGGCTTAGTTGCTCCACGGCATGTGAGATCTCCCCAGACCGGGGCTTGAACCCGTGTCCTCTGCACTGGCAGGTGGATTATTAACCACTGTGCCACCAGGGAAGTCCCAGGGCCTGGGGTCTTGGGCAGGCTTGTCATGCGGGATGCCCTGGACTGACCGTGTTATGTACTATCCAGCTGACAGGGAGGTTCAGAGAATCCTGCTGGAGCTACTGAATCAAATGGATGGATTCGACCAGAACGTCAACGTCAAGGTTTGGGGTTCAGGATGGGCGAGGGGAGGTGTGGTGTGGGAATCAGGGAAAGATGGAGGCTGGCATGTGAGGAGATAGGTATTGCGACAGGATGGGGAGTATAGTTGGGACAGAGGTCTGAGCTGGCCTGTCGCTGATGCCAGGTGATCATGGCCACAAACAGAGCAGACACCCTGGATCCTGCTCTGCTGCGGCCGGGACGCCTTGACCGTAAAATTGAATTTCCACTCCCTGACCGCCGCCAGAAGAGATTGATTTTCTCCACTATCACCAGCAAGATGAACCTCTCTGAGGAGGTTGACCTGGAAGATTGTATCCTGCTCTAGAAGCGAGGAGAGGGTCACCGTTGAGAATGGGGATTAGATCTCCACCTCTGCCATCACCACCACCCAGACTGTGCAGGTGGGAGACCAAGGTCTGGGGGGGGGATGGTGACAAAGACAGCCCAAGAACGACTTCTGGCTCCAGGCATTCACCCAGTCATGCATGGAGTGGTTTCCTTAACTCACCTGCTATAGATGTGGCCCGACCAGATAAGATTTCAGGAGCTGATATCAACTCCATCTGTCAGGAGGTGAGTGATGGTTTCTCTCTAGATTGGGCAGGGGGTGTGTGAAGACCCTCCGCTCTGCTGCAGTCCTGTCCATCATTGCCTCCCTGGGTCTTAGGCTGCGTCTCTCTCTTCCTGCACCATCACTAGGGGCGGGGAGTGCAGGGAGTAGATTTTAACTGTCATCCCTCAACAGAGCGGGATGTTGGCTGTCCGAGAGAACCGCTACATTGTTCTGGCCAAGGACTTCGAGAAAGCATACAAGACAGTCATCAAGAAGGATGAACAGGAGCATGAGTTTTACAAGTGACCCCTCTGCCCGCACACAGGGGCTGGGGGTTCGCTCACTTCCCCAGCCTCTGTCCCCAAAGCTAGTTCTGTTTTTTCTTTACCCAGGATTGATTCATTCAATAAACTAACAAGATCAAATCTGTTTAATTTCTTCTTACAAGTTTAACTCCTTTGGAGAAGCTGGGCCTTGAATAGGATCCTCTGTGCTCCTCCTGCTCTCCTGACAGATGAGCGGTTGAGGTACATGGTCTGGGTTACAGCTTGAGAGAGAAGTAAAGAATTCAAACTAAATGACCAGAAATTTGGGGAAAAGGATGGAAAAGGAGCAGACTGCAGCCCCTGACCAGAAAATAAAGTCTCTATCCATCTCCCCACCCACATTTACCATTCGAGTCTTGGGCAGTTCCTGCCTTCTTCACACTCAGAGGGAGTTATCAAGGACAGAGAGACCACCCATTAGAGTCCCCCAGAGCAGGGATGAGGGGCTGGGGGTGGGGTTGGATGCCTGGGTTCTGTGAATGTCTCTGGCTCTTCATGCCATCTTGTTGGGGCACAGATTCGTTTGGTAGGACCAATTCCCACTTTCTCTTGAAATCTGTTTAAACACCTCTCCCTCTGGGGAGTCTTCTCCGATGCACCAAGAAGGGAAGTAACCCTTCCCCTACACTGCCCTGGCGTCGTGCACATGCTGTGCGCTTTGCACTCCTTACATCTCCAAGTGCTTGCCTCCTCCAGACTGGAACCTCTTGTAGAGTAGTCAGGGATTGTAGCTTGATCACAATTCAAGTCCCAGCACCCACACATGGTAGACATTCAGTTCATGTTCCTTGAACAAAAGTATGAATGTCACTATATATTTGGGAGTGAGATGGGAAGAAGATATAAGGAAAAATAATTGAGGAATCACAGGTCCTTGAAGAAACGGGGGTGATTCTGCTAGATAAGCATGGCATGTTGAACAGAGAAGTTAATTCTTCCTCTCTCCTGGCACCTCACTAAAACAAAAGGAAGGTATAAATTCACATGGACACAGGAAGAGAGAGGAGATGGCAGCAATACAATTTTGGAAAGAGGCAGATACCTGCTTACTGATGTAGCAGACCTGAGGAAACTTGAACCTGAACTCAAGGGAAGCCCAGAAACAGTCATTTTCCCCTTTCAGAAGCCAGGTTCTGAAGGTGAGGCCTGGAAACAGGAGGACTACCTGAAAGACTGTATAAAAACCAGAGGGCTTCCCTGGTGGCGCAGTGGTTGAGAGTCCGCCTGCCGATGCAGGGGACACAGGTTTGTGCCCTGGTCCGGGAAGATCCCATATGCTGCGGAGTGGCTGGGCCCGTGAGCCATGGCCGCTGAGCCGGTGCGTCCGGAGCCTGTGCTCCGCAACGGGAGAGGCCACAACAGTGAGAGGCCTGCATACTGCAAAAAAAAAAAAAAACCCCCCCCAAAAAAAAAAAAAAAAAAAAAACCAGAACTGATACACTGATTATGCAGGAAACAAATGAGCTGTTGTTACTCCAGGCCCTGTGACCCTTCCCCAGCCTGGCTGAAGACCTCAGATTTACTCTGGAAAGGCTGAACCAGCAGTCTCTGGGCTGGTGTGCCTGGAGCAAGGATGAGAGCGGGGCCGTGCAGAAGACGAGATTGAGATTAAGTGAGATCCCTGGGCAGGCAATTGAAGGATTCCTTCTGAGGAAACCAAGCAGCATGAGAGAAACAGGAAAGTGGGTTGTTAAGACACCTAAAGTCCTCACCATTCACATTCAGCAGCAGCTAATATCTAAAACTGATGAGTTTACAAACGCATGTAACTCAGATTTATGGAAGTAAATTTCAAAAGAAACAAATGAGGATGGGAAGTCCTTGCCTCTTGGAAGTAGACAGGGAAATACAGGGTGAGGGTGACATGGGAATGCTTTTTGTTTCTAATATACTTTATATATATTTAACCTTTTAAAATAGGTACTTAAAAAACGACAGTGACAACACCACGCGAAAAAAAGGATTTTACAAGTCCTCTTGGAGGGACGGTAAAGGAAGGAAATTCCTGAAGTGACAAAACACATCCTAAACATCAGTGATAAAGGGCAAAGAGATTGGGAAAAGAACAAAGCCATGTACCTAAGAAATGACAGCAGACTAGTGTGAGGCTAAAGCTATAACTGGTAAGAGGTGGTAGCCACTCACATTAGCTGGGAGAAGGGATATTTGGTATATTTTGTGGGTTGCCCAGCAATCTTGTTGTCTGTGCTTAGGCAAAATTATGAAATGGCCTACCATTATTATGGTCTCAGAGTGACTTTGATATTGATGTTCTGTGAGACTGTTCATGTGCAACAGGATAACAGGCCCAGCTGTGAGCACCAGGCCAGCTTTCAATACCACTGAGGCCTACCTGGAAGTGTCAGGCCAGTTCCTGGATGTCAGGGGCTGCTTTTTTTTGTTCTCAATTACGTGCTACCGCGTTAAGAGGGAAAAACTAACGCCAGCTTGCTGAATAGCCCAGACACTCGTGCGTTTTGGAAGTGGAGTCTTGAAAGCAAGTGTTTTCCTGCCAAGCGAAACACATATCACTTTTCTCTGTTCTTCTCTGCAAAGACAAGAGGGAAAAAAACCCTTAAATATATGTAAACCTTTTTGTTTATTTGTTTTTAATTGTTTTAACTGTAAAAATAATACACATAAAGGAGCCCAAAATGTAAATGTATAATGTAACAACTTATTATAAATAAAACACTTGCATAAACATCATCCAAGGACCAGGCTGTAGGTTTCCACTGAAAAAGAAATTCCTACACAGCTGCCCATAGGCAGTGATGATCCATTTTGTGAACACATCTGTAATTACTGCAATGGAGAGTGCACCCTGGATTGATACAGCCAGTTTGGACAAATAGCAATCATTTCCCCAGGTTTCATGTATTCTTTAGTAACATTTCCTTTGAGTACAACCAGCATCAGTAAGCATATCTCAGATGAGACTACAGTGCATGTACTGCTAAGTAGTTAAAAAGGACTCTGTTGATCAAAAATGACTCTGTACCAATGCAGCAACGTGACAAACGTCACCACTGTCTGCACAGACCAGAAGCCATGTCATGATGGCACAGGTCACACCAAAGCCAACCTAGATGACTCAAACGTGGTCTTCCATGTCAGTCTCAAAGGGAGAGGAGGAGGATGAGGGAGCATAAGAAGAAGGAGCCAGGGGCTTCCCTGGTGGCGCAGTGGTTGAGAGTCCGCCTGCCGATGCAGGGGACACGGGTTCGTGCCCCAGTCTGGGAACATCCCATGTGCCGCGGAGTGGCTGGGCCCGTGAGCCATGGCCGCTGAGCCTGCGCATCCGGAGCCTGTGCTCCACAACAGGAGAGGCCACAACAGTGAGAGGCCCGTGTACTGCAAAATAAATAAATAAATAAAAATTTTTTAAAAAAAGAAGAAGGAGCCAGAAGAAGACAGGGCTCAACGTCCTAATGACTGCATAATTTTTTTTTTTTACTTGTCCTCACAAACTACCCCAAAATATTACTTGGACATTTTGCTTCTTCTTCAGGATCTTAAGGTATATTTACTGTCTTATGTCATAGGATAGGAGGCTCCAGTGGAACGCTCAGCATGGTGACTCCTCCTGCTAAAGCAGGGACACATCAGGCCAGGCAGACGCTGAACCCAGAGTCCTGCAAGGGAAAGCAGGGTTCTCCCCAAAAGTGAGCCTGGTGACCCCAGTGGCCCAGCACCTGCTTATTTTTATTTTTATATCGATCCATATATATAATTGTGAGTTCATACCATTGCATCTAGTTTCAACCTGCCATCACAGGCTCATTCTAGTTCTCTCCTTTTCCATATCTGAGGTTCCCCGCTGACAGGGAGAAGCTTGGCTGCTCCCAATGCACTTATTGGGTTGGCCAAAAAGTTCGTTCGTAATAGCTTCCAGAGAAACCCGAATGAAATTTTTGGCCAACCCAATAATATATTTACTTACTTGATCAGAACCCCACCTCCACCCCCGCCTGCCACTGCATGTAACAAACTCCTATCACCCTGTTGCGCCCTTCCCCATACAGATGCTCTCCTCACCCTACTTGGGTTCTGAGACTCACTACCTCCTATATCCAACCGACATGAATGTCTCCAACACCCCAATTTGGGCTCCAACACCCAATGCTGGGCAGTACCCATACCCACATGCCCTTTTCACCCTGTTCAGGCTCTGAAATCCCGTACAGGGCATTCCTCCCGTGTGGATGCCCTCCTTATCCTGCTCAGGTTGACACTCCCATGCTGGGCCATTCCACCACTTGGAATGCTCCCTAGTAAGCCCTGTCACCCTACACCAAGCCACCAGCTGCATGAACACCCTCCTCATCCTGCTCAGGCTCAAAGACCCTGCTCTGAGCCCATCTTATGGCTTTAGGACTGAATTGCTCAGAAAGGGAAGGGAAGAGGAAGAGCAAAATGTGTTAGCGTCTGACTAATTGTGGGCTCGCTACACTATGGCACGCTGCCTTTTCAAGCATAAAGCTATCCCCTCAGCCCAAGATTCTCAAACGTATCTGCCACGAGACCCCTCATAGCACAGAAGAGTGAAAAGAATTCCTTCATATTAAAAAAAAAATTACTGGGCTTCCCTGGTGGCGCAGTGGTTGAGAGTCCGCCTGCCGATGCAGGGGACACGGGTTCGTGCCCCGGTCCGGGAAGATCCCACATGCCGCGGAGCGGCTGGGCCCGTGAGCCATGGCCGCTGAGCCTGCGCGTCCAGAGCCTGTGCTCCGCAACGGGAGAGGCCACAACAGTGAGAGGAGAGGCCCGTGTACCGCAAAAAAAAAAAAAAAATACTATGATTTACATTTTTCTCTAGGAAAAAATTCATTTGATTCTATACAAAATTGTTTGACAGATAAATTACAAATCTTCGGTCCAAATCTTGAAATACACAGCTGATGCAGCAAGAAGATGCACCATATCCTTTTTATAATAGGCCTGTGGCTGCACACGATCACACACACCCAGTCGCGAGGCCACTGGCACCCATGACGTTCTACACGCAGATACTCAGATTCACACAGCCTCGCTGCACTCGCCAACCGCCCCGGTCACACAGCGACCCGCACACCCACCCCATCGCACACACATCACCCCAGTCACAGTCCGGCACAGCCAGTCTCCCACCGCGCCTCTCGCCTCACTGCTCAGTCACGAATCACACTCCAGGCTACTTTCTGTGGCCTCCCTCCGGTCAGGTGCCGCTGCAGGCACACACCGTCTCCCACCCAAAGAATTACACACACGCAGAAACACAACTCACCCTCAGCCAGAGGCGGGGTCGGCCCCGCAACCCTCACGGCGTCGCGCGCGTGCAGACAGGTGCACACACACAGACACACGCTCATGAGGCCGGGTACAAAGGGCCACACGCCTGTGAAGCACGAGAGGGGACTACCCCAAGGGAAGAATCTGACAGAATTCGCCTCGCACGTGCTCGGCCTCAGGACGGCACCCACGGACGCACTCGGCGGTCAAGACTCTAGAAGTCCGTCGAGCCTCGCACTGCCTAGACAGGTCCCCGCTGTGAGTTCTCTCAGCTTACCTCGCGAGGGCGCGGGTCCCCGGCTCCGAGACTAGAGTCGCTCGGTCCCAAGCGTGCCTGCGCCTGCGCACTCAGAGCCCAGCCCACCGGCTTCCGGCTGTGGACTACATTTCCCAGAAGCCCCAGGGGTTGGTGTAAACTTCCACCCGGAGGGCCTCTAGCCGTGCATACTGGGTGTTTCAGCCACCGCGGGTGAGTTAGTCGAAACCTGGGGAGAAGTTGGTGCTAGGTGAGGCGGATCAGGACTCGTCTGGGGTAGGGAAAGGGATGGAGCTGTAGCCCAGAGTGAGGAGCCCAGGGCGCATCGTGCCCGCAGCCTCAGGCCTGTATTGGAATGAGAAGAGAGGGGGGATTGTGTGACTAATGTAACAGGCTGTGTGTGTGTGTGTGTGTGTGTGGTGCGTGTGCGCGCGCGCTCCCGCGCGCTTTCCAGAACCAAGTTGGGCCTCCTGTCGGTGGGCGCGGTTGTCATTCTGATACTGGTGCTTGGCTCAGCGGTGTGTGTGACTGACCCATGCCCCTGCTGCTTTCCCCTTCCTTCCCTCACAGCCCGGGTGTCTGTACAGACTTTCCCAAGAGGAAGTCAAATACTGAACCCTAGAATGAAGATTCCCAGAAAGCAAGAAGACACAGTCCTGGGCTTGGTATGGGACTTTTAGAGCTAAAAGTGTCTCCAAGACAAACTCCTGGCTCGAAATGGTGGGAGGGGTTCCTACTTAGAAGCGCTGTGGGTGCTGCTACATTTTTCAGAACCACAGCTTTCCCATATCTCTGATTCTAGGAATCGGCTGTGATTTCAAAGACAGGTTCCAGCCTCCCTGTCTCATCTGGTCATATGTGTGAGGTCGGAGCTGATGTGGCCCTGGAGGGGACTTCTCCGTCTCTCTGTGCTCTAAGAAAGGCCTGAAGAAGGTCTCATGATTTCCTTCTTCCCCAGTCCTGCCTTTCTCCCCCAAGAAGTATCCTGAGCAGGAGGGGAAAATTGTTGCACATCTAAAAGTACAGATCAGGTGAGTTTCTACTTCCTCTTTGTTCATAAATGCATCTTTGTTTTTAGTACATGGAAGCATTTGCTTTTCTTTTCATGAAATGTCCAGTGGCCTATTCTAGGCCTTCCTTCCCAATGAATGAGGGGCCGTGCAGGTGGCCCTCTCTCACTCACTTTTTATAATGGTAAGAAATATATATCCTGGAGTCTAAAGTTAAAGCTTTGTTTTATTGAGATTAATATTTAAGTGGAATCACATCATTGATCTTCTGCAGAACCTAAGTTTAAAAGTAAGGCAAGATCAGAGGTAGTCCGACTGGTGTCAGTAAGTAAATGACACGGGCGTCTGTTTTTTTGTTTTTTTTTTGCGGTACGCGGGCCTCTCACTGTTGTGGCCTCTCCCGCTGTGGAGCACAGGCTCCGGACGCGCAGGCCCAGTGGCCATGGCTCACGGGCCCAGCCACTCCGTGGCATGTGGGATCTTCCCGGACCGGGGCACGAACCCGTGTCCCCTGCATCGGCAGGCGGACTCTCAACCACTGCGCCACCAGGGAAGCCCCCGGGCGTCTGTTTTTTAAGGTGTTTAGGAGCAGGAATGTGATTGGAAGTCTAAGCGTGGAAATCTGTATCATCATGGTCAAGGGTTTCTTCCAAGGAATCAATGGGTTGAGATTTATGTTTATAAAGAATTTGTCAAAAGAAAAAAAATGTACATATAAGTAAAGTAATATTCATTGTGATGAACGATAATACTCAAATTTTATATGAATGTCATTTACTATTATTGGAATTCAGAGACATTTTACAAGGGTTATATCCAAAGCAATATTTCAGTTGATTATTCAGTGGAGAAAGAGAAAAAGAACCAAACACTGTTCTGTCTGCTTTGCCCAAATTTTCTCATTTAGTCTGCAAATGCCCCTCACCTGACATGTCCATTCAGAGGAGAATTTTGTCAGTAAAAAGTTCTTATTGTATTGAAGAAGAATGTTCAGGAATTGGTAGGCTTTATTATAATGGTCACACTGATTCCCTTACTCTTCCCACACATGTCAAACAGATTTGCTTCCAAGAATTTTCAAATATTTTAAAATTGGATATAGATTTATTGTATACTTAAGATTATGGAATTAATGCTCATTTTTGCAAAAAGAATCAGTTATTCAATTATATTACATGAGGGACTTATAAAAAAAGAAAGTTAAATAGCCCCAGCACCACTATTAATACTTTGGGGAGGTTTTTTTTTTTTATACTATGCTGTTTGAATTTTATTTTGGAACATCTCATTCAGATCAAAGTGACAACAAAACTTGTAGTAATAAACAACAAAAATTCCACGAGGAGTGATTTGTTGAGCCAGATTTATTAGAATTCTACTAGAAGTCTTTTCTTAGGTAATGACATTCTTAGTTCTCCCTTAGCCAATTGTAGTGAGTTCCAAAATATTTAGATCCCAGCTAGTAGAATTGAAGTTTTGAACCCAAACTCGTAAGTTCTTTTTTTTTTTTTTTTTTTTTTGCGGTACGCGGGCCTCTCACTGTTGTGGCCTCTCCCGTTGTGGAGCACAGGCTCCGGACGCGCAGGCTCAGCGGCCATGGCTCACGGGCCCAGCCGCTCCAGGGCATGTGGGATCTTCCTGGGCCGGGACACGAACCCGTGTCTCCTGCATCGGCAGGCGGACTCTCAACCACTGCGCCACCAGGGAAGCCCAAAAGTATTCTTTTTTTTTTTTTTGCGGTACGTGGGCCTCTCACTGTTGTGGCCTCTCCCATTGCGGAGCACAGGCTCCGGACGCGCAGGCTCAGCGGCCATGGCTCACAGGCCCAGCCGCTCTGCGGCATGTGGGATCTTCCCGGACCGGGGCACGAACCCGTGTCCCCTGCATCGGCAGGCGGACTCTCAACAACTGCGCCACCAGGGAAGCCCCGTAAGTTCTTTTTTAAAACTTTTTATTTTACACTGGAGTATAGTTGATTAACAATGTGTTAGTTTCAGGTGTACAGCAAAGTGATTCAGTTATATATATACATGTATCTATTCTTTTTCAAATTCTTTTTGGGGAGGTTTACTTTAGCAAAATTTTTTTCTCTCCAGTTGTATATGTGTGTGTGTGTGTGTGCACAGAATAGAGATTATTCTAATTGAACATTCAAAGGACACAGACTCCCCAACTCCTATTTAGAAAAAGTAATTCTACCATAGGTTTCTTATACCTCCAAGAATATAGAAAGAAGAGGAAAGTGCCAATGAACCCCTCTAGTTTAACAAACCTTCCAAGTATTTACACCTCCAGGTTTATGCCTTTTAGTGTTACATAAATCAATTCAGAGTAATCATTATGGCACAATTTGTCAAATAAGATAACCTTCAGATTACACTTTTTTTTAGATTTTTAAAGTTGCTTTAAAAACAGGACATAGCGGGCTTCCCTGGTGGCACAGTGGTTGAGAGTCCGCCTGCCGATGCAGGGGACACGGGTTCGTGCCCCGGTCTGGGAAGATCCCACATGCCACTGAGCGGCTGGGCCCGTGAGCCATGGCTGCTGAGCCTGCGCGTCCGGAGCCTGTGCTCCGCAACGGGAGAGGCCACGACAGTGAGAGGCCTGCATACTGCAAAAAAAAAAAAAAAAAAAAAAAAAAAACAGGACATAGCAATGCCCTCTCCAGTCCAAGTATCTTTTAATGCAAATAACATTTTAGAAGACAGATTTATAATAGTAGAAAACAGAATAAGATGGTAGGGCTTCCCTGGTGGCGCAGTGGCTGAGAGTCCGCCTGCCGATGCAGGGGACACGGGTTCGTGCCCCGGTCCGGGAAGATCCCACATGCTGTGGAGCGGCTGGGCCTGTGAGCCATGGCCGCTGAGCCTGCGCGTCCGGAGCCTGTGCTCCGCAATGGGAGAGGCCACAACAGTGAGAGGCCCGCATACCACAAAAAAAAAAAAAAAGAATAAGATGGTAATAACTATAAATATTCATGTAAATCTTTCCATAGGACAGGAGAGTAAGATTAAAAAGAATAAGATGGTAATAACTATAAATATTCATGTAAATCTTTCCATAGGACAGGAGAGTAAGATTGAACCTCTTATTAACGTTCTCCATTTAATACCTTATTAGGTTCTTTACTTTAGCTTTATGTTGAAGAATGGTGTCTCTTCTTTGGTAGCTGCAGGGACGAGGAGAGATTTGGTTAGCACTTCCAAGCCTTGCCTCTAAAATATTTAAAATGTCATTATAAAAAAGAGTGGGCATGAGACTCAAATTTTACTATAAAAAAAGAAAGTAGAAAATAATTTTATCTGATAACAATACTATCTAACTTTTATTTAGTAATTATATGTCATTAAGTGGTGTCTATGTAATATCCCAACCTTCATGACAACTGTAGGAAGTAGGTGCTATTCTTATCCCTGGTTTATCAACCTAACTGAAAAGTTGGTAGTTGTCAGACTAGGACTCACATTCTGGAAGTCTGACAACAGAGTCTGTATTTATGAATGACATTATAATCCCTCCCTTCATTTTACATACTTTTTTTGTTTTGTTTTGTTTTTTGGCCGCATTTTGCTGCTTGTGGAATCTTAGTTCCCTGACCAGGGATTGAACCTGGGCCCTTGGCAGTGAAAGTGCAGAGTCCCAACCACTGGACCACCAGGGATTTCCCTATAATTCTTTAATTTGCCTGTATCAATCAGTAATTCATCATGAATGTCTTTCTCCAACATTAATAAGGCCTAGTGTGCCATTATAACTGACCATAAGTTATGTAACCTGTTGCCTCCTGTAGCTATTTATTTTTCTAACAGTTGGTTACTCTAAGTTGTTATATGATAAACATCTTGTGCATGTATCTTAGTGTGCTAACAAAAACTGCCAAAAATGGAATTTTGGTCAAATAACAGGCATAAGGGCTCACAGTATGCTGAATCTCATGATAGTAGTTAGAGGAATACAAGCACTGAAACATAGTTACTATCCCTTAAGTTTCTTGTTATACAGCAAATAATATAAAATCAGAGTAGACAGAATAAGCATGAGATAGGAGGTAATAAAGCCATTAGAGAAATTCAGGTCACATGCCTTGGGAATTCATAGGAAGGAGATGTTGTATCTCTAGCAACCTCTGTCAGGTTTTGACCAAATTATTCTGAGTTCAGAGGAACTCTACGGTAAAAAATGGAATTTAGGCTGTATGATTCATACCAGCTCTGTCCAGTAGAACTTTCTATGGTGATGGATGTGTTCTGTATTTACATTCTCCAAATGGTAGCTACTAGCCACATGAAGCTATCGAGCACATGAAATGTGGCTGGTGTAACTGAAGACACTGAACTTTTAATTTTATTTAATTTTACTTAATTTAAAATTTTGATTTGATTTAAATAGCATATGTGGCTATCATGTTGGATCTCACAACTTCATAACTTACAGTTTTTTCCCTAATGATGTTAGTTTCAAAGTGAGACTAATGGAACAGCTACAGATAACATCATCAGAAATTGGGGTGAACTAGAGACCTTTCTGCTAGAGTTCGGCCTCTGCTCTGTATCTACACTTGTGCAGCTGGTTCCCTCTGGTATAGGAAGGGTTTGGCTTCATCCAAGCTCCCTCTTATCTCTCCTGATTTGTATGTGGGGCACTGTGGGGTGGAAGTAGAAAGAAGGCAAAACAGGATCATGTTAACTTAAGTCATTTTGGGATTTCTTTGAGACACGCCTGGTCTCAAAGCTTCCTGTTCCTCCCCCAGTCCTGGCTTCTCTGGACTCTGTGCTTTTCGAGTGGAGGAAGCCCAAAGAGGAGATCAAGTTCTTGCGGTTCTACAACCATGGCCCATGTAAGTTCACGTTTATCCTCCTTGAGATGTTGTGGTTTTGAATTCCTGTGATCATTTTTATTATCCTGAGACTTCCTTCCTAAGACAACCTGATTGCTCAAGCTGCACCCAGTTCCTCTGATCACAGTGAAGGATGGTGTCATACAGCCTAGTGGCCTCCTCCTTTGCCCCTCTTCTCTCTTTGCCCCTCTTCTCTCTCACCTGTGTTCACCTATTCATCACCTCTCCACGTGCCCAGTCTCTCTCAGGAGCATTAATGGAGCAGTGATGGATGAAGTTGCTTGAGGGAGATATTTGAACTTCCCTTGTTAGAGTCATGATTCTATGACACAGAGATGATGGTCCATTAGACTCCACAGACCTGAGTTTTACAGGTTGATAAGATGGAATTTAGTGTTGAGTGTTCTTCATGTGATGAGATCCCATACCCTGAGAAACTTATAGGGCTAGATTGGAGTGTGACTGAGGCCTGCACGTGGGGATATCAGGGATCTATCCAGGGGGTCCCCAGAGGGATGAATAACAGGACAAAAATCAATTTTGTGGTTGAGGAGGATGTGCTGGTCTCTAGTGACATCAGTGCCATTGTGGATCATCCTACATCAGCATCCTCCAGCTCAGGATCAAGACAGGTGTTCCTGAGGGATGGTGGTAGCAGGTAGGAAGACCCTCCAGATCCCTTATGGGGAATGAAGAAAGGCTAATGGGACTGGGGAGGACCTTAGACATCTTGTCCAAAATAAATGCCTAAATATGACAGAAGGATTAGTCTGATATATCCACAAGATGGATGATTAGCCAGCCGGTAAATAAATTAACTAAAGAGTTTGTCATTTGTTATAACAAGGAAAAACGCTTATGACATTTTCTTGCATAATGATGAACCTGCGTTTTAAGGAAATCAAATGTCAATTGCATCCTATTTTCTAAGATAGAGATTTTAGAGTACTTTTGGGGGAAAACAATTCATTACTTCATTTTTTAAAAAATTCCTTGAAGGGAAAAGAGAATGGAACTCACATTTATTCAGAACTTAAACGGCAGGCACGTGATAGGCAGTGTGCTTATTTATATGATTTCATTTCATTGGGAACCTTTAATTATTTTATTCATTCATTCATCCCATGGTATACAGGACATTCTGTTTGTACCAACTGTATTCTTTAAAAACATATAGGCATTCCACTTTAGAAATCACTGATTTTCTTATTCTTCTCTACATACCACGGGCTTGAACCTCAGTTTACTGCTTGCTTTATCATTGCCTCTTTCTTGCAAAGCAGTTTTCCATCTTGAAAATACATTTAAAACGTTGTTTATGATACATGGGTCTGTCATTTCAGATGTCCTTGTCATTCAGGGACGTGGCCATAGACCTCTCCCAGGAGGAATGGGAGTGCCTGGACCCTGTTCAGAGGGCCTTGTACAGGGACGTGATGTTGGAGAACTACAGCAACTTGGTCTTATTGGGTAAGGATATCTGTGCAAATAACTGACAATCTGTTTTCTGGAATATCAGTTTTCTCCATTGTTGAATTTCAGAGCTCTGTTTTAAGACACCAGCTGAATGTCTGCCCCCTATTTTGAAAGAAATGGTTTGAGCATTACTGGGTTGGAAATAGGCACTTGGTTAAGCATCATCTTCTACATCCTGCAGTGACCTTCTCTCTCCCCTCTATCCCTTCCTATAATTGCCTGTTTTTATAAATTAGTCCTAGATTTGAGTCCCAAGACATTTTCAGAGAAGCCAGGTGTCATATAATGGGTATGCTCAGAATTCCTGTAGCTGCTCTGTGTTCTTGTCTGACTCACTTGAAAAGAGATTAGCTAGTCTCAGGGTTTTGTGTTTTTGTGATCAGATCAACCTCTACATTTCATATAGTGGTGAACTGGGTTAACAATATCCATTTAAAATTCAAGCAAACATATCTCATCAGAGAAAAGATGTATTCTCTTCAACCTACTTTGTGCTTGAAAATTCTAGTCTGTGAATTTTGCATTTTCTATTGAAAGAATTCTGAGGAAGAACTTGGAAGTGTTTTAGGAAACAGTATTTTTCTTTTACGTAAGAAAATAAGAACAACAACAAAAATAATACTACATGTTAGGCATTCTTGCAAGCCTTTACATATATTAATTCATTTAATTCTCACAAAAGCCCTATGAAGTAGGTAATATTAGGCCCATTTACGTTGATAAAAGCATAATACATGCAAGGAATAACAGCTGGTGGGTGACAGAGGATCTGAACCCAGACCATAGGGCTCCAGAGTCTGTGTCCTCAACCCCTCTCTATACTGCCTTTAAAAGCAGAGCAGACCTTTTCCCTCCCCTATCTGCCCTATTTAGTCCTATGACCATGAGTCCATGTAAATGTCAGTATTCTTCAATGGCCTTTTTTCATTTTATCAAATACTATTTTGACCTACAATTTAATATAAATGTAACCAAGTCTAAATTAAGTCATTTTGAACTTACGGGTTTTTGTTTGTTTGTTCTAAATCATGTGGCATTTCTTTCCTGTGAGCAGGATGTTCCTCTCCTAAGCCAGACGTGATTACTTTATTGGAGCAAGAGAAAGAGCCCTGGACGGTAATGAGAGAAGGAACAAGAAGCTGGTACACAGGTCAGTGATGGCAAATCAGGCGAGGGGGATGCTGTCACAAGTTATAGCCCTTTGGGTCAGGGAGAGGCATGGCCCTAAGATGTTGTTTGGAAAGCTCCTTTCAAAGGCCCAAGGCCTGTGGGGAAAAGGCCTGAAATCTGGGAAAACATTCAAATCCTCTCAACATGAGCTCCCATATATAGGACTTGTTTCTATAGATTTTGATTCCGCTTGTCTGGGTCGGTGCCTGAAGAGCAGTATATGTAAGGAACTCCCCTACATCCATCCTAAGTAGGAGGACCACTGACTTAACTTGTTCCTCTAATCACTTATTTTACCCTCTTTTAGAGTCATATCATTAAGTCTTTTGCCTTCTTTCAAATTGCATTACAATTTAGAGTTCTCTAAATCAGGATCCAGCAAACTTAGGCCCAGGGGCCAAACAGTTCACCATCTGCTTTTGTATGGCTCACAGGCTAAAACTGGTTTTTACATTTTTAGTGGTTGAAAAAAATCAGAAGAAGGATATTTTGTGAAACATAAAAATTTTTGAAATTCAAATTTCAGTATCCGTAAATAAAGTGGTATTAGAGTACACCTACACTTACTCAATTACATACTGTCTATGGCTGCCTTTGAGCTATAAGAGCAGAGCTGAATAATTGCGACAAAGACCACATGCCCTACAAAGCCTAAAATTTTTACTCTCTGGCTCTTTACAGAAAAAGTTTGCAGACCCCTGCTCTAAACCTTTTCATCTAATGTGTATTGTTTTTAGTTTGTCTTTTATTTCAACTATGAGATGCAATCCCTTATTCTACCCCAACATAGAAAAATCACATCACAGCATTTGTTTCCTTTTTGGTTTTGTTTTTCTTTCTTTTTTTTTTTTTTTTTCAGATTTGGAGTCTAAGTATGTCACCAAGAAGTTATTTCCAGAAAAGGATATTTGTGAAATATATCTGTTTCAGTTGCAGAGAGTGGACAAAAGTAAAACTTACATCCATGAGGATACCATTTTCAGAAATGATTTGCAGTGTAAACATGAGTTTGAGAGACAAGAAGGACATCAAATGAGATGTGCTAGTCAAATGATAATCCAAAAACATATACCTCTTCTTCTGCATCAGAAAATTCATGCTAGAGAGAAATCATATGAATGTAAGGAATGTAAGAAGGCTTTTAGACAACAGTCATACCTTATTCAACATCTGAGAATTCATACTGGTGAGAGACCCTATAAATGTAAGGAATGTGGGAAAGCCTTTTGTCGTGTAGGGGACCTTAGAGTACATCAGACAATTCACGGTGGGGAGAGACCCTATGAATGTAACAATTGTGGAAAGACCTTTAGGCTTCATTATCATCTTACTGAACATCAGAGAATACATTCTGGTGTGAAACCCTATGAGTGTAATGAATGTGGGAAGGCCTTTAGTCGTGTTCGAGACCTTAGAGTACATCAGACAATTCATGCTGGGGAGAGACCTTATGAATGTAAAGAATGTGGGAAGGCCTTTAGACTTCACTATCAGCTCACTGAACATCAAAGAATTCATACTGGTGAGAGGCCTTATGAATGTAAGATTTGTGGAAAGACCTTTAGGGTACAACGACATATTAGTCAACATCAGAAAATTCATACTGGTGTAAAACCCTATAAATGTAATGACTGTGGGAAGGCCTTCAGTCATGGCTCATACCTAGTTCAACATCAGAAAATTCATACTGGTGACAAACCCTATGTATGTAAAGAATGTGGTAAGTCCTTTAGCTTTCATGCAGAACTTACTCGACATCATAGAATTCATACTGGTGAGAAACCCTATAAATGTAAAGAATGTGGAAAAGCCTTTCGTCTCCAAACAGAACTTACTAGGCATTGTAGAATTCATACTGGAGAGAAACCCTATGAATGTAAGGAATGTGGGAAGGCCTTTATTTGCGGCTATCAACTTACTTTACATCTGAGGGTTCATACTGGTGAGATTCCCTATGAATGTAAGGAATGTGGGAAAACCTTCAGTAGTCGTTATCATCTTACTCAACATTACAGAATTCATACTGGTGAGAAACCCTATGGATGTAAAGAATGTGGGAAGGCCTTTCGTCTTCAAGCAGAACTTACCAGACATCACAGAATTCATACTTGTGAAAAGCCCTATGAATGTAAGGAATGTGGGAAGGCCTTTATTCGTAGCAATCAACTTATTTCACACCAGCGAATTCACACCAATGAGAACACCTATGAGTGCAAGCAATGTGGGAAGATTTTTAGTCGTCGCTACAATCTTACTCAACATTATAAAATTCATACTGGTGAAAAACCCTATGTATGTAAAGAATGTGGAAAGGCCTTTCGCTTTCAGACAGAACTTACTCAGCATCACAGAATTCATACTGGTGAAAAACCCTATAAATGTAAGGAATGTGGGAAAGCCTTTATTCGTAGCAATCATCTTACTCAACATCACAGAATTCATACTGGTGAGAAACCCTACGAATGTAAAGAATGTGGAAAGACCTTTAGTCGGCACTATCATCTTACTCAACATCACAGAATCCACACTGGTGAGAAACCCTACATATGTAATGAATGTGGGGATGCTTTTATTTGTAGTTATCAACTTACCTTACATCAAAGAATTCACACTGGTGAGATTCCGTATGAATGTAAGGAATGTGGAAAGACCTTTAGTCGCCGATATCATCTTACTCAACATTTTAGACTTCATACTGGTGAGAAACCTTATGGGTGTAAAGAATGTGGGGATGCCTTTCGTCTTCAAGCAGAACTTACTCGACATCACACAATTCATACTGGTGAGAAACCCTATAAATGTAAAGAATGTGGGAAGGCCTTTAGTGTTAAGTCAGAACTTACACGACATCACAGAATTCATACTGGTGAGAAACCCTATAAATGTAAAGAATGTGGGAAAGCCTTTATTCGTAGTGATCAACTCACTTTACATCAGAGGAATCATATTAGTGAGGAACCCCCATTCATAATGTAAAGAGGATACAGTGGCCTTTAGAAAATGCCTTTTATAACAACAGAATTCATAATTGATTTAAGAAAGTTTTTACTTGTTAGGGAACATATGGGAATCCCTTTTGCTTCATGCTCAAAACTTAGCAGTAGTTTTATACTATATATATTGATTTAAAGAGTTGAAAAATTACAGCATCACCCAGCCTTTGTTAACTTTAGAGAATGATACTGCTGCAGTACATCTCAAACCAAGATAAAGGGTACCCCTTTCCCCCCTCAAAATTGTTGTTGACCAATACTTTTACAAGATACAATGAAATTGGATTACCAGATACATGAAACTGAAAGAAAAACAAACATACAAAATGAAAGCCCCCAGTTTTTTATTATTGGACTTAACAGACATAAATTAGCTCTGTCATTTTTCTGTAAATGTCTCTAAATGTTTGCTCTCGGTGTCTGTACCTTAACTCATTGCAGACCAGAAGCAAACAACCTGTGGACCAGCATCAGTACATGGACCACACTTTATATAGCATTGTAACAGAAAATAATTCTGTTAATGTAACAGACGTGGGAAAAGACTTCAGCCATAACAAATCTTTACTATAGTTCTCATAATTCCACCCCTGCCTGTGTGGTATTGGCAAGACACTACTCCCCTCTGTGCTTTATTTTATTTTATTCTATTTTACTTTATTTAATGTCTTTTGTGCCTCAGTTTTAAAGTGGTGATTATAGTACCTACCTAATAGTACTTTTGTAAGGATGAAATGTTAATTAAAAAACAAAACCTTTGGGGTTTCCCTGGTGGCGCAGTGGTTGAGAGTCCACCTGCCAATGCAGGGGACACGGGTTCGTGCCCCGGTCCGGGAGGATCCCACATGCCGCGGAGCGGCTGGGCCCGTGAGCCATGGCCACTGAGCCTGCGTGTCTGGAGCCTGTGCTCCGCAACGGGAGAGGCCACAACAGTGAGAGGCCCGCGTACCGCAAAAAAAAAAAAAAAAAAAAAGGAAAAAACAAACAAAAAAACCCAAAACCTTTAGAAGAGCGTTGTTCAATAAATATTTTATTATTAGTGATATTAGTAAGTTCATGTGAGAGGAAGACCCTGTGAATATAAAGAATTTGTAAAAACTGTCCACTACTTTCATTTTGTTTACTTAATTAATTATGGATAAAGTTTAGTAAAATAAACTTTCACTTCTAAAATTCAGAAGTCATTTCTGAAAACTAATGTGAGAAAGAAATCTCTAGAGTTGATGGATATGGAGATTATGAGAGAAAGCTTTTGAAGAATCAGGGAGAGCTGTAATGCTTTTTCTTTTATAATCCATAAAGCAGACATGTTACAGTATTCTTTTTCTGCCCCAAATTCATGATAAATTAGAAACTAACAATGAAAAGGCCACTGTCCATTTGGAAAAAAATAAAAGAATAGTACAGGGAACACCGGTATGCCCTCTAGATTCAGTGATTTTTAAAACGTCATATTTGATTCGCTTCTATATAATTTTTGACATATTTTTTGCTGTGGTATTTAAGTATAAATATAGACATTATAACATTTCACCTCTCTCTATATGTATATCATATAACTCCTAAGAATAAAGGCTGCCTCCTACTTAATCACTATATAACTTCACACCGAAGGAAAGTAACAGCAGTACCATATCTGTAATATTACAGATAGATAAGCAGTGCCTTAACCCAACATATATAAAAGAATGTTTCTGGGAACAGTAGTATTTAATGGTACTTGAAAAATGTTCTGTGGTCACAGATACTTATGAACTTCTAAATACTAAATCCCTTCTAAGAAAAAAATGCTAATTATCACACTAGCAAAGGACTTAAGAGGCCTACAATAAAGAAAATTTGCTTAACTTAGTTTATCTTACTGTATCTTAAACTTTACTACGGAAGTCCCATTCACAGTACCTAATTTCTTTGGGATGTGAACCCACACTGACAAGGCTGCCATAACTGAAAAACAGTGACCCTAAAGATGGACACTCCAGATAACCATGGCAGATGCTTAGCTATGTTGAGAAAGGAAATGCATGATGTATTTCTCTGCTGCTCACATCTCTTCCTCTGCAGTCAGTTGCTTGCCCTCTGAATGTAGGGCTGATACTTTCTACAAAATTAAAAACCCATTTGGTTTAGTTTTTTATATGAACATAGCATGACATATTTAAACCTTCTCTTCTTTTTTACTGTTTAACAATTTTTCACTATTTCAGATATACTTCAGTGAATATCCTTGTCTGTGACTATTGGTTTCTGTGAGCTGGAATTTCTTTAACTGTATACATGTGGAAGTAGAACTGCTCATACATTATATATTCTTTCAGTTATGTTAGATATTGGTACATTGATCATAGGTCACATACAATTCCAATTCTATTAGATATTGCCAAATTGTTCTCTTAGACTCCTATCAAATTGAGTATTCCTACAGCCTTATGTTAGGTATAAGTTTTAATAAATATTTTCATAAATTTCAATTTCAGTTGCACATTTTTTCAAACGTGTTTCTTGGCCAATCATTATTCCTTTACTTTGAATTTCCAATTCTTGACTTTCTCCATTATTATTGTTCTGTTGTTTGTTTGTTTTCTAATTGACTGGAGTGGCATTCTGGATAATTCATTTGCAATTATTTTCTCCTACCTTAAATATAGCATTAGTTATGTATCTACTGAATACTCATTTTATTTTTATGAGACAGATTTCTAGGTTATAAATTGTATAATCTGTACAATAATAAGTTTTATTTATTTTCTAATATTTATGTCTATTACTTTACTTACTTTTCTTTTTGAGATACACTCTTCAGAACAAAATTGAATATTATGGTGATAGCAGTCATCAATTTCTCTTAACTTAATTGAAATTTCCCAACACTTAATCATTTACCATAATGTTCACTCTATTTGGAGGTAAATTCTCTTTGTTGCCTCTAAATAATTTCCTGCAATATTTGTAGGGGACCAGAAGATACCTACTTTGTTTGGTAGTGATTGCTGAATTTTGTCCAAGGCCATTTTGTTATTTATTGGTATAATCTTATGTTTTCTCACCTTAAATTTATTGATGTATTGATTTGTTTTTATTAGTTCCTTGATATAAATTTATTGATGCACTGATTTGTTTTTATTTAAAATTGAATTTTAAACAATTCTGGTCATATACTGTGATTTTTGTCCTACTGCTGAAGTACATTTGGTAATATCTTACTTAGAATTTTTCCATCTATAATCATATGTGAGGCAGTATTATAGTTTCCTTTTTCTTTGATAAGATTTTAGAATTCAAATTAACTTCTTTAAAAATTAGAAACAACTTGTCTCTAAAATATGCTGAATTTTGTTTTCTATTTTTTGGCCATGCCAATTGGCATGCAGGATCTTAGTTCCCTGACCAGGGATCGAACCTGCACTCCCTGCAGTGGAATGCAGCATCTTAATCACTGGACTGCCAGGGAAGTCCCTGTTGAATTTTTATATATGGACTATGTATTTGATATCCTTGCTATAAATTCATTTAGTTCTAGAAGGTTTTTTTTTAATAAATTAGAGCTTTCTATAAACACAATCAAGACACATATCAATATAAAGATAATTCCTTTTTCATTTTCATTTCCCTTTATGTCCTTCAGTTGCCTTATTGCACAGGCAAGGACAGTGTTGAAGAAGCAGTCAGAATGGACCTTGTTTCTGACCTTAGGGAAAAAGCATTCAATATTTTATCATAATGTGTTATGTTAGCTGTTCATTTCCATAGATATCCTTATCCAATTGTGAAAGATTTTTTCATTACTAACTTACTGAGAGCTTTATCATGAACAGTGTTGAATTTTGTCAAATACATAAAAAGCAACTACTGACATGATCTTTTAGTTTCCCTCCATCTTTAATGTGGTGAATCGCTTTGATTAATTTTAGAATGTCATACCAGCCTTGTGTTCCTAGCTTATGCCCCATTTGGTCATGATGTATTATCCTTTATATATATATTGCTGAATTCCATTTGCTAATTGTTTTTTGGAAATTTCTGTGGGTATGATTATTATTGATATTGATCTGTAATTTTTTTCTTATGATCTCTTTCTCAGGTTTTATTATCAGTTAAGTTGATGTCATAGAGTGAGATGGAAAGTGTTCTTTATATTCTGAAAGCAATATTGTAAGATTCATATTATTTCCTTCTTAAATTCTGGGTCAAATCGCCATTGAAACCATCTGAGCCTGGAGTTTTCTTTGTGGAAAAGATTTATAGTTTCAACGACAATATATGCCCCAAAATTGAATTTTTATATTACAGCAAACTAGTGACAATAAATTGTAAAAGAGAAAAGTTCCATTTTTAGAGAACATAAAATACATAGCAATAAGTTTAACAAAATGCATGCAGGACTGCTGCTTAAAAATTATACAGTTTTGCTGAGAGAAGCTAGAGAATACCTAAATAAATGGAAAGATATGCCATAATCATGGGTGAGAAGACCCAAAAATGTATGAAAGGCAATTCTCCTTTAATTTACCTGTACATTCAATGGAAGGTAATCAAAATCCCAACAGGCATTTTTGTAGAAGGTGCTACGTTGATTGTAAAACATATATGGAAATGCAAAGGACTTAGAATGCTTAGATAATATTTTAAAAGAGGAACAATGCTGGGGGATTTATACTACCTGAACTCAAGGTTTAATATGCAGCTAGAATAATCAAGACAATGTGGTATTGGTATAATTGGTATAATGATAAACAGATAAGTGGAACAAAATAGAGAATCAAGAAATAGATTTACACTTATACAGTCATTTGATTTTCCTTAAAAATTTCAAGGCAATTCAGTGGGGGAAAGGACAGTTCTTTCAATAAATGGTGCTGGAACAACTGGCTAAACTTGGTAGGGAAGCTAACCTCAACCTATACCTAACAGCATACAAAAATTTAAATTGAGGTGGTTCATAGATATAAACAACTATAAATTCTGACCTAAGCAAAAAAGAAAAGACCAGAACCAGAAATATAAAAAGTTTATACTTTATGGGTAAAGGCAAACATACAGTAAACTTGGTAGATCAATCACTTATAAAGCTAGTTGGAAGGTTAGAAGACAAAACTAGTAAAATCATCTATATCCACAATAATTAGTGAAGGGATACACAAAACAAAAAGATGTAAAATATGATGTTAAAAAATTAAACATGGAGTGTGTTAAAAAGGCAGAATTGTTAGAATGTGTTTGAACATACGAGATCATTGACTTAATATATTCAGATGGATAGATAGATGATAGAAAGATAGGTAGGTAGCTAGCTAGCTAGCTAGATGATAGATTCCCATCATAACCACAAACCAAGAATATATAATAGATACACACAGAGAAAAAAGAGAAAGGAATCCAAACACAACACTAAAGATAGTCATCAAATTACAAGGGGAAGAGAACAAAAGAAGGAGACAGGAACAAAAAAAGAACTACAAAAACAAACTTAAAACAATTAACAAAATGGCAGTAAGTACGTACCTATCAACAATTACTTTAAATGTAAATGGAATAAAGGCTCCAATCAAAAGACATAAAGTGGCGAACTGGATACAAAAATGAGACCCATAAATGCTTCTACATGAGACCAGATCTAAGGACACATGGACTGAAGGCGAGGGGATAGTAAAAGCTATTCCATGCAAATGGAAATGAAAAGAAAGCTGGGATAGCAATACTTATATCAGACAAAGTAGAATTTAAAACAAGATTGTCGGGACCTCCCTGGTGGTGCAGTGGTTAAGAATCCACCTGCCAATGCAGGGAACACGGGTTTGATCCCTGGTCTGGGAAGAACCCACATGCCATGGAACAACCAAGCCCATGCACCACAACTACTGAGCCTGTGAGCCACGACTACTGAGCCCATGCGCCTCAGAGCCTGTGCTCTGCAACAAGAGAAGCCACTGCAATGAGAAGCCCACACACCTCAACGAAGAGTAGCCCCCGCTCGCTGCAACTAGAGAAAGCCTGCATGCAGCAAAGAAGACCCAAAGCAGCAAAAAAAATAATTAAAAAAAAAAGATTGTAACAAGAGACAAAGCACATTACATGTTGATAAAGGGATCAATTCAACATGAGATGTAACAATTGTTAATATATATGTAACCAACAGATGAGCACCTAAATACATAAAGCAAATATTAACAGACATAAAGGGAGAAGTTGAAGCTTGCACATTACTAGTAGGGGACTTTAACACCCCACTGAAGAGATCATCCAGACAGTAAATCAATAAGGATGTATTGCCTTAAATGACACATTAAAGCATACGAACTTAATAGATATATACAGAACATTCCATCCAAAAGCAGCAGAATACACATTATTTTCAAGTGCACATGGAACATTCTCCAGGGCAGATCACATGCTAGGCCACAAAATGTCACAATAAAGTTAAGAATATTGAAATCATACCAAGCATCTTTTCCAACCACAGTGATATAGAACTAGAAGTCAAATACATGAAAAAAAAAAAAACCCTGCAAATAAACACAAACACATGGAGGCTAAACAATATTCTCCTAAAAAACCAATGGGTCACTGAAGAAATCAAAGAGGAAATCAAAAAATACCTCGATAGAAATGAAAATGGAAACACAATCCAAAATCTGTGAAACACAGCAAATGCAGTTCTAAGAGAGAAATTTATAGTGATGCAAGCCTACCTCAGGAAACAAGAAAAATGTCAATCTAGTCTTACACATAAAGAAACTAGAAAAAGAAGAAGAATCAAAATCCAAAATTAGTAAAAGGAAAGAAATAAAGATCAGAGTAAAAATAATTGAAATAGAGACAAAAGACAATATAAAAGATCAATGAAACTAACAGGTAGTTCTCTGAAAAGATTACACTAAGTGAAACAAGTCAGACAGAGAAAGACAAATACTATATGATATCATTTGTATGTTGAATCTAAAAAGTACAACAAACTAGTGAGTACAACAAAAAAGAAGCAGACTCACAGATATAGAGAACAAACTAGTGGTTAGTTACCAGTGGGGAGAGGGAAGGGGGGAGGGAAAATATAGGGGTGGGATGTACAAACTATTGGGTGTAAGATAGGCTACAAGGATGTATTGTACAACACAAGGAATATAGCCAATATTTTGTAAAACCTGTAAATGGAGTGTGACCTTTAAAAATTATTTTAAAAATTAAAAAAAAATTTTCATCATCACATTGTACACCTTAAGCTTACACACTGTTTCATGTCAATTATATCTCAATAAAGCTGTAGAAAAGAGCAAACTGTAAAAGCAGGAGGCAAAACAGCCTGAGGTGAGGAAGTGTAGGTGTTCTCTGAGGAGCTGCTCCGAAGTCAGATTTTATCAAGTCCTGTGGGAATTTCAATCAGATGAGTGAAAACTAACTTTGATCACTTTTCTGGATTCTGAAGTTAACTTTATGATGCAGTTCAACTGGGGAAAATGTTCACCCCCAAATGGTGACTTTGCACTCAGATGGTGATAAGTTTACCAGGAGAATCATTCTGCATCTGGGAGAGCAATTTGTTGCTCCTCTGGGTGCATCAAGATGATCCCCAATAAACAAGGTCATGAAGACAGCAGGTGACAAGGTGATCCACTGGGAGAAGTTTTGCCATCTCATCCCTGATATACAGTCTGCCAGTCAAACCCAGTTTTTCAAGATGTTCCACATTCCTGAGGAAGCCAACTGCTTTTAGTAAGGATCTGTGTCACTCAGCCTTGAGAATAAGATGGAGGTATGAAGACATTTTCAATATTCCCATTGCTCATCCTAAGCTTTTTTACAGAGACTTCCAGTTTTTTCAGATTTAACCTTCTGTTAATTTTCTGTTTGACATAAGTATACTTTATCTTGTTTCTTACATTATTGTCCCTATTTCTTCCTTCTTTCATATATGTTGTTTTACTATCTTCATTTTTTTCATTTTTTATTCTTTAGTCTCTCTTACAGCTCCAGTACTGTTTCATTGTCTTGATCAATTTGGTTTCGTTTAAAAACTGTATCACACTTTCTTCATTGTATGTTGGCTTTTCAGTTTACTAGTAACTATTTGAAAATTCCATATATTCCATGAATTGGCTGATATCTCCCCTTACTTATGTTTTCTTTTATGTCTCTTCTTTATTCTCTACACCTTAATTGGTATTTATTTACATTTGATACATTTGCCTCTCAATTTCAATACTTGACCTCTTTTCTAATCATCTTATCCTTGCTTTTGTTTCCCTGCATCATTGTTTTTATATATAATACCCCTTTCCTCAAGTTATTGTACATCATTTTCAGTTTAAAATGCTTTAATCACATTTACGCTAATTTATAATATTGCTTCCTCTCTTAGAGGTTTTACACATTTGTTAACATATATTAAATCCTTTGTTCAACATATTTTATGCTATTTAAATGGTTTCATTGTTTATATTGCATTTAAAAATCATCTTCATTCTGACATACAGAAATCCAAATGATTTTTATACTAACTTTGCTTTCACTAACCTTTGGAATTGGCTCTTAATAATTCTAATAATTTAGCAAATGATTCCATCAGTTTCCTTCTTAAAATTTATAGAATCTGTCAATGATAAAAGATAATGTTACTTTCTTTCCAATTATTGTAAATTTTACTTTTTCTCTTTAATTTACAGCCCAGGAATCTGAAAACATGAGAAATAGAAGTGGTGAAACAGATATTTTTACTTGCAGCAATCCCAAAGGAAAAGCTTCCAATATTAAACACTTACTATCATCCTGTATTGTAGATGTTTTTGTCAGAGTAAGGGTATTCTTTCTATTTCTACCTAATTAAATATTATTATGATAAATATATGTTTAATTTTATTACATGATCTTATGCATATATTAAAGTGTTAATTTCTTCCCCCTTTGGTCTATAAGTGTGGGTAATCATACAGATGAAGTTTCAATTTGGGGATAATTTATTGGTCAAGTTTGGGATAATTTATTGGTCAAAAGCTTGACTCTTTTTACATATTGGGAACACAATTTTACAGTTATTTTGTATAGACTGTTTTCACTGAATTAGTGAAATAGTCTTGTAATTTTTTTCATACTATATTTTTACGTTTTGCTACCAAGATTATACTAACCTCATAACATGATTAATGGAATGTTATTCGATTAGCTGACCTTAGCAGTGGGTTGCAGATATTATTTGCATCTGGTGTGTTTGGCATACTTCACCATGACATATTCTTTGAGATTTCCTTTGGAACGATTTTTGCTCACCATTCAATTTTATCATGAGGAGCACTGTATACTTACATCTTTTTGTTATTCTGAAATCTTTTTTTGGTAAGTTAAGTCCCCTAGAAATTTGCCCCCAGATCTCTTACATTTGCAAATTTATTGGCATAGTTAATCATAGTATCATGTTATTTTCTGATATTTGCAACTTCTTCACTGCTATCTTTTAACATGTTTAATCCTGAAATTATTTGTACATTCCTTTTGGGGAGTATTACAATCTCACATAGGTGTGTTAATTTTATTTTTCTTCTGAAGGAACTGATTTTTAACATTTTTTTACCTTTCCATATGAAGACTGTCATCTATTAATTTCAGCTTTTACTTGTATCAGTTCTGTTTATTTCTTTTTCTGATTAATTTGCTTTTCCTTTTCTAGTGTCACTGTTCCTCCCACCCCCATTTGAATTAACAGTTTTAGTTACACCTGCTTTATAACCTAATTCTGTGCCTATATTCTCAAAAATTTCTGGCATACAGCCTCTGGAGGTGACATATCTTGGTCTGAAATATAGAAGAATTGAATATTTCAACAGCCTCCCTCATACTGAATTGTCAATCATTACAAGCTCCATTATGTACAATTTCACAGTACTTTGTTTTATTTGAAGCCCAGTTGACCTAATTAAAATATATTTAAAAAATCAATAAGATTATGTTTCCAAGTGATGCAGTTTTGGGATTTTTCTTTGTACTCAAGTTTGTACTATATGGAAACACAAAATACCCTGAATAGCTAAAACAACCTTGGGAAGGAAGAACAAAGCTGGAGGTACCATACTTTCTGATTTCAAACTATACTGCAAAGCTACAGTAATCAAAACTATAGGGTACTGGTACAAAAACAGACAAATAGATCAATGGAACAGGATAGAGACCCCAGAAATGAATCCACACTTATATGGACAATTAATCTACCATAAAGGAGGCAAGAATATACAGTGAGGAAGACAGCCTCTTCAGTAAATGGTGTTAGAAAACTGGACAGCTATAAACAAAAGATTCAAACTGGACTCTTCTTTCCCACCAGGCACAAAAATAAATTCAAAATGGATTAAAGACTTAAATGTAAGACCTGAAACCATTAAACTTTTAGAAGAAAACATAGGCAGTACACTCTTTGACATCATTCTTAGAAACATTTTTTAAATATGTCTCCTCAGGAAAGAAAAGAAAAGCAAAAATAAACAAATGAGACTACATCAAACTAAAAAGCTTTGGGACTTCCCTGGTGAGCCAGTAGTTAAGACTTCACCTTCTAGTGCAGGGGGTGCAGGTTCGATCCCTGGTCGGGGAGCTAAGATCCCACATGCTTCACAGCCAAAAAACCAAAATATAAAACAGAAGCAATACTGTAACAAATTCAATAAAGACTGTAAAAATGGTCCACATCATAAAAAGCTTTTGCACAGTGAAGGGAACTAGCAACAAAATGAAAAGGTCACCTACTAAATGGGAGAAAATATTTGCCAACAATGTATCTGATAAGGGGTTAATATCCAAATAAAAAAAGAGAACTCACGCAACTCAATCAAAAAACGGAAGCAATCCAACTAAAAAATGGGCAGAGGATCTGAATAGACATCTTTCCAAAGAAGACATAAAGATGCAATCAGACACATGAAAAGATGATCAACATCACTAACGATTAGTGAAATGGCAACAAAACCACAATGAGATACCACCTCACAACTGGTAGAATGGCTATTATCAAAAGACAATAACAGGTGTTGGTGAAGGTATGGAGAAAAGGGAATCCTGTGAACTTTTTGTGGTATGTTCATTGGTGCAGCCACTATGGAAAGCAGTATGGAGATTCCTCAAAACATTAAAAATAGAACCATATTGATCTAGCATGTAATCCATGTGATCCAGCAATTCCACTTCTGGGTATTTATCCAAATAAAACAAAAACATTAATTAGAAAGGATATCTGTACCCCTATGTTCACTGCAGCATTATTTACAATAGCTAAGATATAGAAGCAACCCAAGTACCCATCTATAGATGAATGGATAAATAAGATGTGGAGTGTGTACATACATTATTACTCAACCATGAAAAAGAATGAAATCCTGCCATTTGTGACAACATGGATTGACCTAGAGGGTATTGTGCTAAGTGAAATGAGTCAGACAGAGAAAGGCAAATACTGTATGATTTCACTTATATGTGGAATCTAAAAATAAAACAAATGAAAAAACATAATAAAACAGAAACAGAGTCCTCGATACAGAGAACAAACAGGTGGTTGCCAGAGAAGAAGGGGGTGGGGAGGAGGAATGAAATAGGTGCGGGAGATTAATAGGTACAAAATTCCAGGTGCAAAATGAATGAGTCTCTGGTATGAAATGTATGGTGTGGAGAATATAGTCAACAACTATGTAATATCTTTGTATGGTGCATGTCATAACTAGACTTATCATGGTGACCACTTTGAAATATACAGAAATACCAAGTCACTATGTTGTGTAACAGGATCTGACATAGTGGTGTAGGTCAATTACACTTCTATAACAAACTCATAGAAAAAAAGAGATCAGATTTGTGGTTACCAGAGGCGGGGGGTGGAGCGAGGGAAAACCGGATGAAAGCAGTCAAAAGGTACAAACTTCCAGTTATAAGCATTAGGGATATAATGTACAACATGATAAAGATAATTAACACTTATATGCGAAAGTTGTTAAGACAGTAATTCCTAAGAGTTCTCGTCACAAGAAAATAAAAAGTTTATATTGCATAGGCTGTTTGCAAATTCTACTTCCTTAATGACCTCCAGGCTTTATTTTAGATCCCTTTTACATAAATGACTCCTTTTTGTTGTTCATAGTCCACCTTTCCCCCTTTTGATCAATATCTTTCCTTGGAAAGCATCGATGATCAATTATCTTATGTTTTTAGAATCATTTTTTGGTATTATTAAATAAGAGCCCCTCAGCACCAGTTAGGCTAATTCCTAGTGTGTCACATACCATGGAGGAGGGAAAGGAAATAAGAATCATGATTGTAAAGGAACAGCTACATTCAAACAATAAAAAGTCTTTCAGAAAGTAGAATTTAGGCATTGTCCACACCTAAAATAATGATGGAGTCAGTCCACTCTTCATTGGTGGAATGAATTGCAGGATGTGTCTGGTTGAGTAATCCAAGCCTCTGAGCAACTGTAATCTTAATATCCTAAGTAGCTGAGCAACAGGGAGAAATACAGAGTATAAAGAGTTTTAAAACAAAAAAGAGAGAACAAATTAAAACTGATTACATACATAGTTGTAACCTGGATTTGCAGTAAGGCACTGAGTCCGGAGGGGAGCCAGCTGAGGAAAAATTCTAGACTTAAGGGTGGAAACCTCATTTTCAGTTTATAATGTCTCTGATGATGTCATCAGATGTTTAGGTAAACCTTCAGAGTGTCTCATATAGCAACAGACATAAAAATTTGTTTATACATGAGCTATTGTGGTGAAGTTTATGCTCTGAAGCATTATTAAGTTGTCCAATTTTAGCCATTGGCTTTAGTCCAGTGGCTTTGGGAAAAGGGAAGTTTTAGTTCTCAATGATTCCAAGTCAAAAGGATGGGAGAAAAACTGAAACTGTTAGTTTAGAGATTAATAGGCAGATATTTGAGGAAAACAGAAGAATTCTGGATCCAGTCCAGTTTACAGGGAAATACCAAAACCTCAAAGACAACAGCACTAGAACCTATTATACACACAATAAAACCAAAGTTGGTTCTTTGAAAAGACCAACAAAATTTACAAACCTTTAGCTAGATATATTAAGAAAAAAAGAGAGAAGCCTCAAATCACTAAAATCAGAAATGACAGTGGGGACATTACCATTGATTAAACAGAAATAAAAAGGATTATAAGAGCGTACTATGAAAAACTGTATGCCAACAAACTGGATAACCTAGATGAAACAGACATATTTCTAGAAACATACAATCTACCAACATTGATTGTTGTCATGATTCACATGAAGAAATAGAAAAATCTGAACAGACTAATAACAAGCAAGGAGATTGAATCAGTAATCAAAAATCTCCCTGTAAAGAAAAGCCCCTGGACCTGATGGTTTCAATGGTGAATTTTACCAAACATTTAAAGAAGAATTAATATCAATCCTTCTTAAACTCTTCCAGCCTTCTCCCACAGTCGCTCATGCCCTTCCTTTCCAACCCTGGCCAGGCAGGATGGTTCCTGCAAAAAAGGGTAGCAAGAATAAGAAGGGCTGGTCCGCCATCAATGAGGTGGTGACAGGAGAATACACTATCAACATTCACAAGTGCATCTATGGAGTGGGTTTCAAGAAGTGGGCCCCTCGGGCACTCAAAGAAATCTGGAAATTTGCCATGAAGGAGATGGGAACTCTAGATATACACATTGACACCAGGCTCAACAAAGCTGTCTGGGCCAAAGGAATAAGGAATGTCCCATACCGTATCCATGTGCGGTTGTTCAGAAAACGTAATGAAGAAGAAGATTCACCAAACAAGTTCTATATGTTTGTTACTTATGTACCTGTCACCACTTTCAAAAATCTACAGACAGTTAATGTGGATAAGAACTAACCGCTGATTGTCCAATAAAGTTATAGAACTGCCAAACAACAACAACAACAAATCTCTTCCAAAAAATTGAAAAGGAAGGAACACTCCCAAATTCATTTTACAAGGCCAGCATTACCCTGATACCAAAGCCAGATAAGGACACTACAAGAAAGCTACAGGCCAATAACCCTGATGAACATAAATGCAAAATTTCTCAACAAAATACAAGCAAACTGAATTCATCAGCACGTTAAAAGGATCATACACCATGATGAAGTGAGATTTAGCCCTAGGATGCAATGATGTTTCAACACAGGCAAATCAATAAATGTGATACACCACATTAATAGAATCACAAATACATATCCTATAGTCATCTCAATAGATGCAGAAAAGCATTTAACAAAATGCAACACACTTTCTTGATAAAAACTCGAAACAAACTGCATGTAGAAGAAACACACCTCAACATAATAAAGGTCATATATGACAAGCCCTCAGATAACATACTCAACAGTGAAAGGTTGAAAGTTTTTCCTCTAAGATCAGGAACAAGACAAAGATGCTCACTCTAACCACTCCTGTTTAACATAGTGCTAGAAGTCCTAGCCAGAATGAGCAGGCAAGAAGATGAAATACAAGGCAACCAAATAGGAAAGGAAGAAGTAAAACTGTCTCTATTTGCAGATGGCATGAAAGAAAGAACCTAAAGACTCCACCAAAAAAACTGTTAGATCTAAACAAGAAATTCAGTAATGTTGCAGGATACAAGATCAGCATACAAAAATTATACACTAACAGCAAGTTACCTGGGAAAAAAGCAATCCCACTTATGATAGCATCAAAAAACAACAACAACAACAACAATAAAATAGGAATAAATTTCACCAAGCAGGTGAAAGATCTATACAGTGAAAACTATAAGATATTGATGAAAGGAACTGAAGACACAAATAAATGAAAACAAGTGGGACTATATCAAACTAAAAAGGTTCTGCGCAGCAAAAGAAATTATCAAAAAGTGAAAAGGCAACCTACAGGATAGGAGAAAATATTTGCAAACGATGTATTGGATAAGAGATTAATATACAAAATATATAAGGAACTCATACAACTCAAAAGCAAAAACAAAAACAAACCCCAGATAATCCAATTTTAAAATGGGCAAAGGACTTGAAAACATTTTTCCAAAGATACTCCAGTGGTCAACAGGTACATGAAAAGGTGTTCAACATCACTAATCATTAGGGAAATGCAAATCAAAACCAAAATGAGATATCACTTCACACCTGTTAGAATAGCTAACAAAAATACAGGAGTGGGGTTCCCTGGTGGCACAGTGGTTAAGAGTCTGCCTGCCGATGCAGGGGACGCGGGTTCGTGCCCCGGTCCGGGAGGATCCCACGTGCTGCAGAGCGGCTGGGCCCGTGGGCCATGGCCGCTGAGCCTGCGCGTCCGGAGCCTGTGCTCTGCGGCGGGAGGGACCACAGCAGTGAGAGGCCCGCGTACCGCAAACAAACAAACAAACAAAAAACGTGTACACAAATGATCATAGCAGCATTATTCATAATAGCTCAGGGGTAGAAGCAATCCAAATTCCCCTCAACTGATGAATAGATAAATATAATGTGGTCCGTCCATACAATCGAATATTATCTGGCAATAAAAAAGAATGAAGTATTGATACAGACTACAATGTGGATGAACCTTGAAAATATTATGCCAAGTAAAAGAAGTCAGTCACAGGAGACCACATATTGAATGATTTCATTTTATGTCAAATGTTCAGAATAAGCAAATTTATAGAGACGAAAGTAGATTAGTAACTGCCAGGGGCTAGAGGTCGGGGGAACAGGGAGTAACTGCTAATGAGTGTGGGATTTCTTTGGGGGGAGGTGAAAAGTTTCTAAAATTGATTGTGCTGATAGTTGCATACCTTTGAGGACATACTAATAACCACTGGGTGGT